>NC_136069.1:592924353-594124353 GCF_964261635.1 Lissotriton helveticus | reverse complement strand
AAATGTGATGCGGCCAAAGAGCTTGGCAATGTTTAAGTGACACATAGAGCATGGGCAACCAAATGCACACACCAAAAGAACTTTAATCAGCAAGGACACTGACGCAATAGACAACAGGAGTAACTGTCTTTATTCACATATTGCATATATGTGACATTAGAACAACAGTAGACAAGAGCAAGGCACACAATGCTGATCATATGCAAGATAATCTGCACAGGCAAACAGAACCTAACTGCCACTGACTCTTTGTTGGACGCTCTGCCGTTCCTGACCTTTTGATTGTGTGGGGAAGTCGTGGGTGTGGTGCTCCCTGCCTCCCGCCGCCTCGCGGTAACTGATCATCCTTGCAGCGTGGCCGCCGAGTGAAGTGCAGCCTGAGGACTACAATACCCAGCAGCCCATGCGCCACGCGCGCTCTGAAACCGCGCCAGGAGGCGCTTAAAAACAGCGTGAGCCCCGCCTCGCGGGACGCCGGGCGAAGCCCGGGCAAAGGGCGGGCCCTCTTAGGCCCTCAGAGGCCGAGTGAGGCAGGGCTGGGCTTACTCCCGTACATTCACTGCAAGGTACCTAGTTCTTGTACCATTTAATGAAATGTCTAATATGGTCACAAGCCCTGAGAAAGCAATTTTAGAAAAACAGGGGGGGTCACTCAATGGCACTCTTGATGCTTACTTTGCACAAATTCCAACTGACCTAGACATAGAGATAACACTAGAAGAGAGAAGGGCGCTGTGCCGTCGCTCGGTAGAAAGCATGAAGAATAGAGTACCGACAGATCCCATGTCCCATACCCACTTACAAAACGAAGGTAGATATAGTGGTAATAATGATTTCACATCCCTGGAGAGTGTGCCACTCTTACTTAGAGACTGTTCACCCACTCCTAGTGCCTCCACTGAACAGCCCCTGAGCTGCATTTCCTCCCCGAGTTCCATAAGCTTAACAAGTACAACTGAGATTTTGACCGCCGCAACTCTTACACATAGCAAATCTGCCCAAAGTAAGACAAAGAAGGATATGTCACTTAAGGCCCATGGCCCACCACCCTGTAAAAGAAGACGTAAAGGGATGGAATGGCAAAAATCGAAAATTAGTCACTCTGACTTTGGGAAATCTTCTAAGTCTATCACTATTACGGATCAAGTTGTAACACCTGCACTTGATAAATTCCCAAATGCGACAGTCCCTTTGACATCTTTACCATTGGACAGGGATGCTAGCACCAGTGTATCGACTGTAAGTTTTGTTGAACCCCTGCAGCAACTAACACATTCCACCGTCACACTCGACAGCATAGAACACCTAATTAGGTCTTACACCCTACCAATTCTTGAGAGGCTAAAAAGGGTGGAGGAACAACTCCAAGCAATAGAGTCGGGTATTAGGAGCAAGGATGGCCCCACAAAGACACTGTTGAATGTGGCTGTGCAACCTCCAATATTGGCTACATTACCCACCACATCTGCCCCAAAAGTTACAACTCAATCGACAACAGCTTTATCCAAACCTCCCAAAACAACAAACACCAGTCAACATAAGCAACTTCCCCTGAAACAGACGATTAAATCAGTTGCGAACCCTGCCACTCAACCCACAAGGGGCATGGAGCAGATACGCATGGGGAAATCTCGAGGGGAGGTGGGAGGCATTAGATATCCAGAGGTTCCAGCAATCGGGGGTCCACTGGTAGAACTCCCACCCGAAGCTGTCCCTTTTGTAGTTGTCCTCACAGGTGTCCCCAAATTGGCAGAAAATAAGAGGGAAGGGTTTGCCCAGCTAAAGAATAAAATCATTCATTGGTTTAGCATTTATAGACCAATTGCAAACAACATCAATGGTGAAATAGTATATGTACGCCGTCTTCAATGGCTGGGTGGAAGAGGTAAAGACATTGAGGGAGATGTAGTTGTAGTCAATTTTCGAGATCCGCGTGCGGTCAATTTTATATTAAACTGGCCCCCCGGCAATGGTAATAACTGCATCATCCCTCGCGCCTTGACGTATTTTTATCCCAGATCCCTTGTACTCCCTCCAACATACATAAGTGGACAATCACTTAATAATACTTATCATTCAATCTCATATAACACCAGGCATCATTTACAGGCACAATACCCAGTACATGCGGTCGATCCTTTTGGGTGGAACATTGTACCTCCCAGGTATAATACTAATGCCAACAGGAGAATGGATCATTTGAGACCATTCACACCCTTGGAGACGGTAAACAGGTTTGATGTATTTTCGGGCATGGAAGACTGCGATTGAAGACTACAGTATACACAGGGTATGGGTGGTCGAACACACTCTACCAGTCCCGCAGTCAAAGATCATGGGCTTTTAAAGGTAAATATATCTAACTTGGAGTTACATCAGCCTCTGGGGGGAACCAATCTAGCCTGTCACAGCTGGCGAAAACACTACAGATTATTTCCACGTCATTCTGTGAATGACATTTATGTGGAATCAACACAAGCTGAACCCTCAAGCATACAAATGGCCCAAAAAGTCCCGGTTATAGAAGAAGCCTATGCAGGACCACAAGATACGATCAAAACTTACCCTCAAGCAGAATGTGGGGGGAGTACAGCGGAAGATACAACTAAACTCAGTTTAGTCTCTCACAAACTAAGCAGAAGGGTGACAGGAATAGCAGAAGTAGATGCCGAAGGACCCAACGACAGTTTGTAGAGTAATGGGTTAGCTGAGACTAACGATACCCCCGGACCTCTAATTTCCGAGAAGGATGTGCATCGACAGTACGACCAGGCCCTAAGTGAAACAAGTAATGAACAGGCTAGACAGTATATAGTGTCATGGAATGTAGCCGGTCTTAGGAACAAGATGGTTTCCAGGGGCTGGTCAAATTTTATGGATAAATACATCGTAATCACCATGCAGGAATCCTGGGCAGTGTAACCTCAGTATAGGTCAGGATACCTACATTTTTCGATACCTGCAACCCATTCAAACAGGGGAAGGCCAATGGGGGGCCTGACCACAAGGGTTAAGCAGGACGATAGGTACACTACTGCACAATTAAACTCCAATTCTAAGGACATTTTAATTGTGACAATAAACTCCCCTATGTTTAGAGATCTAATAATTTTCAATGTGTACGCCAGGGGGAAACCGGGAGGTAAATCTTCAGAGATAGTCGATCAATTGGGTCACCTTGTAAAAACACTTAGGGGAATAGCAAATGTATTGATATGTGGTGATTTTAACTGCTCCTTTGAGCCCCTGGACCAATTTGATATTGATCTTACAGAGGCAGAAGATGACAGCTGGCAAATCCCCCAACTAAATATACCTCTTATCAAGAGGTGGACCCAAGCAGCTCTCCAACTCAAGACCTTTAGTCTAGAGTGTGGACTCAGAGCAGCCAATGGAAGAACAAATGGGGATAAGCAAGGAAGTCCCACATTCAATAATGGCATTAGTTCAAGCAGGATATATCCTAGTCAATCTTGATGTTTGGTCAGCTATTCGGGATATGATAGTCATCAAAAGAACCGAGAGTGACCATAATCCCCTCAGTTTAGAGATACAACTCCTCAAGGGCAAGGGAGGAACTGCAAGGGACATAACAAATGACATCATTCTTGCTAATGATACAGGGCGATTAAAATGGGGTGAATGTTTAGGTAATTGCCGACGAATTACAGAAATGGATGCACTGGTGTTGGGTGCAATTTCTGATTTAAAGGGTTGCTCATCCGATGGTGACTATGTGACCAGGGTGGTTCCAATTCACACAGCTCTCTTTTGAAACCTCAGTAAATTTTTTATTAGGCAAAGAAAAGATCCACCTCGCAAAGGTAGAAAGAAGCAAGATTCCTTGTATGGCAAAAGTTGCAGAATTGCTTATAAGTCCCTAGCACTAGCAGTCCGATCAAAGAATAGGCTCCTAATACGTGATGCTAGGCGTCACTACAAAACAACTCAGCAGGAAGCAAAAAAATCTTGGGACAACAAATACTGGGATGAATTATATGAGGCAAGTAAGTCCAGAAACATGACTGTTTTCTGGAATCTAGTGAGATGGGGCAAAGGGAATCACAAGACGCAGCCGGAAAATTCTGTCCCTCCAGAACGCTGGATAATGCACTATAAATCACAGTTTGCATGCGCAGAAGGGGTAGATGTAGGAAGTCTCGATCCTATTGTAAACTACACAGCAAATACCCCGCTGGTCTTTAGTCGGAGAGATATTGAACAAACTCTTAATATAATACCGAGAGGAAGAGCACCGGGTCCAGACATGATTCCGGCAGACCTTTTTCTGCATAGTAAAGAGGTCTGGGTGCCTTATATAGAGTTGCTGGCGAATGCCATCTCAAGGGGCTCTCCAATACCAGAAGTTTGGAGAGGAGCCGAAATAATACCAATATTCAAGAAAGGGAATCGTGCTGATCCTGCGAATTATAGGCCAATTAGCCTAATTGCATGCATTCAGAAGGTGGTGGCCAGGCTCGTACTCCTTAGGATTTTGAACTGGATAGACGACTCAGGAGTCATGACTGAGCTTCAGGCAGGCTTTCGCCCATTCACGAGTACAGTGGATCAAGTTTAGAGATTTTGTGCCATATATTGGAAATGGGTTATCCTTGGAGGGGTGAACAGTACTGAAGATGAATGGAAGGTCGCACTGCTGAAATGTTTATTCTGAAAAGTTCAAAAAGAAAAGCTTTTCTTTTTAGTGAGGTGTGCAGCCTGGGTGGCGTCTCCTGTCTAAGACGTCGGAAAGTAATCTACAAAGAAGTGCCTGCAATGGACATTACAAGCATCCCCCGGCGCTCCGCTCTGCAGTCAAATTAAACGGTTTTCGAAGAATGATTCATACAAAGTTTTTGTTCGAAATGAAAAAATCTTATTGTATTTTCATAAGTTCAAATCTCAAAATAACACATGTTCAATAAATAAAGTTCATTGATTTATCAGTAGAAATAACCCAATAAATGTCCAATGCATTTCGGGCTGTGTGCCCTTCATCCGGGACAATAGCTAGAAGCAAGACCAAACAAAATACATTCAATATCAAATAATAGTATATGTACAAATACATGGCTAAACATATAGGTATTCGTGACTGCCCCATCAACAAAGTGTGATATACCCTGGTGTGAGTACATGCAAAAACTCAGAAAACACTAAAAGGGAGAAAAAATTCATGTAAATACTCTCACGTGTTATTCTTCTGTCATCGATACACACTCGAAGCTAAAACATAAACAAACTAATAAATACATGCGTGCATTCTATGGTTACAATTACGGTACCCGTGTTCCCAGGAGTGTTATGGAACTTACTTATAAAACGCTGGCAGCGCGTAATCTGTGTATCAATGCCGTGTTCCTGCTCGCGTGTGACGCGGGTAATCGTCTAAACGATGTAGCCACTCACGTAGTGAGTCAAAGAAATCATAAATGTCGAGGTTGATGTAAGGCAAAGCCTGATTGGTCGAACTTGCGATCACGTGGTTAGTAATGAACCAATCAATGTCTAGTATGCTGGTGTCATGGCAATGGACTATGTGTACTGATGTTGACTGTAAACAAACGATAGTGTGTGAGCTTGTATTAACAAGAATGGGTGTTTAAGGTAAACAACGGGGACAGGTCGGCCTTACATAAAAACTTCCAATATCAGACAATATCTTCAATTGATACAAATGCATATGATTATATATAACACAGAAATTCAATCCGGTCATTAAGACCATTGGGTTTACTGGAATTCAACAGATAAATCCAGTAATTTTCTCTTTGTAAAAGAAATCGAATATTGTCTCTGCCTTCAAGTTTTTCGACAGTCTCTAGTACCACATACTGGACTTGAGAAATGTTGTGGTTTGCTTCCATGAAATGCATAGCTATTGAAGATTTCACGTTTTTTGTACGTATATTTGACTTATGTTCATTTATTCTGATCCGGATTTTGCGTTCCGTCTACCCGACATATACTTTGCCGCAAGGGCACTTCAGCATGTAGATTAAATTAGAACTTTCGCAGGTAGCATTTACTTTCAATCTGATTCTGTGACCTTTCATTGGATGCATTATTTGATTGCCTCTTATAATGTTATTGCAGTTGCCACATTGTAAACATGGACGAGTTCCGCGATACTGTTTTGCATCGATTGGGGTTTGTTTCAACATTTCTCCGAAATTTTTATTTCTGGTGAAGGCAAAAATCGGAGGATTTTCAAATGATTGTTTAAAGTCCGCTTCTGCCTTAAGGATGTTCCAGTGATTTTTAATAATTCTCTTGAAATTGTGACTCACTGTGGAATATTTGGACACCACCGTCGTTCTTTCTTCTTGTGTTTTTTGTTTAACGGTTAACAGCTCACTTCTCTGTAGATTTTCAACTTTTTGTTCAGCTGTTTTAATTAGAAAGTCTGGATACCCTCTAGTGCGAAATCTGTCTCCCATTAGTTTTATTGTTTCTTTGGCTTTCTCTGGATTTGATGTGATGCGTTTCGCCCGCATCATCTGTGATAGGGGTAAATGCCGTTTTAGTGACTCTTGGTGAAAGCTCCCATAATGGAGGGTGTTGTTTCTGTCGGTCTTTTTTCGAAACATTTCGGTTTCTATTTTACCTCCGTTCAGAGTCACTCTCACGTCCAAGAACGTGATGGATTCCGTGGACATCTCCCACATGAATTGTATGCGTTCTTCATGACTGTTGAGTTCCATAAGTGCCTGTTCTAATGATTCAGATGAGTCTTTCCATAAAATGAACAAGTCATCGATGTATTGCACAAACATCTTCAAGTTGTTTGTCCAGCGTGGGTTGCTTAGGATGTGCTGATTTTCATACGATTTCATAAACAAATTAGCGTATACCGGTGCAGCGCTATTGCCCATGCTCGTGCCAATGAGTTGCTGATACCAGGTGTTGTCGTATTTAAAATAGCTATGGTACAAAGTAAAGACTAAGAGTTCCATGAGAAAGGTCTGTAATTTGACATCATAGTCAGTAGATAGTATGGCTTCTTCCATGGCTTCAATCCCCGGACCATGCGGGATAGATGTATAAAGTGATTTTACGTCTGCTGTGCAGAGTATCAGTTGTTCTTGCTGATACTTATGTACCTCTACAATACAATCCCACAAATGAATTTCAGACGAAACTTAATGAACTTATCAATAAGGCTCAGAATGAGGGAACCATCACTGAAAGAACAAGCAAATTTCTAAGAACGACACACCCCAAAAGTCCGTCGTTTTACATGATGCCGAAAGTCCATAAGAACTCTCTTGATCCTCCGTTACGCCCAATAGTTTCAACTAAAAACAGTTTACACGAACCAACCGGGCAGTTCATAGACAGATTGATGCAACCCACAGTACAAAACATGGTCACGTATATCCGTGACACAACAGACTTTCTCACCAAATTAAATGCTTTGGAATTCAATCAGCAAGAACAACTGATACTCTGCACAGCGGACGTAAAATCACTTTATACATCTATCCCGCATGGTCCGGGGATTGAAGCCATGGAAGAAGCCATACTATCTACTGACTATGATGTCAAATTACAGACCTTTCTCATGGAACTCTTAGTCTTTACTTTGTACCATAGCTATTTTAAATACGACAACACCTGGTATCAGCAACTCATTGGCACGAGCATGGGCAATAGCGCTGCACCGGTATACGCTAATTTGTTTATGAAATCGTATGAAAATCAGCACATCCTAAGCAACCCACGCTGGACAAACAACTTGAAGATGTTTGTGCAATACATCGATGACTTGTTCATTTTATGGAAAGACTCATCTGAATCATTAGAACAGGCACTTATGGAACTCAACAGTCATGAAGAACGCATACAATTCACGTGGGAGATGTCCACGGAATCCATCACGTTCTTGGACGTGAGAGTGACTCTGAACGGAGGTAAAATAGAAACCGAAATGTTTCGAAAAAAGACTGACAGAAACAACACCCTCCATTATGGGAGCTTTCACCAAGAGTCACTAAAACGGCATTTACCCCTATCACAGATGATGCGGGCAAAACGCATCACATCAAATCCAGAGAAAGCCAAAGAAACAATAAAACTAATGGGAGACAGATTTCGCACTAGAGGGTATCCAGACTTTCTAATTAAAACAGCTGAACAAAAAGTTGAAAATCTACAGAGAAGTGAGCTGTTAACCGTTAAACAAAAAATACAAGAAGAAAGAACGACGGTGGTGTCCAAATACTCCACAGTGAGTCACAATTTCAAGAGAATTATTAAAAATCACTGGAACATCCTTAAGGCAGAACCGGACTTTAAACAATCATTTGAAAATCCTCCGATTTTTTGCCTTCGCCAGAAATAAAAACTTCTGAGAAATGTTGAAACAAACCCCAATCGATGCAAAACAGTATCGCGGAACTCGTCCATGTTTACAATGTGGCAACTGCAATAACATTATAAGAGGCAATCAAATAATGCATCCAATGAAAGGTCACAGAATCAGATTGAAAGTAAATGCTACCTGCGAAAGTTCTAATTTAATCTACATGCTGAAGTGCCCTTGCGGCAAAGTATATGTCGGGAAGACGGAACGCAAAATCAGGATCAGAATAAATGAACATAAGTCAAATATACGTACAAAAAACGTGAAATCTTCAATAGCTATGCATTTCATGGAAGCAAACCACAACATTTCTCAACTCCAGTATGTGGTACTAGAGACTGTCGAAAAACTTGAAGGCAGAGACAATAATCGATTTCTTTTACAAAGAGAAAATTACTGGATTTATCTGTTGAATTCCAGTAAACCCAATGGTCTTAATGACCGGATTGAATTTCTGTGTTATATATAATCATATGCATTTGTATGAATTGAAGATATTGTCTGATATTGGAAGTTTTTATGTAAGGCTGACCTGTCCCCGTTGTTTACCTTAAACACCCATTCTTGTTAATACAAGCTCACACATTATCGTTTGTTTACAGTCAACATCAGTACACATAGTCCATTGCCATGACACCAGCATACTAGACATTGATTGGTTCATTACTAACCACGTGATCGCAAGTTCGACCAATCAGGCTTTGCCTTACATCAACCTCGACATTTATGATTTCTTTAACTCACTACGTGAGTGGCTACATCGTTTAGACGATTACCCGCGTCACAAGCGAGCAGGAACACGGCATTCATACACAGATTACGCGCTGCCAGCGTTTCATAAGTAAGTTCCATAACACTCCTGGGAACACGGGTACCGTAATTGTAACCATAGAATGCACGCATGTATTTATTAGTTTGTTTATGTTTTAGCTTCGAGTGTGTATTGATGACAGAAGAATAAAACGTGAGAGTATTTACATGAATTTTTTCTCCCTCTTAGTGTTTTCTGAGTTTTTGCATGTACTCACACCAGGGTATATCACACTTTGTTGATGGGGCAGTCACGAATACCTATATGTTTAGCCATGTATTTGTACATATACTATTATTTGATATTGAATGTATTTTGTTTGGTCTTGCTTCTAGCTATTGTCCCGGATGAAGGGCACACAGCCCGAAATGCATTGGACATTTATTGGGTTATTTCTACTGATCAATCAATGAACTTCATTTATTGAACATGTGTTATTTTGAGATTTGAACTTATGAAAATACAATAAGATTTTTTCATTTCGAACAAAAACTTTGTATGAATCATTCTTCGAAAACCGTTTAATTTGACTGCAGAGCGGAGCGCCGGGGGATGCTTGTAATGTCCATTGCAGGCACTTCTTTGTAGATTATCCTTGGAGGGGGCACTCTCTTTGCAGCCTTTGTAGATTTGAAATCGGCCTTTGATCTCGTGCCGCGCACCAGGCTGTGGCAAGTGCTTCACGAACAAGGTATGCCACATGAACTCCTAGCCTTCCTGATCAAATTTCATGAAAACAATTATGCTCAGGTCAGGTGGGGTAAACAGGGCCAGGTCACTGACAAATTTGCTACGGAAAAGGGAGTTAGACAAGGGTGCGTCCTTGCACCGACTCTGTTTACGCTGTACATAAACAGAGTTACGGAGTACTATAGGGAAGTACATACAGATGCACCTAAACAAAATGGCATCCCGGTTCCCTTATTAATGTTTGCAGACGACACCCTTATACTCTCCAAAACGCAAGAAGGGCTTCAGAAAGCTATTGGGTGTTTTGAGATGTTCTGCAATGACCATGGTCTAATCATTAATGTGTCGAAAACAAAATGTATGGTAATGCATAGACACAAGAAAGTAAGGGGCACAGTTTTTATGAATGGTGAGCAATTAGAACAAACAGATAGTTTCAGCTACTTGGGCATCACACTGGGGTCTCGGTTAGAGTGGAAGCCACATATGACCTACTTAACCAGCAAACATACACAGCTGTCTGGTGTTCTACTGAGAGAGTTAAAACCCTCAGCCACACAACCAATAGCCCCAGCCCTCAAAATATATGACACAAAAGTTAGGGCTTCAATGCTGTGTGGCGCGGAACTGTGGGGGGTTACTGACGTCACAGCCTTGACAATAGCACAATATAAATTCCTACGGTGCCTAACAAGGCTCCCGCAATCCACACCAATGGTACCCTTATATATGGATTTGGGCTGTCGGAAAATACAGGACATATCTAGCTTCAGACCTACTGCATATTGGAGGAGGCTATGGGTAACACCCGAACTCTCCCACTATGCTCTAGCGTTACTCGAAACCAGGAATATGGATTCGGGGGGCAAAATACAATGGTTTAGACAGGTCAAGCTGCTTTTTAAAGCCCTAGGAATGATGGAATTATGGGAAAACCCTTCAGAAAATACTTTCCCATCTCAAAAGATCTTAAAAGAGTTGTACTGGGCATATATAACTCAGAAGGAGTTCCAGAAACACACTGACCCATCGCTCACTAGGGATTTTTTGGCACAAAAACACACACCAGCCTATGAGCGATACTGGGACCTCATTACCATTCCAAATGACAGGAAGCTTTTTAATCAATATAGGGTGGGAACGCTTCCTATCAACTCATTTACTAGCAAATGGTCAAGTAATAAAGACCAGCATATGTGTCTTTTTTGTGTAGCCCAATCTGAAAGTTTAGCTCATGTTTTATTTATATGTCCAGCTTACAAAGCCCCTCGTCTCAAATGGATTAGAGCTATCTGTATACAGAAAGGCATCCAAAGTGGCTCCGTGGCAATAAGAATTGTTAGAACACATTGTAGCGATAGCATGGTTATTGCACTTGCTAATTTTTTTTAATGGATGTGGTCAATTCGCAGGAACAAATTGAAATTACAGTAGTCTGCACCATTATAAACTGGCACTGAAGAATCTATGACAAGAAAATATGGCACTGAATTTTAATGGATTTTATATTTACACAGTATTTATTTTTTTAATTATTGAATTGGAACACCTTGTACATAGCAATGATCGGATATATCAAAATGAATTTTTCCTTTATAATCTGAATAATGGATGTAACAAGTATGAAATGTAGTTTTTAATGTTTTCTCTGCTGTCTTTTATGACTAAATGTCGAAATAAAGACTTATTTGACTGACTGACTGCACAGGCAAACTCCAAACAGGAAGGCCAGTGTCCATGGCAGGGTGCACAGCAAGTACACGAGAGGCTGCACAGGGGAGACTCCCACACAGCAGAGCAACAGGGCCAGTGTCCATGGCACAGGTGAGAGTACAACACAGCAGAGCAACAGGGCCAGTGTCCATGGCAGGTGGCACAGCAATTACCTGAGATGCTGCACAGGTTTGAGTCCAGCACAGCAGAGCAACAGGGCCAGTGTCCATGGCACAGGGGAGAGTACAACACAGCAGAGCAACAGGGCCAGTGTCCATGGCAGGTGGCACATCAAGTACATGAGAGGCTGCACAGGGGAGACTCCAACACAGCAGAGCAACAAGACCAGTGGGCATGGCACAGGTGACAGTACAACACAGCCAGCAGAGCAACAGGGCCAGTGTCCATGGCATAAGTGAGAGTACAACACAGCAGAGCAACAGGGCCAGTGTCTATGGCAGGTGGCACAGCAAGTACATGAGAGGCTGCACAGGGGAGACTCCAACACAGCAGAGCAACAGGGCCAGTGTCCATGGCACAGGTGAGAGTACAACACAGCAGAGCAACAGGGCCAGTGGGCATGGCACAGGTGAGATTACAAAACAGCAGAGCAACAGGGCCAGTGTCCATGGCACAGAGGAGAGTACAACACAGCATAGCAACAGGGCCAGTGGGCATGGCACAGTACAGAGTCTCAGGACATGAAAAGCTGCACAGGAAAGGCCAGAACAGCAGTGAATGACAAGGCCAGTGGGCATGGCAAAGTGCAGAGTCAGGACATGAGAAGCTGCACAGGCAAGCCAGAACAGCAGTGAATGACAAGGCCAGTGGGCATGGCAAAGTGCAGAGTCATGACATGAGAAGCTGCACAGAGGTGTTTGACTGTACCCTACCATGGTCAGCAACACACCCAGGTGGTAAACAATGGGCAGGACTAGCACACCTGTATGAGAGACATGTGTATGAGGGGGACTACCACTCATTCTTGGCTGTCAGGCGGACTTTGAGCTGGCTGTGTGTCAGGGACAGCAGGACCACTTGACTAGGGAGACAGAGGCCCAGATGATGTAGGGCTATCAGTTGCTTGGCAAGCTGGAGGGCTGTTTGGACCAGGTGGTGTAGTAGCACGTGGAGGCACAGTCATGAAGTGTGGGTGGGAGAGTTGTTTTTTTAAAAAATATTTTATTGAACAAAGGAGAGTAAGCGATCAGTTGACAATCATTAAGCACAAAAATTGACATAGAAAGCATACATTACAGTGGTGTATTACAAGTACGAGTTCGGGGAGGACCAGTCCTGGTCATCGCCATTTCAGTTGTAGGGAAACTGCAAAGTTCACCTCTATAGACATTCCAGTGACCCCATTTCTTATCCCAAGTTCCAGGACACCCCCTGACCTTGTATTCAGTTTTTTCAGACAACATACACGTATCCATTGCAGCGACCCATCTGATCAAGAGCGGTTTATTTGGCGAGCCCCATTGCATTGCTATTTCACTCTTCAATAAGAGGAAGCCCAGAGCCGCCCATTGTCGTTCCAGTGCAGTGAGATCTGTGGGGTCCCACACATTAAGGAGTCCGCTTTAAGGAGACAGAGAGATATATTTTCCTAGTGCATCAGACATCTTACGAGTCGCTCGTTCCCAAAGGTCCTGGATCACTGAGCAGTCCCAGATAGTATGGTAGAACGTGCCAACAAACCCACAGTTACGGAGACAAAGATCAGTTGTGCGCCTACCAATTTTGGCTAGGAGCGGAGCAGACATGTATGTTCTGTGCAATACCTTCAATTGTATAAGCCTGAATCTGTGGTTGATAGCCGACTCACGCGGGGACATCAGTGCCGCCTGCCATTCAGCGTCCTCCATGACCCCAATGTCGCCCTGCCATTTGTCTCTCAGGAGTTGGAAGGTGTTAGGCATGTTATTTGCATAGCTTGCGGTAGGTGTAGGATACCGCCTTGGCCTGAAGGGGTTCTGATAATAGTCTATCCTCAAGAGGCGAGGATTGTGGAAGAGAAGAGAGATCAGGGACATTAGTGAGTATGGCATGTTTGATTTGGAGGTAGCGGAAGGCCTCGGAGTGGGCTAAGTCATATTTCTTCTGGAGCTCTACGAATGTCAGCAGTTTACCCTTATGAATCATGTCTCCCAGGGTAGAGATGCCGATCATGTCCCACCTGTCAAAGCCCTGATAATGACAGAGGGAGCCCAGTGTATGTGAGGCCCAGAGCGGAGTGGACAACGTGAGAGCGTCAGACCAGCCGAGACGTTTATTCGCTTGGTGCCAGACTGCTAGGGTTTGTGACATTTGGCCTATATAGCGAGTGCGGGAAGGCTTACCATGTAAGGCACCAAGGTAGCCCTCACGGCCCGTCTGATATCGTTCAAGATGGAAAGCAGGGTTTGTTGGTGAACCATATAGCCAAGAGTTGGTGGCTATCAATTGAGATGCCCAATAGTAAAGTCGAATATTTGGCAAGGCAATACCACCATCGTACCACCCCTGCGTAAGTGCGAGAAGAGCGATGCGGGGAGAGCCGCCGTCCCATAGGAGAAGGCGGAGGTCTCCCTCCAATGTATTAAAATAGGAGTCAGCAATGGGAAATGGGCAATTTTGCAAGGCGTACAAAAAGCGAGGGAGTGCAAGCATTTTAAAGAGGGCTGCCCTGCCTGGGTGAGACAGAGGCAGCGATCTCCAATGCGATACGTCATTGTGGAGTCTTTGTAGCTGGCCCTTTAAGTTACGGTCAAAGAAGACCTTGGGGTCTGGGGTGACGAAGATGCTGAGGTACTTGAATCCATCCTGGGCCACGTCAATCGAATATCCCCTCGGGAGAGGAGGGGGTGGGCCATGTAGCCCGTATATCACTGACTTGGACCAATTGATGGAGAAGCCCGAGTATTTGCCAAAGTTGGTGATGACGTGCAGTAGACTTTTGAGAGAGGATTTGGGGGAAGAGATGTAGACGAGAATGTCGTCTGCGTATAGTGAGATCTTGTCAATTGTGTCGTCATTCCACCGGAGGCCACGGATGGAGTTATCCGTTCTGATCCAATGGGCCAAAGGCTCTAGGGTGAGCGCGAACAATAATGGGGATAGGGGGCATCCCTGCCTAGTTCCCCTGTGTAGAGGAAATCGTCTGGATGTGTGACCGTTGACAAAAACTTGACCCCAGAGATCAGTATAGAGCAGTCGGACCCATTGAATAAATTTTGGACCGAAGCCATAACGTGTTAAGACCCCGAAAAGGTAAGACCATTCTATAGAGTCAAAGGCGAGCGTGGGGTCGAGGGAAAGGATAGATACGTCTTGTTGGAGGTATGGTATTCTACTCATAACGTTGGGTGGGAGAGGTTTAAGGGGTGCCTTTCCACTTCTTGGTAATTCAAAATGCCTTCCCTGTTTTGGGTTCAATGCGACCTGGTGATGACACAACAGGCACAGACACCAACAGACCTGGATCAGGTGCAGACACTGTCACTCCCTCTAATGATGTGCTGGATCCTGTGGAATGCTTTGTCTGGCTACGCCTCTGGACCACCTTCCTCTGTTTGCCAGCTGTACCGTCTACAGTGCCCTCCTTCACCCTGTTTGCCAGGTGTACCCCCTACAATGCCCTCCTTTGCCTGTTTGCCAGGTGTCCCCACACAGTGCCCTCTCTGCCTGTTTGCAAGGTGTAGTCCCTACAGTGCCCTCCTTCACCTGCTTCACTGGGCTTGGAATTGAAGTTGAATATGCGGGGGAATATGGCCCTAAGCCCTTCCTAGGTGTACCCTTGCCATTCAACACCTCCTCAGTGGGCATAGACACTGCACGCCTAGCTCTGCGTGATGTTTAGGGACAGGAGAGTCCTTCGCTTATGATGCCTCTGAGGCATGTGAGCCTGATGTCTGCTTCATTGCTTTTTTGGCCTTGCTCTTCCCTGATGGGCTCTTGACTTTGCATTCTGGGGTGGCTCTGCTCTTCTGTGGGGATGGTGTCTGTGGGCGGGCCCGCTTAGTTGTTTCTGCTGGGTGCTTCTTGTGCTGTATCGCGACTGTGACACGTGGGAACCGTGGTCACTATCATCCGATGTGGCCAATGACTGGGGGCTGGACAAAGGCACTGGAGCAGGAATGGGTGTATGTGCCTATTGAAGGGAAGACATCACTGTGGACAACAAAGCCTGGACTGTACGGTGCAGCCCACCCACGTCAGAGTGTATGCCCTCCATGTAGGCAACCCCCTGGCCTAATTTTTTTGTCATGGTCACTGAAGGCATTGAGCAGGGCTGTCTGGCCCACACAAAGCTGGCGCTGGAGCTCTACAGACTCAGCACTGAGGGCATAAGGGGGGGCAGGTACAGGCTCAGCGGTGCCAGGTGTGAATCAAACTTGTCCCCTCTTACTGAAATGGACATGGGCAGCACCAGAGGAAGTGGATGGGAGGCTGGCCACCGGCCGCTGTGTGGTAGCAGATGATGCAGAGTCCCCATTTCCTGTGCCTGCCAACATGGATGCATAACTGTTGGCATCAGATGATGTAGTACTTTCAATTCAATTCAATTCAGTTAATTTATATAGCGCGCTACATACCCATAGGGTCTCAAGGCGCTTGGAGAAGGGTGGGGAATTACTTGTCGAATAGCCATGTTTTAAGTTGCTTTCTGAATGTTAGGTGGTTCTGAGTGAGGCGAAGGTGAATGGGAAGTGAGTTCCATGTTTTTGCCGCCAGGTAGGAGAAGGATCTTCCTCCCATGGTGGTTTTGTTGATGCGAGGTACAGCAGCAAGGGATTGGTGGGAGGAGCGTAGCAGGCGGGAGGGGGTGTAGAAGGAAAGTCGTGTGTTGAGGCATTCGGGTCCAAGTTCGTAAAGTGCTTTGTGTGCGTGGGTTAGAAGGCGGAATGTTATCCTCTTATTGACGGGGAGCCAGTGGAGGTTTTTCAGGTGACCAGAAATGTGGTCCTTACGCGGGATGTCTAGTATGAGTCTGGCTGATGCGTTCTTGATGCGTTGGAGTTTTTTCTGAAGTTTTGCGGTGGTACCGGCATATAGGGTGTTACCGTAGTCCAGGCGGCTTGTCACCAGTGCGTGGGTGACCGTTTTTCTAGTTTCGGTGGGGATCCAGCGAAATGTTTTTTTGAGCATGCGAAGAATGTTGAAGCAGGATGATGAAACGGTGTTGACTTGTCTGGTCATCGAGAGTGAGGAGTCCAGAATGACGCCCAGGTTCCGTGCGTGGTCTATCGGGATGGGTGCTTTTCCAAGGGACTCTGGCCACCACGAGTCGTCCCAGGCGGAGGGGGAGGTGCCTAAGATAAGGACTTCTGTTTTGTCGGAATTCAGTTTCAGACGGCTCTGCTTCATCCACTCGGCTACTTCTCTCATTCCTTTATGCAGGTTGGTGTTAGGGTCTTTGGTGAGTGAGAGGATCAGTTGAGTGTCATCAGCGTAGGAGATGATGTTGAGGTTATGTTGGCGGGCGATGGCCGCGAGGGGGCTCATGTATACGTTGAAGAGGGTAGGACTGAGTGAGGATCCCTGTGGCACGCCGCAAATGACTTCAGTGGCCTCAGATTTGAATGGTGGGAGGCGGACTCTCTGGGTTCTTCCGGAAAGGAACGAGCTGCTCCATTCCAGTGCTTTTCCTTGGATTCCGATGTTTCTGAGGCGTTGTAGCAGGGTGCTATGACAGACTGTGTCGAAGGCTGCGGAGAGGTCGAGGAGGATGAGGGCGACTGTGTCTCCATTGTCCAGAAGAGTTCGTATGTCGTCTGTTGCTGCGATGAGTGCGGTCTCAGTGCTGTGTTTGGCTCGGAAGCCGGACTGAGAGGAGTCGAGGGATTTGTTGGTTTCGAGGAAGGCGGCGAGCTGGTTGTTGACAGCTTTCTCGATGACCTTGGCCGGGAATGGAAGGAGCGAGATGGGGCGGTAGTTTTTGAGTTCGGTGGGGTCAGCTGTGGGTTTTTTCAGAAGGGCGCTGAGTTCGCCGTGTTTCCAGCTGTCCGGGAAGGTGGCGGAGTTGAGAGAGCAGTTGATGACATCTCGGAGTGTCTCAGGCAGGGATTCCTCCTGCATACTCCGGTCCCCCTCAGATGCGCTGGTGAGCTCTGTGTCACTGGGCTCCGGTGTAGCTATAGTGCTACTCTCGCCACCACTGGTTTCCTGCTCCTGTTCCTCCATGTCCACTGGCGATTCTGCATGAGAGAGAGAGATGCAGGGTTGTGTTAGTGTCATCAGCAGGACAAAGCAATTCAATCAATGCAGTACAGGAGATGCCCAAATCAACATGGTGACCACCACACCCTGCAATCACATTGTAGCAACACACTACATAGACCACAACAGTGCCTGTAACCCTGAATATCTGCCATGACTGAGCCATGTTAAGGCCACACTGCACATCACCCTGCCCGTGGATGAAGTGTAGCAGACACAAAACTCGCTCTGCCCACACCTAGGGACATGATGTGGGGACACCACTTATTACCACTGACATACCTTGAGGGAACAGGAGGGGACAACACACACACCTATTATGACATGACAGTCCACAATGGCAAGTAGCCCATACCAAACACCATGTGGTACTCTGGGGCACATTGTTGTCAGATGTGTGGGCCTTAACGATTATGGTGCATGCAAAGTAGGCACACATGAAGTCACACTCAGATAGTGGACACTGCTGTTCACCCCCTAATAGATTCCCCACACTATCCCAATGCTTAATGACCATGTAGATCCTAACACATCTGGCTATGGGAATGCACAGCAGGGAAGATCACCTTTGTAAGGCCAGGTTGGGCCAATGCATGACACTGGCACCCATCCCAGCAGCCACTCACATGACACAGCACAGCACCTCCCCACGAACATCACATGGACCACCGCTGCCACAGGCCCTGTACACATGCATCCGCTCCCAACCAAAGTCACCCTCCCCAAATATTCACCCCTGCCTTGCTGCCGATGCTCCTTCAGACGTGCATCCAGCTCAGGATGAGTCACTGCCAAGATGCGGCCCATCAGTGGTGTCATGCTGCGCCATGCCATACGCCCAGTGCATGGTAGCAGCCCCAAGGTCATCTCTGCCATGTTCTATGCCAGCTGGCTGATCTGGTCCCACCTCTTGTGGCAGTGGGTGCATCGTCAGTTAGATCCCCCCAGGGCTCGCACCTTTGCTGCAGTGGACCTCCACACGGCCTGACGCTGGTCTACCTTGAGCTGCAGGCATGGGAGAAAAGAAGGGGAAATGATCAGTGACACAGTGTCATGTACCAACATTTATCAGTACAGTAGCAAGACACAGACTCATTACCAAATGTACTCTCCTTCCATCCTAAACTGGGGTACACCTCACAAGGGCACTCTGCATGGGCTAAGCAGATGTGATTGCATGCATTTATGAGGGTGTACAGGGTCCCTGATGATCTCACACACATGCAGGATGACTGTACTGAACCCCCTCTGTGGCTTGCACACATCTCCAGTCCTATGCATGTCTGGCCACTACATACATCACATATTGACCTGTGTCTGTGCGTAGAATCACTGTTTGCATGACTGGGCAGCATTCAATGAGCATGTCCCGTGTATGTAATGTATGTGGCATCGGGGTACATGGACTCACCAACAAAATATCTATTTACACAAGTGTGGTCGTGTGTAATTATACAGTGCTGAGATGGTGCATATTTTTTTTCAGTGTGAATGAACAAGAGTAAGGGCACAGTAAGTGCAGTGATGTGATCTCGTCTTGGTGTGCGGGCACTGGCCATAGCCTCTGGGTTCACACTGAGTCGGACAACAGGGGCACACTAAGACAATCATCTGAGCAATTACTGTCCTGGCACCTGCATGTCCAACATACTGTGGCTCTGTATGGCTGAAAATGTAACACACTCCACTCAAACATAAAACTGCAGGCATGGAAAACCATGACATTGGGACACACACACTCCTTCGCCCTGGAGACAGCATGTTTTTCAGTGTATGACACAACCCCACACCCTCAGGCATATACTACAGCAGTACAACTACATGTCTGCCCCCTCTGCGCTACACCTCCCTTTACGATGACTTACCACAACATTGGGGGCACCATACAGCCTTGGGTACTGTGCGAGCACCTCATCCACCAGGACCTCTGGCTCCTTGCTTGTGAATGTTCTGGCACGGAGCATCTCTGTCCTTGCCATCCCTGTAGACATGGAACACCTGTGGTGGAAGTGGGTGGTGAGGGGTCCCAGGCAGCAGGCTCTGTAGGCAGCAGCAGGAGAGGGTCCCAGTCAGCAGGCTCTGTAGGAGGCAGCAGGAGAGGGTCCCAGGAAGCAGGCTCTGTAGGCATCAGCAAGAGAGGATCCCAGGCAGCAGGCTCAGTGCGCAGTAGAAATGTGAGGCTCACTCCCACAGATTTATAGCCCCCTGGGGTCGTTTCTTAGGTGCCAAGCTGCAACAATTGGTTGTCCAGGTTTGCCTCTTTCAAAAGCATCCAATGACCGCTTCCGCGGTGGCGGAGCACGCCTTCCGCGATTTTCAAAACTGCATCATGCCACCGCAATCATCACTCCCATTGGCTGTAGGCAATGCTCCATGGTGTTGATGCACCGGAGGGGGCCGGGGTGCGCTACCGTGATGGTGCATCTTTCAAAAGCATCCAATGACCGCCTCCGCGGTGGCGGAGCACACCTTCCGCGATTTTTAAAACTGCATCTTGCCACTGCAATCATCGCTCCCATTGGCTGTAGGCAATGCTCCATCGCGGTAATGCACCACAGGGGCCCGGTGTGCGCTACCGCAATGGTGCATCTTTCAAAAGCATCCAATGACTGCCTTCGTGGTGGCGGAGCATGCCCACCGCCATCTGGGCATGTCTCCATGCCAATGACAACCGCACTTGTGTAAGGGGTGGTGCTGGTGACACACCGCCGGGGCCAGGCAGTAGCTACAGTGAGTAGGGTGGCGGAGCATGCCCACCGCCATCTTCCCATGTCTCCATCCCAATGACTATCACACTTGTGTAAGGGGTGGTGCTGGACACACACCGCTGGGGCCAGGAAGTAGCTACCACGAGTAGGGTGTCAGGGCATGCCCACTGCCATCTTCCCATGTCTCCATGCCAATGACTACGGCACTTGGGTAAGGGGTGGTGCTGGTGACACACCGCCGGGGCCAGGCGGTGGTTACTGCGAGTAGGGTGGCAGAGCATGCCCACCGCCATCTTCCCAAGTCTCCATGCCAATGACTGCTGCACTTGTGTAAGGGGTGGTGCTGGTGACACACTGCCGGGGCCAGGCGGTAGCTACCCCGAGTAGGGTGGCATGCAATGGCGATGTCCATCTGGAAATGTTCAACAGTACACAGTGGCAACATGGTGAAGGGCTCATCATCGTGCACACAATGCCATTATTCAATTGAATCCACAGGTGCCTGCACGTGCCATTGTTGGGTATGTGTGACGTACTTGGTCTGTAGTCCCTGCCATGTCAATTATGCATTTGATGGTTGATGATGCGTGACAGTGTTGAAGTGGACTCAACAATGTGTACACTAATCAATGTGTTGTGGGTCAGTGATGACCGTGGCAAGGCTTGTCTCACTGTATGATGGTGTTACTTACATGTGCTTTTATATCTGCTCATACACATAATTGACAGTTCGCGGACTGCTGTGATCAATGTGTTGTGGATGTGTGCCAAGTATACATGATGCATTGAGGTGTGACAGGTGCAGCAGATGAGTATGAGACAGTCATGTTTATTTTACACACATTGGCTGAATGGTACGCTGCAAGGCGTGCATATGTGAAATGTGGGGTTTAGCATGTGTGCAATCACATTGACCTATGTGTTGTTTGAGGCACTTGTGTATGATAAATAGAGAGGTGTGCCCTCTGTGTGGCTCAAACGTCCACCCATGTAACCTGGTATGTCACTCATTTCTGAGGGCAGTCTTTGTTTTTCTGTGACATCCTTAAGGGGATATGCTGTGGCCATCTCATGATGGTTGTCACTGACGTGTCTATTTTCATCTCAACTAGGAGGAGGCGTAATCTCACACGTCACTTGACACTGCTGGAGGACATGGAGGATGTTGCGATCATTCGCAAATTCCGCCTCAACAGACCTACCCTGAAGACCCTTTGTGATCTGTTGGAGCCCCACCTGCAGCCTTGTCACCACTACCCAACAGCTTTCACACCAACGTACAAAGTGATGGCAGTCCTCCATTTCTTTGCAACTGGTTCCTTCCAGGAGACCGTGGCCAGCGCTGCAGGGATGTCTCAACCCATGTTCAGCCTGGTGCTGAGGGATGTTCTTGCAGCTATGATGATCTATAAGGACAGATACATACATTTCCCAAGGGGAGCAGAATTTGCCAGTGTGAAGGAAGACTTCTATCCGCTTGGGAACATCCCCCATGTTGGTGCCATCGATTGCACACATTTTGGTCTGGTGTCACCACAGGCGAGTGAGCACATTTTTTGCAATCGAAAACATTATCACTCGATCAATTTTCAGGTGGTGTGCCTGGCAGACATGACCATTTTGCATGTGTGTGCCAGATTCCACGGCTCGGCCCATGACTCGTACAGCCTGAGGAACAGCATTGTGCCCCGGATGATGGCAAATCTGCTTCCCGAGCGTGCTTGGATTGTGGCTGAGTATGCCTAGTAATATTGTGTGCTGTGTGTGTGATCTGCTGCCCTCTGCCTGTGCAACATTGCAATGTGTGTTTGTCATTCCTAGGTGACTCTGTATATCCCAGCTATCCATGGCTGCTGAGCCCACTACGTAATCCTAGGACCCCGACTGATATCAGGTACAATGAGGCCCATGGAATGACCCGTTGTGTAATTGAGCGGACCTTTGGCCTGCTCAAGTCAAGATTCCGCTGCCTTGACAGGACTGGCGGTGCACTGTCATATTCACCTGGGAAGGTCTGTAAGATCGTTGTGGCATGCTGTATGCTCCACATCATGGCCATTCACAAGATGAGGACCCAAGGCCACCGCGTGCCCAAGGACCTGAGTCCAGTGATGAGAACAGTGGAGAGGAGGAAGGAGTTGACATGCGTCAACAGCTCATCACCCGCTACTTCACTTGAAGGTGGGCGACGAGGTACAACTTGTACATTGTCTGGTGTGATTGCTGTCGTCGTGAAGGGCTATGTGCGGATGGCACAGACAGGCACATGTAAAGTCACCTGTGTATGCAAATTTGGCAGTGACATTTCATCTGTGAACATATTCAGGACTCAGTTTGTTGACACTTGTTGCACATTGTGTTGGCTGCCTGTTGACTTATGTAACAGCATCCTAGACCCCTCCCAGTCAGGCTTCCGCAGGAACCACAGCACTGAGACCGCCCTCATCGCCGCCACAGACGACATCAGACTCCTACTCGACAACGGCGAGACAGCAGCCCTCATCCTCCTAGACCTCTCCACCGACTTCGACACCGTCTGCCATCACACACTACGCACACACCTCCACGATGCAGGGATCCGCAACAAGGCCCTGGACTGGATCACCTCCTTCCTCTCCGAGAGAACCCAAAGGATACGCCTCCCTCCATACCACTCCGGAATCACCAAGACCATCTGCGGTGTCCCACAAGGAACTTCCCTCAGCCCGACGCTTTTCAACATCTACATGGCACCACTCGCACGCATCACCAAACTACACAAACTCAACATAATCTCCTACACCGACGACACGCAGCTGATCCTCTTCCTCACCAAGGATCCCCTCACCGCCAAAGCCAACCTCCACGGTGGTATGAAGGCCGTCGCCGACTGGATGCAAGAAAGCCGGCTCAAACTGAAAACGGACAAGACAGAGATCCTCATCCTCGGGCCCAACCCCTCAGCATGGGACGACTCCTGGTGGCCTGCATCTCTGGGCAGCCCCCCCACACCTACCAACCATGAACGCAACCTTGGAGTCATCCTCGACCCGAAGCTCAGCATGACCAACCAAGTCAACGCAGTATCCTCTACCTGCTTCCACATCCTCCGCAAGATCTACAGATGGATCCCGACAGACTCACGTAAAACCGTCACCCACGCCCTCATCAGCAGCAGACTCGACTACGTCAACGCCCTCTACGCCGGAACCCTGTCCAATCTCATCAACAGACTTCAAAGAATCCAGAACGCCTCTGCACGCCTGATCCTCGATGTACCGCGCATAGACCACATCTCCCCCCACCTGAGAATCCTGCACTGGCTCCCCATAGACAAGAAAATCAGCTTCAAACTCCTGACCCACACACACAAGCCACTTCACAACACCGGCCCTGCCTACCTCAATGACCGACTCTCATTCTACGTACCCAACAGGAAACTCCACTCCGCCGACCGGTCTCTGGCCGCCGTCCCACGCATCCACAGAACCACTTCCGGAGGCAGGTCCTTCTCCCACTGCGCCGCCAAAACCTGGAACTCCCTCCCCCTCCTCCTACGACAAACTGAAGACCCGCTGACCTTCAGGAGACTACTCAAGACCTGTTTCTTCGACCACTAGCAGCAGCCTTCCTCCCCAGCGCCTTGAGACCCTCGTGGGTATGTAGTGCGCTTTACAAATTCTCTGATTGATTGATTGATTGATGTAGATGGTTAGTTTAGTGTACTGTCTGTGATGCCACACTCACACCAGTGACTGTTGTTCTGTTGTGTCTCCTTAGGTGCCTTGAAATTATCCTGCCCTACATACTGTACATCTTTTGGATACATTATGGACATTTTGAACACCTTAAATATTGCACTAAAGACAAAGCTGACCCAATTGAAGTGTGTAAGGTATTTTATTTACAACGTTGACATGTGAGGGGTACGGGCAAATTTACATGAAGGTGGTGATGGAGCAGTGAGTTGACAGTCATGGTAAATGAGATAACAGAGTAAACACCACATCGATGTGGTGACCCAGTCCAACAGACAGATGCCATTCACAAGGCAGTGTGGGGAAGGACAGTCCAAACAGTCAACAGGTGCCATTCACAAGGCAGTGTGGGGAAGGAGAGTCCAAACAGTCCATGTAGTGGGGAAGAGGGTTGCCATCAGGGCTGGCTCCGTGACTGGCATTTGGCTGGTGCTTTGCCTCCAGAGACTCCCAGGCTCTTCTTTGGACACCCCTTTGGTCGCTTGGTCGGGGGGACCCTGCTGCATGGCCAGCGGTATCTGAGGACTCACCCCTCTTTGTGGCCGCAGGGGAGAATGGTGCACTGTCATCCTGCAGCACAACAGAGAGGGGCGGAGGTGTTGTGTGGGACGCAGGCCTGTCCCTCAGTAACGCCACTTGCTGGCCTATGAGGTTCACCATTTGTCCAAGGCGGGTGTCGATGGCCCTCATCAGCAGGATGAGCTTGCGTAATAGTTCTTCAGACCGGCCACTTTGTCCCTGGACCTGTTCGTATGCCCCGATGACTCTGGTGAAGTGGTCCAGGGATGGTGTCCCATCCTCCTGAGGTCTGGGGGTAACCCTGGCCCTCCCACATGCCCTACTGCCACAGACCTGTTGCCTCGCCACTGTGGGTCCATGCACACTTTCCCTGCCATCCACAGTTGTTGGTGTGGGCTGGGCATCCCCTGGGACAGGGAGGTTGCTACAGGTGGCACTGGTGGTGGTGGTGGCGGTGGTGGCGGTGGTGGTGGCGGTGAAGGCACAGACCGTAACTGCAGGAGTCTGCTGTGCAGTTGTTGTTGCATCAGACGTGGTGGTGGGAAGGATGGGGGCCTGGGACCTGTTGCTCCCTGCCCCACCAGATGGGCCGGCCTGGAGCTCATCGTCCAGAGAACCCTGGGAGTCTACATCTGAGAGTCCATGTACCGGGGTTGGAGACTGGCTCTGCTGGTCATTGTTGTCGTCCTCAGCAGTGAGTTCTTTGTCACCTGTGGATTAGATGGGGAATGGTCAGTGTTGTGCACTGTGCAAGAATTCTGTTAGCTGTGTGTCATCCACTGTCTGTACACTACACAATTGACTGATCTTCACTATTTTCTGTAAGTGCAATCCTGTGCCTCATTACATGGTGCCGAGGTACATAAATCACTCATCCATGTCAGGTATTGATGCATTGCATGCAATTTGTGCTGTGTGTAGTGATGCAGGTCTCCCGCCCACAAACAGCCAGCAAGGGAAGATGGCTACCTACCTGTAAGATGAGGGTGAAGAATGCAATGGCTTTCAGGTGCTCCTGGGTGGTGTGGGAGGAGGGCTCTATGCTACTGGGGTGTGGAACAGGGGGCATGGTGGGAGTAGTAGTACAGGCCTCCCTCCCACATACAGGCCTCACAGGAAAGATGGCTACCTACCTGTAAGGTGAGGGTAAATAATTCAATTGCTTCCAGGTGCTCCTGAGTGGTGTGGGTGGAGTGATCTATGCTGCTGCGGTATGGGACGGGGGCATTGTGTGAGTTGGAGTACAGGCCTCCCTCCCACATACAGGCCTCCCAGTGAAGATGGCTACCTACCTGTTTGTTTGTTTTGTGAACAATGAAATGGCTTCACCGTGCTTGTGGGAGGGAGGGGGTGCTTATTGCTGCTGGTGTCTGGGACAGGGGGCATGGTGGGAGTAGGAGTACAGGCCTCCCTCCCACATACAAGCCTCTTAAGCAAGATGGGTACCTACCTGTAAGGTGAGGGTAAAGAATGCAATGGCTTCCAGGTGCTCCTGGGTGGTGTCGGGGGAGTGCTCCATGCTGCTGGGGTGTGGGACAGGGGGCATGGTGGGAGTTGGAGTACAGGCCTCCCTCCTACATACAGGCCTCCCAGTGAAGATGGCTACCTACCTGTAAGTTTGTTTGGTGTACTGCAATGGATTCAAAGTGTTTGTGGGAGGGAGGGAGTGCTCCATGCTGCTGGGGTGTGGGACAGGGGTCATGGTGGGAGTAGGAGTACAGGCCTCCCTCCCACATACAGGCCTCTCAGTAAAGATGGCTACCAACCTGTAAGTTTGTTTGGTGAACAATGCAATGGCTTCACAGTGCTTGTGGGAGGGAGGGAGTGCTCCATGCTGCCTGGGTGTGGTACGGGGGGCATGGTGGGAGTTGGAGTACAGGCCTCCCTCCCACATACAGGCCTCTGAGTGAAGATGGCTACCTACCTGAAAGGTGAGGTTGAAGAATGAAATGGCTTTCAGGTACTCCTTGGTGGTGTGGGGGGGAGTGCGCCATGCTTCTGGGGTATGGGAAAGGGGGCATGGTGGGAGTTGGAGTACAGGCCTCCCTCCCATATACAGGCCTCAGAGTGAAGATGGCTACCTACCTGTAAGTTTGTTTGGTGAACAATGAAATTGTTTCTCAGTGCTTGTAGGAGGGAGGAAGTGCTCATTGCTGCTGGGGTCTGGGACAGGGGGCATGGTGGGACTAGGAGTACAGGCCTCCCTCCTACATACAGGCCTCTCAAGCAAGATGGGTACCAACCAGTAAGGTGAGGGTAAAGAATGCAATGGCTTCCAGGTGCTCCTGGGTGGTATGGGGGGGAGTGCTCCATGCTGCTGGGGTGTAGGACAGGGGGCATGGTGGGTGTTGGAGTACAGGCCTCCCTTCCATCATACAGGCCACCCAGTGAAGATGGCTACCTACCTGTAAGTTTGTTTGGTGAACTATATAATGGCTTCACAGTGCTTGTGGGAGGAAGGGAGTGCTCCATGCTGCTGGGGTGTGGGACAAGGGGCATGGCCGGAGTAGAAGTACAGGCCTCCCTCCCACATACAGGTCTTCCAAGCAAGATGGCTACCTACCTGTAAGGTGAGGGTGAACAATGCAATGGCTTCCAGGTGCTTCTGGGTGGTGTGGGGGAGGGCCCTATCCTGCTAGGGTGTGGGACAGGGGGCATGGTGGCAGTAGTAGTAGTACAGGGAGACTGTGCTCAAGCTCCCATGGTTATATTGCTAGCTACGTTTAGGGTACATGGGAGTGGGTGTCTGTTGGATCTGTGAGACATGTTTATGTGGGTGTGTGGTGCAAATGGATATGATTTGTCTGGTGTGGTGTGTGTTTTTGTAAGTGCAAAAGAGTACATATCTGTGTGTTGGTTGACATTTGTTTGTACTTACCAGCCTCCACTCCCCCGGATACTCCTGTGAGACTCTCAGGATGCAGTATGGCAAGCTCCTTCTCCTCCCATGGTGTGAATGTTTTCTGTGGGATGGGAGGGCCACTGCCAGTTCGGTTAGCCAGCTCCCAGTTCTTGCTCCACCTCTTTTTGACAACCCTCTTGAGATCATGCCACTGCTTCATGATCTCCTTTTTGGATCACAGGATGGACCCTACTGCATTGACCCTTTATACTATCCTTTCCCACATTTGAGTCCTTGTGGCTAATGGTGCCTGTTGGACCAGGCTACCAAACAGTTGTGATTCCACTCTATCTCATTTACCATGACTGTCAACACACTCTCTGTGAATTTGGGCATTTTCTGTGATGCCATGGTGTGTGGTGTTTAAAGTGTTTGTGGGTGCAGCGGTGTGGGTGGTGGGTGTGGTGTTTTTGTGTGAGGTGTGTTATGTGCTGGGGGATTGTTGGTGCTGGTGTGATGGTAGTGGTGGTGGGTGTGCTGTGTTCTGTTGCCTCTCCTGTCAGATCTGGTGGATGCCCTTCTCTTCTGGATTGTTGCAAAGGATTGTGGTCAGTGAGGGGGCTGGTTTTATACACAGCTGTGCAGGTGTGCCACATGGGATTTTGCTGTCAGGTGTGATTTTGTGGGTTGTCCTGGGAATTGTTTGTTTCTGTTTGGCATATTTCCTTTTCATTTGGCTGTGTTTTTTGTATTTGGGGGGCATGGCTACTTTGGTGTGTGCAATGTTTGGCATTACGGCGGTGTTTTTGCATCGTCCACCATGTTTTTCATGTATTGTCCACTGTGGTGGCTATGCTGCAGCTCTCCTGCTGTCTCTCACATTTCCCGTGCGGAGTCTCCACTATGCTTGCAGCGGGTTGTAGCTTTTCCACTGCATTTCCGACCACCGCGGTCGGTTTTTGGACGTCACCCGCCGCGTCGGGCGGTTTTTGTTAGCCTGCTACTGCTGCAATCGTTATTTTTTTGGGCTGGTGTTCCTAATTTGACGGCCGGTTTCTCCACGGTCCCGGCGGGCGGTTGTTTCCCGCCTCCATGGCGGTCGGGGTGGTTTTCCTCCCATCATCCTAATGGGGCCCTAAGTGTTTACGTGTTGTTTTATGTGGGGGGAGTGTATGAGCTTTTGTTTTGAAACTTTTTATTTTCAGAAGTTATCGTGTCGGAAGGAGTCGTTTATTTTTTTTTTTACAGAAGTGTTTGTTAGTTTTATTGACTAATATATTTCTTACACTTCTTTACATTTTTCGGTTTGCCTGGAGAGTTTTTTACTATTTTATACATTTTCAGGTTTTTTATGGTTTTCCTATGGACCTTTGCAACATGGATTATTTTTTTTTGCTACAGTTGTATTTTTTCATTTTTTGGGGGGGAAAATGTTTTGTATTTATTTGGATTGTGCCAGCAGAACATGGATTTACAGAAATTGGAATAAACTTGGTAAGTTTATTTATTATTATTTATTGTGGGTGGGAAATGTTTTTTAATTGAATTTTATTTTATTATTTTATTGGAATTAATGCTTTAAAGTAGAGTTTTGGCTATCATGTTTAGGTACTCCAGGCCTTTTGTGCTAGAGTACAATTTTACTTGTTGTTCTAGATATCTATACATTTGTTTAGTTTGTTTTGACGTTTTTGGAGTTAGTTGAGTTATGGACTGTTCCATTCGGAACTCTTGATAGCTCTGTTCTTTTTTGCAGGCATGATGTACATTTTTCTAGTGTTGGTCTGGTTCTGCCTGTTGATTGAAGCAATGCATTATGCCATCCTTCTACTGCGTTATTTGTTTTGAATTCCCCATTTAGGGGTCGATTCTGTCTCGGTAGGACAGCCCCCCGAGAGCTGCCCGTAGCCTTACCTTACGGCCAAATCGTACCAGGAGCGGGACCGTCCGGGCGAGGAAGTACGATGCGGAAATGTATCAAATTCCCTACTGACACGTACGCTCCGACTCCATCCACATTTCCCGTACGAGCCTGATCCGTAAACACACAATTCGCGTCACACAGCACCATAAACACTGCAATTTTCGGCCGGTCAAGTACAATGCCTACTTCCTACGAGCTGGACGGGTCACCACGTACAGCATGTTACAACATCCGGTAAAGCTGCATATTAGGTACGATTTGTGCCAGAACCCAATCCACGGCTACGAGACGGACCAGCTAGCAACCGGTATAAGATGGAGCAACATGCAGCGTGTACGAGATGAACGCATCATGAATTCCATCGCGCAGGTCATACCAGTACTGTACATCTATGACCGAATCAGGAACAGACACGGACGATGCAGACGGTAAGTTGGACACCCACCCTACAACAAAACAACACATACCTGCCAAATGTCACACACACCCAGGGGGTCCAGACTCTTCCCACTAGCAACAGTCCACCATAGGGGTTGCATGGCTATCACCACTGCCCCCGCACTCATAGGGGCATGTTGGCCACCAATACTGCCACCCCCACTCATATGTGTCATGTTGCCTATCACTACTGCCACCCCCACTCATAGGTGCATGTTGCCCACCACTATTGCCACACCCACCCACATGTGTCATGTTGCCTATCACTACTGCCCCCCACTCATAGGGGCATGTTGCCCACCCCCACTTCTACCCCCACCCATAGGGGCATGTTGCCCACCCCCACTGCCACCCCCACCCATAGGGGCATGGTGCCCACCACTACTGCCACCCCCACTCTTAGGGGCATGTTGCCCACCACTACTGCCACCCCACCCATATGTGTCATGTTGCCTATCACTACTGCCACCCCCACTCATAGGGGCATGTTGCCTATCACTACTACCACCACCACTCATAGGGGCATGTTGCCCACCACTACTGCCACCCCACCCATATGTGTCATGTTGCCTATTACTACTGCCCCCCACTCATAGGGGCATGTTTCCCACCACCACCGCCACCTCCACCCATACGGGCATGGTGGCCACCACTACTGCCACCCCCACTCATAGGGGCATGTTGCCCACCACTACTGCCACGCCACTCTTAGGGGCATGTTGCCCACCACTACTGCCACTCCCACCCATATTTGTCATGTTGCCTACCACTACTGCCACCCCCACTCATAGGGGCATGTTGCCTATTACTACTACCACCCCACTCATAGGGGCATGTTGTCCACCAGCACTGTCACCTTCACCCATATGTGTCATGTTGTCTATCACTACTGCCCCCCACTCATAGGGTAATGTTGCCTACCACTACTGCAACCCACACTCATAGGGGCATGTTGCCAGACACTACTGCTACTGCCACCCATATGTGTCATGTTGCCTATCACTACTACCACCCCCACTAATAGGGGCATGTTGCCGACCACTACTGCCACCCCCACTCTTAGGGGCATGTTGCCCACCACTACTGCCACCCCCACCCATATGTGTCATGTTGCCTATCACTACTACCACCCCCACACATAGGCGTATGTTACCTATCACCACTGCCCCCCCACTCATAGGGGCATGTTGCCTACCACCACTGCCACCCCACCCATGCCTGTCATGTTCGCCACCACCACTGCCACCCTCACCCATATGTGTCATGTTGGCCACCACTACTGCCACCCCCACTCATAGGGGCATCTTACCCACCATTACTGCCACCCCCACCCATATGTGTCATGTTGCCTATCACTACTGCCCCCCACTCATAGGGGCATGTTGCCCACCACTACTGCCACCCCCACTCATAGGGGCATGTTCCCCACCACCACTGCCACCCACACCCATATGTGTCATGTTGTCTATCACCACTGCCCCCCACTTATAAGTGCATGTTGCCCACCACTACTGCCACCCTCACTCATCGGGGCATGTTGCCACCACTCCTGCCACCCCCACCCATATGTGTCATGTTGCCTATCACTGAAAACCAACAAAAGAGTGACAAAATCATTAAATATAGATCAAAAGCAGTAGAGCAATTCCTACCACCTGAGAAAGAAGAATGGATAGGAAACAGGGAAACATTAGGTAATGCAGTTATAGGGTGGTAAAAAAAGGGAACCCTCAGGCTCCAACTGAAAGTCGGATGCCAGTTGTCTTCATTGGGTTCTTAGAGAAAATGTGATATAATAACCACAAGTGCTAGAAAAAGTGAATCTTAAAAAGAGTGTGGACTACTCCCAAGATCAGAAAATTATTTTAATAGAGGGGTAGTTCTATCACTACTGCCACCACCACTCATAGGGGCATGTTGCCTATCACTATTGCCACCCCCACTCATAGGGGCATGGTGCCTACCACTACTGCCACCCCCACCCATATCTGTCATGTTGCCTATCAATACTGCCACCCCCACTCATAGGGGCATGTTGCCGACCACTACTGCCACCCCCACTCATAGGGGCATGCTGCCCATCACCACTGCCACCCTCACCAATATGTGTCATGTTTTGCACCACCACCACTACGACCCCCACTCATAGGGGCATGTTGCCCATCACCACTGCCACCCCCACCCATATGTGTCATGTTCCCCACCACTACTGCCACCCCCACTCATAGGGGCATGTTGCCCATCACCACTGCCACCCCCAAGCATAGGGACATGTTGCACACCACTACTGCCACCCCCACCCATATGTGTCATGTTGCCTATCACTAATGCCACCCCCACTCATAGGGGGCTGTGTGGCTATCAATATCAACACCCCCACCCATAGGATGGGTGATGTGCCACACATCCATCATACATCAACCTCAGGTATGTCAGTAAAATACATCCCCCTATCATCATGACAAAAGTGTGTAGTCTTTGACAAATACCCCCAACTGTGAATATGAGGTAGAACATACGATGTAACTTCCATCACATGTGTGACCAAGTACTGAGTGTGGATTACACAAGTCAAGCATCACAATAGCATTGTGTCAATGTGCTCTGACTCCCCATCACTGTGTAGATCCAATGTAAATTGTGTTGTTCAAAACTGCAGGAAAAGTTGATCATTGTGGTAATGGGGCCAAACACCCCATCATCACAGTGACCTAAAGGTAAGTGTCATCCTGATAAAAGCAGCAAATGCCAAACAGCATGTATGATTCCTGGTCTCAACACATGAAACCCTTTTGTGGCAAGTAGTGGTTGTGTCACATACCCACAGAGATGTGATGAGGCAAACAGTGCAGTGAAAATAAAACATACTCTCGGCCATGTGCAGACAAGCACCACATATGCATACAGTGTACAATGACACAAAAGCAGAAGTGACCATCATAATGCACACACACATCTCGAATATAGACACACAAAGCAATACATCCTGTGTAGACTATAGGTGTCAGGTCACAAAATCCCATTCTATTTCAGCAATGGGACATAACAACCAGGATCAATGTGCAGAATGATGAGATATGACTCACAGGGACAGCAGGGAAAATCACCCAAACAACACCCAGACAATTGCCCACAACAGCAATACCAATGCACTGGTACAAATTCACAAACAGGCAACCTCACACTGCATATCTCACACAACATGTTTATGTGTGTCTCAGAATCCCCAGGCAACTACACAACACATGAGGGGGGCTGAACCAGTTGAAGTTAGGTAATATATCCTACATCAATTCGAATAATGACATTGTCCCATAAACAGAAGTTATTGAAAAAACATTGTCTTTTTTTATTTACACAATTTTCTGAACATTACAACACAATCTCATGATCGTGATACTCCTATTTTTATGAATATTCTATATACACATATTTATAATATATACACAAGCCCCCAGAAAGCAAAGCGTTCACACTTACCAGCCCAATCAAAACAATCATACAACTCATCCGGCCAACCAGTCTCGCCAATCTTGCAACCTCAACACATGAATCAAAAAACGGAAATATAAGGACTTCACTAAACATGTAATATATATACACAAACAAAAACAGAAGAACACATCAAAAGTAAGCCATCAACTGTGCACCCCTTAGTGGGCAATCAGGCATTGTAAGATGAGAGGGATCCCAACAGACACATGTGACACAATCTGGAATGAACAGTAACTAAAACAGCAAGAGACAGACCCACAACAGCACTAACACCAAGGACCATACATTGGGGTGACACAAGCGTGCATGAAAGGTCCACTGTGATGCCAAAGGGAGATGTTGTTAAAACTGGGGAAACTCAGACATGTGTCCTGTGCCACAAACGTATATCACACCTACACAAACACAAATCACTCAGCATGGCCTGTTAACTAGGGACAAAAGGGAGGTAGCGGCCCAGCCATGCAAATATTCATATCTGTCTACCCTCAACACCACACACCCTGAAATGCACCGATGTGCATCAGTGAAGCCCACATGGACTGTTAACATTGCACAGGCACCCTTGATAAACACAGTAATGTTGGGAGGATCTAAGGTGCACAAACTCATCACACAAGGATATTCTACAACCAAGGTGAATGACAGACATACTGCACAGTATGTGGTACATGGCCATGATGTCAAATCTCCAGTAACCTTTGGAATCCCTGCCACAGTCCCAAGACAATGCATAGGCCACATGCTGAAACCACAAGGCACACATGCTGAAACCTGCCAACATTGCACTTCTGAGCCTGATGAGTGGGAGCAGTCACACACATACACATGTCTCAATCATTGAAAGGTACCACCTATGGACATCTACATGATATTGTGAACAAACAAGTGCCCTGGGGAGCCCTGACTGTGTACCATCTGCGTATGACTACATCATCACCACTCAGAACTGACAAATCATAATGATGACACACATATGAACACTAGTGTCTCCTGCACCCACATATCTGGAAGCCACGGACAAAGATGTGTGATGAACATAGGACAACTCAGCAAGCATCACCAACACAAACATATTAAGGGAACATAGCCTATGTAGAAAAAGGGATGGGAACACACACAGACATGACCACACAACACACCATGGGCCCATGCAATATCACGGAACAACACACTAACTTGAGGGGACTCAACTCCTGTGGAAGCACAGCTGTGCAAAACACAGTTCCAGCAGGTCACAGTCATGTCAGCACAACACTTGTCAACATTCATATACCACCCATTGTAGGCACTAGTCACAACAGCCTGGGTACGGTAGTGCCCCTAAGTCATCTGCACATACTCAATACATATGTCTTGCTAGTTGCACAGAGGACACAGTTGACTCCTACACCAAGGATGCCCACACCTGCATGTCCAGTGGAGATGGGCCCACAGTCAGAGAAATAGACAAATTGGACAATGGGAAGCACATCATATGTGCATGGGTGCAAGCCACAGATGTGACGATGCAAATGAAATGTTGACATCACTGTGCAAAATTACTTAATCATGACACACCCAGTTAGCTGCAAAGGATGACATGGATACCAAACAGAACAAGATACATATCTCATGGACCACATGGAGTACATCACATCAACACCTCAGTATTAAACATTGGAAATCCAGCATCATAACAGCAAGGTCAAGGCAAACATCATCAACATAATGTACATCAAAATCAAATTCACTAGGATAACGAAAAAGGCTTTATTCAGCAAATTGAAAAGCTGTAACTGAAAGTCCATAATGAAATAAAGGCCAATGTCCAGTCCATATAGAAAGTCCAAATTGGGTGTGATTGACACCTATCACCTGTTGCTTGCCTGCACTGTGAATGACAGGGGACATCCACTCTGAGGGGCATACATGGGGGGATGCCAGGCACAGCAGGGACAGGATCAGGGCTCAGCAGAAGGATGCAGTGAAGGGTACTGGGTGCAGGAGAGTAACTGGCAACTGCAGTGGAGGTGTCGTTCATGGTGTGTGCCGTCAAAACTGTGGGGCACAAGTCTGATGGGGTAGGTACCAGAACAACTGCAGTGGGCAGGTCAGATGTAGTAGGCTGGGTCCCCACTGCAGTGCCCAAGTTAGACTGGGTGGACGTGGACTCCACTGGAGTGCCTAACTCCATGGGATCGGAATGGGGTTCAGGTGAGGTTTGCTGGACAGAGGGGGGCCATGGTCCCCACACCAGTTGCACAAACAGTCTGACCGGGGGTGGTTGTGGTAGAAGAGCAAGTGGTAGGGGGGAGGGCCTGAGCATTTTGGGGATGATGTACCTGTGGGTGGGGGAACCTGGGCAGGGTGTGGCAGGGGAACCTGTGGAGTGCTGACCTGGGGGATGGAGGAAGGAGACTGTGCAGTGGAGCTGTGGGGTGGGGTGGGGTCTTGCTCTTCCGGGTACGGGGGACTTGCGGGTGGGGGCCTCAGTCTGCCTCCCCCTAGGAAGGGTGTCCGGGTGTGAGGGGCACTCCCCTCTGTGTGTGGGGACTTACTCTTCCCCCTGTAATCTGGTTGTGCTGGATCGGTGGAGAAGAGGCCAAGGTCACACAGGAAGAGCTTCTTTGGAGATGGGGTTGCAAGTGAGGCAAGGGAAGGGCTCATGGAGGTAGAGGGATCGTTGGACTTCGGAGTGGTTGTGGATACCTGTGTGTGTTTGCAAACCATCCCCTGTGAGTGTGGTATCAGTCCCCTGACTTTGCTTGCGTGCACGTTTGGACTTTGTTTTGGGTGTTTGTGTGCTGCTCGTGTCTGTGTGTTTGGGTGACTGTGCTGGTGTGTGTGTGCTTGGGACAGGTAGGGTGCTAGGAATTGTGGATGGGGCAGAGGCAGGAAGGGTAAGGGACTGTTCGAGGAAGGAACACTGCTGCCATCAGGGAGGAGGCCATGGACTGATTGGTCCTCTGTAGGGCAGACATGCCCGATGAGATGCCCTCCATGAACGACACCAGTTGTGTCAACAGACTGGTGTGTGCATGGAGGACACTCATTAATGATGTCTGCCCTACATGGATCTGTTTAAGCAAGTCCACAGACTCCACACTGAGGGTAACAGGGGACACAGGGGCAGGGGGTGCAGTTCCTGCCATGAAGGAGACATGCTCCTGAACACGGGAGCCGCCACGGACCTCTGGAATGGGAGCCGATGGGAGGGTGGTGGTGGTGGCAGGAACAGACTCACTAGCTGGGGTTTGCTGGCTGCTGCCACCTGCCCCCACAAGGGAGTCATCCTCTGAGCTGCTGTGGTCCTCAGCTGAGGTGTATGGTGCTGAGGACTCCTCGGTGTGGCTCCCCTCACCCTCTGTGCCACTGGGTCCCTCCAACTCCTTGGTTGCTGGCCCAGTCTGGCTCTGCGGCTCATTCTATTCCGTGGCGCTGTCCCCTCCTGTACCCGTGGATTTATCTGGATAGAATTAGGAAAACTAGACCCACATTAGTCCCCTGCACTGACTGCACACAACACAGTGATTACAAAACATCACAGGGCAAGCCTTGGCATCGTCTGGTGAGCATTGTTCAAAATGCCCACACTGGTTTACATAGGGCAATTGCCAGTCTGAGCATCAACCATGACACCCATATCCCTCCTGGACTTGCACCCATATGTCTGTTGCATTTTGGCTGCAAATACCCCAATGTGCACACATGCACCACCTACATAGTTGTTGGACATGCAAGTGAACATGTAGAAGTTTGTTACTATAAACACACATCACATCTCATGCCACTCACTCAGTACAGGTATCAGGATAGATGGACACCCAGAGTCTCATTTCACATGCTTGTGATGCCTTGCAGCACCACACACAATGATGGCCTCACGTCCTGATAGTCAATGCCACAATGGGGTGCATGGAGCACTTTTGACTCCAATGCAGGATCCCCCTTAGCAAGTTCAATGCCCTGGCACAGGCATGCATGGTAAGTCAGTCATCACTGCCACATGTCATAGGAGCAGGGCATCTGGACAACAACAGTCTGCACTGTGTCACAATCATAGGTCATGGCCAAGGTAAACTCTGCAGCTGACAAGTGCACTTGTCCGCCCCTGCCAGAAACATATTCTGGAGGATGTATGATGTTACAACGCATACTTTTACAACGCCTACCATTACAACGCAGTTTTTACAACGCAGGATCCATTACAACGAAGTACCATTACAACGCATGTATTTACAACGAAAATACCTTTACAACGCATACCATTACAACGTAAATATTGGTAATTTTATAATATTTTTTTAAATGTAAATTAATTAAAATTAATATAATTTAATTTAATTTAATTAATTTTATTTAATGTAATTAATTTTATTTAATTTAATCAATTTAATTTAATGTAATTTAAATGTATTTGTATTTATTTTTTACCCTGTATATAAATAATACATTATATTTAATAAATAATATAATAATAAAAAAATACCCCTTTACCCAAAAACCCAAAACTGACCCTGAACCCTAAAAATACCCCTTTACCCAAAAACCCAAAACTGACCCTGAACCCTAAAAATACCCCTTTACCCAAAAACCCAAAACTGACATTGAACCCTAAAAATACCCCTTTACCCAAAAACCCAAAACTGACCCTGAACCCTAAAAATACCCCTTTACCCAAAAACTGAAAACTGACCCTGAACCCTAAAAATACCCCTGTACCCAAAAACTAAAAACTGACCCTGAACCCTAAAAATACCCCTTTACCCAAAAACTGAAAACTGACCCTGAACCCTAAAAATACCCCTTTACCCAAAAACTGAAAACTGACCCTGAACCCTAAAAATACCCCTTTACCCACAAACTGAAAACTGACCCTGAGCCCTAAAAATACCCCTTTACCCAAAAACTGAAAACTGACCCTGAACCCTAAAAATACCCCTTTACCCAAAAACTGAAAACTGACCCTGAACCCTAAAAATACCCCTTTACCCAAAAACTGAAAACTGACCCTGAACCCTAAAAATACCCCTTAAAAAAACCCAAACATATAAAATTTAAAATATAATTATATACTTACCAATACTTACGTTGTAATGGTATGCGTTGTAAAGGTACCTGCGTTGTAAAAACATGCGTTGTAAATACATGCGTTGTAATAGTTTATGCGTTGTAAAAATTTCGTTGTAATGGTAGTTCGTTGTAAAAGTTGCGTTGTAAAGGTTGTTTCCCATTCTGGACTATGATGATCCCACATCACAAAAATCAGACATATGAGTGACTGCAAACACAACTACCTGAACATGAGCACCTCACAGTCTGCTGCAAATGAGACACATCTGCCTGAAATTCACTGTTGCATGCAGGATTGTGCACAGTCAAGTGATCACAGGCCTATATTGTGCACAGGTATTGTCTCCTATAGTCACATCTCAGATGTCCTGCTGACCCTACAAATTATGGACACACCAGTTGTCCCAAAAAGGAATCCACACCACAATGACATGGAGTCAGACTCCTGATGGCACATTTTACTAAGCACAATCATTTTGTTGATACACAGGAGTGTGAGTACAGAGTCTCCCAATGCCCTGGAGTGGGCATGACTGCCTAGGTAAACCGGAAACAGCGTATAGGCCTTGACAGTAGGCAGGTGTCTGGGCAAGTGTGACACACTTGATATACGTACTCCTGAGGCCAATAAATGGACTCACCTGCTGCATGGGTGTGTTTTAAATACCCCAGACACACCATAGTCCCAGTAACATATTGTTAGAAACGGGATCCCTGGCTGGCCAGGGGTCGCGCAAAGGTCAGTCAGAGACCACCACTCTAAGTCAGGGCAAGGGAGTTACACACCAAGATAACCCCTGCTCACCCTCTAGGTAACGTGACGCGAGCAGCAAGGCTAATCTCGGAGGCGATGTGTAAAGCGTTTGCACGCGCACCCAGCAACAACACCCAAGGCCCACCACAAAGGAAACTCCACACAAGGTTATATAAAAAATAGCCTTTGTATTATAGCAAAAACACAGTAGATAACACCACACACTTTACAATGTGCCAACAGGCATGGGCAGAATTTACAGGGGATTATTTACAGGACAGGGCCATATGGACCACTGTCAGGGGTATGCACTTTCAGAACTAGAATATTGTTAGAAATAGCACGTTTTAGATCATAGAATAATAATCACTGTAGCACAAAAATAGCATTTGTAACACACAACCAGTATTCACTGGTGAAAGGGTAAATACCTCCTACGCAACCCTAACCACTGTAGGAAAATCACGCAGGGAACTAGGACCTAATTAGCAGGACCTATAAAGGGAAAATCAATCACCTAAGCATAAAACACATAGCAGGTGCAGGTAATAACAATTGCGCAAAGACCACATTAGCAGATAAATCATAAATTGCGCAAGGTGCACATGGCACAACACTAGAACTGTCCCCCAGGCCAACTGGCCTCGCAGGGGCTGAGATGCCCTTAGTCCAAATGTCAGGGTAGGCTGCGCAGGCAGCCAAGAACACAAGCCTAAACGTGGCAACTGCCCACGAAGTGCTGGGCAGTTGAAAATACTGATGGGGCCAACGTTGGAGCCTCGTGGGCTCAAGAACAATCGAATGGCACTCAAGAGCCTCCCAGGGCTCGTAAGACAAATGTGGGCTGTGAGCCTCTCTGGGCTCTTGAACAAAGAACTGGCATTCAAGCCTCTCTGGGCTCGTAAAACAACTGCGGGCGTGGAGCCTCGTGGGCTCGAAAACAGGAATGCCCCTGAGCCCCTCTGGCTCTCAATAACAAAGAACTGCCCCCTCATGCCTCTCGAGACTCGTAAACAAATATGGGCCTGGAGCCTCTCAGGGCTAAATGACAAATGTGCCCCTGAAGTTGGAGCGTCGGGGCCCTAAAGAAATGCGGCCATCGGTGGAGTCCCCCCTCTGGGGACTCAAAGCACAAGATGCCCCCGACAGAGACGCGACCCGGGGCACGCCCGCACTCACCAGATACTTCGGGAGGCGGCGTCTCCTCGCGGCGTAGGCTCTTCTCTGCTGGGCTTCTCCGGCTGCTGGCAGAGGTCCGGGGCTCTCCTCTCACTCAGGAGCCTCGGCAGGACACGGCAGGCTGCTTCCTGCTTCTCCGGCCTCCCCTCAGCCAATCCGAGCGCGGCGCTGGTGCTGGGACCAATCCCAGCGCGGCGCTGTTCGTGACGCTGCGGGCAGGCTTCTCAGGGCCTGGGGAGACTCGGGCTTGCGGCGGTGATCTCCTGGGCAAACGAGGGGTAGGCTCCCTCTTGATTAAATGATAAACTGGGGTTGGCACACGGCACAGCGCGGCGTGGGCAGCCGCGAAAGGGAAATAAAATCGCTACCCAGCGCTTAGGGGAAAGAAAAAGCGCTCTTAAGCGCTAAAGGCAATTCACAGCGCTCCCAAGCGCTAAAGGACAATCAGAGCGCTTCCAGGCGCTAGAAGCAGAGTACAGCGCTCCCAGGCGCTATAAGCAAAGTACAGCTCCAGCAAGGTTCTGGAGGCAGGCAGGGGGGGCAAGGCTGGGCCAAGAGCCAGCTCACTGGGCCTCCAGGCAGGGAGGCACTCCAAGTGGCGGTCCTCCTGGCCCCAGCAACAGCAGCAGCCCCCTCTGGTAGGATCCTGGAAGAGAACCACTTGTAAGGGGACACAGCCCCTTCTTATACTGTAAAATCCTTTGTCTCAGGGTGCAGGGTGGGGGAAAAACCAGTCGCAGCTGGTTTTGGAGCACCCTTGATGGGCTCAGCCCCTCACTCTATTCACTAGGAAGGCTAGGGTCATTAGACACACCCCAGGGGGCGGAGCCAGCATTGTGTGGGGAAAGCCCAGCCCTATTCAGGAACCAGTACAAAAGGGGGTGGTAATGGACAGAGCATCTGAACCAATCAAACACTCACACCCAGTCAAAAGATCTGGGTTTAATCCATCACCGTTCTTTAGCCCACTCTGCCACCCCAGTTCAGACATGCTAAATGCAAATCAGTCTGACCCTGTGCCTCATGGGAACAGTCCAGCCCGAACTGCCAAGCCATGCCTTCCCTGGACCGGAAACAAGCTTCCGAGGACCGGTTTCTGGCATTACAGCCGTCTTCAGCCCGGCTTGCTTGAATCCAGTGGCAAAGTGAGCAAGGGACTCACGTCTGAGCATACCCTGCCACACTCATGGCGGCCAAAAGCGGTACAAAAGGGGGTGGTAATGGACGGAGCATCTGAACCAATCAAACACTCACACCCAGTCAAAAGATCTGGGTTTAATCCATCACCGTTCTTTAGCCCACTCTGCCACCCCAGTTCAGACATGCTATATGCAAATCAGTCTGACCCTGTGCCTCATGGGAACAGTCCAGCCCGAACTGCCAAGCCATGCCTTCCCTGGACCGGAAACAAGCTTCCGAGGACCGGTTTCTGGCATTACAGCCGTCTTCAGCCCGGCTTGCTTGAATCCAGTGGCAAAGTGAGCAAGGGACTCACGTCTGAGCATACCCTGCCACACTCATGGCGGCCAAAAGCGGTACAAAAGGGGGTGGTAATGGACGGAGCATCTGAACCAATCAAACACTCCCACCCAGTCAAAAGATCTGGGTTTAATCCATCACCGTTCTTTAGCCCACTCTGCCACCCCAGTTCAGACATGCTATATGCAAATCAGTCTGACCCTGTGCCTCATGGGAACAGTCCAGCCCGAACTGCCAAGCCATGCCTTCCCTGGACCGGAAACAAGCTTCCGAGGACCGGTTTCTGGCATTACAGCCGTCTTCAGCCCGGCTTGCTTGAATCCAGTGGCAAAGTGAGCAAGGGACTCACGTCTGAGCATACCCTGCCACACTCATGGCGGCCAAAAGCGGTACAAAAGGGGGTGGTAATGGACGGAGCATCTGAACCAATCAAACACTCACACCCAGTCAAAAGATCTGGGTTTAATCCATCACCGTTCCTTAGCCCACTCTGCCACCCCAGTTCAGACATGCTATATGCAAATCAGTCTGACCCTGTGCCTCATGGGAACAGTCCAGCCCGAACTGCCAAGCCATGCCTTCCCTGGACCGGAAACAAGCTTCCGAGGACCGGTTTCTGGCATTACAGCCGTCTTCAGCCCGGCTTGCTTGAATCCAGTGGCAAAGTGAGCAAGGGACTCACGTCTGAGCATACCCTGCCACACTCATGGCGGCCAAAAGCGGTACAAAAGGGGGTGGTAATGGACGGAGCATCTGAACCAATCAAACACTCCCACCCAGTCAAAAGATCTGGGTTTAATCCATCACTGTTCTTTAGCCCACTCTGCCACCCCAGTTCAGACATGCTATATGCAAATCAGTCTGACCCTGTGCCTCATGGGAACAGTCCAGCCCGAACTGCCAAGCCATGCCTTCCCTGGACCGGAAACAAGCTTCCGAGGACCGGTTTCTGGCATTACAGCCGTCTTCAGCCCGGCTTGCTTGAATCCAGTGGCAAAGTGAGCAAGGGACTCACGTCTGAGCATACCCTGCCACACTCATGGCGGCCAAAAGCGGTACAAAAGGGGGTGGTAATGGACGGAGCATCTGAACCAATCAAACACTCACACCCAGTCAAAAGATCTGGGTTTAATCCATCACCGTTCATTAGCCCACTCTGCCACCCCAGTTCAGACATGCTATATGCAAATCAGTCTGACCCTGTGCCTCATGGGAACAGTTCAGCCCGAACTGCCAAGCCATGCCTTCCCTGGACCGGAAACAAGCTTCCGAGGACCGGTTTCTGGCATTACAGCCGTCTTCAGCCCGGCTTGCTTGAATCCAGTGGCAAAGTGAGCAAGGGACTCACGTCTGAGCATACCCTGCCACACTCATGGCGGCCAAAAGCGGTACAAAAGGGGGTGGTAATGGACGGAGCATCTGAACCAATCAAACACTCACACCCAGTCAAAAGATCTGGGTTTAATCCATCACCGTTCTTTAGCCCACTCTGCCACCCCAGTTCAGACATGCTATATGCAAATCAGTCTGACCCTGTGCCTCATGGGAACAGTCCAGCCCGAACTGCCAAGCCATGCCTTCCCTGGACCGGAAACAAGCTTCCGAGGACCGTTTCTGGCATTACAGCCGTCTTCAGCCCGGCTTGCTTGAATCCAGTGGCAAAGTGAGCAAGGGACTCACGTCTGAGCATACCCTGCCACACTCATGGCGGCCAAAAGCGGTACAAAAGGGGGTGGTAATGGACGGAGCATCTGAACCAATCAAACACTCACACCCAGTCAAAAGATCTGGGTTTAATCCATCACCGTTCTTTAGCCCACTCTGCCACCCCAGTTCAGACATGCTATATGCAAATCAGTCTGACCCTGTGCCTCATGGGAACAGTCCAGCCCGAATTGCCAAGCCATGCCTTCCCTGGACCGGAAACAAGCTTCCGAGGACCGGTTTCTGGCATTACAGCCGTCTTCAGCCCGGCTTGCTTGAATCCAGTGGCAAAGTGAGCAAGGGACTCACGTCTGAGCATACCCTGCCACACTCATGGCGGCCAACAGCGGTACAAAAGGGGGTGGTAATGGACGGAGCATCTGAACCAATCAAACACTCACACCCAGTCAAAAGATCTGGGTTTAATCCATCACCGTTCTTTAGCCCACTCTGCCACCCCAGTTCAGACATGCTATATGCAAATCAGTCTGACCCTGTGCCTCATGGGAACAGTCCAGCCCGAACTGCCAAGCCATGCCTTTCCTGGACCGGAAACAAGCTTCCGAGGACCGGTTTCTGGCATTACAGCCGTCTTCAGCCCGGCTTGCTTGAATCCAGTGGCAAAGTGAGCAAGGGACTCACGTCTGAGCATACCGTGCCACACTCATGGCGGCCAAAAGCGGTACAAAAGGGGGTGGTAATGGACGGAGCATCTGAACCAATCAAACACTCACACCCAGTCAAAAGATCTGGGTTTAATCCATCACCGTTCTTTAGCCCACTCTGCCACCCCAGTTCAGACATGCTATATGCAAATCAGTCTGACCCTGTGCCTCATGGGAACAGTCCAGCCCGAACTGCCAAGCCATGCCTTCCCTGGACCGGAAACAAGCTTCCGAGGACCGGTTTCTGGCATTACAGCCGTCTTCAGCCCGGCTTGCTTGAATCCAGTGGCAAAGTGAGCAAGGGACTCACGTCTGAGCATACCCTGCCACACTCATGGCGGCCAAAAGCGGTACAAAAGGGGGTGGTAATGGACGGAGCATCTGAACCAATCAAACACTCACACCCAGTCAAAAGATCTGGGTTTAATCCATCACCGTTCTTTAGCCCACTCTGCCACCCCAGTTCAGACATGCTATATGCAAATCAGTGTGACCCTGTGCCTCATGGGAACAGTCCAGCCCGAACTGCCAAGCCATGCCTTCCCTGGACCGGAAACAAGCTTCCGAGGACCGGTTTCTGGCATTACAGCCGTCTTCAGCCCGGCTTGCTTGAATCCAGTGGCAAAGTGAGCAAGGGACTCACGTCTGAGCATACCCTGCCACACTCATGGCGGCCAAAAGCGGTACAAAAGGGGGTGGTAATGGACGGAGCATCTGAACCAATCAAACACTCACACCCAGTCAAAAGATCTGGGTTTAATCCATCACCGTTCTTTAGCCCACTCTGCCACCCCAGTTCAGACATGCTATATGCAAATCAGTCTGACCCTGTGCCTCATGGGAACAGTCCAGCCCGAACTGCCAAGCCATGCCTTCCCTGGACCGGAAACAAGCTTCCGAGGACCGGTTTCTGGCATTCCAGCCGTCTTCAGCCCGGGTTGCTTGAATCCAGTGGCAAAGTGAGCAAGGGACTCACGTCTGAGCATACCCTGCCACACTTATGGCGGCCAAAGCGGTACAAAAGGGGTGGTGATGGACGGAGCATCTGAACCAATCAAACACTCACACCCAGTCAAAAGATCTGGGTTTGATCCATCACCGTTCTTTAGCCCACTCTGCCACCCCAGTTCAGACATGGCCATATGCAAATCAGTCTGACCCTGTGCCTCATGGGAACAGTCCAGCCCGAACTGCCAAGCCATGCCTTTCCATCACCACCCCCTTTTGTGCCGCTTTTGGCCACCAAAAGTGTGGCAGGGTATGCTCAGACGTTAGTCCCTTGCTCACTTTGCCACTGGATTCGAGCAAGCCAGGCTGAAGACGGCTGTAGTGCCAGAAACCGGTCCTCGGAAGCTTGTTTCCGGTCCAGGGAAGGCATGGCTTGGCAATTCGAGCTGGACTGTTCCCATGAGGCACAGGGTCAGACTGATTTGCATATAGCCATGTCTGAACTGGGGTGGTAGAGTGGGCTAAAGAACGGTGATGGATTAAACCAAGATCTTTTGACTGGGTGTGAGTGTTTGATTGGTTCAGATGCTCCGTCCATCACCACCCCCTTTTGTACCACTTTGTTCGCCATAAGTTGGCAGGGTATGCTCAGACGTGAGTCCCTTGCTCACTTTGCCACTGGATTCAAGCAAGCCGGGCTGAAGACGGCTGAAATGCCAGAAACCGGTCCTCGGAAGTTTGTTTCCGGTCCAGGGAAGGCATGGCTTGGCAGTTCGGGCTGGACTGTTCCCATGAGGCACAGGGTCAGACTGATTTGCATATGGCCATGTCTGAACTGGGGTGGCAGAGTGGGATAAAGAACGGTGATGGATTAAACCCAGATCTGTTGACTGGGTGTGAGTGTTTGATTGGTTCAGATGCTCCGTCCATCACCACCCCCTTTTGTACCACTTTGTTCGCCATAAGTTGGCAGGGTATGCTCAGACGTGAGTCCCTTGCTCACTTTGCCACTGGATTCAAGCAAGCCGGGCTGAAGACGGCTGAAATGCCAGAAACCGGTCCTCGGAAGTTTGTTTCCGGTCCAGGGAAGGCATGGCTTGGCAGTTCGGGCTGGACTGTTCCCATGAGGCACAGGGTCAGACTGATTTGCATATGGCCATGTCTGAACTGGGTTGGCAGAGTGGGATAAAGAACGGTGATGGATTAAACCCAGATCTGTTGACTGGGTGTGAGTGTTTGATTGGTTCAGATGCTCCGTCCATCACCACCCCCTTTTGTACCACTTTGTTCGCCATAAGTTGGCAGGGTATGCTCAGACGTGAGTCCCTTGCTCACTTTGCCACTGGATTCAAGCAAGCCGGGCTGAAGACGGCTGAAATGCCAGAAACCGGTCCTCGGAAGTTTGTTTCCGGTCCAGGGAAGGCATGGCTTGGCAGTTCGGGCTGGACTGTTCCCATGAGGCACTGGGTCAGACTGATTTGCATATGGCCATGTCTGAACTGGGGTGGCAGAGTGGGATAGAGAACGGTGATGGATTAAACCCAGATCTGTTGACTGGGTGTGAGTGTTTGATTGGTTCAGATGCTCCGTCCATCACCACCCCCTTTTGTACCACTCTATTCAGGAACCAGGCGCAGCCCTCCCTCACATCACTCCTGCTAATCTCTCCACTCACCACTGGGCAGACCCATCCAGACTTCCTGGAGCCAGGCTCGCCAGCCAGCTCCAGCCAATCACACACCAGCACCCTCACTGTACACACACATCAATGTCTAGAAGTGGCACTTCCCCACTAAACACATACAAGCCGCACATACCATTACGCAGCATTCACTCCCACGAGTTCGCACATACCAAACTCGAGCCTGCACTCCCCACACATCAGGAACTAACATGGACACACACATTCCCCATGCATTCCTATGGGAGGGCAGGCCAGCCTCACTACACGCACGCACTTTACTCTGGGACACAGGACAAAAGTGCGCAGAGACCCAAAAATCACTAACACAGATCACATACTAAAAGCAAAAAGATTAGGGGTGAACCTGCCAGAAGGGCCAAGTCCAACACAACCCCCTTCCAGCTAAAACGCAGGGCAGACCAATCACCACAGTGAAGGGCTTCCCTGCTTGGGGCGATAAAACACGGACGCGGGCCCCCAACTGCAGGGACACCCTCCTTTTTTACGCCATGGGGAACTCATAGTATTCTTTCCAAAACCACCAACTGGACCACCTGGGCTACCCCACTGGTACTCCCAAGCTGTCCGCGGCCAGGACCGGGCCCTAGGCCACCCAGGTGCCACTGGTACTTGCCTACTCACAGAGTGGGGGGTAGTAACCCCTGGCACATAGTAGCCATTCTCCACTCTTCCTGTCTGCAATACAGGGCTAGACTGCCACTGGTTCTCCAGCCTAGGGTCTACACCCTCAGGTGGACCAGGAGTCTCAGGGAAGGCTCTCCTCCCCCTACCTCTTCTTCTAGGGTTCCTCCTCCTCCTGTGAGGGGTACACCCAGAACGCCATTCCAACCCAGGGTTTAACCCCTCAGGTTGCACCGGGGTCGGAGGTGGGCTCTCCCACCCTCTGCACCCCTTCCAGAGTCCTGCTCCCTCCCAACCGGGGCGGTACCTCTGGAAGAAGAACTGGTCAGGACACTGATTACAGTAGTCCCACCCTTCCGGTCAGGCTGAACCTGAACCTGGCTTCCCAACCTCTGGTCTAAAACCTTCGGTGGAATAATTGCCTGGTACTCCAGGACTTCTGGGGACTCACATACTATTCCCCAATCACTCCTTTCGCTGGACTCCTATACCCTCCCTACCGGAGCGGTACTGCCAGACTCTAGAACAATAGAAGCTGCGCTTACAGATGCTCCAGGTCATCTACACACTAGGAGGTCTCCCTCAAGTGGACTAACAGGAAAGCCTAGGTTCCCATCCTGGTGTTCCCTAAAGAAACCATCCAGGCTCTGCGGCAGGGCTTCGGGCGCTTGGGGACTCTTGGCCACACACTCACTCCCGCTCCACTGAGACAGGTAGTAAGCCCCTACAACCTCCTCACTGTACTGGGACCTAGCTGGGCTACTCTGACACTCCTCCACCACGCTGGGCGGGAGGACACCTGACCCATTATTGTTGGAATCACTCACTACTGACTCCAGAGAACCTCTCGCACTTTCCCAGCGGTCTGCTTCCCTTGCAAGCTGACGTGCTGTAGACAATCCACACCCTAACAGGTGTAGGCACTATCTCTGGCGCAAACCAATTGAGCAGCTGCTCCCTGACAACTAGGTTGAACAGTCTATCAAACTCAGGTTCCCCGTGAACCCTTAACCAATCAATCAGTGCATCCTCACAATCATCGGAATAATCCTCCCAATCCTGGTGAGGCAGTCTCCTAAGGTTCCTGAACTTCAACCTGAACTCCTCTTCTGGGGAAACAGGTACCATACTCTGGGTATTGAGAGTGGGACTCTCTACACTGAAATGTAAATAGCTGCCTCCACTGGACTCAACCCTCCCTGGGGAATCCAGAAAATTAAAATTGTGCGCAGGGGATAGTCTCTCCTCCAGGGCTGCTCTCTCTCGGATGATGGCCCTTCTCTCCTCCTCTATCCTCTCCTACGCTAAGACCCTCTCGATCTCTAGCTGGTGCTTCTTAACACCCAGCTGCGCCATAGCCTGGGCATGCTCTAACTGGAGTTTTTCCATGGCTAGCTGATGCTCCCTTTCTTGCCTCCTATCTTCCCACTCCTCTGGGGACAGGACAAGGGATGGGGCGCTGGTACTGACACTGGACCCAGCAAGGGACTCCCTATCTATGGGGTGCTCACTATCTGCTGGTGCCCATTCACTGTCATCTTCATCAACTTCATATTCTTCAGGGCTCCCCTCAGGCTCACCACCCTCATGGCGTGCGGCCCGGGCCCTCTCTCTCTCACTGTGCTCAAGATCCTATTGACCCTTTTGCCATTGGATCAGGCTGTCCCTAAGCTGGGACTGAGTATCCGACTCACTCACCTTCATGCCTCCTTCTTCACAGAATCTGACCAGCTCTAACCTACTGTATCTAAAAAGACCACAGAGATAAAAAGCAGGCTCCATTTTGGCAGACGTTCTCAAGAAGAGGTTAACACAAGGAACCTAGGGGTCTGAGCTTAACAGGAGTATACAATAAAAAAAATTCAGCAAGCTCCCTATCTCAGAGAACTTGCACTCCTCTGTCCAGTGTAACACACCACTCATTCACACACCCCCCTCGGTAAGGCAGTTTCTACCACCCCTGATTTCTCAACCTGACCATAAGCGAACCAGGTACCAATCTGGGAGCAGGGCGGGGAACAAATGTACTGGACACAATTATAAAATGACACCTTTCAGGAGAAGAAATACTGGAACTTCACCTAAAAAACAATAATCCCCAAAATGTGATTATCTAAAAATGTAGAGTTTTGTAGTACGGCCTGTCGCCACTGTGGTACAGCGCAAACGCAAGTCCAATCCGCACCGCTTGCTAGAAATGGGACCTCTGGCTGGCCAGGGCTCGTGCCAAGGTCAGTCAGAGACCACCACTCTAAGTCAGGGCAAGGGAGTTACACACCAAGATAACCCCTGCTCACCCTCTAGGTAAAGTGACGCGAGCAGCAAGGCTAATCTCGGAGGCGATGTATAAAGCGTTTGCGCCGCACCCAGCAACAACACCCAAGGCCCACCACAAAGGAAACTCCACACAAGGTTATATAAAAAAATAGCCTTTGTATTATAGCAAAAACACAGTAGATAACACCACACACTTTACAATGTACCAACAGGCACGGGTAGAATTTACAGGGGATTATTTACAGGACAGGGCCACATGGACCACTGTCAGGGGTATACACTTTCAGAACTAGAATATTGTTAGAAATAGCAAGTTTTAGATCATAGAATCATAATCACTGTAGCACAAAAATAGCATTTGTAACACACAACCAGTAATCACTGGTGAAAGGGTAAATACCTCCTACGCAACCCTAACCACTGTAGGAAAATCACACTGGGAACTAGGACCTAATTAGCAGGACCTATAAAGGGAAAATCAATCACCTAAGCATAAAACACATAGCAAAGGGAAAGAAGCAAAACACATGATGCATAAAACATTCAGAGGTGCAGGTAATAACATTTGCACAAAGACCACATTAGCAGATAAATCATAAATTGCGCAAGGTGCACATGGGACAACACTAGAACTGTCCCCCAGGCCAACTGGCCTCGCAGGGGCTGAGATGCCCTTAGTCCAAATGTCAGGGTAGGCTGCTCAGGCAGCCAAGAACACAAGCCTAAATGTGGCAACTGCCCACGAAGTGCTGGGCAGTTGAAAATACTGATGGGGCCAACGTTGGAGCCTCGTGGGCTCAAGAACAACAGAATGGCACTCAAGAGCCTCCCATGGCTCGTAAGACAAATGTGGGCTGCGAGCCTCTCTGGGCTCTTGAACAAAGAACTGGCATTCGAGCCTCTCTGGGCTCGTAAAACAACTGCGGGCGTGGAGCCTCGTGGGCTCAAAAACAGGAATGCCCCTGAGCCTCTCGGGCTCTCAATAACAAAGAACTGCCCCCTCGAGCCTCTCGAGACTCGTAAACAAATATGGGCCTGGAGCCTCTCAGGGCTAAATGACAAATGTGCCCCTGAAGTTGGAGCGTCGGGGCCCTAAAGAAATGCGGCCATCGGTGGAGTCCCACCTCTGGGGACTCAAAGCACAAGATGCCCCCGACAGAGATGCGACCCGGGGCACGCCCGCACTCACCAGATACTTCGGGAGGCGGCGTCTCCTCGCGGCGTCGGCTCTTCTCTGCTGGGCTTCTCCGGCTGCTGGCAGAGGTCCGGGGCTCTCCTCTCACTCGGGAGCCTCGGCAGGACACGGCCGGCTGCTTCCTGCTGCTCCGGCCTCCCCTCAGCCAATCTGAGCACGGCGCTGGCGCTGGGACCAATCCCAGCGCGGCGCTGCTCGTGATGCTGCGGGCAGGCTTCTCAGGGCCTGGGGAGACTCGGGCTTGCGGCGGTGATCTCCCGGGCAAACGAGGGGTAGGCTCCCTCTTGATTAAATGATAAACCGGGGTTGGCACACAGCACAGCGTGGCATGGGCAGCCGCGAAAGGGAAATAAAAGCGCTACCCAGCGCTTAGGGGAAGAAAAAGCGCTCTCAAGCGCTAAAGGCAATCCACAGCGCTCCCAAACGCTAAAGGACAATCAGAGCGCTTCCAGGCGCTGGAAGCAGAGTACAGCGCTCCCAGGCGCTATAAGCAAAGTACAGCTCCAGCAAGGTTCTGGAGGCAGGCAGGGGGGGCAAGGCTGGGCCCAGAGCCAGCTCACTGGGCCTCCAGGCAGGGAGGAACTCCAAGTGGCGGTCCTCCTGGTCCCAGCAACAGCAGCAGCCCCCTCTGGTAGGATCCTGGAAGAGAACCACTTGTAAGGGGACACAGCCCCTTCTTATACTGTAAAATCCTTTGTCTCAGGGTGCAGGGTAGGGGAGAAACCAGTCGCAGCTGCTTTTGGAGCACCCTTGATGGGCTCAGCCCCTCACTATATTCACTAGGGAGGCTAGGGTCGTTAGACGCACCACAGGGGGTGGAGCCAGCATTGTGTGGGGAAAGCCCAGCCCTATTCAGGAACCAGGTGCAGCCTTCCCTCACATCACTCCTGCTAATCTCTCCACTCACCACTGGGCAGACCCATCCAGACTTCCTGGAGTCAGGCTTGCCAGCCAGCTCCAGCCAATCACACACCAGCACCCTCACTGTACACACACATCAATGTCTAGAAGTGGCACTTCCCCACTAGACACATACAAGCCGCACATACCATTGCGCAGCATTCACTCTTACGAGTTTGCACATACCAAACTCGAGCCTGCACTCCCCACACATCAGGAACTAACATGGACACACACATTCCCCATGCATTCCTATGGGAGGGCAGGCCAGCCTCACTACACGCACGCACTTTACTCTGGGACACAGGGCAAAAGTGCGCAGAGACTCAAAAATCACTAACACAGATCACATACTAAAAGCAAAAAGATTAGGGGTGAACCTGCCAGAAGGGCCAAGTCCAACACATACGCTGTCCAGAACCATAAGCATAGCTGACTTCAGGGACACAGTGCCCAAGTGAAAAAGTCACAGACTGTAGGGGCCACACCTGTGGATCAGATGAGGAGTATACATTACACAAATGAGGGACATGAGTCCAGGACTACAAGACCAACGTAATGTGGAAGTATAACCAGGCCAAAAGACTGCTGATAGCTTGTCAGACATAGTTCACAGATTGGCCATGGACTCACCCCCTCCCTGCTGCTGTCTGGCCTTCACTTGCCCATCCAGGTCCAGGAAGACCACCGCCAGAATCCGGAGCATGTGGGGGGTCAGGGTCCTGTTTCCGCCCCTACGGCGAGGAGGCTGAAGCTTCAGCTGGACCCTTGCGATCCTCCGGGTCCAGCCCCGAAGGTCCTGCCACCTCTTCTGGCAGTTGCGGACCCGGCGCTTGTATACCCCCACTGATCTTACTGCCCGGGCGATGGTCAGCCAGATCTCCTGCTTCTAGTGGGCAGCAACCTGTGAGGATGACAAAGTGAAAAGGACATTACCACACATGCGACATATTTGTGCTGCACACAGGTGAAAATATATGTAGTCATCACAAAGCTAAAAGAGGTACACAGGTAGTGCACCCATGGAAATGGACATTTGTGCTGCAGGTCTGACATGGTAACATTGCCTACACACTTTGGATGCTGAAAGTACTCAGTGCATATGCTCCCCACTGCTGTGCACACTTCTATCACTGCTAGTCAGACTACTTGCACAATTAGGTAGGCAGTGGACTGCACACTCACCTGCTCCCCTGGTTTCCCATACAGCTTGCAGTACTGTGGGAGGACCCCGTCCAGCAGGGCCTGGTTCTCCTCCTCTGTGAAGGCTGGGGCCCTATCCAGAGTATGTGCAATTGCAGTAGCCAGAGGATGCAGAGACAGCAGCAGTGGTAGCAGAGATGTGGTCCTGTAGCATGTAGTGCAGGCAAGTGAGCTCTCTGGGGGCCAGCCAGCCTTATATTAGTGCTGCAGAGGCAGAATCATATGTGTCATGTCTCCATACTGATAGGTCCAACACGGTTGCATTCTATGAATCTGTCCAACCCATGGAATTGTAAGACTCGTACACGTCTTCCGCATTGTTCAAATTTTCCTCTTCATGACACCCTAGGATTGCAACATTGTTGTAGGCATCCAACTGAATTTCCAGCACACGACTTGTACAAGTTTTGAATTTGTGTCCGTCTCCATGAAAGTCCATAGGCAAGGAGTGGGCACGACTCGGTCAACTGACTGTACGAAGCATATTTTGAAAATCCACACGCACCGTCTCCATACGATTTAATGGGCTATGCGTGCGCAAGTCTCGGTCCATGCCTGCTTGACGCGTCTGCATGAAAGTCACCCACGTCGTTTCACATTGCAGTCAATGGCCAAGCCGCGTGCACCGCGAGGTCTAGACTGTACGACCCATCTCTGTAGAAGTCACGCGCGTCGGTTCACATTGCATACGCATCGTGCAGTTCTGGACCGAGCCATGCGCATGGCTTGGCCATTGACTGCAATGTGTACCAACACGGGTGACTTCAATGCATACGCGTCGTGTGGTCAATGGCCAAGGCGTGCGCACGGCTCGGTCCATGCATGTGCGATGCGTATGCATTTGAGTCACCCACGTCGGTTCACATTGCAGTCAATGGCCAAGCCGTGCGCACGGCTCGGACCACAACTGCATGCCGCATCTCTGTTGAAGTCACCTTCGTCGGTTCACATTGGTGTGACTTGCTGACTGATTCCACACAGAATTACTTGCCAGGGACTCAGGGGCACACCTACAACACCACCGCATGTGCCACACTTCATCACATGGCATGTAAGGCTGCATTACATGTGTGTGTATGGGGGGCCAACATTTGGTATCTTGTGTGGCACTTTGGTGCAGCTACTCCCAGGCTGGGCACGGGTTCTTAGGGACATAATCCTTTGTGTGTTGTGCACCTCACCAATGTAATGTGCAACTGTTCAATAATGGGCATGAGTCATGGACACAGTTGCAGAATGGATATGTGTATGACCTGTCACATACACCCTGAGTCCAGGGTGTGATGGTATGTATGTCACAGCGAGACCCATAGACACAATTCTGATGTACACCCACAGTCTGTGTGCATGTTGTGTCTTAGATGTCTTTGGTTCTATGTGCCCAATGGGAGTCAGTCTCCACATCCATGTGCTTTCTGCATCAACATTGATGGTGTGTGTCTCAGAGACGTCCATGTATGGCCTGCAGAGACCACAGGGGCCACTACCTGTGGGACTCATGTTCTTTTGTGGGGTGTATATGATACAACATGTATTGCCAGTGTGCATGTGGCAATACAGGGACCATGGCTATCTTCCTGTCATGGAGCTGTAATGCCTGTGAAACATCAGTCCTCACTTTTCACTGTGGTGTGTGTACGTGACAGCAGTACATAGGTACTGTGACACAGCCCAACGATTTGCCATTGCACTCCACGGAACTTATTTACACATGTTGACTTGATATGTGAGATGCTGGGCATGAAGGTGACATATGTGTCCATACCCAACAGCACACACCTCAGTTAATTGTGTATTGCCATGATGTATCATGTGATATTTTGCAAGGTCATCGCCACATGGGTGAAGGAATGTAAAATCTTACTTTGCCCATCTGTGCACGGCAGGGCACCAGCTGTCCATAGACCTTTCCCAGACCTTGAAAGTATGGTGGAACGTGACTTCATCCGAGGGTACCGCTTCACCTGGCCACTGATTGAGGAGTTGGCGGAGCAGTTGGCGCCACATCTTCTACCTGGCCGGACATACCCTACAGCACTGATCCCAAAGGTGAAGGTGATGCAGCCCTGCACTTGTTTGCTACTGGTACCTTCCAGTACACTGTGGCTACTGCTGGTGGGATTTCACAAACTATGTTCCGCCGTGTGCTTTATTGATGTCTTGGAGGGGATGTTGCATTTCCTTGACTTGTACATGAGGTTTCCTAGCCCTGGTGAACTTAGTGACATAATGGATGCTTTTTATAGATTGGGGAGGATGCTGAACGTCAATGGATCAATTGATGGTACACATGTGGCCCTGGTGCCACCAGGGGCACATGAGCAGACATACCGGAACAGGAAACATTTCCACTCCATCAATGCTCTGGTGGTATGTCTAGCAGACATGTGCATCGCACATGTGTGTGTACATTTCCCCGGTTCTGCGCACGAGGCCTACATCATGAGGAGTAGTCGCATTGCTGCGATTATGTCACAGATGCCAAACCAGCGTGCCTGGCTTGTTGGTGTGTACTGTTTACCATTGTGTTTGTTTGGCAATGTTCTGTCCCACCCTCTTACAAGACTCTATTAATGTGCAATTCTTTGTATGTAGGTGACTCTAGATACCTCAACATGCTGTGCTTGCTGACACCCCTCAGGAACCCTGTGACAGCAGCCGAGATGCGCTACAATGAGGCACATTGTCGAACCAGGAGAGTGATTGAGCGGATATTTGGTCTCCTGGAAAGCCGCTTCCGCTGCCTGGACAAGACCGGAGGGCCCTACCATATCAGCCTGCAAAGGTGTGCAAGATCATCATCATAGTATGCTGCATGCTACACAACATGGCAGTGCGGAAGAAGCTGCATCTCATACAGGATGACGGTGACCTACATCTGCCACCTGTGGAGGATCCTGGCCTGCCCGCTCTGTCTTGCCAATCAAAGTACGCTTGAATGAACACAAGTCAAATATTCGAACTAAGAACTTGAAATCATCCGTAGCCAACCACTTCAGTGAAATGAACCATATCCTTTAACCCACATTGATGGGACTCACAGTTCTGAATGGTTTCCTTACTGTATCTTTATGCTGTATTTTTATGTTGTATTTTTATGTTTATTTTCTAAGATATAGCTGCTTTATATAACATCATGTTTCACGTATCATCAGGTGTCATCAATTTTGTATAACATTTAGTGTACTTTACCTCACCCTCTGACTTCCGGGTTTGTCAGGTTTCCAACAGTCCCATTTCTATCACTATTTTCACATAATCACGTGATCGGCACAACTTTGCACTTTAACTGAAACAAACCCGCCCCACGAACATTCACAGAAGTTGACTGAGCCGTTTAAACCAGAAGCGCACAACACGCGACGTGTCTCATGTAAGTCCAATCTATTTTTACTTCTTTAATCGGACGCTATGGCGCCGAGTAACAAAACCGTATTTATCTAGCAAAAGCCTGTTAGGCGTTCTCTGAAACACCCGTGATTTGGGATAACGCTGCATAAACTCACATGTAATGGTCCAACGCGCTTCACAAACTCTGCTTGTTTCAACTATTCACGTTACTCAGATCTCTTAAATACTATATATCGCTGATTTTTCACCTGCATGCCCAATAAATCCGTCCAATATATGCTTTATTAGTAGGACCTCACCGTTAGTTGATCATAAATGCGCTCACTCGTTTGTTTAATAAAATCCACCAACACGCTATTAACTTTCACGTTGCCCATAGTTGCTGTAAATGTATGGATATAATTGTGTTACACCTATATAGATATGTTATACATGCGGTATATGTCGTTTTTTGTAGATGCTCCCAGATGAAGGGTATCAAACCCGAAATGCATTGGAGCTGGAGAATGTAAAAGTTGAAAATTCAAAAACTTTATTGATCATGTGAAGAAACATACATCAATGGAAACAAATAAACAAAACTTTCATAAGTCTATCAGGAGTAAACGATTTTTTTCATGAATATATGGAGGACAATCACCCCAATATTAGTGTGCCCTAAGGGATGCAATCAATTTTCAATTGACAGCACTACTAGACTTTAACTTACTCGTCTTGAGGGTAGAAGACGTTACCTTGGGAGCACTTGCTTAAACCAGGCAACTTTATCAAATCAAGCTTAGAAGAAGCTGTGCACTCGTCGACCAATTTGAGAAACTTCTTCAGCAGTTCATCATCTCCATGACACATACCAAGTTTGAATAGCAACATAGGCAAGTATGGTGTAATAGTGAGTTTATTTACATACTTGTGTGGAGATGGTGCACAGGATTGTGTGTGCTGTACATAAGGTTTGGAATCCAAAGTTCACAGATAAGTTTGAATTCTTGGTAGATGAAATATCCAGAGTAAAGTCCACATTTATCTGCCACATTAGAACGACATGGACCCTCCATGTCATGTTGGGGAGTTGTGTCATGTGCAACAAGGTGAACACTTTGCGCACAAAGGACAATATCCAAAACATGTTCTGGGTTCCTGGGGGATGTGCATGGACATCTGTGTCTCACTTGTCCTTCTTCGGATGACCCCTCTTCTTTTGGGGGGGATCCTCAGGTGCAGGCTGCAGCGGTGCATCTGACTGTCTACCAGAATCATCCTCCCTCCCTGTGGCATTTGCAGATGTTGCAGCAACAGATGTTGTGGGTACACAGGCAGGTGTGGACATGTTGGTGCTGATCTGGCGGAGACATGTCAATATGTCCGTATGCACAGCAGTAAAATCCTCCCACTTGGCCTCCATGCGAGCATGATGGCCAGCCTGCTCCCATTGAATGTCCTTGAGGATCCCCACTACCTGGCCGAATCTTCCGAAGCTATCCTGGTATGCATCTATGATGCATAGCAGGAGGGGTCATCATGCAGTCCAGGCCCCTCTGCAGGCCTTGACCTCTGCCTACCACCCCTCCCACCACACCTAGCCACACGAGCAGGACCTGCGGTGGCACGCACAGGTAACCCTGGGCCCCCTTGGGTGATGCTACTGGTGGTGTTGTCCGTAGCTTCCTGGGTGGTCAGTGTCCCAATGCTGTTGGAATTCTGTGTCCGAAGTCTGTCCGTGTTGGCAGAGGTGCTCGGTCTGTTCCCAAATGTTGTAGGCCTAGGTGCAGGGGTTGCAGATGTTTGTGCTGCTGGGGTTGCATGATGACTCACACTGGAGGTGCCAGGCTGTTCTTTGTCATCCGAAGAGGACAGAGACCGATCCACACCATAGAGCTCAGCCACCACCAGAGTCTGGGAGTGGGAATCCTCTTCAATTGCTGCTGTGTCCCGAGCACCACCTGTGTTTGGAAGAGACACACATTGTCAGTTATGTTACTACGGGCATCAATGGTTCACATATGTATTTAGCAATGGGGAGGGTGAAAGAAGTACTGATCCAATCAGCTTCCAATGGTTAGTACTAAAAATCAAGGAGGGGGAAATGAATCACTTGTCCTGTGCAACCAGGGTATTTACGTATTTTAATTCCTTACTTAAGACCCTTATATAAGTACACAGGCATGGTGCGGTATATCTTGGCTCTCCGCCTCAGCGTACTGTAGCAGCATTATCATTGGGTCCTCATTGTTGCAAATATGCTGCGCCTCCACCTGAAGGTAGACCTGCTGGTTTCCCAGTGGTGCAAATAATGTCATCAGTAATGTCATTTGAGATGTCATCAGTGATGTCACTGACCATGCCATGAATGATGCAATATGTGACATCATCAGCAGTGGATTGCGGGTGCGCGAAATATAGTTAGTCCAACTAACTGTATAGGAGCAATTTCAATGGTTTTGTATGAGTGAAATGTCCAGCTAACTATAACACCCCTAAAACTTATAGTTTATTGAGTGAATTTCAAAGGTTTTTTAAATGCTAATTCCTAACTATATAAGGCCTGAAACCTATGGTTTTTTCATTGAATTTATATATATATATAAATATATATATATTAACAAGTTCATCACCTGCAGCACACCATATGTGGTGTACTGCCTTGTTTGCCCGTGCGGGCTGAAATACATAGGCAGCACGGTGCACCCCTTCAAAATTCGAATCTTAGAGCACATGAGGGCAATCGATAAAGTAGATCAGGCTTATCCAGTCGCCAGACACTTTGCCGATGTACATCAAAGCGACAGGAACAAATTAATGTGCTATGGCTTAGATTCGATTCCCGACAACATCAGAGGAGGTGATAGACTCAAGAAACTTCGCAGACTTGAATCCAGGTACATTATTGATATGCATACCAAAACACCTTGGGGTATGAATAGTGGTGAAGACCTGATGGTACATATAGGCACATGAATGTTTAGTGAAAAAAGCTCGTTGATTTGCTAAGATGTAACTGGGATTTTCTGCAAATTTGTATATAGCTGTATATATGTACATAAGCAAAGGTGTCTGAGAACCAGGGCAGTTATTTAGGGTTATTTGCCTCTGTGAACTTTTGAAATTTTCAAATTTTGAATTTTGAATTTTCTGATTTTAGAATTCTGATTGAATTTTGTTTGATCTGCTAATGACTCATGACTGCTGTCAAATGAATTGGGCGACATGGAGTCATAAGAGAAATCTTTGGGTGTCTAGAAAATGACTAAACATGAATTCATTAAGTAAAATGTATAAAAAGATGACAGTACATAAAAAAGTATAACAAATGAAATCTTGAAATAAGAGAGAGAAGTAGAAAAAAAGAAAAGAAAAAAAGATTATATACTGAAAATCGTCACATGTTGTATGACAGATATAAGAATGTATATAATGTATATAAAGTTTAGAAAATAATGGTTGACTTACCCCTAGGAAAACAGACCGAAAATAACATTTAAGGAAGGATAACGGCCGATCCACGGCTTAATTGTGTTTTGTTTCAACAAGTATGTAGAAATATTAATATATGATAATCGTATTTGCGATAGGATAGCGATAAATGTTTACCTCGCATTCTGTCATACTTGTATCATCGAGTGGTTTACACTGTTATTCAATATCATAACGGGTAAATAGAAAGTGATCATATCAACATTGTAAAAACACCACTCCAAAATGGCGCTGATTATGGTCAGTTGACCAGTAGTCCTTCCTCTAATGTGGTGGATATGTTTAAAAACATGTCGATGTCCGGTGGCTACCGACATCGTAAAAGGCTGTGTGCCGTAACGCGATGGCGTCTGTCTTTGTCTGTTTAAGAAATAAAGCAATTCTGGTAAAACCGAGATCTCCGTGAGTGTGGGTAATTCTTTGTTGATGACAAGAATGGAGCAGAATATTGGCGGTGTCCACAGCCGCTACCCGCACCCGTTGTAGAGTGCACTGAATTTGTGGAGTATTGAGCAGCACACCGTAACGGACTTTTCGGTTCACCGCGTTGACCACGAGGAAAGAATTGCAAAGCCGCGTACTACCACACGAGCTGCGGGGGAACGAGGAGCGGCGCTTCGGAGGACGTGTGGCGAGCCGGAGGACCCGCAATTGGGTGAGCTACAACGTTTATCTTTCCTTCTGTCCTGAAAGTGAAAGGCAGTGATTTGTGGCAGCGCAACGCAAGGAATCCCGTTTCCAGTGATATATGCTCACAAACTGAATTATATTGTCCCAGACAATAACCACCAGACATAGACATGTTTTGCGAGTCAACCAGGCACGAAGATGCCAAAGGCATGTTTAGTAAATCAAATGCAAGCGAAGCTCAAGTTACCGCCCCGGATCCCAAACAACCAAAATCAAAGTTTAATGAAACTATGACAAAACTGGAGCGCTTATATGAGCGCGAAATAAGATAATGGTGGGAGGCAACCAGTCTACAGGGATACATCGAGGTGGACAGGGTCCCAAGAGGGTTACGTGTTTACACGGTTCCCTCTTATGAAAACCCAGACCCTCAGCTACTTACGGACTGGGCAGAACACACGGCCCACTATTGTAAAGGTACTTTGGGACTGCTCGTAAAATACGCATGGAGCGACCGTGAGAAAACTTTAGCGGACATTAAACAACTAGAAGAAGAACTTCGCAAGGAGGAAGAAAATAAAAAAATAACCGATGCAATGGATAAGATGAAACCTAGATTGTTGAGATATGAGCAAAAGATCAAAACCCGTAAACAAGAAAAGTTCCAACGGGATGAAAGAGATTATTCCCAGGGCAGAGTGTTAACTTATGCAAAGAAATTTGATGTTTCAAGAAAAGAACTAAGTTCAAGACAAGTAACATCAGTCCAAACAGTGGAAACATCAGAATCTGATCTGACAGGCAACAAATCATGCGATGACCTCACAGCGCAGCCTGAAAGTCGGCCAAGTAAACAGACCCCTTTTCAGACAGAGTTTCAAGTAATCAAACACTGTTGGCTAAGAGGGGGGAAGAACAAGCCCCCAGAACCAAACGCAAATCTAAACGCAGGAGAACAAGAAGATCAGGCGGCGGGAGGAAAACCACCGAAAAAACCAACTTGGACCAACCGCAGGCGCAATTACAGGAAATAGGACAACCCATCAATTTAACAGTGGTAAATCTCACCCCGAGACCACTCAGTGATGTGGAAAACAAGGTCCTAAGCCTTGGTCTCACTTTCTGCCCGGATTCACGTTTGGAATACACGCAAACCAGGATCGATCTCTTCAGTTTTGTGCGCAAGCTCAAACTGCACAAATATTTCAAAACTAGGACTCACCTTAAAAACACGAAAAAAGCAGATGCAAGGCTAACTGTTACTAACAGCCTTACAGTAAACGACCTTTCAGGCATAGAGACACTTGAAGACCTAAGAAATGATGAACCTTCTGATAGTGGTGTTAGCCAAGATGTGGTGCAACGAGCAATCAATGCGGGAATAGAACAAGATACAGAGGAGAGTCCATATAAACCGTGCTCAACCTTCAACCCGCAAATGCCGTTTGATGCCCTGGACACTTTTTCGGAAGTAATGATAAAAGATCTCTAAAAATTCCGGAAAAAACAGAACACTGGTAAATTTGGTTACAATTTATCCCAGGAAGAGATGAAAGCACTGAATACCTTGGCGAATGAACAATCAATCATCATAAAACCTTCAGATAAGGGGGGCAATGTGGTAGTACAAACTAGAGAACAATATGTTACTGAGGCCATGAGACAATTGTCGGACACAAAGTGTTATCAGAAAACCACATTCAAGATCTACCAACAAAGTATCCAGGCATACGATGAACTTATAAATAAGTGGTATAGAAAAGGTATGCTTGGCAATGAAGAACACCTTTATCTAAGAAGTTCCAATCCCATCTGCCCCCCATTCTACCACATTCCTAAATTACACAAAAACAGATTAAACCCCCCGTTGAAGACCCATTGTCTCTTCGGTCCAAGGACTAACTGAACACATCTCACGGTTTCTTGATTTTTTTCCTGGCAAGCTTGGTCATTAAATTACCCTCCTACATTAAGGACACCAAAGACTTTTTATCGAAGATTCAAAATGTACAATGGCAATCTGACTACCTATTAATTGTCCTGGACATAACAAGTCTTTACACCTGTATCGAACACTCGAAGGGAATTGAAGCAACATCAACATATCTGAGAAAGAGACAGCTAAGATATGCACAACATAATTGTATGTTAATTGATTTTCTGCAATTCTGTCTGTATAACAATATCTTCCTCTTCGAGAATACCTATCTCAAACAGGTGTCTGGTACGGCGATTGGGCACCTGCTTCGCTCCCAGCTACGCGAACTTGTTCGTGGGCTGGTGGGAGGAGCAGGTGTCCAGAACGTACAGTGACGATATGTCCAGGGGTTCGGTGATCAAATGGCATCGATACATCAATGATTTGTTCATCATTTGGCAAGGACCTGAAGAGACTGCACGGAAGTATATCACACATCTGAATGATAACGATTACAATTTGCATTTCACAGGGACAGTTAGCCCTACTTCTGTGGACTATTTGGACCTGAGAATACAAATTGTTGGGGGCAAAATTGAAACATCATTATATCGGAAGGCCACAGCTGGCAATTCGATATTGCATGCCATGAGCAGTCATCCCCCTAAACTTGTGCAAAGTATCTCTGATGGGGAATTACTTAGGCTCAGAAGAAATTGCACACACGACGATGCCTTTGAAATTGCAGCCACCGAAAGTGTAGCCAGATTCACGGTTAGAGGCTATAATCCTACCACTCTGAACAAGACACTTTGTAAAGTACGAGCCATAACCAGGGAGAGTTTACTTGTAGATAAGAGAGACAACAAAAAAATGGCTGGAGGTAAATTTAGATTAATTACCCCATATTCAGCGGAAGCAAACCACCTCAAGCGCATGCTTAAGAAAAATTGGCATATTTTAAGAGCAGACAGCGTAATAGGTGAGGATGTCCATGTCTACCCCCTAGTTACTTTCAAAAAAGCTAGATCGATTCGTGACCACCTGGTGCGAAGCCACTTAGATCAGGTACCTCCTAAGAGTAACACCTTAAAAACCATGCGAGGTTTCTTTCCCTGCCATAAGTGTAAGGCATGCTGTAATAGCAAAAGGACACTCACTTACACTATTCAAGACACTGGCATGATTAAGAAAATTAACAAGTTCATCACCTGCAGCACACCATATGTGGTGTACTGCCTTGTTTGCCCGTGCGGGCTGAAATACATAGGCAGCACGGTGCACCCCTTCAAAATTCGAATCTTAGAGCACATGAGGGCAATCGATAAAGTAGATCAGGCTTATCCAGTCGCCAGACACTTTGCCGATGTACATCAAAGCGACAGGAACAAATTAATGTGCTATGGCTTAGATTCGATTCCCGACAACATCAGAGGAGGTGATAGACTCAAGAAACTTCACAGACTTGAATCCAGGTACATTATTGATATGCATACCAAAACACCTTGGGGTATGAATAGTGGCGAAGACCTGATGGTACATATAGGCACATGAATGTTTAGTGAAAAAAGCTTGTTGATTTGCTAAGATGTAACTGGGATTTTCTGCAAATGTGTATATAGCTGTATATATGTACATAAGCAAAGGTGTCTGAGAACCAGGGCAGTTATTTAGGGTTATTTGCCTCTGTGAACTTTTGAAATTTTCAAATTTTGAATTTTGAATTTTCTGATTTTAGAATTCTGATTGAATTTTGTTTGATCTGCTAATGACTCACGACTGCTGTCAAATGAATTGGGCGACATGGAGTCATAAGAGAAATCTTTGGGTGTCTAGAAAATGACTAAACATGAATTCATTAAGTAAAATGTATAAAAAGATGACAGTATATAAAAAAGTATAACAAATGAAATCTTGAAATAAGAGAGAGAAGTAGAAAAAAAGAAAAGAAAAAAAGATAATATACTGAAAATCGTCACATGTTGTATGACAGATATAAGAATGTATATAATGTATATAAAGTTTAGAAAATAATGGTTGACTTACCCCTAGGAAAACAGACCGAAAATAACATTTCAGGAAGGATAACGGCCGATCCACGGCTTAATTGTGTTTTGTTTCAACAAGTATGTAGAAATATTAATATATGATAATCGTATTTGCGATAGGGCAGCGATAAATGTTTGCCTCGCATTCTGTCATACTTGTATCATCGAGTGGTTTACACTGTTATTCAATATCATAACGGGTAAATAGAAAGTGATCATATCAACATTGTAAAAACACCACTCCAAAATGGCGCTGATTATGGTCAGTTGACCAGTAGTCCTTCCTCTAATGTGGTGGATATGTTTAAAAACATGTCGATGTCCGGTGGCTACCGACATCGAAAAAGGCTGTGTGCCGAAACGCGAGGGCGTCTGTGTTTGTCTGTTTAAGAAATAAAGCAATCCTGGTAAAACCGAGATCTCCGTGAGTGCGGGTAATTCTTTGTTGATGACAAGAATGGAGCAGAATATATATATATATATATATATATATACGCTCCTGTTCCTCAAAGAAAAACACTGCACACACGTGGCCCCTTCAAAGACGTTTTAATCGCAAGGACGCGTTTCGGCGTTCTGCCTTCCTCTGCTTGCTTTCAAAACAGCACAGCCTGTCGTGATGACCTTTTAACCAGGTAGATGTCTTTCAATTGGATACAGGCAGCTTGGCATAAAAAGAGGACTTGTGGAAACAAAGAGATATTCTATTCATTCTCGATATTCCGGGGTTTATAAAGTCTGAAAAATGTGCATGGGGATCTTTCATCATTCTCCCGCCTCAATGGCTCAAATAACGTGCAAAGCCTCTGCATGGGCATGTCCCCCAAATGTACAATTCATATTGTCTGTAAAGGTAAATATTTACCGTCCCCCTTAATGCATCACGACAGGCTGTGCTGTTTTGAAAGCAAGCAGAGGAAGGCAGAACGCCGAAACGCGTCGTTGCGATTAAAACGTCGTTGAAGGGGCCACGTGTGTGCAGTGTTTTTGAGGAACAGGAGCGTATATTTTTTGTATGGAACCACCTCCATACTTAGCTGCACCCGTTACGAAGTGTGCATACATTGCCTTATGGTGGACTTTGGAGCGGAATATATATATATATATATATATATATATATATATATATATATATATTACCTACTGGCGATAGCCAGTAGGTATATATAGTTAGGACCTAGCTACCATAGGAAATCAGCAACATTCTATTGGGAATAACTTTGGCGCCGGTTGAGAAATTTGCGTGTTATTTTCCGAAATTTTGGCCAGCTCCGCTGCGCTCTTTCCCTGAAAGTTTCGGGGGGATTCGTGAAGTGGGGGCTGGGAAAAAAGGGGGGTCCCAAAACGTGTTTTCCACATGTTAATTTCCATAGGACGTTCTGACAAGACTACAGCCCGAACCGCTGAACGGAATTACACCAAACTTGGCAAAATTGTAAGGACTGGTACGCAAAAGTGCCTTTGCTATATTTGGTGAAAATTGCTCCAGTGGTTTTTATGAAAATTAACTTCAAAAACACATATATATCTGGGCGGAGCCTAACCACACATCTCATCGTGAGATCTGATTGGCTGTCAGCACTTCATCCAAGAAGTGTTGGCAGCCATCTTGGGACCAATATACATGATAGCACCTCATTAAAAAGCATTGTAGTTAATAGAGGGTTTTAGGACTTTAGTTACATTATAAATCATTTGTTGATGGTACCATACTCATTTTAGGAATCGTGGTGTGTTCTAAGGTGATTTTACCATGTGAAAAAGCCTTCTGCTGGGATATTATTAATCATGTTTGAAAAAAAAAACTATTATCTCATGCTTTTCCCACAGTGGTTTGGAAGGGGATCTATAAGCTAAACTGGAAGCATATTTTCTGTAAATTCACATTTTCTTTCTCAGTCATGTGAGCATGAAGTCTGACATTCTCAGTAAAAAATGTACATCCAACAAGGACAGAGACTGTCAGTTGAGTCCTTTGTGTTCTACTGCAGCCTCCTAGAGTGTTCTAAAGAACAACTAGAGGGCTAACAGTCCTACTTATTACAAAGGTATGGCACACCTGAAGCCATCTTGATTGGAATAAAGTGGTAACTCTTAAAACATTTAATTTAAAAAGGAACAAAATGAGGGGGTATATTTTGCCATAGAAAGTATGATTAGTGCTGCAGAAAGAAAAATTAGGGCACATTTTGAGTGACTTCCCAAATCCTCTTCTATTTCATTAAAAAAATTCTGACATGCAGTCTCCCAAGATGGCCACCAGAGACAAAAGAGCCCAAATGTAGCCCAAATATCACCCAGATGTAGCCCAAGTATAGCCCAATGACAGAATGTCCCAGAGTGTTCTAAAGAACAACTAGAGCGCTAACAGTCTTACTTATGACAAAAGTATGGCACACCAGAAGCCATCTTGATTGGAATGAAGTGGTAAGTCTGAAAACATTCTAATTTAAAAAGGAACAAAATGAGGGGGTTAATTTTGCCATAGAAAGTATGATTCGCAACAGACTTCCCTGGTGAGCAGTATCTTAACTACAGTGATCTAATGAGCAACTAGAGTGCTAACATTCAGAATTTATGGCAAATGTATGACACATCTGAATGCCTTCTTGATGGAACCAAAGTAATCAAGCATTGCAAATGCAATAGATCTCGCCCTCGTTTCAGTTAAAGCCATTCTGTTTGTAATGAGGTGGCTTTTTAGCTTTGCTTTTATTAGTGTTTTTAAAACTTTCATGTAAATAACATGCATATGTATGCATATATGTATATGTATGCATGCATTTATATTTGTATTTATATAGATATGCAGATTATATATGTTTATATGTATATATATATATACACATACATAAATGCATATACATATATGCATATATATATGTGTATATGTGTGCATGTAGAGAGAGGTAGAGAGGTAGAGGTGTAGAGGTAGAGAGGTAGAGGTAGAGACTAGTAGAGAGAGAAGTAGAGAGAGGTAGAGAGGTAGAGAGAAGAGAGTGAGTAATAGAGTAGAGAGTGAGTAGTAGAGAGGAGTAGAGAGCAGTAGAGAGAGTAGCAGAGAGTGAGTAGTAGAGAGTAGTAGAGTGAATAGTAGAGTGAGTAGTAGAGAGTAGTAGAGAGTGAGTAGTAGAGAGTGAGTAGTAGAGAGTAGTAGAGAGTAAGTAGTAGAGTGAGTAGTAGAGAGCAGGAGAAAGTGAGTAGTAGAGAGTAGTAAAGAGTGAGTAGTAGAGAGTAGTATAGAGTGAGTAGCAGAGAGAGAGAATAGTAGAGAGTAGTGGAGAGTGAGTAGTAGAGTGAGTAGTAGAGAGTAGTAGAGAGAGAGTAGTAGAGAGTGAGTAGTAGAGAGTAGTAGAGAGTGAGTAGTAGAGAGTGAGTAGAAGAGAGTAGTAGTGAGAGAGTAGTAGAGAGTGAGTAGTAGAGAGTAGTAGAGAGTGAGAAGTAGAGAGTGAGTAGTAGAGAGTAGTAAAGAGTGAGTAGTAAAGAGTGAGTAGTAGAGAGAGAGTAGTAGAGAGTGAGTAGTAGAGAGTAGAGAGTAGTAGAGAGTGAGTAGTAGAGAGTAGTAGATAGTGAGTAGTAGGGAGTGAGTAGTAGAGAGAGAGTAGTAGAGAGTAGTAGAGAATGAGTAGTAGAGAGTGAGTATTAGAGAGTAGTGGAGTAGTAGAGAGTAAGTAGTAGAGTGTAGTGGAGAATATTCCAAAGTTTGGCACAGCACCACTTGCACAATAAGTCCAATCAAATCATATCACTTAGAGACCTTATTGAAGCGCTGAATCTTGGTGTATATTCAAATGCTTTTATTTTCCTTAAGTTTATGTACCACAGCCAGCTGACGCGTTTCGTTCTGTACAACAGAACTTCTTCAGGGCGTTCTTATTTCCTTCAAGTTATGTCGGTATCCTGTTGTCATCTAACTAGATATTTCTTCCAAATGTTAGACGAGACGTAAGTACATTCTTATTTAAAGTGACTAGGTATCAATTTTACCCACACAATTCGGGCAGACTTGAGTAATTTATAGCATCCTCAAAGTCAGTCTTTCAAAAATTCCAAAGTATAGGACATGATAATCCAAATCCAAATGTTTCTCAAGAAAAGTCATTTTCAATCGTTCAGAATTTCGGCGTTTGGGCAGATATGACTCGGGGACCCCCAGTATGCAAGGGGAATTAGTCCCCCCTCTGCAAACGCGCCAGTGGCCTGCGTTGCAGAGAGGTGTAAAAAGAGGCATAGCCTCATTACACCTCTGTGCAATGCAGCCACCTGGCGCATACTGGAGGTTCCAGGTGGGCTAGTTGGCCCCCAGGGACCACCAGTAGGCAAGGGGAATTAGTTCCCCCCTTCAAACATGCACGGGGGCTGCGTTGCAGAGAGGTGTAAAAAAGGGTGTGGCCTCATTACACCTCTCTGCAATGCAGCCCCCTGGCGCATACTGGAGGCTCCTGGTGGGCTAGTTGGCCCCCAGGGACCCCCAGTATGCAAGGGGTATTAGTTTCCCCTCTGCAAACGCGCCAGGGGGCTGCGTTGCAGAGAGGTGTAACAAGGGGCATAGCCTCATTACACCTCTGCAATGCACCCCCTGGCGCATACTGGAGGTTCAAGGTGGGCTAGTTGGCCCCCAGGGGCCCCCAGTATGCAAGGGGAATTAGTTTCCCCTCTTCAAACTTGCACGGGGGCTGCGTTGCAGAGAGGTGTAAAAAGGGGCGTGGCTTCATTACACCTCTCTGCAATGCAGTCCCTTGGCGCATACTGGAGATTCCTGGTGGGCTTTCAGGTCTTATATAGTTAGGAATTAGCATTAAAAAAACCTTTGAAATTCACTGAAAAAAACATAGGTTTCAGGCCTTATATAGTTAGGAATTAGCATTTAAAAAACCTTGCAAATTCACTGAAAAAACCATAGGTTTCAGGCCTTATACAGTTAGGAATTAGCATTTAAAAAACCTTTGAAATTCACTGAAAAAACCATAGGTTTCAGGCCTTATATAGTTAGGAATTAGCATTTAAAAAACTTTTAAAATTCACTCAAAAAACTATACGTTTTAGGGGTGTTATAGTTAGCTGGACATTTCACTCATACAAAACCATTGAAATTGCTCCTATATAGTTAGTTGTACTAACTATATTTCGCGCACCCGCAATCCACTGCTGATGATGTCACATATTACATAATTCCGGCAGTACATTTGTCACTTTTAAATGGAACAATTTTCCACTGGGACTTCCACTCCCATAACACTCTGTGCTGTCTCATAACAAGCTATCCATCACGTGATGTGCAATTTGGTGCTCTTGTAACACCAGAGGTACCGACGGACAGAGCGGGGCCTCATTCTCCCGAGCGGTTGCCGGGCGAGGTGGGGTCGTCACCCACACAAAGCTGGGAAGAAGCCATGTCTCCCATCCTCCAGTGAACATTGGAATGTAGAGTTCCTGGTAGATATGTGACTTTTTATAAGCACAATTTTTATTATTCCTCATATCACATATTATTGTTTGTTGCAGTAGCAAGTTTATATGAAAGGTCCTGAAGAAAGCCGGGGTAGTTTCCCCTGTAGGCTGAAACATGTCGACCACCTTGCTCAGCGCCATAGAGTAGTATCAATTTCTAAACTACATGGCGTGTCTTTTAAGCTTTGACACTCTGACCTCTATTTTGAAACTCTCTTATGTCTCAGTAGTCAATTTTACTCACCATTTTTTTGAGCACTGCACTTTAATAAACACCACTACATTGAGGAATATTGTACATAGAGGTACTATGTTACCCTGGCACTAATATGGCCAGGCAGTGGTTTGAATATTTACCAACCCCCAAATGATGAATTTCCGCCAAATGGGTGGTCTGATGGGTTACTATTCAAAACCCTTGTTTGTCATCAGGTCCGAGGCACCACCTGCATGTACATTCAAATGTTGCATTTTCGCTCGTTCAGAGACACACACCATTTTCTAGACTTGGTCTACTCTTCTGCTGTTATGTATTTAGGGTGTGGTCAGGACCCAGACTGTGCTTACCTGTTTTACTACCACCAGCCTTTGAAAAAGAAGTTTGTATCTTCGAAACGCGTCAGGCGTATGTGGTGTACAGCTGCTTAAGTTAAGGAATCAGCAGGCGCATCGTACCTGTACCAATAAAGGGCTTGAAGCCAGTGCCGGTGTCAGAGTGCTTCGCACTGCGTGGGCAGACTTGGAGCATAAGATTTTGGCGGCAGCCCTGCCGCCGAGAAGCACCCCCCCCCGGGAAGTCAGGGGACCGCTGGAGCTGTGATTCTACAGTTCTGCTACGTGGGACATGGACACAAGGATAAAGATACGCTCGCCTGCTGAGGCTCATCCATGGGCTTGCAATCTACCGGCAGTACATTTGTCACTTTTAAATGGAACAATTTTCCACTGGGACTTCCACTCCCATAACACTCTGCGCTGTCTCATTACGAGCTATCCATCACGTGATGTGCAATTTGGTGTATTTAGGGTGTGGTCAGGACCCAGACTGTGCTTACCTGTTTTACTACCACCAGCCTTTGAGAAAGAAGTTTGTATCTTCGAAACGCGTCTGGCATATGTGGTGTACAGCTGCTTAAGGAATCAGCAGGCGCATCGTACCTGTACCAATAAAGGGCTTGAAGCCAGTGCCGGTGTCAGAGTGCTTCTCACTGCGTGGGCAGACTTGGAGCATAAAAAAAAAAATATATATATATATATATATATATATACATACATACACTTTTTGATTTGCCTATATCTATGGAGCCGGTTCACGAATGTTACCGAAACTTTCACGAAAAAACTGGGCCACTAATTCTAGTTGTGATGGAAAGTTTCTGGTAATCCGTCAAGCGGGGCAGAGGAAATGGGAAGGAGGTCAAAAAAGTATGTTTCCTATGTTAATTCCCATATGGATTTTGAACATGACTACAGCCTGCTGGATGGAATTACACACAAATCCCCCTCCTATGGCACTATTTAGCCCCAGGAACCCCCTCCACTTGGGGCGTCATTTAAATATGAGAGGAGTTCTGCGTGGAGCCCCCTCCATTAGGCTTATTGGGCCCCGGGGACCACCACCTCCCCAGGGCTTTATAAAAATGGTGGAGGGGTCTGCACAGTCCTCCTTTTTAATTATTTGCAAGTTTATATCGCGCTCGAATCAACTCCCAATGGAGTATCTCTGCGCCCAAAGAACACCACAAGCACAATCAGGGAGCACACTTACAAAGGTATTAGTTTTGAAACAGGAAAGTTTTGAGCTGTTGTCTGAACAATAGATGCTCCGGGCATTGCCTGAGAGCCAAGGGGAGTTTATTCCATTATGTGGGCCCGACCACCTACAGAGCTTTGCTTCCCTGTCTGGCCTTCTTTGCACGGGGCACACGCAATAAAAGCTGGTTACTAGACCTAATGGAGCGAGCAGGATTATAGGGTACAAATTTGTCTGTCAGATATGAGGGACCTAGTCCGTTTAGGCTCTTGTGAATTAGACAGCACGTCTTAAACGTAATCCTTTGGCGAACCGACAGCCAATGTAGCTTGTCCAAAAGAGGTTTGGACGCAGATCTAAGGGGAGCGTTCAAAACCAGCCGGGCAGCAGTATTCTGTACAACTTGGAGTTTGGCTAATACTCCCTCATTTGCCGATAACAACAGCCCATTACAGTAGTCAGTACGACTAAGGACGAGGGCCTGCACCAATGTTTTCCTGGTAGAGTCAGGAAGCAAGGGAAACACTTTGCGTAAAAGGCCTATCACGTGGAAACATGAGCCCACAATGTAGTTACCATGGTGCTTCAGCGAGAGCTCCTGGTCTAAACGTACTCCCAAGTTCTTCACGACCTGTTTGGGGTCGGGGACTGGCCCACGATCTTGTGGCCAACAGTCCGGGGTCCATAGGATTTTAGCCTCCCCAAAGAGCATGACTTCGTGGGTGTTTAATATGCCTGCGGAACCACCACCTCCCCGTGACTAAATTGATAAAGATGCCGGGACCCACACGGACTCTCCAAGCCTCGGGAACCACCACCTCCCTAGGGTAAAACACATATTTAAAATTTGGAGGGGTGGCCTTTCTCTGAGGCTATATATGGCCCTGGAGATACCACTTCCTTGGGCTGGCCCATGCAAAGTAAAGCCCCCTCCTGGCCCGAATTATGGCCCTGTGGACCGCCACTCCCCAGGGCTGGCTCCCGCTATCTCCCGAAGTGCCTATCCTTGGGAGATAGCAGTTTGATTTCACTTGGCGGGAGCTCCCACCAAGTAAGGGCATTTACTAACTCTGCACCCAGCGAGCGGGAGCTGTCAAACTGCTCCCGCTTGCTGGGAGCAGAGTTTTCATCTGTTTCCCTTTCCACTGTCAAGCAGGCAGGAAAATAGACAGCAGAATTGCTCCTACATGCATGGAGCTGCATGTTTAGCAACACGAACCCTGGGGACATTCAGGCCCCCCCACAGTTTCCATCAAAGCACACTGGGTGCCTGGGTGGGGCCAGAACACCCGGCTAGATGTGGCTGGGCCCCAAAGGATGAGGTCCACAAGGCCAAAATGAGACTGGCGACGGGGGCTGAGTAGCCCTACTCCACTTTAGTAACTGGGTTGAGGAAGGGAAATCAGTGTTTACTCTCGTATCCCACTTTGAAAATGAGCTTAAATCCTAAATGGAGGTAGATGCATCATTGATCTAGTAGAAGTGAAGTCTAATCTGTCAAGTCCTTTCTTTCTCGTCATCCATAGTTCTTCATCCTAAGTATATAAATGCCAAAAATCCATCACACCACACTCACACACCCACTCACAGACACACATAGGCACTCACACACTCACTCACAAACCTATTACACCACTAAGAGACTCACTCACAGACGCAGACTGGTACTCACGCACCCACTCACAGACCCACATTAGAGCTCACAGACAGATGCCACTCACACACCCACTCACAGACCCATAGCACCACTAACAGACCTAGTCACACACCCAGATAGACACTCACACACCCAATCACAGACCCACACAGGTACCCATACACTCACTCACAGACCCATAAACCTACTCACACACCCACACAGCTACTCACACAGCCACTCAGAGACCCATAGCACCACTCACAATCCCACTCACAGACTGAGACAGGCACTCACACACCAACTCACAATCTTACACCGGCACTCACATATCCACTCTGAAAGGTTACAGGTTACAGTTAGGAAATACAATTTACAAAACCTTAAAAATTCAAAGAAAAAGCCAAAGGTTACATGGAAATTACAGTTAGCAAATAACATTTAAAAAACCCTAAAAATTCACTGAAAGAAACAAAGGTTGCATGGACGTTATGGTTAGGGAATCAAATTAAAAAAAACATTAGAAATTCACTGAAAAACACAAAGGTTACAGGGACATTATAGTTAAGCTTAGAATTAATTCATACAAAACCATTGAAATTCAGCAGTTATAGTTACCATCACTCATGGTACGATTAGTAACGCAACTGATGATATCACTGATGACAGCTCAAATGACATCAGTGATGAAATCACTGATGACATAATCACACACCCACTCACACCCCATGCAGCCTCTCATATACCAGCTCATATATCCACACCACTCACATACGCATTCGCAGACCCATACAACTACACACACATACACACTCACCAACTCACCCACTCACTCACCCACAGAGCCACGTAAGGACCCTGTCATACAGCTACTCATACACACTCATATACACCCTTACAGCCACACACACATGCACCCACACATCCCCGACTCAACCACTCACTCATCCATACAAACCCATAAAACTACTCACACATCTACTCACACACCCACTCATATACCCACACAATTACTCACACACCTACACAACTACTCATACACCTACTCAGACAGCCATATAACTATTCACACACCCACTCACACATCCATACAACCGCTCTCATACCCATACACCACTCACACACCCAGTTCCAAACTCATACAACCACTTATACACCCACTCACATCACCACAACCACTCACACACCAACTCACGCATCCATACAATCACTGACCCACCCAGTCACACACCCATACAACCACTTACAAACCCACTTACAAACTCATACAACCACTCACACACATGCAAACACACACACCCACTCACATGCCCAATCAACCACTCACAAACACACTCACACATCCATATAATCACTCACACAACCACACAGCTACTCAGAAACCCATACCCTGACCCATTCAGCAACTCATGTAAATGTAAATGTATGTATACTTGTAAAGCGCACTATCACCTTTCAGGCATCCTGGCGCTGTATACCGCTGTGGAACCCTTCCTGGCTTTCCCTGTCAGATGCCCCCTACTGGGCACCCCCAAGGTGAAGCCAGGCATCCTAGCGGTTTCGGGGCCGTTGTGGAGATTAAGCAAGCTATTGCCCAGAGTTGCATAGTGGGACCCATGATTAGAGTAAGCACCGAGGCGAGAATTATCGAGTCCGTGGACATTGAGCCTAAGACACTGCCGTGTCGGGAATTGAACCCTGGTCCCGGGCCAGACCTCAGCCTCAGGGTCTGCCGCTCTAATCGGTGAGCCACACTTCTCCACTCTCCACCCACTCACTCACCCACTCACACACCTAGCAGCACTGTCTAGAGAACTTTGAAAGAGGAATTACTGACCGGACCAAAGAAACAGCTGCAGCACTTTCTATAGGTCTTAGAAATGTGGGAATTACCAACGGGACCAGAGAAGCAGCTGCAACACTGTCCAGAGGGCTAAGACTGAGGAATTACCAGTGTGATCAGAGACACCGCTGTAGCGCTGCTAGAAGATTTAGAATGGGGGTGTTACTGACAGGACCAGAGTAGCAGCTAGCAGCACTGCCTAGAAGACTAAGAATGAGGGATTACCACTGGGGAACAAAGACACATCTGCAGCTCTGCCTAGAGGTCTTAAAATGTGGGAATTACCCACTGGACCAGAGAAGCAGCTACAGCACTGTCTATAAAACTTAGAATGAGGAATTATTGATGAGAGCAGAGAAGCAGCTAGCAGAACTGTCTGGAGGACTTAGAATGAGGAGTTACTAACGGTACCAGAAAATACTTAAATCATTCCAATCCATGTAGGGGACCATTCCCTACCCTAATAGGTGCAAATACCAGTGTCTTGAGATATTGTTATACAGAAGGAATATAGAATGGAGCTCATTCTGAGTATTGTGCATATTGTATCAAGCATGCACATAAATAAGAGTGCACAAGCAGAAAGTAAGAAATATATATTAACCGAGCTCCAAATACAGCTAAGTAAAATATTGCATCTGGCAGAAAGGTATTGCATACAAGTTAAACAAACCCAAAAATAAAAGAACATTACATGAACAAAAATGGAGTCTACAAAGAAAATTAATATGATGCAAACAGTGGCCATGCTTATAAAATGTGAAGATTTAACAAATAATGTTTGTCATCGGCTAATATGAATGAATTAGAGCTTGAAAGTAGATTTAAATAAAATGGAATGAAAGGATTTTATCTACAAAAAGTGCATGCCATACTATATGTTAGTCAGTCAGTCAAAAGTCTTTATTCGGGTGAATGCCAGCCATAAAAGTGAGCATCATAAAAAAAAGGAAACATTTCATCAGACATATTCATAGTAGAGTAAAATACCAGCAAATAATCATATATCCATGATAATGATGATTGCGAATAATGCAAATTACATGTGAGACAATGTCATACTATCTTTCCATGCAAAAATTCAAAAATGAACATGCTGATCTGATCAATATAATCCAAATACAAAATTATACTTTTCCAATAATGTTCCGTTGCCAGACAGCCATAGAGATATACTTATACACCAATAAACAAATTAATTCATTATTTAGTACATGAAGATGGTTTAACGCGGCCCAACACTTGCGAATGTTTAAAAATCGTAAAAGTGGTTTCAAAGAAGCACGTCTTGGTTCTATATAAAGATTACAAAAAAAGCATAAAGTGCAAGGTACACTGAACTGACTTTGAATCGCATGGGTACAATTCCAAGTTGGCATCACAATGTGCGTCACCAGTAAATAGGAAGTACCCATCCTAAATCTCATCAAATAAAACATTTAGGTGTGACTAAAGTAAAAGGAGAGGTACGGCGCAATACCTGGTTTACAAATCAGTAATAAGTGGTCGACATCCCTTTTTTAACTCCTCTCCAGGTTATCTCTAGCTGAGTACAGGTGGGTTAAAATTTATTTTTTCAACCTGGCCCTTGGTATTTTGGCTATATTATTAGGGCGTTTGTGGTAATTTGGGAGTCCCAGTTTCTCAAGAAAATCCCTAATATAAGAAATTCAAGGGAATTCCTGAAATGATCCAATTTTAAACAATCTAGAACCAGGGTGTGTTTCAGGGCTGCTTCTTCTTTCGCTCAAATGCTATGCCATAACATTAAAGGGGCATATTGTATACAAAATGACAATGGGATCACGCCCATCTCACTGCGGCAAATGGTGGCAGCTGTACTTGTGGGAATTGTCAGAAGTCGTTTCATGAAGGTGTTCTCATCCCTCTGTCGGCCCTTGATGTTAAATGGGGCCCAAACTCCAGCGCCATACAGAGTAACGGCACACATGCAAGCTTTATAGATGTCAATGATTGCCTAGTTTTTTGGTAAATCTAAAAATGGCCTCCACATTTTGTTTAAAGTCCCTGATCTTGGCCTCAACTAGATTGTCCCCAGGAACTTCTCTGATTGAACAAGATCCCTAAATAGGAAAAGGTCGACACATGGGTCAATTTTTATTTGTTACGTAGCATGTCTTTAAAATCTTGGACGATTCTCCCACCACCATATTCTGTGACTTCGCTACATTTGTTTTTAGTCCAAGATCATTCATAAAGCTATTAAAAGTATTTAAAAGCCGCTGCAGCCCAACCACTGTTCTGGACATCAGTACGCAGTCATCCACGTATAATAGCGCTGGTAATGACCTGCGACCCACGAGCAGCGTGTCCACGTTCCCCTTCTTGACTTGACTCTTTAAATCGTTTATTTATAAACAAAATAGAACGGGAGCCAGGACGCAGCCCTGCCTTCCCCCACCATCCATCCTTAGCAGAGCGGTGAGTTTGCCACCTGCCGCATATCGAACTCTCCCCACCACTTCCTTGTGCATTTCCGCAAGGAAAAGCATGATGGGCGGATCAATGCCCATGGTCAGCATTTTCTCTCAAAGCCTGCCTCTTTGCAGCCAGTCAAAGGCAGACGTCAGGTCCATGAATCCAAGGTATAAGGATCCAGGCCTATGTTAGTCAAAACAGTGGCATTAGTGTACAATACATGGCGCATAGGGTTCTGTAACTAAAGAGAACAAAATGCTGCAGCCTGCGCAAACACAAAGGTAAAATGCCTTTAAGGAAAGGATACATGATACATAAAGGATACATGATAAGCCAATACTCCAGCAGAGGAGCGAGACCTGAAAATGTGGGACAAATAAAGGGGAAACACCAAACAAAAGCAAGCTTTTATGAACAACACACATTTAAATGAATCATCAGTGAGGGGTGGAATGTAATTCCAAATACCGAACACAGCACACCTCGTAGAGCAGTGTATGCTCAGCCTAGGCTCCACCGAAAAATAGTATCACTCATTAGTATTACACCTAGTATACTTTTTAAATGTTTGTAGTAGGTCAGTATATATGTATAAAACTCATAAGCTCTAGGAAAAATCACTCACTTGATGTCATCAGTGATGTCATTTGAGCTGTCATGAGTGATGTAATCAGTGATGTCACTGAACGTGTCATGAGTGATGTTATATGTGATTTCATAAACAGTGCATTGTGGGGGCGTAAGCTGTAGTTAGCTCAGGTAACTATGACTGCTGTATTTCTGTGGTTTTGTGCATGTAAAATCTGAGCCTTACTATAACGTCCCTAAACCTTTGATTTTTCCAGTAAAAAAAAAAAAATATATATATATATATATACATACTCTGCGGCAGGTGGCGCTGGGAAAAGAAGCGAGCGCTTGCTGCATTTGGCAACCTTATATATATATATATATATATATATATATATATATATATATATATATATATATATATATATATATATTCACAGAAAAAACCATAGGTTATAGACCATATATAGTTAGGAATTAGCATTTACAAAACCTTGAAAATTCACTGAAAAAACCATAGGTTATAGACCATATATAGTTAGGAATTAGCATTTAGAAAACCTTATTTTACTCACACAAAACCATTGAAATTCCATATATAGTTAGTTGCACTAACTATATATCGCGCACCCGCAATCCACTGCTGATGATGTCACATATTACATCATTCATGACATGGTCAGTGACATCACTGATGACATCACTGATGACATCTCAAATGACATCACTGATGACATCACTGATAACAACATCCAGTGATTTTTTGTTTCTATAAAGTTTAAATATGTCTTACATATTGAAGAATGAGTGGATGTGTAAGTGTCTGGACGAAGGATTTAGTAGGTGCATGACTGACTGTATGAGTGAGTGATTAAATGTGTCTCACTGACTGCATGGGTTAGTGACTAAACTGTCTTAATTTGTGCATCATTATGTCTGTTGTTCTGTAAACTGCTGCATGTGTTGATCAGTAGCTATATGAGTAACTATATGGGTTATTGATTGATTGCCCAAGTATTTGTATGGGAGACTGAGTGTGTGTGTGGCTAGCTGGGAGGTGTGTGACTCTGTGCAGATCAATCTGTACTTGTATCAATGATTGTATAAGAAGGTAAGTATGTGTTAGTATATGTTTGAAAATGTAAGGTGCTCTATGTTTAACTGTATAGACAAGAAAATGGAAGTGTCATTGATTCTTTACAGGACTGACTAGGTGTGTGAGTAACTCCATGGATGAGTGGCAGACTGTGAGTGTCTGTATAGGTGTATGAGTGCATATGATAGTGTTGTAAAGATGAGTGATTGTATGTATGAATGATTGTATGGGTGAATGAGTGAAGGTGTGTGTAGACGTAGCAATCAGTGAGTGCGTATGTAGTAACTAGTATTGGTGTGTCAATGGTTTCAAAAATTATACTCTCTTTTTAACACTGGGTGAAACAGAGGTTATATTAAAATGTGAGGAGATGCATTGTATTGTCACATGAATGATATCATCAGTGATGTGGTCATTGATGTCAAATGAGATGTCATCAGTGATGTCATCAGTGATGTCATTTGAGATGTCATCAGTGATGTCATCAGTGATGTCACTGACCATGTCATGAATGATGTAATATGTGACATCATCAGCAGTGGATTGCGGGTGCGCGATATATAGTTAGTGCAACTAACTATATATGGAATTTCAATGGTTTTGTGTGAGTAAAATAAGGTTTTCTAAATGCTAATTCCTAACTATATATGGTCTATAACCTATGGTTTTTTCAGTGAATTTTCAAGGTTTTGTAAATGCTAATTCCTAACTATATATGGTCTATAACCTATGGTTTTTTCTGTGAATTTCATTGGTTTTTTAACAGCTAATATCTGTAGCTGTAAAATGTATTCTTCTTTAAATCCAAAAATATATTTTATATGTTTATGAATAATTTTTTTTTTAAATATTTTTTTTTCTTCGTTCCCGCTTCGCGAATCGGGAAGCTTCCCGTTAGCTGACCTTGATGCCGCGAAATAGACCGCGAGCCGGTAAACGTTTCTTTACCGCAAGTGCCGCGTTAGAAAACAACATCGTGACGCCTCCCGTCCGCATGACGTTTCACGTTGTCGCGTGATACGTCATATGACGTGCTACGTTAGCGAACTGGTACGCGAAGCGAGTCGCAAAGCGCAGGTTTCTGGAAGCAAACCGGGAGGCCCTGCAAAGCGCTTAACGTAAACACAGCAAGTCATGTGACTTGGTAATAACACTTTTCATTGGTTCATTTCACTTTTGGTTTCCTAATGATGTAAGACTAGGTCATATAATCTAAAATGAACACTTTTGATTGGTTGAGAACTCTTGTTTTTCCCAAATGATGAAAATCCCTCCTTCTTTCCTCACTCTGACTTTCATCATTGTGAGAGAAAGACCCTTTGTGATCACTGAGCAATGGCTTCTTTAGTAGCTTCAGCTGGTGCTTCCCCACCACCTCCACCACATCCAAGGAAGAGTGGACCACCTGCTCAAGTTATAATTCAACAAGAAGAAGAAGAAGAGGAACAGGACGACGAGCACGAAGAGAGGCAGTTTTTGCCTGAGCAGCCCAGGACGTCTCACCGGAAAGAAAACTTCATTTGGCAATTTTTTAAAATTCCCAAAGGTCAGAAAAAAGTAAATGCAAGATACGTAACTTGCCTTATATGTCAAGATAGACTGTCCAGAGGAACCGAGAAAAAATACAGTTTCGGAAACTACACAATGCATCGCCATATGACTAGGTGGCATCCTAACAACTACAGTGCTGCACAGTTTCGGAACGACCTAGATAATCTCCCTATTATGGCCAGAAGATCTGTTGTACCGGAAGTAACGGGACCAGAGGGCAGGGAGATGGTGCCAAATATACAAATGAAATTTGGTGAAGTAAAACACATCTGCGTATTTTGCGATGGATTCATTTCCTACGGAGAAAAAAGCATCACTCTGATCAACAGAGCTATTGACTATCATATGCAAGTTTGTACGAAACGCCCAAAATAATAAATACTTCTTTTTTTGTTTTGTTGCTCCTGTTGAGCCCTTTACAATGAATCGTTTTCATTGCCCCCTCCAAGAAAAACCCAAAAAAATATAAAACTGTTCAGAAAAATTCAAAAAAAAGTAAAAAAATGTTCCGAAAAATAATAAAAAAAATATAAAACAACAAAAACAATTTAAAAAAAAGTTCTTTTCAGAACTACCTCCCCGTTATTAAAAAATTGGTACAATATTTGGAACTGTGCCAACCTCTATTTCTCTTAGTTCGCTTCCCAGTTCGCTCGCCGGTACGCGAACCAGAAGCGAACCAAAAACAGTAAGTATAAGGGAAGGAAACAGACACTTATGTTAAAAGAAAGACAGCTATAGGGGAGTAAACTAGAGATACTATTACCCGTAATCCACTGCTGATGATGTCACATATTACATCATTCATGACATGCTCAGTGACATCATCAGCAGAGGATTGCGGGTTTTTTGGCAACGTGCCTTATCCACGGTTTAATAACGCTGCCTTTTGCTTTATATAAGTTTTCAAATTGTATGAAATATATACCAATAGGTCGTTATGAACCTTTAGGTAGTGCTTTTCTTCATGAGGTCTGGTCGCTTCCATACACATACAGATGTTTCAAAGATGATCAAGAAGTTTATCTGAATGGAGAGGAATGCACTGAGACGCCAGATCATTCACTAATGTGTAGGCACATACAGTTACACGGTTCATGCAACAAACACCGACCAAATATGGCTTGCGTGTTGCAAGGCACGCCAGTTCCTGCTATCATCCCCACGTTCAAGTTGTTGGAAAATGGTAGTTATTTGATGCTCAATAATGAAGATTGTTCTGAGTTAATTAAAAGTATTCCTTTTATCGTAACAGTAAGTGAACGGGTTATTTGCTGCAGAAATGTTCTATTTCCTCCCACACATGAACATAGGGAGTTTTCAATCTGGCCACAAATACCAACCTTGGGACAGATTTCAACGGCATGGCAAGAATAAGAGCTCTTTTGTCTCAGAGAGAGGTGGCCTTGAGTTCGGCCCGTGAAACTTTCGTGCTTCACATAGCGAACACCCGTACAGAGGTGCAGACCCTTTTCAATTCAGATTTGCCTTTCAATTTCAGCAAGATGGTTCCGACTATCTTTAACGCATCCTCCACAAAGACCCTGGCGCACTTTTTTAAAGTTGTTACCAGTGGTCTCGTGACTTCATTTGAGAAAATCTTTGGAGTCATCCCTGCTTCCTTTCATTCTATTTTCTCCACTCTGGTTCGTGGATTGGCATTTTTACTTGCATTACCAGCGGACGCTCTTGTGCTTTTTTACATTTTTAAATATGGATGTCCCTCCTGTGCAACCTCCCACCCTGCAGCTGCTGACACTGTTCCGCAATCGCATGCTAGAATATTATGGCACAATGCCGTTGGCGATATTAAGCACGGCATATGGATTATCTTTTCGATTCTCCTACTTCACCTGTGTCCAGCCTGTATTTCACTGCCTGACCTGTGATTTCGATTGGGCCATTGATTTGTGTCTCTGCGGACCGGTTTCTCCTGACGTCGACTTTAATCAGCTGATGACTCCTATCATTACTCACGAGTTGGTTTGTCCTGGCGAAAGGATTATGGCTGTGGCATTGATGCATGGACTACTTGGTCCCTGGAATTTACTGGCGGCAGCACAGTCTTTCTTGGAACAGAGCTTTCTTGAAAACCCACCGAGCTGTCCTCTGATGGTGATAGAGGATCCGGTGCTGGGAGAGCACGTATGTTCTTTTCCGCTTTTAAATTGGATGGCTGAACTGTTTTCGGATGAAGACGGTGACTTCCTATTGGAGGCTGTTGCAGCTTATTTTGCATACACAGTTATGTCATAGACCTTTTTCATGTTTGATATGCTGAGTACTAGCATTTCATTGACAATTCATTGACTTATTTGTCAAGTTTTTATTATTTACCTTGCCTATTGGCTTAAGACTCGATAAAGTACTTGGCTGTTTTATTTTTCTTTAGCATTAAATTTTCCTAGTTTTTAATGCTTTACCTTGCGGACCGTCCACATATAAACTTGCAATCTGCTCTCATGAGATGGCACTTCTATTATCTTATTCAGTTCGTTTCCGGATCATGGGGAGGTGTCATCTAGGTCCTGGATATCTTTACACCGTGTTAAGTTAGCATGGGCTCATTACCGGTTTAAACGCCATTTTTCCTTTTTTGCAACTTCTACACACGACACTTAGTTGTTGCTTTAGCTTTCCACCTAGTAGTTCATCGTGGTTTACAAGAGAATAATATGTTATTGCTCTACTATCTGCTTTGCTTGTTAAACTATATCTGTACAGCGAGTGCTAAAGTTTCAAGAACAACACGATACAGAATTGTTATGAGGTCTGATCTCCACGACTTCATACTCATAACATAAGTGCAACTTCTGCCAATTCTGGGCATGAGGCGGGTTTTATATTGCTTTGCCGAACACACATACACAACAGTTGATGCGGCTCACATGAAGAGAGAGCTGGTGTATGCTGATGTGATTCCTTCAAATCTAAGACACTAAAGTATGGGCACGCCCTAAACCAACACAAAGAGACCTTCTTAGCAAATAATATAATATGTGTATTAGGGAGGGTGAGATATAAGCACCCGCGGGCCGTGGAGGGAGTTACGGTGAGGCAGGGAGGCGGGGAGGGGGAGAAGCAGGGTGGAGCCCTCTCTACCTTGCCCCTCCCCCTCCCCGCCTCCCTGCCCCACCGTAACTCCCTCCATGGCCCGCGGCTGCTTATAAGTGTTGCTAACTCTTATTCATTTACAGCATGTTAACATACTGTCACCATTCGCTTTTTATGTACTAGTAACTATGCTGGTAATTTTGCTACTGATAATATGTGTACTTGTATTCTCCACCCTGCTTCTCCCCCTCCCCGCCTCCCCGCCTCCCTGCCTCACCGTAACTCCCTCCACGGCCCGCGGCTGCTTATAAGTGTTGCTAACTCTTATTCATTTACAGCATGTTAACATACTATCACCATTCGCTTTTTATGTACTAGTAACTATGCTGGTAATTTTGCTACTGATAATATGTGTACTTGTATTATCTAAGATACTACGCCTGAGAAGACGGCATTAGTAAATAAACATTTCAAATACACATGTGTTCTTCTTAACTCCATGTTCTGGTTTCTAAGAAATATATAACGACCGACTGTTCATGAGTTCCACGTATCCTGAGGTACTATAAGTTCATATTCTGGATTGTCTAAACATTGAGAGTTTGTTATATCCAATGTGACACTGTACCTAGCTTGCTAAGGAGTTTTTGATTACTAACGTGAGTTTTGGGACACCCTAATTCGCCGAGGTTCCAATCCTCTGTCCACAGTTCTGTGTGAGAACAGAAACCCTGCGACAGGGGCACCCCCGACCCTTGCTGGAGCTTCATCACACTTGCGATACAACTCCAGCAATGCGCCACCTTTACGGCACAGATACATCACGCATCTGTGCTGTTTTTGCCCCATGATGCGCCGCATTGTAAATGCAGCACACCATAGGTGACGGAACAGCGGCACAGAATGACTAACACATCCCTGGTGATGCGCCAGTCATCATAAATGTATCCCTATGCTTCTTATCTTGTTAGAGATGAACCGCCATATGTATCATCAAAGTTTTTTGCATTTCCTAAATAGCGAACTTTAAGGAATAAATAGCGATTCTTTACCATTCCTAGTTTGCGATTAGCTATTTGCTAATTACAAATTACCCATTCATTTCCTTCATTTCCATAGGGCGGTTGGACTCACTTTTAGCTCGAACGGCTGAATGGATTTCCACGAAACTTGGCAAAATTGTAGGGACTGGTAGCCCGATGTGCCTTTGCTATGTCTCAAGATATATGCTCCAGTGGTTTTTACGAAAATTAACTTTGAAAAATATATATTGGGCTACATTGGCCTATATATATGTTGGAGCCCAAATGTAGCCCAATGTAGCCCAATGAAGCCCAATGTAGCCCAATGTAGCCCAAAGATGGCCGCCAGACACACAAAAAAACAAATGTAGCCCAAATATCAGCCAGATGTAGCCCAACTATAGCCCAGTGACAGAATGACCAATCAGCTTCGCAAACCTCCGTTACGCGAAGCGGAGCGCTGTTACAGATATATATCTTTTTTTTAACGTTAATTTCTCAAAATCCACTGGAGCACATATATTGAGACCTAGCAAAGGCACATCGGGCTACCAGTCCCTAATATTTTGCCAAGTTTCGTGCAAATCCATTCAGCCGTTCGATTATTATTATTATTTTTTTTTTTTGCCCCGCGGGGCCCTTTTAAAACCTCCACATCAAACCTAGGGGGTCAGCGAGGATCTACTATGCCCCCTTATAGTTATTTCCCCCTTTGTTTTGACCTCCTCTTGTCTCTCGATCCTACCGAGAGACAAGATGGCGGCCGCTACGGACTTTTTGGAATGTTGACAGACGCCGGAGAACCAATCAGCTTCGCTTCACAAAGCTCCGTTGCGCGTAAAGTACGCGTCCTGGGACGCTGCCAGGTCCGCTGTTACAGATATATATCTTTTTTTAAACATTAATTTCTCAAAATCCACTGGAGCACATATATTGAGACCTACAAAAGGCACATCGGGCTACCAGTCCCTACAATTTTGCCAAGTTTCGTGCAAATCCATTCAGCCGTTCGGGCTAAAAGTGAGGCCAACCGCCCTATGGAAAACTCAATGTTAAAAACACGTTTTGGGACCCCCCTTTTTTCTCGGCCCCCCCTTGACGAACCCCCCCCAAATTTTCAAGGGCTGCTCAGAAACAAAATGTGCCATTTTCCTGAAAATTTCAGCCAATTCCGTCCACAAACGCCAAAGTTATTAGACATAGAATTTTCAAAAATCCCATAGAGAAAAAATCCTAACTATATATACCTACTGGCGACCGCCAGTAGGTAATATATATATATATATATATATATATATAGTTTACTTCTGTATTTCTTATTCAAAGCTGGTTCACTTTTTCCTGTGGAAGTAATTGCAGTTGAAAATTGCTTTCAAATGGTATCCTCATTAAAACTCCACCTCTAGCACTTAGACTGTCATTCTGATGAACACAGTCTTGAATGCATTTGCAACAGTGGGCCTCAGAATCAACAAATGTGTAAGATGCTGCTGTCCATCTTCCACATAATAACACATCAACTGCATATTTCATAATGAAAACCAACACTTTGACTTGCAAAGTAAGTTAAATGGTTGGCATTAAATCACACATTAAAACCATTCTTTTACACATTGTTCATATAAAGGATTTATTCAGTTCACAATACATGGGGCAAAGTGGCAACTACATGGAAGGGAAATTAATTTGCTATGCAATATTGCTCTGAAGCATTAATCCATCATACAAAAGAAATCAAGTCAATTTACACAGTTTTGAAAACAACATTTAACAATCTGGAGAAACCTTTTTGACATCCATCTCAGTTCTGCTTCCAAAGTGCAGTTGCAAAATGTGTTACCATGTAGCTTCATCTTCTTCAAAAAAGCCTATGACTAATTCACACTGACCACACAGTTGAGCTGATAAGAAATCTTGTGGTGACTCATCTCACCTACTGTAATATCATCTTCTCTCTCCTCCTTATAACAATCTTTGTCTGTCCCAAAAGACCTCAGCAGAAAGTAGGCAGAATGGACCATAATCTTCTCAAATGACCCCAAGTACTCCATGGCTTCCCGTTGATGCCAGGATTTAAGGTAATGTTTTTTGCACTATCCACAAACATACATGCAGAAATTGGCACCTTGCTACTGTCCAACTAGAGCTCTACACTCGAGGTCCTTCCATTTGATTTGCTAACAATCATTCAAAAGGATGAAAGATTAATTCATCTCACTGGGGATGCAGATTTATGAAAATCTCATGCAACGCAGCACAGCAGTAAAAAAAGATACACTGCATTGCATGAGAAAAAGAGAGAAGGAGAGAGCCTTATTTCCAGATGGCACTCTCTTCCCCTCTCCCTAGTGCTGCACTACAATTAGCTGTCTATTAGCTGTCTTGCTCCACGCACACAGCCTTTGCACCTAGGTGTCTGTGTGAGCCTAGCATAGGTTTTGTACTGGAAGGATAGCCTTCCAGTACAAAATACTAGGCTGATTAAATTAAACTTAAACCGTTTCCCACTTTGTACATGTGCTGTACAATGCAGAACACATACAAAGTCAGAAAAGGAAGGAGAAATGAAAGCATTTCTCCTTCATAGAATCAACTTGAAATGAGGGCTATTTTCTGACTCTAAACCCTATCTACTTTTTTAAGTGAACAGTGCTTAGCGTCAGGAAGCTTTGTTAGTTACATGGGAACACCCATGCACCACCCACGGTCTGCCCCCTTGGCGCTATGTAATGGAAAGTAGCGCTATGAGCTTTTTTTCATTACTTTTAAGTAATTTTCAAGCACTAAACAAGTTTAGCGCTGGAAAGTAAATAAGTAAAATAGATTTTGCGGTGATTTGAGTCACTTTCGTGATGCAAACACTGCGTAAAATCTTAATAAATAGATCCCTGGGTGTCTAAGAGTCCAGGATATGGAACCTCCTCAGATTGCAGCTCAGGTCTGACTCTGTACTCTATTGCATGGCATTCAGAAAGCTCCTGAAAACAGAATTGTTAAAATTACCCATACTTTCGACTTTACGAAAAAGAAACAGAGGGGTATGGGTGGTGGAAAATCGAACCCGATTCTTTCATGCAATCTGATAGGACTTCAACTTCCCCTTCTGTTTCCAAGCTGTATGTTTATTGTTAAGGCCTATAGAACGCCCAAAAGTTGATACCTTGTACTTTGTAAATCTCCATAATAAATACATACATACATACACAATAAAAAATTGTACATACATAAAATACAACCTTCCAAAGTAGTATATTAAATCTCAAATCAGAAAAGTGCTTGTTTTTGTATTTGTAATTATTAAGCTATGCTACTAATGATATAATATGTCAGAGACATTACTGCTTACACGCCCTTGTCTAAGCATAGGGACTTCTTTTTTGTTTGTCCACATTCGCAAATGGATATGAACAGAGGTATTTTGGATATCTCTGAGGCCCCCCTCGTGATTGGCACCAACCAGAGAACTTTGTATACAAATGGATGCTCTTTATACAGAACCTCTCCTTTTCATGGTTGGTCTATTCTGACCCTCTCTCTGAGTTACCCACAGAACAACTGGAATGGTGAAGTATCCTGGTGTAGAGGCATAATCATTGGACTGTGTTTGGACTGTGTTTGCCCCATTTTCCAACCAATCTATACAGGGTAGCCAGAAATATTTTTCTTACTTCTCTTATTCTATCTATTTTCATTGTATATTTTACAGAGTTGATACAGTCTGAAATAGTCAGGATGCCTTTTTGATCCAATATTTACAAATTTCCCTTTGTGCGAATAAAATCAGATAAAACAGGAGATTATTGTTTTCTAAGGGCATAGATTCATAATTTACCATGACACCAAAAATACCAGCCTTATGCTTACCTGTGGGTTCACCCCAAGCATGGCAGAGATGTCTTTACTTACACCAGCCCAGAAATGTTGTAACATTAGACAACTTGCAAACATATGCACATCATCAGCTTTTTCCTGAAATCACTTAGGGCATTTCGGTGTAGCTCCTTCTCCAAATTTGGAGAGCTTTAAAGGAGACCAATTTATCCTGTAGAGACAAAAGATGAGATTTCTCCTTAGGTTTGCGGCTTGGACTGTGAAATACGAAGTGTTACATGATACTTGCCATAATTCTTCTAGATGGATCCCAGGCAATCTCTCTCCCCACAGCTCCAATGGAAGTTCAAAATCGCCCTCCGCTGGATCGATCAGATGCCAATATAAGTTTGCCACCTCTTTTTACCTCCCGACTTTCCTCCTTAAGGAGGACTCCAATTCATTGGGTATACTGATGGTTGTTCCGACTGCTTGATGCCAACTTTTCAATAGCAGATACTTAAATTTGGACAACTCATTACTTGTGATGCTGCACAAGTCTTCCCAGGAAAGCAGGGAGCCCTCTTGAACAAGTTGATCCTAGCTCAGTATTCCGGCTGTTTTTAAAGGTATTGCTAAGGAGTCCTTGGTCCATTCTGGGGAACCAGGAGCATCCCATATAGGAGCCAATGCACTGTAGTAGCTGATTTTTAATACCTTCCTGATTTTGTGCCACGTGGAAGCTAGCCCATACAAAATATTGTAGTGTACCTTTTTTAAAAATCTCGGACCACCGAATTTGGATATAAAACCTTGGTCCCCTCTCTTCAGATCTAGCAGCATCACCTTTAACATTTTCCCAATATCTGAACCATCCGGTTAATTCAAGAACATTTTCCCTGCCTTCATGAGGAAAACCCATGCATAGAAGACTAAATTCAGCAAACACAGCCCTCCCTTGTTTTTTCCTGCAGAGTTTATTCCAGGAAAATGGTATACCTTTAGATGCCCATATAGAGCTACATATTTTGGACTGGAGATTCTTCAACCACTCTTCTCTGAAACCTAGAGGGATTTTTGAAATAAGAAAATGAGCTTGGGAAGGACCATCATTTTAATTAAATTTACTCTGCCAACTATTTTCAATGGTAAGTGTGACCAGCTTGTTAGAGATTTGCATATCTCTTTACTAACTTTGTAAAAGTTTGTTTCTGGAATTTTCTCGATGTTTTGTGAAATCATGATGCCCAGGTATCTTATCTCTTTTTTTCATTGTATATTGTTGTGTGTCCAAATTCCACGCAATTCACTCCATCTTTGATGCATTCACCTCATAACCAGAGACACGGCCAGACTGTGAAGCCAGATTATACAAGATTGGGATTGCCGTAATTAAATCTGACGTGTACACCATCAGATCATTAGCGTATAAGGCCACCTTTTTCCCCAGTTCCTATATTTAAAGGGAGCTTTTCCAGCATGTTGTCTGATCTTTTCAGCTAGAGGCTTGATATACAAGTTAAACAATAAAGGTGATAACAAGCACCCCTGCCTTGTTTCCCTCTGGATTTTAAAGGGGGCAGATATATTCCCATTTACTAAGGTTTTGGCTCCAGGGGTTTGGTGTATCATACTCACTGTCCTACAGAAGTTTTTCCCCAAATTACACAGTCTCAGTTTTTGTTGTAAATAGGGCTAGTTGACCCTATCAAACGCTTTCGTTGCATCTAAGATGATAATTGCCAGGGGGCCAGGCATGCTTTATGCAATGCAGCCAGGTCTATTGCCCTATCATATTATGAGTAAGGTCCAGAATTCCTCTCCCACGAACAAAGCCTTTTTGATCCTCATTTAAAAGACCCCCTACTACTCTATTTAATCTCTCTGTTAAAATCTTAGCAAAGATTTTATTGTCAGTATTGAGCAGGGAGATGGGCCTGTAAGAATCACAGGAGTTTGGTGGTTTTGGTGGTTTGAGGATCAAAGCGACTGTGGCTTCATTCCATGATAACGGCATGTTCCTACCCTTTTCTAAAATTTCAGAGAACAGTTTCTCCGTTATAGGTATAGGGACCTCCATCAGACACTTATATAGTTCCACAGGTAGCCCTTGCTGCTTTCCCAGACTTCCCTGCTGCTATCGCCTTCTTCACCTCATTTCTTAAAATTGGACTATTGAGATTTTTAGATTCTTTCTAATTGATTCTGTTTGGCACATCTTGGCCCAACCAAACCATAATATCTTCCTCCGGAATGGTTAAATCTTCCTGGTAAACCTTTTGGAAGTGATTTTGGAAAGCCTCCTCAATCTCTGCAGAGCTCCTGAGTGTGTTCCCAGAAGACTCACATCTTCGTTATTTTATGAAGCCCCTAGCTTGGTCCTGTTTAGTTTTCCAGGATATAGGCCTTCCCCATATTTGAAGTGGGCTAACTTACTAGCTTGTCCTTTTTTCATTAATCTTTGTTCCAGCAACCCAGCAAGTTCCAGTTTGAGAGATTGCAGTGTTGCTAGAGTTTCTTCTGTCAGCAAACTTCTCCCCTGGGCTGGCAGCTTTTGTTCCAGCTGTGGATGTTACACTCAATTTACCCCACTTCAGCTCTATATTTCATTTGTCTAGATATCTGAAGAGACGTTATGTATCATCTCAGAAAGGCCTTATAGGGGTCCCAGACAATTCCTAGTGGGGAACTATCTAAATTGATTGCAAAGAACTCTTGTGCCTCTACACTCAGCTTCTTGATCACTAATTCTTCTAATAGAATGGCACGATCTAGAGTTCATATTTAAGGTTATGCCTAGGACCCTAATATTAAAACCTATACATAGCACTATCTCTAACAGTGCCCTCTAAGCATTTGAATATCCGGAAAGTATCCTAAGCACTAACAGAATTCAACCGCTTGCAGATGACTTGAAGTTAACAGAAGAAGAGGGTATAAGGGAAATTACATTGGTGGATAAAAAACAAAGATATAGTTATGAGCCATCTGCCGAACCAAGGGGAAATGGGGTTCTTGAGAGACAAGCAAACAGGTGAAAAAGATCTAGGACCAGTGCTGGATCAGAGAAGCGAACCTCCAGGCCACGCAGCTTCCCAGTCAGTCTCAGACTTGGTGCAATTGCTGACAATTGCAATCAGAAATAGATTTGAAGTGTTGGAAAAAAATCAAGCTGAGATCAAGTTGACGTGCGAAAAGATGGAGGAAAAGATAGATTCATTAACGGCTAGAACAGCAACCTTGGAATCCACTGTAATGACATCAATCATTCAAACAGAAGAAAACACAAACGATATAATACGGAAAAAAGAAAAAAAAACAAATTTCAAGAAAAGCTTGAATCCCTTAAAAACTCTCAAAAGAGTATAGGGACTTCTTGCATTTAGTTTGATATTACCTGTCTATTCATTCTTCAAGCACATGTTGCACATAGGAAAACTGAACATGCCCTGAAAAGTTTAGTTGACACCGTTCTAGAGACCAATCAAAGTCCATTTCTTGACATTGCTTCAAGATGCGTTAACTCTTTCGTTGCTGTCAGGGAATATTATGAAATCCATAGGAGAACTCGAGCGTTGCATTTATGTAATGACTATCACAAGAGCACACTTTTGCTGAATGTGCAGGCCTTTTCTTACTTATAACTTTTATGGCTAAAGTCTGGATTTGACATATAAGATTTTGAAGTTGATGAGACATTGCTTCTTAACTGCATTAGGTTCAATAAACCACAAAGTTAAATGTTAATTACCAGGCACATGGAAAACTAAAAACGAATTGACAGGGTCTAACTGCATGGCTAATTAGAATAATTTACTTCCATGGTCAAACCTTGACATTAGTAATAAAATGCAGTCCTTCTCCCAAACAGCGGATATCAATCTCCATGACGATTCATTTCAGTGGGCCAACCACAGAACCTTAAGGTAGTTATCTATCATGAGAATACCTGCTGTGGGAGTGACTGGCGTCTAATAGAGCTCACTCTCTGAATTTACCTCTTAATCAGGCTCATTATGGAGTTAAACGGAGGGCCCCAAGGTCCAAAACATTATTTTAATTTATAATTATTAACAATTTTAAGTTGCAAAATAATGCTTCCAGAAGGCCACTGTCAAGGACAGTCAGTACACACTAGGGATCCTAATCCCGTATAGCTACTGTACACATGAATGAGTAGAAAACACCTCAGCCTCCTGATGATTGGGCACAGCCACTAACCTCCAACCAAATGTTTTGTTGAACTCCTCGAAAACAAATAGGTTATTCGATTTAGTTGATTAAGAAAACGTTTCATGGCAAATCAAGCATTTAGTAATAAGTTACACTTGGAGTTTGTGAATACCAACATTTGTAAGCTTACTCCAAAGTGTAAACTTACTCAAACTTGTAAGTTTCTTTTGTAACTCAGGGCCTGAGACTTTGGGGGTTATTAAGTCCGCCCGCCATCCTATTGCGAAGTGGGACCACCTGCCATGAGGGCGGGGGTCTCACGGGGGCCATTAGGATGCCCCTGCCACAGTGGCGGGCGCATCCAGCATCCCTGACATTGTGGCGGGCGGTGCACTTAGCACCGCCTGCCACAATGCCAGGAAGGCATGTTTTGCACTTCCATGCACAATATGGCAGGCACCACGCGGTGCCTGCCATGTTGTGCATGAAAAAAAAAAAAAAAAAAAAACATGTGCAACCCCCAGAGTCCCTGGGGGCCCGCAACGGGTCCCCACAAGCAATTCCCGCATGCCGCCACAGAAAGACATATTTTCCGCCCCCATAGTAATATGGCTGGCGGTGTCTAACAGACTCAGCCACCATATTAAACTCTTTTCTGCCCGGTCAACTTGTTGACTGGGCGGAAAAGCGGCAGACGGACTTTCCGTCCGCCGCGGTCCCACCGCCATAGTAATATGGCAGGGAAAAGGGTGGCAGGGGGGGTACGGATCTTGGGCGGATCGCCACCGCCATGTGGGCGGTGGCGATCTGCCCGAGATCCGAATGGCCCCTTTGTCTGGCAACTGCTGAATTTACTAAGTTTTATCCGTTGTCACTATTTAGTTCTCGAACAGCTTTGAGTGTACCCCTAAGCTTGGGATAACTGTGAGTTAAAACAGTGCAAAACTAGATAATAGGTATGCAATTTGTACCTGAAGGGACAAATAGGTGCAAAAACACAGTTCAGAACTAACCTTAATTTGGAAAGTAAATTCCATCATTATAATGGATTGTCATTAGTAATTCAATTACCATAATGAGAAATCGATTTCCCGATTACAGTAATTTTACCAGGAACAGTAACCTAGTAAAGTGAATTATACTGGCATTACTACCCATTTTGCCTTCAGTCTAATAGGAATTATTTCCTTTCTTCATGGATGGCAAGCCCAATCGAGTTCATGCGTGCATTCTTGCATATAAGAAAATACAGAAATAGATGTAACTCCAAGCAAAAAGTTATCCACCTAAAGGTATCCAAGCAAAATTATGGCTCATGAAGCATAAAGAAGATTAGTCGTATCACTTGGAGAAGCCTTACAAAAACCATTTTAGGTTTGAAGCTCCTATTTGTCCCAAGTTAGGCAGCCATCTCAGAAATCACATAAAAAAGAAATATCAGTTGCCTGGTTACCATGTTGTAAATGAACCAGCCTTCAATGAAAAACAAAGTGGAACGGAATGCACTGGACAGGAAAATTATTGCAGGAGCAGAGAAGCATGTCAACATACTGATAAATGATGAACAGCTGATTTTGAGAGAACAAAGAGAAATCTACTGGCCAGCAGGCCCAGATGTGGCGACAGGAGGCAGGTGAGCAAGGGTGAAGGAGGCAGGGAAAAGCAGTAGGTGGGACTGATATGAACCTTAGGTGCAGGACAGAGGAACAAGTTCAGTGGGAGACAAACTAGCATGGGTGCAGTAGCGGAGACAGAAATACAGGTAAGTGTTGACAGTGAAATACAGGGAGCAAGTTACTGCATGAAAGGGCCATGAAACCCATGCATCATGTCTGAGAGCGACACGAACACCATAAAACTTTCATGTTGCATTTTGTGGAAATTTCAATTCATAGTTTAGCACCAGAAACATGGGACTCTCCTACTTAAAATGTGCCAATGTACCGTTTCTTTGTTCCTTTCTTTAAGGTTAATTTCTCTCATTTGCGCAAATTGTGGCTTTTAAATATACAGTGCATTTGACACACTTGTTCTTTCAAAATTCCAAATTTAGGAGTTGTGCATTAACCATTATATGAACATTAGCAAAATAGCTGTTTCGGCTTTATGCACCTGCTGTGTGTCACAGGTTGACAGATTGCCATTGATAACATCCTGTCATGTGTTTAAAATAAGCAAGCCGAGTACCACTTTTTTGGGGAAACTTATTTTTCTGCATTTTAGAAAAGTTCATATACACACTACAGAAAGATTAGAAAGAAAATCGTGTGCTATTAAAATACGTTTCATATTTACATCAAGTCTGGGCATGCTTAATGCGGTTGCTGGAAATACTTTTTACATTATTTGGGTGAACATCTCCTATCATTAACGATTAAAATCACCTCGGAATCTGTTACAAGATAATGTCTAATTAAAAACGTTCAAAGTCTTTTTTTCCCGATCCACGTTTCCTCTTTATCGTCTTTCAAAAGAAACTGAATCCTTGTCCCAGATAAGTTATTTCAATTGCGCATTAACCATGGCTCTTGAGGTGTGGTTAACCTGAAAGAGACACACCCTACAAAGATAAAAGGGAATGCTCTGCCCTGCTTTGAACTTTGCAGAACAGAAGGGTATGGATAATCCGGTGAAAACCACACCTTACCGCACAAGGAATGTGTCACACATGATCTTTCCTTTTCATTTAGGGAAAAAAGGGTTGGGAAATAAGTCACATTCAGAAAATATTTCTACATTAAACTAGTTTCCATTTCATCCTCCACCTACATTTTGTTTCTTATGGTGTGGGTTTATACAAGAAGAATAATGCACTCTGCTAAATCACACTTTAGGAGGCTATGTGCCACAATGTACTGTCGAATTACTCTGTAGTGTAAACAGCTCAAATCAAATTGAAAGGTTTTGCAGGCAACCACAGTGCAGGAACGTGTTGTCAATATTAATAAAGATTACATTTCCCCCGGCTCACCTCTTACAGATACGCTCTTCAAAAATACGCCGTTTGCCCCCAACAGCTTCGTGGATCCGGGAACAGTAAAAAAAACACTAATAAAAAATTGTTGAAAGTCTTATATTACATTTCCCCACAGGCGATCTGAAAAGGCTACTTAGCGCGTGCCAATCAACATGGCGCGTATGCAATGTAACGAGTTCTGTTGCAATACAGCTTTAACGTTGCTGGAAATGAAAACGAGAATCAAGACTGCAACACAAGTTTTACCAACAGGAAAACTCATGTCTTTTACCCTAATCTCACCAACCAGACGGGATTCCCTGAAGTTGAAAGATCTTCCTTCCTCATGACAGCTGTTGTTTTTTGTTGTTATTTTTTGGAGCTGTATATACAGCGCGAACTAGACCCAAAGGTACCAGCACACTTTACATGAGCACCAGTTGCATTACAAACGGACACATTCTTTTTTTTATTAGGCGCAGGGAGGTTACAGTGATTTGCCCAGAATCCACCAGCCGGCAGTGCAAGTAAGAATGGCAAGGATGTGGGGGCAGGTTAGGGGCTGGAGGGGGCAATTTCAACAGACTAAAGCGAGGGAAAATTAATTATTTATTTAATTATCCCTCGTGGTTGTCCGTCCAATTCCCCCCGCCCCCCCCCCCCCCAATCAAGCCCACCGCTCTTACCTGCACGGGCGCACCTACCAGCAGAACAAGATTTTGAGCGTCCCTTCCGATATTCAACCCTGTTTCCAGCTCCGAGGTCCCCATGGTTCCACGTGACTCCTTCTGTGCTGCAGTTGTGCCAAGCAGCGTTTTACATTTGCAATATGTTCACCTTTGGAAGGTGGAACATTTCAAACTTGCCTACAGTTGAGGTTTAGATGCAGCACAGGAGACCCGACTCGAATACTCGAACATCAATATTTTGTGGCTCATTGATCAGACTCTTTCAAGCGTCCAAAGATGAATTCTTCTTACAGAGGCTTTGAGCCCTCTGAAGAAACCGAAAAGAGAGGTGTAATCCTTTATGCAGATGAAAAATAAATCAATACACATTTTAGTGAAATTATGGTTAGTTCAATTAGGTAGGTGGTATATGGTTCCCCATACATAAATGCTTCTAGTCACTGTAAAGACATTATGGGGCACATTTACTAATATTTCAGGCAAAGCGGTGCAGCAAGAGAACTTGCTGCGTAGTTATGTGTGAAAGGGAGTATTTACAAAGAGATGGAGCATTTATGTCTTCCCCTAGCTCTGGTTCAGTGCTGCCTAGCACCAATGCTATGGGCAGGATTTGGTTTTGGAGCAGGAAGAAATTCCTTTCTGCACATAAACAATCCTTAGAGGCAGAGTTCAGTACACATGGAAAGAGGTAGTAACAAGGAGAAATGAATATTTTTCTCCTAGGTACACATCTGTCGGGTAGGCGCACCAATTTGGCACAAACCCAGGTTTAACCCCTTGGATGCAGGTTTATTTCCCCCTCGGTGCGGGAGAAATAAATGGCGGGCGGGATTCTGACGGCTCCCGGCCGTCGTGCGCACACGCCCACTGTAACGCATGACGGCCGGGAGCCGTCATGAGCATACAAGGGGTTAAAAGTCTTTATAAATCTGGATTTGCATCAAAATACATGGATGGATGCTTGGCAATGCCCATGCTCCACCTAACTAATGCCTACTTAACACAAATTAATGCAAGACAGCGCTATGTGCAGTGTTGTGCTACTTTTTATTTACTAAACTAAGCAAAGTGACTTTGCAAGGCATAGTAAATGCCAAACATTATTTTGCGCTGAGCTGCACCACAAAAGTGAGACAACCCTGATGCAAAAATCATAGTAAATGTGGACTTTTATTCTTAATCTGTTGCTAATCACGTGGGACAGAGATTACCTAGACTTCAGACAGAAGCCTAATATGAATGTTTGTAAAATTAAAATGTTTAATCTGATGTACAATAACATTCTGTCAGGCGTACTCAATTAAATGCTTCTGCTCCTTTAGACAAATACATTATGCAACTGCAGTTTCCGTTTGTTTCAGGTGACATGACGTCCAACTGTAAGCTATTTTAAGCAATGGTTTGGAATATAGTGAGACCCCTGTGGGTGCCCAGATCCGTAATCAACATTTTCAGTCCAAAACAATTCACGACTATTGTGGCTCGAAATATAAGAATATAGAGGAGAAAATATCCATAATATTGAAAGGCAAGTAAGTATAGACTTTTTATGTTGAACTCCACATATATGTACCTTGAGAATATATGTAGATGTGCACCATATTGTCATCAATTATGTCATTTCAAATGTTGCAGTGATGTTATTAATTATGTTATAGAGCATGCCATGAGTGATGTGATATGTGGGGAAAATAGCTGTGAATGGTGAGGACAATGGCGCGAGTTATAGTTACCTTAGGACATAATACAGTTGCAAGAGATAACTGTTGCTGGTGAATTTCTGTGTTTTTTTTTTAGTTTAAAATGTTACGTTGTCACTGAAACTGCCACCTAACTATACTATCACTTTAACCTTTGTTTTTTGCAGTGAATTTTTAGTTTGTTTTGTAAATGTAAAGCCTGTGGCCAGGTCTAGCGGCCAACCACCTGTCGATGAGGGCCTGGCCGTTGGGCCTTGCCGCAGGCCAGGTCTTAGGGCCAATCCCCAGTGGGCAGATGCCGCTCGAGCCACAGGGCCTGGCAAGTGTCCAGGCCCTGCGTCCAAACCCCAACACACAGGCAACTATCTGTGCACAGCCCTGGGTTGGCCACAGGGCATGGCATACAAGCAGCAAAAACGTACACCACACACATCATTTTGCAACACTATAATATAAAAAGCGAGTCTATTAGCTTTATTTAGGGGTGGGAAAATCAATATAAATGAAGTAGATCTATAATCTTTCTCCACAAATCACCAATATTTCTAAACAAATGTATATTTCAATAATTCACACAATGCAATATTAAATAATATTAATTTTTATAAACATGTTTGATAACATTTTAATAAAAATAGGTCTGTGACATTTCCCTTTTACATAGATTTTATTATAACCTTTTGTGGGTGAAAAATGTCAAAAGAAATTGACAGAGACATGTTGTTATTTTTTTTAAAGCAAAAAAAACCCATGCCTCTGAGACTAATAACGTTTTATGGCTCGGAAAATTCAACCATAAAATCAGCCACAAGAGGGCCTTGAACTCCAGCGGAAGAGCATAGTGCTCCAGCTAGGTGTCCTTTAAAAAAATATGTTTAGTTTCCCTGAGGTAATGGATTCATTGACGCATGAGACTTATTGTTTTTTTAATGGACTCCCTGCAGTCCCTAGTAACATTAATAAAATGGCTTGTTGGTGCCCCTCCCTGTTCGAGGGGCACCACCAAGTTAAACAAAAATACGAAAAATAAAGCCCTTGCAGGACACTATGGGGTGCTCCTTAAAAAATCCGCATCTCCTTCTGTATATTTATTATTCACTTTTATTAGAAAAAAACATTTTCTGTGAGTCTCGGTCCCTATCCGGTAAACCCATATATTATATTTATAAGGGGGGCATGCCCCCCTGAGCCTTTCCAGGCCAAGGAGACTACATCCTGAGGGATGGGGAGGAGGGTGCATCCGACCCCAAGCCTTTATGGCTATAGGGATTCCTCCCTGGGCCAATGGTGCCAATACTGGATGCCCCAGTACCCACCCGGGGGCCCACACAAAACATAATGTTGAGGGGCTTGGGGGGGCCCCATGGCCCCCACAAACCCATCCAGCTCCCCAGCCAGGACCACACCAGGTGCGGGCAGGACTAGCACGTTCTTTTTGCTCCCACACGGTAAGCGCATCTTTTGTTAACTGCTCCGGCCAGAGGCTGATATCACATAGGGAGGGGAGAATGTACCCCCCTTGCCTTCATGTTGGTTTTGGCCATTGGAGTCACTGGGGCCCATTGAAGGCTCTGGATGGGACTGCATGCTCTCACCTTTAATCTTATTTTTTCCCAGGGGATGGGATCCCCAGCCCCATTTATGTTTTGGGGAGGGGGCTACATTCCCCCTTTTCTTAAATTGGAATTTTGCCCCGGCGCATGGGATCCCTGGGGCTCTCAAAGGCTCAGGGATGTGTGGCCCCTTATGTCCCCATCCATCAAAATAAATATATATATTCACTGAAATAAACAAAGTTTACAAGGACATTGCATTTAGGAAAAACAGTTACAAAAACCTTCGAAATTCACTAAAAAAAGCAAAGGTTACAGGGACGTTATAGTTAGGTTCAAAGGAAGACTATCGCCCCAGAGATCCTGGTTCTGGATATGAATTCCTGGAATGCTAGAGGAACTTTGCTCGGAGCTCTGGACCTTTCCAACTTTGTATTAACAAGTAGGAGTAGGGATGTAAGCATATGTTCCTCTCTTCTAAACGGTCTGTTTCAGTCAATATGGTGATTCCTTTTTATGACACAGCACAGTAATCCGAGTTGGCTTGAGTGAAAGTAGCTATTTTATTTTCATTCACCACTTTAGAGATCCACTCTTTTTTAACTTAATTTATGGAAAGTTTTTTAAGAAATGGAACAGCCTATGTGGCAAGTTGAGCCATGGCTTTCTCAAGCTGTGAATGAAAAGTGGTACAATAAATACTAAGGACCCCATTAGGCTGGCGGGCGGATCACCCCCGTCTGGCCGGCGGTAGTCACTGCCGGCCCGGCGGGGGCGATCTGCCCGCTATCCGTGCAGAAATGACCCCCTGCCATGTTATAATGGCTGGGGGGTCCACGGACAGAAAGACCGTCCGCCGTTTTTCTGCCCGGTCGACATGTCGACCGGGCAGAAAAGTGTTCTATATGGTGGCGGTGTCTGAAAGACACCGCCAGCCATATTAGGAAGTGGGGTTTGAAATGACTTTCTGTGGCGGCGATGCGGAGTCTGCCTGGGGGGCCCGTTGGGGGCCCAGGGCCTCGGGGGGGGGGTGCACATGGTGGGTACCAATGTACCCCCCTGCAGTTCCATGCACAACATGGCAGGCACCGCGTGGTGCCTGCCATTATGTGCATGGAAGTGCACAACATGCCTTCCTGGCATTGTGGCGGTTGGTGCTGAGTGCACAATGTTAGGAATGCAGGATGCGCACGCCACCGTGGCGGGCACATCCTAATGGCAGCCACGGGACCCCCGACCTTATGGCGGGCAGTCCCTTTGTACGACAGGATGGCGGGTGGACAAAGTCTGCCCGCCATCCTAATGTGCCCCCATGTGTGACAAGGCAAAGGGCCCCCAGGAGGAAAGACACCAACTTAGTGTACAAGTGAAAAAGATAAAAGATTGAGAGAATAAAATATTTTTATATAGTTAGGTTCACATTTTTCAAACACAAAACCAGAGAAATTCAGCAGTTATAATTATACTTATCTGAAGAAACTCTAACTGGTGCCTAAGCAAATATAACTTACGCCCCCTTCCATGCACAGTTTTCTCATCAATAGTTTTATTGCAAATGTTGCAGTGAATATCTCAATTATGTCATAGAAGATGTCAGGAGTGGCGCATTATGTGGGGTAATTAGCAGTGCATGGCGAGAGCATGATATATAGCTACTTTAGGGAATGAGTTATAGTTTCCTCAGCTAAGTATATCTATAATTGCTGAATTTCTATGGTTTTCAGCATGTAAAATCTGAAAATAACTATTACTTCCAAGTAACTTGTTTTTGTGTGACTGACTAGGGTTCAACCCCATCTCCCGGAGTATTGGCCACCACAAATAAGGGATGGGGGCCATGTGGCCCCTTTCCCCAGGCCAATTTGGCCCCAAGGACACCATCCCCCAGGAGGGCCCACAGTCCCCTCCCTGAAGTCAATATAGGACCTAGGAACCCCATCACCAGGTGCCTAGCCAATGAAAAAGGGTGTGTGTGTCAGTGCGGCCCACCTCCCACGGCTGATTTTGGACCCGGGGACCCCATCCCCTGGGGTCTGGCCAAATAGTGCAAATGGAGGGGGGCACACAGCTCGTGCCGATTTCAGCCTTGGGCAGCCCATTGCCCAGGATCCAGCCAGTCAATGGTGGGTGCCCTGACCCCACACAGGGCACCCAGTGTCTGTTTTTAATGCGACCGCCTGCTGGGAGCAGACTTAGGGCCTCACATAGATCTTGGTGGATCTGATCCCACCGTCAATTTTCCATCAGTTTCTCTGCCTGCCTACTAGATGCTGGTGGGTCTATGTACAATAGCCTGCCCATTTGCCACCGGCTCCAGCAGAATTTTACTCCCACATCTATGGCGCCATAGTCAAATGCGGCTGTTGGAGGGATTCCAACCAATATTTCTGCTGGGACAATCATGATGTGCCTTTTCTCTGATGTAACTGTGGTGGATAAGCCCCCACTCCTAACTTGATGGTTTCAAAGAGACATTAGGCAGAAAATTACCTGTTTTTCTTTTTCCACTTTAGCTTGCAAGATGAACCTGATTGTCCAAATCCTTCTTTTGCTGCTGCTAATTGACCACCAAGCAAATCAACTCTGTTGTCACCAGAATCAAAGGTAAGCTTCTTTTTGACTTGTTTTCTTTTGAATTGTCTGTTTACATCACCTCTGGACTCATGCATTTTTAAATCTATCTTGCAAAAGATATTTTTGTAAGTGTCCATTAATATGATGAATGCTTGCACTAAAATGTGAATGCCCACTGCAATTTTGTTATCACTAATATTTGGACTGTACAAATATGTCATATAGAAAAAATAAGTTGCATAGCAGCGATGCTAATACGCAACCTTTTTTTAGTCCACTGGGTGTTGAGATGGCACTTGAGAGATTATCTACGTTGCCCAGTTTGATTCTGACCCATGTGTTAGAATATAGGGTTTCTGTTGCTCTCAGGCGGTAAGGTAGAATTTGACAGACTTTCAATTTTTCCCATAACCTGTTCTGGTCTACTTGATGATAGGAGACCATAAAACGGATGTAGCAGAGGTAGAGGTGAAGCATTGACTCTCTAGAGTGGTCAAGTATGAGTGATAGGGGCATTATATTTGTTGTGGTCCCTGTATTCCTGGTGAACTATGTTTGGTTATGGTGGATGATAGAGTGTGAGTCGGCCCAGTCCCTGAGATGCTCAAGTTGAACTCGGCATAGTATTTGGCCTCATTAGCAATAAAGGATATCAGCCTGTAATTTCTTTGGGTTTTAGCGTCAAGTTTATTCCCTCCTTTAAAGATTGGAGAGAAGATGGATCCTTTCTAGGAAGGTGGGATTGATCCCCCCGTTCAGTTGTAGTTGAAGAGTGGCCCCATCGCTTCATTCAATTTTACCCGGTTGATTTTTTATACTGCTTGGGGGATCCCATTTGGTCCTGGAGCCCCGGTGTACCACCCCTTGGTGGTCTGTTGCTGCATCTCCTCAAACGTGATTTTAAGGGTGCCTGGCTTGCCAGTCTGTGATCCAATCCTGCATTGTCTGATCCGTTCTTGAAAAGGATTGGGTTTGTGTCTACTTGAGGATTAAAGTGGGCTAATGGGAAGGCGGCCCAATCAGATTCTGAGACATTTGAGCAAACCTTTCTGTGAGTGTGGGTTTTCAAGTTCACTGTGTGCAAACAATTACTCATGTTCTTGTGCTTAAAGTCCCAAATGAGTTTAGCCCAAATGGTGTTGATGTTTTCTCTTTTGATTGCCCATATTGCTCGCCTAAAGTCAAGCTTTGCTTCTTTCAGAGTAGTACTGTTTAGTGCATTTAGGTTGCCTTAAAATGATCTCAAAGCATTATTGACTTTCCACTTTAGATGTTTGAGTTTAGACAACATATATATATTATGGCTGGTTAAGGAGGTTTGTCTGGGCTGCGCAGTCCCAGGATTGGCTTTGGTTGAGAACTGTTCTGTGTAAGTGGTGGTGAACTCAACCCATTTGTATGGGATTGTGTCATTGAATTGTTGGGATTTTTCAGAGTGGTGGGTCGCTTCATGTTCTAGTCTTTCAAATGAGTTTTTTAAGTTGATTGAGCATATGATTCTGGCTACATCTGCTGAGTGCTTAGTCTCTTAGGTCCTGAGGTAAGTGGTCGCTTTCTGATCTTGAGTCCATTTTATATGAAACAGCTAAGTGTAGTAGGGTAAGCGACACTGCAGTGTGGTCTATTAGTGAGCTGTCAGATTGAGAATGGAACGAGAAGGATGGAGAATATCTCTGTTGATGTGGCCATTTAAAACTTGTAGCCGAGATGCTCCAGTTTCCCGACCTAGGACATACCCATTTTGTCCTTCCTTGCTGTGCATAGTTGGATTTTTTTTGGAAGGTCCCACTTACATGCCTGGACCTCAGTAACCCCGCTTTTGATGGTGTGGCCTAGTAGTGCCATGTTGAAGTCACTATTAGTGGGATGCCTGGATGTTCACCTTCCAAGTCAGCGAGGTGATTTATTCACTGTTTTGACAGCTCTGTATGATCTCTCCGTGTTTGTGGAATGTAGATGCTTATCAACGTGAGGGGCTGTTCTTTTCCTTTGATTGTAAAGGTTAGGTGCATTATCTGCAGTCTGTCATGTTTGGATGTTTGAGCATTGAAACTCATTGTGAGTGCTGTTGATATATATGTATATATATAAATATATACTCCCAGGCCACCTTTCCATCATCCACATTTTGCTTCTTTGATGACTGGAATTAGGGTGTGAGAGAATCCCTGGATAAAAATTGGTTCTGATGATCAGGTTTCCTGGAGTGCTTCTATTGAGAATGATTGAAGATATCTCAGTGTGTTAGGGTCACTGATCTTGGCTTTCAGTTTATGAATGTTCCTTGAGCAAAGTCTTAGGTTGGAGGTGGTCAGTTTTGGTCCAGGGCAGCAGTGTAATCTGTTATTGGTCACCGGTTGATTGTGCTCACGACCCATCACCCTCCGTTGCTTGTCTCCATCACCCCCTGTTTTTTCTGGGTGTGGGGGTCCAGTTCTTTGTCTGGGTTGAAGGAGGTGCCTGCTGCATTCTTGAGGAGTGACTATGACACTTGTATAGGTCTCTGTTTTGTGATCAGTGCCTTTTCTGTCCATGTGAGCAGTAGCGTGTACTCAGGTTCGAGATGAATTTCCAATGTAAGTAACAATATGTGTTTCACATTTTAATCATTAACATTTTAAATAATCAATGAATTGTAATTAAATAATAATGTTAGGACAAGCAAATAAGATATGTCTCTCATAAAGTTTAATTCAATAAAAAGACAAAAGGAGAACAAAAGGATTTCACACTGGAACAGACTGTGGCTTTGTTGCCCATAACTTGCCTCCTAAATAGACTCCAAAGGGTAAACTGCTCAGGAAGGGGCATCTATTGGGCACATAGCAGGCCCCTCAAAAAGTTTTCTTGGGAGGGGTGGGTTAAGACTTGTAAGGGTTAAGGACAGGTAAGCCATGAATTCAGAAGGAGGATTAAGGGTAGGAGGGGTGGTAGAGGATTGGGCATTGGAGGTAAAGAGAGCTAGAATGGGTGATATGGTTGTGTCTGTATGTTTGGTCATTGCATGTGGGTCTGGAGAGTGTTGTGTATGTTTGGATGTGTGTTTTTGACTGGTGTTTGATAATCTGGTGAGTGTGTGTGGTTGCTTTTGGTTTGTGTTGTTTTGTGTGTAAGTGTGCTTTTGTGTGAGTGTGTTGGTTTTGATGAGTGTGTTGTAGTAGTAGGTGCGGTTGTGGTGCTTGTGGGTGTGCTGGTGGTGGATATGATGCTTGTGGGTGTGCTGCTGATTGTAGGTGTGGTGGTGCTTGTGGATGTGCTGGTGATTTTGGGTGTGGTGGTGGTTGTGGTGCTTGTGAGTGTGGTGGTGGTTGTGGTGCATGTGGGTCTGGTGCTTGTAGATGTGGTGGTGGTTGTGCTGCTTGTGGGTATGGTGGTGGTTGTGGTATGTGTGGTGGTGGTTGTGATGATTGGGGGTGTGCTGGTGGTTCTGGTGGGTGAGGTTGTGGTGGTGGTTGTGGTGCTTGTGGGTGTTGTGCTTCTGGTGCCTGTGGGTTAGTTTCAATTGTGTGTGTATGTTGTTTTTGCCTTTGTTGGTGTTTCTTGGTATGTTTGTGTTCATGTGGGTGTATAATTGTGGTGTTTGTGTCTGTTGTAGTGGGTGCCTGCAAAGAAGTGAGTGTGCTTGGGATTGGAGTGGGAGTTTGGATTGGGGTTGAGGAAGGACCTGAGTTGGGACAGATGGTTGGGCTGGTTGGGAGGCTGCTATTTTAGAAGCAATCTCTGCATGCCAGACGTTAAACTGTAAATGGCATCCAGAAGTGCAAGCATTTGTTACATTTGGCAAGTAAGTCCCTGGATGCCATTCACTATCGCAGTCTGGCCTACAGAGACGCTGCGTAAGAGGTCAATAGCCTTCTCACTCAGTGCAGCGGAGGCGACAGGGGCTTGGGGTTGAGGTGCCTGTGGCAAAGGAGACCCCAGCCCTTTTAAGGGGTTGGATTTGACAAACTGGGGAGGAGCAAGAGAGAGGGTGGAAATGTGTCTCTGGGTGGTGGACAAGGATGATTCTTGTGCAGTACCAGTAGGGCCCACCAGCACTAGTGACTGGTCACCTGTGGAGACCTCTGAAGAAGATGACAAGGTGGTGGCATCCGTTCCAGTCCCCTCACCCTCCGGCCCACTGTGTCCATCGGTATCAGATGTTTCACCACCCAAATCACAGTGATCAGCATCTTCCCCGTCTTCTTTGCTAATGTCTCCTCCTCTGCCTGCTCTTGAAGATGCTGCAAAGACATATGCAATTGTTTTATTGTACCTGTGTAAATATAACTAATCATGAAGTTCTTTTCTCGTGTCCTTTCCAAAATTGGCATATTTCACCTGCTTCAAGGCTTTTAAAATTTGGTTTATAAGTATCTTTATTTCCTGCATGTAGGGAACATCGCCAGAAACCATTTGGTCACAGTTTTGTAATTTTCTTATTATTGGCCCTATCTTATTTTTGACAATTTCTCTTAACCATATAAATATTTTCCAGGAACAGTTTTACACCTCTGAATGGCTCTGATTGCTGAAAGCCTATTTCTTTTGTTTGGCCATTTCACAAAGGTAAAACCTCAAGTATCTTAAGTATTTTTTAAATGTTATAATATATTTCATGGATTCAGTACTCAAATTGATTATTAATATATTACACCATATGTATTTACTTATGCTGTTGAAGAAAACCAAAAACAATTTTTTGGGTAGTTTCAAATTACTTCTACAACATAAGTAAATACATAGGACTAGCAATTCCTATTATCCACTGTAGTATGGATATATATTTTTTTTAATTTGAATCCCAAATAGTAATTGTTAGTTTGTTTTACCATTGTGAAAACAAATCAAACAAATTCTGGCTTTCAATTTAGTCAAAAACTGGTACAACATTACAGTACATTTTAAATACATTTTGAATCCTATATATGTTTATAATTAAAAATCAAAATGCAATTTGCAATATAAAAAAATTAAACTTTTATGCATTTCCATTATTTGCTAATGAGTCGGTTTTTTTGCTTGAGTTTTGCATGTGGGATTCTCCAATGTATATTTATTTAAAAATTCCATGTGCAAAGGTTGCTCTAAGTAATCTATCTTTGTCAATTGTTGATTTATCATCTGCATCTGGGCATAACAAAGGACATAAAATTATTGGTTTTTGGTTTGTGTTACTCTGTCACCAATATGTGCACATTAATGTATTTTTTTCCCGAAAGATATGCAAATCTGACTTTTTTTATATACATTAAATTGTATTTTTCATTAAAAACATAATTGTGATATATTTTAAATAAAACATTTAGCCATTAAATATTATGTTTCACATCATTTTGACTCACATGTTTACTATTGTTTGTTTATAAAATTAACTCAAAAATGTTGGCATTTAGAATGGCCACTGTATCATTAGTGCTTTTTATGCTATGTCACTTGCAATCGGGGTAATGTAACAGCTTTCACAATTGTGATGGGGCATCACATCTGACAAAAGTAAATACTTTGGTCTGTCTGGAATAACTGTCCCTTATAACATCAAACAAACTCATGGTCAATAATTATTTAGACAGGCGTTTGTGCTAAAAACAATCCTTTGAAAGTGATCAGAAATTTACTGGACAAAGCACTTTTCCACAGAGACAGAGGCACGCCGCACTTTACCCTCATTGGGGGGGGCAAGGCTTCCCTCGCTGGGGGTCAAGTTTTGCCGCATTCTCTACACACCGCTGCCGCAGCCTGTGGGGAGAACTACAACACCTACAAGGCCTAGCGCCAGTAGGTGCTACCGTCATACCATTGTGCCAATCCGCGTTTGGACGAGGCTGGGCTGGGCCAGATCTCTTGGTCGACCGATAGCGCAGTGGAGCACCTGGAAACTCCTCTGCCACAGCCACCTTGCCGGGGAGTAAATCTAATCAAAAGGTAAGGAGATGGGGAAGCGCAAAACAGTCATACCTACAGCTAACGGTCGCCCCTCTCACCTCATCAATGACCAATTTCTTAACTACAGCGATGGGGGTAATAACAAGTGAATTTGAGTCTGTGGAGTAGAGACTGGGCAAAACACAAAGGGCTCTACAAAATGGTACTTCCACTGAGATAGATCAACAGCATGATATATTACTAGAACCCCCTGCTTCGACTAGTCTGTACATAAGTAGAGACAAAGTAAATAATGGGACTATTCTGGATGGGGGGTTCTGTGATATTCTCTACCTTCCGCCATCAACAAAATCTAAGGCTTGTTGGAAAGCTAAGAAAGACACTTGACTGATGGTAACACGCAAAAAAACTGTGGCACCCTTGAAAAGTTAATAACAAAGGCTAGAGCATTGGAAGTTATTTCGGATCCTAAGAATGAAGAGTCAATGCGGGAGACTACGTCAACTAAACATCTCATTAAATTGGTGGAGGCAATCATTCCGGAACTTATCGATCCTCTTATTGGGGTGTTAAGTAGCATTGATGTATCACTAAAGATACTAATTGGCTCCAGCGCTTTAAAAATGTCTTCTGGCACGGAAAATACAACCAACTCTATTCCCCATGTTAACTCGGATTTATTGCAGGCGGTACTCTCTCCCATGTTACCGCCAGTAGTGGATCACGCTATCAACACCATTCAGACTGCAATACAATTATTAAAACTGCCTGAAAGTGGACAGTTGGAGCCCACACCTGTGCCTGGCGAAACGAGTGGGTTCAATTCCATTGACAGACATCATAACAAACATTTGACCGGCATACGAAAAAGTAACCAGAGAACACTCCATCTTCCCCCAGAAGCCACTCCTTATGTCATTGTGCTTAAAAATGTTTCCCCTTGCCAACTAATATGGACGAAGACTGGAAGCAGCTTAAAAATAAAACAGTGCACTGGTTGGCAAAGGTTTGGAATGGTCAGGAAATGAAGACCTGTATGATAACATAAATAATGTTGAACGTGTGTCAAGGGTGGTCCGACAGGAAAAAACAGAAACAGGTGACTGTGTTGTGGTAAATTTGAAGGATAGGACCCTAGCTCATTGGCTCATGAATAGGCTCCCTTGGAGCAATACGGGTGGGGGCCCTATTGAAGTTGTACCATTAGGATATTTTTATAAACCTTTGATAAACAAGGGTTCAGGGTTTGTCCCGTCACACATTAAAACATTTCCCTTGTTCACCATTCCAACTTTTAATCATTTTTCCCCTTTAGATCAAGTGGAATTACCACCCCCTGGGAGTATTTGGTGTTAACAAATTACTCCCATTATATATACCTCTAAATCTAGATGGTGTTAATAATTATGACTTCACAGCAGCTCCCACATCACCATTTGAAAATAAATCATTAGGAGAAGTTCTTCTGGCCAACTCGGGTAGTTTGCTAAATCCAACACACTCTACATTGTTTGATTTAGCCAGTCCCATCTTTACTGAAACACCAGAGCTCTTGCCGGTACTGCCTGTAGTACCCTCTAATGCACTAACAGACTTGGTGACAGAAGATAATGGTGCTGCAGACATTTGCTGTTTAGAGGGTGATTAAAACAGCCACACTAATGTAACCACATACAGCAGTTTCTTCTGGAATATAGCAGGCCTGTCAAATAAACTAGAAATTAGAGAATGGGTAGCTATCGTGGAAAAGCATAGTGTAGTGTGTCTACAAGAAACCTAGATGTGTGATATAGTTCATATAAATGGCTTCTACTCTATCCACACCCCTGCTAAAGCCTCCTTAGGTGGACATGATAAAGGAGGACTATACACATTGGTCTCAACAACATTAAGTGGTAGGGTAGGGAAGATGCAGTTGGAGTCCTCGCATTTTCAGAATATTAACATCTCAATTAGGAAAAACTTGATTTTGTTAAATTTTCTCATAATACTTTCAATAATATTAACACTGCCATCGCTCAAGATTTAGAAATGTCACCAATGAAACATGTAGAAGAGATTAAATTGGACTTTGTAGTGCTTTGGGGGAGATGTTAACTGCAAATTATGTACCCCATCCAAACTAGCCGCATGTCATCGATTAACGGGGGATACGGAGGGTGGGTATCATTTTGAACATAGTCATTGTGGGAATATTTTTAACTCCCTGCTATTGAAACTCTCTGTTTTTTAACTTTAGATCTTATTGAAATGTCAAGCTTTGATGTAGTAACATATGTTGGTAGAGGCCAAGGCACATCGATTTTATTGCTTTATCTGATTATTTTAACTCACATTTGGTGTTTTTTAATATACCCAAAGTTTATTTCAGCGATCATTATCCCTTGCCTCTAGAATGGTGGCCCCTTCCGATGTTTCAATTATGACTGCCAGGATATCCCCCTTAACTTACGATAAAAACAAGGGTTTAATACGGAAGTGGTCCACCATTGATCCTGATCTTGTTCTGGAGCAGATCATAAAAAGCAATCTACGGCAAGTTTTAGATTGCCTGGATGATAACATAAATGTACAAATTACGATTAAATCTTTCATGGCAATAACCGAGACAACTAAGGCGTTGCTATCTAAAAACCATATTGATCGACCACAGAGAAATAAAAGGTGGTTCAATAGCGAATGTTCTCACCTCTATAATAAGCTAATTAAAACCCTGAAAGTTAAACCTCATAATAGAATCGAGGTGAGACAGACACGCTCGGATTACAAGCAAGCGTTGGAGAAACGCAAGCTGGAAATCAGGCAGGAAGCATGGGGCCAACTACATGTGGCATGCCAGAGTAAAGATTCTAGACTCTTTTGTCTAACTGTCAATCAAGAGTACTTTAGTGACACTACAAATTGCAGTATTGACACAACAATTATGCCCAAGACTTGGGTAGATCATGTTGCTGGTCTTTATAGATCTGGTAATGATCCCTATGGCTGTACTGATCTCATGTATGTGGCATCTACGTTGGAACTTCCTACTCTAGACGAGGTCCATAAGGCTTTATCTCAAACCATGAAGAACAAGGCGTCGGGCCGGATGGCATACCTACGGACCTGTTTATAGCTAACCTCCACCTGAGGCTCCCGTTATTAACTAACATATTGAGATGCTATGCGGCCCATGGCCCTCCGGATTCCTGGAGATTGGTCATAATAGTCCCCATATTTAAAAAGGGAGACAGGTCGGACCCCAAATGTTACCGACCATTATCTCTTATTGACTGTTCCTGCAAGATCATGGGTCGGGTAATATTAGAGAGATTGGAGACATGGATATCTGAAAATGGGAAGTTGTCGGATGTCCAATACAGCTTTAGGAAAGGCTTGGGCACAGTAGAGCAGTGCCTTAATTGGCTAAGCCTGGGTCTTTATACCTGGGGTTTATGGACCTGACCTCTGCCTTTGACTGAGTGCAGAGGGAGATCCTCTGGGAAAAAATGCTGTCCATGGGCATTGATCCACCCATCGTCCATTTTCTACCAGCAATGCACCTGGGAGTCACTGGGAGAATGCGATATGGAGTACATGGTGCACTTACTTCACCAATAAAGATGGATTGTGGGGACTGGCAGGGCTGCGTCCTTACCACTTTTTTATTCTGTTTATATATTAATGATCTAGAAAGCCACATTCAAATGGGGAATGTGGACGCACCTCTGATAGGCTTTAGGTCCCTGCCAGCATTCTTATATGCTGATGATTGCGTCTTAATGTCAAGAACTGGGGTGGGATTGCAAAGGTGTTTAACCAGTTTTAACAATTTTATAAGTGACCTTGACCTAAAAACAAATGTTGTAAAATCGCATGCTATGGTGGTGGGCAAATCTCCTTTAAAAACAAAATCCTTTTATATAAAAAATGAAAAATTACTTCAGGTGCAAACTTTTTTCTATTTGGGCATCCTTTTTAATGGGAAAAACTGTTTGTCTCATTTAGTTGATGCAAGGATTAGAGGTTTTAATCAGAATGTCGAGGCCATCTTCAGGTTCACAAAAAAACTAGGCTCAAGGCCCATAAAATGAATTGGGTGTAACTCCACTGTCTTTTCAAATGCAATTAGCACCATTGATGCTTTGGAATTGCATTTGGGTAAAAGAGAAAACAATTCTGAACCGTGCTATTATTTCGGACTGTTTGAAGTTGGACCATACGAGAAAAATTCCCCGGATTATCTATATACGAGAACAATTGGGAATGCAGGATTGTTTTGATACCCACGGAAATATAGCTATAATTCCAAGAACTAAGTTGAAAATAAATTCTCTTTCTTATATGAAGGAGCCAGAGACAGCCAAGAAATGGCGAAAAAAAGTGTTGTTGAGCACTCTTTGTTAGTCACCTCCCCAGGAACCGACCCCTACCTTTATATTTATTTCAATCATGCTAAAATGATTTATTTGATTAGGTTCAGGATGGTATCTCTCATCTGTTGATCTCATACCCACGAGATGCATACTGTGATGCCAAACTTGATTTGTGCCCATGTGACTCAGTTTATATTTTTTTGTAAACTATACATTAATCTAAGATGTGCCTTCTTAAAACCATTATTAAGAGTTTTAAACATAAGAAAGTGTCGGCCAGCATTATCTCATTTACTTCTTTTAAATTATGAATTTACCTGTTTGACGATTTAAGAGTACATCTCCTCCACAGTCCGGCTTCGGAATATTGTTGGGAAATGACTTGTAGTGCACCGATCATGACGGATTCCTCCCCTGCCTTCCGCGGGAGTATTAGCCAACGCCCTGACTCTTTTAATTATTTTTAGCCAGCATAGCGCTCGCTTAGCGCTTTGTTTCTAATCACTCTTACCTGCTTCCAGGGACCCCTCCCTGCTACAGCCTTTCCGCGCAGCCGAGCTTGACGCTGCAGCGGACCCAGGAGTCCCCGTTCGCCGCCCTCAGCGGCCGCTCCCCCGGCCACGCCCACTCTTTCTGGCCACGCCCCCTGGAAACCTTGATAGGAGCTGAATACGAGCTCAGGTAATCAGACGGATTCCTCCCCTGCCTTCCGCGGGAGTATTAGCCAACGCCCTGACTCTTTTAATTATTTTTAGCCAGCATAGCGCTCGCTTAGCGCTTTGTTTCTAATCACTCTTACCTGCTTCCAGGGACCCCTCCCTGCTACAGCCTTTCCGCGCAGCCGAGCTTGACGCTGCAGCGGACCCAGGAGTCCCCGTTCGCCGCCCTCAGCGGCCGCTCCCCGGCCACGCCCACTCTTTCTGGCCACACCCCCTGGAAACCTCGATAGGAGCTGAATACGAGCTCAGGTAATCAGACGGATTCCTCCCCTGCCTTCCGCGGGAGTATTAGCCAACGCCCTGACTCTTTTAATTATTTTTAGCCAGCATAGCGCTCGCTTAGCGCTTTGTTTCTAATCACTCTTACCTGCTTCCAGGGACCCCTCCCTGCTACAGCCTTTCCGCGCAGCCGAGCTTGACGCTGCAGCGGACCCAGGAGTCCCCGTTCGCCGCCCTCAGCGGCCGCTCCCCCGGCCACGCCCACTCTTTCTGGCCACGCCCCCTGGAAACCTTGATAGGAGCTGAATACGAGCTCAGGTAATCAGACGGATTCCTCCCCTGCCTTCCACGGGAGTATTAGCCAACGCCCTGACTCTTTTAATTATTTTTAGCCAGCATAGCGCTCGCTTAGCGCTTTGTTTCTAATCACTCTTACCTGCTTCCAGGGACCCCTCCCTGCTACAGCCTTTCCGTGCAGCCGAGCTTGACGCTGCAGCGGACCCAGGAGTCCCCGTTCGCCGCCCTCAGTGGCCGCTCCCCCGGCCACGCCCACTCTTTCTGGCCACGCCCCCTGGAAACCTTGATAGGAGCTGAATACGAGCTCAGGTAATCAGACGGATTCCTCCCCTGCCTTCCGCGGGAGTATTAGCCAACGCCCTGACTCTTTTAATTATTTTTAGCCAGCATAGCGCTCGCTTAGCGCTTTGTTTCTAATCACTCTTACCTGCTTCCAGGGACCCCTCCCTGCTACAGCCTTTCCGCGCAGCCGAGCTTGACGCTGCAGCGGACCCAGGAGTCCCCGTTCGCCGCCCTCAGCGGCCGCTCCCCCGGCCACGCCCACTCTTTCTGGCCACGCCCCCTGGAAACCTTGATAGGAGCTGAATACGAGCTCAGGTAATCAGACGGATTCCTCCCCTGCCTTCCGCGGGAGTATTAGCCAACGCCCTGACTCTTTTAATTATTTTTAGCCAGCATAGCGCTCGCTTAGCGCTTTGTTTCTAATCACTCTTACCTGCTTCCAGGGACCCCTCCCTGCTACAGCCTTTCCGCGCAGCCGAGCTTGACGCTGCAGCGGACCCAGGAGTCCCCGTTCGCCGCCCTCAGCGGCCGCTCCCCCGGCCACGCCCACTCTTTCTGGACACGCCCCTCTGCAGCCCTATTTACCATGTGTCTCCACCGTTCGCGCAGCGGACGGGCGCAGCGGGCGCGCCGTTTGCGCGCCGAAGGCGCGCCTAAGGCAAGCCCGTCTGCGCCCGTCCGCGACCGGCCGGGACCAGGGACCACAGGTCCTGTCCAATTTGTGTCTTACACCTCTGCTCAACTATCTGCAATCACGACTTCCTTCACTGTCCCTCCTTCGTTAGCTGCGCGCATTGCCTCACTCGGCATTTCTGCTCCTCTCTGTCCAACCTTATCCCCTTCCCTCTTACCTATCACCCCCCCTCCAACAATTTGTCAAGCATCCCCTTCCTTCCCCTCGTCTTCCCCTGGAGCTTCGGCACTTTTGTTAAACACCCGGTCAGCAGCTAAGCATCAGATTGAACTTTTCAATCTTCTCTCCACTGATTCCCCCGATTACCTCTTCCTCACGGAGACATGGTTTTCTCCTGATTCTCTCCCCGACCTTCTTGCTATTCTCCCTGACACATATTACGCGCTCCGTGCGGACCGACCGGCCAGCAAGACCGGCGGTGGAGTGGCTATGATCATTCGGTCTACGCTGAAGTTTCAGCTTCTTGACTTCTCTCCCATTCCTAACGTGGATTTCCTGGTCGCTCGGTCCACTAATCTCACTGACCCCCTTACCTTTGTCCTTGTCTACCGGCCCCCTTCGCCAATGCCCCAATTTGTTCCCCTTTTTCAAGATATTTTAGCCACTTTATCAGTTAATAACTCGGCAGTCGTCCTATTAGGCGACTTCAACTACTGGCCGGACGATCCTCGAGAAAGCCAGACTTCTAAAGATTTCTCTGCAACGCTCTGCTCTTTAAACTTCTCACCTCACGTTTTTTCACCCACTCATGATAAGGGTCATACCTTGGACCAAATCTGGTCTCTGCGTTGCCCCCTTTCTGTTCTTTCCATCCTTCCCTGTCTCTGGTCAGATCATTTTTTAATTTCTTTCAACATTCCTCTTTCCTCTCATCCCAAAGTCCCTTACCCCAAGAACTTGACAGCACGTTGCTGGAACAAGACAGATCTCTCCCTTCTCTCTTCCTCTCTGACTTCCACCACACCTGACTTGACCGACCTTTCCCTGGAAGATCAAGCTGATGCGGTTGGTGCCTGGTTATCCTCCTCCTGTGATCTCGTCGCCCCTTTGAAAAACATCAAATCTAGTCGGCCCCATGAGGCCCACCGGTGGTTCACTAGTGAACTCAAAGAGTTAAAACTCAATCTTAGACGATCAGAACGCCAATGGAGGCATCACTATTGTCCTCTTCTTCGCGTTAAGTACAAGGCACTACTTAATGACTATAAAAAAGCCGTCATCTTGACTAAAAAGGAATACTTCTCTGAAAAAGTCGCTCGCTCTTCCAACAAATCTCGAGAGATTTTTTCACTTGTGAAGCAACTGGCCACGTCCGACCGTACCAGCGCTAGTGTCGCCCCTTCCCTCCCATTCTGTCTCTCCCTCAATAATCACTTTATTGATAAAATCTCTGCTATTAAAGCCAACATTCCTGCAGTCTCTCAAACCCTGGATTTCCCGCCTCTCCCCCCCCCCACCCTCTTCGTTAGATCTTTTTCCCCCTATTACCACTGCACAATTCTCTGTTTTGCTGGCCAAGGTCAAATCGGGATCGCCAGCTGACGTCGCGCCGGCCCGGATTCTTCAAACCCTTTTTTCTCACTCCCCCGGACCCCCTCTCACACTCCTTAATTCATCCCTGGCCCTTGGATCTGTTCCCTCCTCTTTCAAAATAGCTTCTGTTTTTCCCATAATAAAAAAACCCGGTCTAGACCCTTCTTCACCCTCTAATTTTAGGCCTATTTCTCTCCTCCCCTACCTGGGGAAGATTGTGGAAAGCCACGTCACCTCCTGCCTCTCCTCTTACATCGAGAGGCATGGCCTTCTGGCCTCTCACCAGGTGGGTTTCCGCCCGGGTCATTCTACTGAGACGGTCGTTACTGCTGTCCTGGATGAACTTAAGGGAGGGGCTGATTCCAACTCCCCCCAGGCGCTGGTGCTCCTCGACTTGTCGGCTGCGTTTGACACGGTTGATCATGCCATCCTTCTCGACCGTGTCAGCGCAGCCGGCATCAGGGGGTCAGCACTATCCTGGCTGAAGTCCTTCCTTCGGGGTAGGTCCCAGGCAGTCCAGTTTGCTGGTTTTTCCGCCCCTCCCCGCCCCTTGGTGTGTGGGGTCCCCCAAGGTTCCTCTCTTTCCCCTCTCCTCTTCAATCTCTACATCTTTCCTCTTATCTTCTCTCTTCGTGAGCTGGGGGTCTCCGTGTATAACTACGCTGATGACCTCCAGCTCATTTTCGATCTCTCCACTCCTGATTCTTCTTCTTTTTTCAGTACCACTTTAACTTTCATTTCGGACTGGATGATCATGAACCACCTTAAATTAAACCCCGACAAGACGGAGCTTGTCCTCACTGGTGGTCCTTCTAATCCCTGGTCCCCTTCTTACTGGCCCCTCTCTCTTGGCACTCCCCCTACTCCAGTTCCCACTGTCCGTACTTTAGGCCTCAAAGTCAGCAGTGACCTTTCCATTCATTCGCAAGTTAGTGCTGTCATCTCATCCTGTTTCTTATCCCTCCGCCTCATTCGTAAGATATCCCGATTCTTCTCCACTGATGCCCTCAAATCCATCATCTCAGCCCTCATTACCTCCCGTCTCGATTACGGGAATGCCCTCTACTCTGGCATCCCCGGCTACGAAATGCGCCGGCTTCAGGCCATACAGAACCAGGCCGCCCGGCTCATCTTTCAACTTCCCAAATTCTCTCACATCACGCCTGTCCTCAAGTCCCTTCACTGGCTCCCTGTACGCCTTCGTTCTTCCTTCAAATTAGCTTGCCTAGCTTTTCTGGCCTTCACCCACTCTGCCCCTTTGTTTATTGTTTCTTTGATCACTCCCTACACCCCTTCTCGCACTCTTCGTTCGTCCTCTCAACTTCTTCTTCAAGTCCCCCGCTTCCGTAAAGCTCGCATTGGCGGCACCCGTTTCTCGGTGCTGGCCCCCCAGTATTGGAATAGTCTTCCATTCTCTATCCGATCAATTCCCACCTACCCGGCTTTCCGAAAAGCACTAAAAACCTTTCTTTTTCTTCAGGCCTTCCCTGGTTAGTCCCATTGTTTGCAGTGTCGAACCCGTTCTCTCTTTCCCTTCTCCTCCCTCCCCTCCCCCCCTCCCCTCCCTCCCCCTCCTTCCCCCTCTCCCCCTTACCCCCCAGCGCCAGTAAAGCCGCTTGGCCACAGTGCGCTTAATTAAGTTTCTTTATCATTTCATTTCATTTCATTTCACTTGGTAAATTTTATTGTGTTAACTTTTGTGAAATGTCAATTTATTTTGTGTCCTTTTATGGCTGGCACTCAGCCGAATAAAGATTTTTGTCTGTCTGTCTGTCTGTTATACTGGTATCATTTTCCACAAATGTATATCAATAACACATCATGATATACCTTGTTCAAAACTTATTCCTTCAAGAACTCTTTTTGTGCGTTTGTCATTTATCAACCTTTATGTTGATTCCAAAATGTGTTGCTAACAAAAAAGTTATTTAAAATGAAAAACTCAAAAAACAACTTGCCCCTTCATTCTGCTATCTTGCTCTCAACTGCCCATCAAGCTGTGGATAGTTCACAGCAAGTATGCGGGCTACAAGGGGATAAGGGTGTGGTGCACACACTTCAAATGTCGGGAGAACTGGCCAATCTAGACTTCTGCTGACATTTTGGTCCAGCATTGTAGGTCCTCCCATCTTTTTTGGCAGTGGATGTTGCACCGCTTGTAGACACCCAGGGTCCGCACCTTCTTTGCAACCACCTTCCATATCTCCTTCTGCTGAGAGTTAAACTGTGTAGATACAAAAAAAAATTAAAAAGAAAATTGTGACTTGTATGTTTGTATTGATGTAACACAATTTTAGCAAATCAATCAAAAGTATTTTTTAAAAGATAAATCAGCATAGTTTTGTGTTTTTGTATATAAAAACAATGTTGTACTAACCTGTTGAGTAATCTTATCCCTTGTTATAGCCTTAATTTAATAATCCATGCCAGTGACATCATCTAGGCTGAGATTTTTGTGGGATTATAAAAATAGCAAAACACTTTTTTTAGGTGTGTAAAAAAAAACAAATATGCCATCTCCACAAGCTCCAACAAACTTAATGGTATCAATTTTACCCATCTTGGAATACATGTGGTCATTGCAAAACAACGATGAAAATGAAATCATGACGTCCAATGGCCACTTTTCGGGAATGACAAACCTTAGACTGCAAAAAGGAGACCATACTCCATTCTGCCCATGCTCCAGATTTGTCCCACAATTGGAAAGAGACAATTTGGATATTTTTACAGATAATGTCACAAAATATTTGAGACAATTATATCAAGAAGGAATAAATCTAAAGGACCCAAAAAATTGGAAGAAAATATTTTGCACAATACATGAAATCAGAGAGGACTCTGGAACAATCATAAAGCCCTCTGACAAAGGATGGAATGTAGTCCTGTGGGGAAAGGAACTATACAAAAATGAAGCCTTGTCCCAGCACAATAACATGGAGCGTTACAGACAAATTACAATGATGGAACATGAGGAAGTAAAAGAGAAATTTACTACTAAGAGATTACATACATGGAATGAACAAGAACTTCTGACTTGGGATGAATACCAATTTTTAAAACAAAAACATCCGGTTATCCCTGTTTTTTATATGATCCCAAAGGTTCATAAAAATGTAATTAATCCACCAGAAAGATCGATAATATCAGCCCAACAAAGGTTCTTTGAAAATGTTTCAAATTATATTGACTATTTCCTGAATTTGTTGGGAAAGACCCTTCCTTTATACCTGAGGGATTCAACAGACTTTCTCAGGAAAATATATGATATCAAATGGGAAGAAAATATGGTTCTTGTGACATTAGATTTATCTACTCTTTATTCGAGTAGTAGACACAAAGATGGACTGATAACAACAGAACATTTCTTGAGAATGCCACCTATGAGATTTAGGACCCACAACCATATGATACTTGAAATAATGGAATGGTGTCTGACCAGAAATATCTTTTCGTTTTGGAAATAAATGTTCCAACAAGAACAAGGGATGGCAATGGGGACCTGCATTGCCCCCAGTTATGCTAATTTACATTTAGACTGGTGGGAGGAGATCTGAAAAGAGGTTGATATGGTCAAGATTCATTGATGACATCTTCATGCTGTGGCAGGGCACAAAGACGGAAGTAGATCAATTTATTTGTTAATTGAATACCAATTATCTAAATTTAAATTTTGTTAGGCACAGACGTAAACAGTCAATAGTGTTTTTGGACATTAACGTTTGTGTGGAGGGTGATACATTAGAAAGTACAGTATTCAGAAAACCAACAGCTGGGAACACTTGTTGACATGCGGGAAGCTCTCACCTAACACCTCTCATAAAAAGCATTCCCTTCAGGTAATTTTATAGAGCAAAAGGAGCTTGCAGCACTGCAGGAATATAATACATTTGAACAAGAAATTAAACATCTCTTTATCCAAAGGGGTTACCCTATATCCATCTAAGAAACAGCATCAGATATAACTAGGAACTTAAATAGAGAGGAAGTACTATTTCAACACTCAAAAACAACATTGAAGAAGAAAAATAAGGGAAAAAACAGCACATACAGGTTCATCACAACGTATATTATCAATCATGAAAAGATAAGACAGATTTAAAAAAAGCACTGGTACTTTATCATAGAAGATCCAATAGTGGGACAGGAAATAGAAAAGAACCCTGAGATACTGTATAGGAAATCAAAATCTTTAAGAGATTACCTAGTTACAAGTGAATATCTGGGAGAGGTACCTCAACAAAATTGGCTTAGACAGAAAGAAGGTTTCTGAAAATGTTCCAAATGTAAGGCATGGCATGCCAGCACGGGGAAAACATGGCATCTCTCAAAACAGCTATTAGCAAAACTGTCAAGGTATGAGGAGTTTTATTGTGCAAGACAAGTTTTGTAGTGTACATTTTAAAGTGCCCATGTATGAACATGTATTTGGGAAGCACCACACCCTCAGTCCACAAAAGAATTTTACAGCGCAGAAGGGCCATCATCAATAAAGGCCAGAAGCTACTCGGTAGCTAGGCATTTTGAAAAGGAACACCATAGTGACCCATCAGTAATGACATACAGTTGCATAGCGCAAGTGCAAAAAAAAGAGAAGAGACAGAGAAAGGGAGCTGAGGACGTTGAAGCATACTACATCTTAGAACTAGATAGTAATGAACCCAATGGTTTTAATGTGGAAGAGGAATTGTTTACTTGCCAATATAGAACAACAAAAAATATCTTAATCTGCATAATCATCAGTAGGAGCAAAACAATGGAAATGAAAATAATAAATTGTTTTGGGTTGTTAGAGGACATAAAGCAAGATTGAGAGCACTAGCACTTTAGATTTAGTTTTTAAATACTTAAGCACTTTAAAATGATAGTGTGAAAACTATTTATTGAAAATATACATGAGGATTCACAAAGAAGCGGGATTTTGTTTGACTTAGAATATGAATATTGAAAACAGTCTTGCACTTTATAGGATTAGTAAAAGCACTTTAGAAGCACTAATGAGCACTAGCACTTTTAAAGAGATGAGAAACAAAAATGACACTTTGATACATAACATCACAGTAAGAAAAGATCTATAAAAGACGATCAAAAGAAACTTGGCAGCTAAGGAACAAAGTACGCACTGTTTGCACTTTAGATTAATTATTGAACAATGGAACTATCCAATGTATAGGAGAAATATATGTATAATGTGGCATTGTAAACAAAATACAACTTTACTGTCATGTCCTTTCTAAAGTTTTAAGGAGCTTTGGACAGATTGAAAGGCGACATGCATAAATGCCACTAGATATTCCAAGATGGACCCATGTTTTTACTCTTTGTTCGTACTATTTGAACTGTAATGAAATATTGTCCTCTCTCTATGACCATATTTTTTATTGGGAAATGTGTGTATTTAAATGAAAATTTATGTTTAATCCGACAGCTGCACACTCCTGAGGCGGAAGCCGGGAGTTTTTTTAAATTGCCAGCACTTTCTCTTGTGTCACCTTTTTTCCATATGTTGCTTTTAAAATCATTACTTTCACGCGCCAGCTTGCGCCAGGATTATCTCCTACTTCTTACCACCGTGAAGAGCGGATTTAGCGCTACTCCGTGGTAAAGTCACCTGACCTAAACGCCGATCTCGGCGAGGACGGAGGCCATGCCCCCCGGAAGGCCACGCCCCCCCCCTGTCGCATACTTAAGCGCGAGCTCACTCAGCGCCTAAGCCTGACAGCTGCACACTCCTGAGGCGGAAGCCGGGAGTTTTTTTAAAATTGCCAGCACTTTCTCTTGTGTCACCTTTTTTCCATGTGTTGCTTTTAAAATCATTACTTTCACGCGCCAGCTTGCGCCAGGATTATCTCCTACTTCTTACCACCGTGAAGAGCGGATTTAGCGCTACTCCGTGGTAAAGTCACCTGACCTAAACGCCGATCTCGGCGAGGACGGAGGCCACGCCCCCCGGAAGGCCACGCCCCCCCCTGTCGCATACTTAAGCGCGAGCTCACTCAGCGCCTAAGCCTGACAGCTGCACACTCCTGAGGCGGAAGCCGGGAGTTTTTTTAAAATTGCCAGCACTTTCTCTTGTGTCACCTTTTTTCCATGTGTTGCTTTTAAAATCATTACTTTCACGCGCCAGCTTGCGCCAGGATTATCTCCTACTTCTTACCACCGTGAAGAGCGGATTTAGCGCTACTCCGTGGTAAAGTCACCTGACCTAAACGCCGATCTCGGCGAGGACGGAGGCCACGCCCCCCGGAAGGCCACGCCCCCCCCCTGTCGCATACTTAAGCGCGAGCTCACTCAGCGCCTAAGCCTGACAGCTGCACACTCCTGAGGCGGAAGCCGGGAGTTTTTTTTAAATTGCCAGCACTTTCTCTTGTGTCACCTTTTTTCCATGTGTTGCTTTTAAAATCATTACTTTCACGCGCCAGCTTGCGCCAGGATTATCTCCTACTTCTTACCACCGTGAAGAGCGGATTTAGCGCTCCTCCGTGGTAAAGTCACCTGACCTAAACGCCGATCTCGGCGAGGACGGAGGCCACGCCCCCCGGAAGGCCACGCCCCCCCCTCCTACATTATGTGCTGTCACCGGAAGCGCAGCGGACGAGCGCAGCGGGAGCGCCTAAGGCAAGCCCGTCTGCGCCCGTCATCGCCAGACCATCGCCTCTCGCCAGTCCCCCTGGTCTAACCAGACCCCACCAGCTCATACGTTATGACCGCAAGGAACTCCTTGCCTTGAATTCTAACCAAAGATGCTCTGATGCCACTGGCATCCTGGGCCACTCGCCACTCTACTGTGATCGATGCCATTTCTCCACAAGCATGCCCGCTCGAGTGTGGGGTAACCGCACCACAACTACTACCCCGCCCCTGACGATACTACAGCTCAATGTCAGATCCCTCTCTAAACACCACCTCAAGGTAAATTCACTCTTACAGGAAGAAAATCCTGACGTCCTGTTTTTGTGCGAAACATGGCTACGAGATGGCATAACTACCATCCCTAACCTGACGCTCCCAGATGAGTTTCACCTGGTCACCATAAACCGTGAAACCCGGGGCGGCGGCATCGCAGTCATCTATAAAAAGCACCTCACCTGCACTTTTATCAAAGAACCTCTCCTAGACAGCGAATGCGCTCAATTCAAAATCAGCATTAGTCCTCAGTCTACGCTATCCGGCCTTTACATATATCGCCCACCAGGCCAGGCCTCAAGGTTCATTGACGCCCTCCTCGAAACTTCCACGGCGCTCATTACCAAATCCGCCAATTTCACCATACTAGGTGATCTTAATCTGCATTTTGACTTAACTAATGACCATACAATTTCTAACCTTCTTGCAGATCTTTCGGCACTACAACTTAACTCTCTAGTCCATGCTCCTACCCACATAGCAGGCCATACCCTAGATCCGATCTTCACTAACATCCAAGAGGCAGTCATGGAGATCCCCTCCCCAATGGGATGGACGGACCACTACCTCGTTAAACTTATGGTTCCTGCACCACATCGGCAGTATAAAACTGAATCCAACCAACGCCTAAGAAGACCTTGGCACAAGCTCTCCACTCCCGCTCTACATGAAACCTTAGGTGATTTCCACTGCGAAACCAATCAGGAGATAGAAGCGACCTACACCTCGTTCACTACCTGGATTACTAATGGCCTCGACACTCTCATCCCAGCTAAACTGACTAAAGGACGCAATACGCCCTCTAATCCATGGTATGATGATACCCTTAAAGCGCTACGTAAGGATTGTAAAAAAGCCGAGCGCCAATGGAGGAAAAACTTTGACAACCAGGATAAGGCAAACTATTTATCCAAACTTAAAATCTACCATAAAGCCATCAGATCCTCCCGTGCTTCTTTTTATGCTAACAAAATTAGCTCCAACCCGAACCCATCTAAAGTGATTTTTAAGCTAGTCAAAGAACTACAAAACCCTAGGGCGCCATCTCCAAAAATCTCATCCAACGAACAATGTGAGCAGCTTGCCACATACTTCGTTGAAAAAGTCCAAAAAATGTATGCGATCTTTCTGCAGAACCCTCCTCACTCCGGAGAGCCTACAACCCCAGTCCCCACCCGTATCCCTCTTACCCAAATCCCTGCCTTCACTGCCGCCGAACTGACCAAACTATGCAGGAAGGTGAAGTCTGGTTCCCCAGCTGATCCTATGAGCCCCTCTCACTTCCTGGACTCATTGGATCTTTTTCTACCTCCCATGATGGATATCCTCAATCTCTCCTTTACCTCTGGATCTGTACCTATCGCTTGGAAACAAGCGTGGGTATCACCAATAATCAAAAAACCCACCCTCGACCCTTCCAAACCGGAAAACTACCGACCAATATCCCTTCTACCCTGGATATCCAAGATAGCAGAGGCCCATGTCAGCGGCATTCTCTCGAAACATGTGGACCGTCACGGAATTCTGGATCCATCCCAAAATGGCTTTCGAGCGGGCCATAGTACTGAGTCTGCCTTACTGGCCACCACCGAACATCTCCGGACGATCCTAGACTCCGGGCAAAGTGCTGCGCTGATTCTCTTAGATCTCAGCGCAGCCTTTGACACGGTATCCCATGAAATCCTTCTGGAACGTCTGGAGATGGCCGGTGTGACTGGCCTCGCTCTTTCATGGTTCCAATCCTTTCTTAAGGACAGATCCTTCAAGGTGTCAGCCCCCCCATTTCTCTCTAAATCTCATCCCATAGCCCAAGGAGTCCCCCAGGGTTCAGCGTTGAGTCCCTCCCTCTTTAACTTATATGTCCAGCCGCTTGCGGATGTGGCCAAAGAGTGGGGACTCACGCTGGTCTCATACGCCGACGACACCCAGCTGGTCGTCACCCTCTCGGAAAGCCCGTCCACCGCGGCATCCAAATTTAGAGAGGGCATGGCATCAGTGGCACAATGGATGACGGACAACTACCTCCAACTTAATGCCGGGAAAACCGAGGTGCTCCTCCTTGGCCGTAACACCTGCCTATGGAACGAGCACTGGTGGCCGTCATCCCTTGGCACCACTCCATCCCCTAAAAACTGTGTTAAAAATCTGGGAGTCTGGATGGATGCCAACCTCAGCTTCCAGTCACATACTAAAAAGGTGGCAGCCACCTGCATAGGGCTCCTAAGGAACCTCCGGCCTATACTTGGACTCTTTGACTCTAAAGCTCGCCAGCTAATTATCCAGGCAACCATCTTGTCCCGCCTGGACTATGCCAACGTCCTTCTACTGGGAGCAAACAAAGCGGAAACGGCTAGGTTCCAACGTATCCAGAATACGGCGGCCAGAACACTGGTCGGTCTCCCACGCAGATGCTCAGCCAGAGCTACCATCCGCAAATTACACTGGCTGCCCGTGGAGCACAGAGTGAAATTCAAAGCTCTTATCACGATCTTTAAGATCGTCAAACAGGGAAATCCCCCTCTGTTGCGAAATCTGGCCCGACCCTATGTCCCTGACCGCAACCTTCGCTCCTCTAATCAACTTCTCCTGACAGTCCCCAGAATCAGACTTAGTCGCACTGGTGGTCGCTCCTTTAGCGTCCTGGGGCCCAAACTATGGAACGATCTCCCCCTCAGCATCCGCTCCATAGACTGTCTCCCGGCCTTTCGCAAAGCTATCAAGACCCACCTCTTTCCCGCTCTCTAGGGTCCTTATCCTCCCCTCCCCGTTCTGTAGGAGTCAGCTTGTCTCCTAGCGCCGGGACACCCCATTGCCGGGGTAGCTGTTGCGATTTACCAAACCTAGAAATTAGAAATTAGAAATTAGAAATCGTGAACAAGGCCGTGAGGAAACAGCCGAAATGCGTAGATTTTTTTTCACTCAAAATAAAGAAAGCCAGATAAACTAACCTACGGAGTGCCGGTACTGCTTTTTTGGAGTGAATGAGGCGTTTGCAGATACATATATATATGGTGGCCATGGGGGCCTGCTTCTCTCCCAGTTATGCCTGTTTGCATATGGGCTACTGGGAGAGGCAGGTCCTCCATGGTGAACACGCCGACATTGCTGTGAGGTCTATTGTTCGGTGGTATCGTTATATAGACGATGTGTTCCTAATCTGGCGTGGTACAAGATCTGAGGCTGAACAATTTGTCACTACTCTCAATGTAAATGATTACAATCTGGCTTTCACTTCTGACATCAGTCAGTCCCATGTGCATTTCTTGGATATGACCATTGAAATTAAAGATGGCGAGTTACAGACCAAGCTGTATAGAAAGCCAACGGCAGGAAACACGGTGCTTCACGCGAGTAGCCATCACCCCGCTCATCTGATTCGAAGCATCCCATATGGAGAGATGCTCCAAATCAGGCGTCTGTGTAGTACCACCACACAATGCAGCCAGGCACAGGAAGCTAGTAAAATCAGGTTTCTGGCCAGGGGTTACAAGGCGGAGGAAATTGACAAGGCTATTCGCAGGGCTAATGCGTTATCCCGTGACTCGGCCCTTGAGCCTAAAGACAAGCTGAAACACACTGAGATTCATGATAAGCAACCGATTAGATTAATTTGGCCGTACAACAGGCAACATGGTGCTATGAGAAAATCAGTTGCTAAATATTGGAATCTGATTAAATGTGACCCCGTCATAGGGAGTACCATGCCAGCCAAGCCTTTAATCACTTATAGGAAAGCCTATTCCATGCAGGATGCCCTGGTGAGACCTAGTCCTGAGGTTGTTTCCCGTAAGAATTGGTTGGACAGAAGCAGAGGCTTTAGGAAATGTTCCAGCTGTAAGGCTTGCCTCCATGGGGTCAACAAATCGGAATATACTATTCCCTTCTCTGCTACCCCGCGCAAGATCAATAAACAATTGACTTGCAAGAGTGAGTACGTGGTGTATGTGCTGGAGTGTCCTTGTGGCCTGCGGTATGTTGGTAGTACCAAGCTGCAGGTCCACAAGAGAATACTCCAGCACATACGGGCGATCAACACCAATGACTCCGCGTATCCGGTAGCTCGGCACTTCAAAGAGTGTCACAACAACAACAGTGCACTCTTAAGATATTATGCCATCGATTCGATAAGCCCTTTAAGAAGAGGAGGTGACAGAGAGGGTGCTCTGAGGAGTTTAGAGACCAGGTACATCCTGGAGATGGACAGTAAGACACCAGGAGGTCTGAACTCCACAGAGGACTTCTATACTTGCCTGTAAACCTCATGTTGAACCATCCATATCGTAATACATGATGATCAGTTAAATGGCTATTGATATACAGCAGATTTTGGCCATTGTGCACATGGGCACATCTTGTGGTTATTTTATTACAATTCTTATAACCGTTGATATTGTGGACACAGCAGCGTATTCTCTCAGCCTAGGATTAGGCTGAGTACTAGTGCATGAAAAAATTTAATATGAAAGAAAACAAAGTTATTTGATTTATATAATTTTTATTATTTTTTCAAATTTGTCAAATTATTAAGCACAATCACTTTGGTTTGAACATTTTTTGCTCTGTAGAAAGATCAATGGGACTATTATAGTTGGTTGTGCTAGCATTGTGATTTTAATAGGAGGCTGCGATAATGTATTCAAACTGGTATTATCTCCTCCATGGCTCTGTCACAGTATTGTGCGCCGAACATCACAGTGTGCGTTATGCAGCATTATTATCCCAATTTTATTGGATATCTTATGGGATGTGTTATGTAAACTCACTCTAAGAATTTTGTACAGTTTTTTATCTGTTTTACATTAATTAAATTTATTTAGTAATATGTATATAGATAATATCGAAGTGTGGAAATGGTTTTAATTGTATTTTAAATTTTTTACATATTCCTATCATGATGATATTGATCTGAATGAATTTTTGACATTATTGAAGGCCAAAATTCAAGACACAAACTGTATATATAATTTTGCTGTATTTGCACACACTGAATTTGACAACAGGGATTAGCCTGTAATTCAAACTACTTAACAGTCTTTTTTCCATGGCTTGTAACCTGGAGTAGGAGCATGTGACTGTTTAACAACCAATCACGGTTCAAACCAATATGGCACTTGCACTTTAAATTCTGCCTTTCCTCACTTATTTGTCATGTGACCAAGGCCTCTGGGTAGGCCGAAACGTTATGTCGAGGTGGGCCTTCCAAGCAACTGAATAAAACACTGTTCACCTGCACTTTGGGTCTTCCTCTCTTCTTCTGCGCCGATGGAATCCGTTACTGGGCTCTGGTGAGAGAATGCTGAGATCGTAGTCATATATATATATATATATATATATGAAACAATCCCAATTTTCTCTCGCCTGGAGCCCAATCACGGATACCTTTGGCGCAGAAACGAAGAGGAGACCCAAGTGCAGGTGAGCAGTTTTATTAGGTCGTGTGGAAGGCGCACCTCAGCATAACGTTTCGGCCTTCACAGAGGCCTTGGTCACATGACGCATGCAAAAGGAAAAGCAGTATTTAAAGTGCTAGTGCAAGTAATCTTTGTTTTGTCATTGGTTAGATCTCCCCACATGATATTATCAATTAATGATTGACATGGAAGACAGATTAAGAAAAAAATGGCACTCATTCCGGGATAATCCCCTGAATATTCATAAGCAATGTGCAAATTAGCTATATGTAAAGCTAAATATAGATGTCCAATTTAGGCAAAAAATGCCAATCATTCCGGGATAGTCCCTTGAATAAAGAGTAGTCACTGTGCAAGTTAGCTATGTGCAAAATACAATTAGTGATGGACTAGTGCAAATCATAATATTTACACAATTTTCAATTCAAAGTACATCAACAAATATATATACATTGCTAATTAATATATCTACACCTCTCCGAAATTGCCATGTAACCACAGGTTAAAAATAACATTTGGTTAAAATTGCTTAAATGCATTCACAAATCCCCAGTAGTAACAATCATTTCTTTAAAAAAGGTTTGTCTATTCTACAACTTGCACATCTGAACAACGAGTTATTTCTGTCTGTGTCATTGAAGTCAGTTGGGGAGGAGATAGAATTTGCTTAATTAAGTACATTATCGCAGCCTCCCCTACCACATAACCAATATCTACAGAGTATTACAACAAACACTAGCAAACAGTGAATATATATATATATATATATATATATATATTCACGCTCCTAAACACCAGCAACATGAGTCACTCAGGTAGCGGGTGCTGTTTCCGCGGCGGTGTCCCGCGATAACAATGACTGCTCCAAAATTCTTCATGAATACCCAGCCAGGTTAGAAGAATACAGCACTCTCGGGGTTTTAGCTTTCAGCACAGGTTTATTGCAAGAACAAACGCGTTTCGGGAGAAACTCCCTTCGTCAGTGTTTACACTCGAACGCACTGCGCGGCGCCATTATGTTGACTCACTGTGGGTAATTGAAACAAACATAGGACTCCAACACACATTCATGTTTGCTCGCCATCTTTGAATGTGCATATTATCTTAAAGAGAGTATACCAACAGTATACATTATCCAATCATGCTTATCTCCCCACAAATCACGCCGTATATCGGCAAAAATGTAACTCTGGGATATATAAAATGATTTTGCAACGTGCATAGAGTCTTATGTGCACTAGTTGTCTGGACATAGTTCTCCTAAGAGGCGATGTTACACGGCAAGATTGAAACCGTAAAAGGGGTATTGTTTTATATCTAGACGATAATTGCGTACTTGTAGCGATGTCTTGAGGTTAATGACATCGCCTCTTAGGAGAACTATATCCAGACAACTAGTGCACATAAGACTCTATGCACGTTGCAAAATCATTTATATATCCCCGAGTTACATTTTTGCCGATATACGGCGTGATTTGTGGGGAGATGTCATGCCCCCTCCATAAGATTCAGAAAAACATCCTCCGTATATATATATATATATTTAACACAAGATGCCCTGTAGCATTGAGAGAGCACATGTTAGAAAGGCGAACCCGGGGGAGGCAGAAGGTGTCTGACTGACCACCCCTAGGTCTACCCCTCCTTCAGAGAAGGGATCGAGCGATGTCGAGAGGCCTCCGACGGGAGGGCCCTCTCCTAGAATCGTACAGCAGAGTAACCACACCACTACAAATGTACACCACACGTAGATAGAGTTTTCAATCTTTATCGGGCAATAAGTATCGTTTCAATATATACAGCAGATCCAGGGATCTGGAAAGTCTCGTGGCAAGGGGCGAGGTAGCGGGACAGTCTTATAGATGGTCGGTTGCAAGGGGACCCTACGCACAGCTCTCAATCCTCGAGCTGAAGGGTTCCGGAAGGTTGGGCCGCGGCAGCGCCAGCAGGCTCCAAGATGGTTCAGCGAGTGTGGACCGCGGCAGCGCCAGCAGGTTCCAAGATGATTCAGCGAGTGTGGACCGCGCCAGCAGGCTCCAAGATGGTTACAGCAAAGATGGACCGCGGCAGTGCCAGCAGGCTCCAAGGTGGTTACAGCGAAGATGGGCCGCGGCAGCGCCAGCAGGCTCCAAGATGGTTCAGCGAGTGTGGACCGCGGCAGCGCCAGCAGGTTCCAAGATGATTCAGCGAGTGTGGACCGCGGCAGCGCCAGCAGGCTCCAAGATGGTTACAGCAAAGATGGACCGCGGCAGTGCCAGCAGGCTCCAAGGTGGTTACAGCGAAGATGGGCCGCGGCAGCGCCAGCAGGCTCCAAGGTGGTTACAGCGAAGATGGGCCGCGGCAGCGCCAGCAGGCTCCAAGGTGGGTACAGCGAAGATGGACCGCGGCAGCGCCAGCAGACTCCAAGGTGGTTACAGCGAAGATGGACCGCGGCAGCGCCAGCAGGTTCCAGGGAGAGCAGCAAGGGGAGTTTGTCTCAGGGTCAGCCGCAACAGCGTCAGCAGGGCTTCTCGACTCCGGGATACAACTGCCGTCCTACTCCGGGGCTGGCCCAGATATAGGTCTGGAGTCCTTTGATGTCCGGACCCTCTTGCCTGGGGGTCAGAGGGGCCGGGATGATGGTGTCCAGACACCCAGCAGGGGGGTGGAGCCAGCGCCCAGGGAGGCCGGAGGGCGATCGAAACCAGGCATCCGGGGACGGTTGGAGAGCCATCGAAACTCCCCTCTCCTTGTCTCTGGTGGAGTGGCCACTCTACCACCCGGAGGGTTCTTGGGGCCTCGATGGCGGGCTCGCTGGGGCCGTGGCCGCGGCTGGTCCGGGACCACATGTCTGTGACGTGATGGGCCCAAGATGGCGTCGGGCCTGGAATGAGGGTCCGGGGTGGGCACCGGACCGGTAATACTAGGGCGGCCCGAGGGTGCCGTGTCGGTGGTTGTGGGCCGCCGGGTGGCGGATCTGGGGGTTCGGAGGGCGTGCAGAGGTGTGCCCGAGGCCGACCCTGGCTGGATTGAGGGCCGATGTCGTCCGGGGCCCGCCATGCGGGAGGGGTAGGACCACGCCACGAGGCCGGGTCCAACACGCGTCCCCCCCAGCTGAAGGCAGGGGAGAGTCACCCATCTTCTTGGGGATTCTCCTCGCCAAGGCGGAAGAATCTGGAGAGGCCGTCAGCGTTGGCGTGGTCGTTGCCAGGGCGATGCTCCACGGTGAAGTTCATCCCTTGGAGGGAGATGGACCAACGTAGCAACTTCGGGTTCTCGCCCCGCATCTGCATCAACCACCGCAGGGGCCGGTGGTCGGTCTGTACTCGGAAGTGGGTGCCGAAGAGGTAGGGCCGGAGCTTCTTTAGGGCCCATACGACGGCGAATGCTTCCCTCTCGATGGTGCTCCATCGTTGTTCTCGGGCCATCAGGCGCCAGCTGATGAAGGCCACAGGAAGGTCAACTCCGTCAGAGTTCCTTTGGGACAGTACGGCCCCAATGCCGTGTTCCGAGGCATCAGTTTGGACGATGAACTCTCGGCTGTAGTCGGGGGCCTGGAGCACCGGGGCGGTGCACATGGCAGTCTTTAGTGTCTCAAAGGCTACTTGGCACTCGGGGGTCCAGTGTACCTTCAGGGGTAGTCTCTTGGAGGTTAGTTCGGTGAGGGGCCCCACAATGCTCCCATAGTCCTTTATGAACCGCCGATAGTATCCAGTGAGCCCCAGGAAGGCTCGGACGGTGGTCTGGGTGACGGGGGGCTCCCAGGCCTGGATGGCGTCGATCTTGGGTTGAAGGGGAGCCATTTGGCCGCTCCCCACTTGGTGTCCCAGATAGGTCACGGACCCTTGACCGATCTGGCACTTGCTGGCTTTTATGGTTAGTCCGGCCCGTTGGAGGGCCGTCAGGACCTTCCAGAGGTGGGTCAGGTGCTCGTCCCAACAGAGGCTGTACACCGCAATATCGTCCAGATAGGCGGCACTGAACTCTTCCAGCCCGGCCAGCACCCGATTCACTAGTCTCTGGAAGGTGGCCGGAGCATTCTTCATGCCGAAGGGCATCACGTTGAAGTGGAAGTGGCCATCGGGGGTCGAGAAAGCGGATCGTTCTTGTGCCCCTGGCGTGAGGCCGATTTGCCAGTATCCGGCCGTGAGGTCGAAGGTGCTGAGGTACCTGGCGGCTCCCAGGTGGTCGATCAGTTCATCCGCTCGGGGAATGGGATGGGCGTCGGTCCTGGTGACGGCATTCAGTCCCCGGTAGTCGACACAGAACCGCAGCTCTGGGGGCACCCCGGGGGCGGCGGCCTTAGGGACCAGGACGACGGGACTGGCCCATGGACTGTCTGAGGGCTCGACTACCCCTAGGGCTAGCATCTTGGAAACTTCGGCTTGGATGCAGGCCCGGACTCGGTCGGGGACTCGGTAGGCTCGGTGCTGCACGGGCGGACTGTCCCCGGTGTCTACGTCGTGAACACACCACTGGGTGACTCCGGGGGTGAGGGAAAATAAGTTCGCGAATAGACCCAGCAGTTTCTGGCAGTCCTGGCGCTGTTTGGGTGTCAGCGCGGGAGAGAGGGAGACTTCCTCGACGGAGCCATCTTTCTCGGAGGTGCTCAGGAGGTCTGGTAGAGGCTCGGAGTCGTCCTCTGCTCCGTCATCGGTAGCCAACAACAGGCTCAGTTCTGTGCGGACAAAGTGGGGCTTGAGCCGATTGGCGTGTAGGACCCGGAGGGGGTTCCGGGGGGACTCCATGTCCACTAGGTAGGTGACGGGGCTCTTGCGCTCCACCACGTTGAAGGGCCCCGTCCATTTGTCTTGGAGGGCGCCGGGGTCCACCGGGGACATGACCCAGACCTGCTGGCCCGGCTCGAATTCAATGGACGAGGCATTTTCATCATACCAGCGCTTCATCTCCTCTTGACTGGCCTTCAGGTTGGTTTCGGCCAGTTCCCGGAACTTCCGAGTCTGGTTACGGAGAGTCAAGAGGTATCGGAAAACATCGGGCGGAGTATCGGAGGCGGCCAGCTCCCAGCCTTCCTTGACCAGGCTGAGGGGCCCTCGCACCGGGTGTCCATATAATAGTTCAAAGGGGCTGAACCCCAGGGACTTCTGGGGTACCTCCCGGTAGGCGAACAGGAAGCATGGCAGCAGAACGTCCCATTTGCGCCGGAGGGGCTCTTCTAGGCCCTTGATCATTCCTTTCAGGGTCCTATTAAATTGCTCCACTAGTCTATTCCCTTGAGGGTGATACGGGGTGGTGAACTTATACGCGACCCCGCACTGTTGCCACAGGGACCGCATATATTTCGATATAAAGTTTGTGCCCCGATCACTGACGACCTTTCGGGGGAGCCGACTCTGGAGAAGATCCCCATTAGTGCCCGACCCACTACGGGGGCTGTGATAGTCCGGAGGGGGATAGCTTCTGGGTAGCGGGTGGCATGGTCCAACAGGACGAGGATGAAGCGGTGCCCCTGAGAGGTTGGAGGATCCAGGGGCCCCACGATGTCGATCCCTACTCGCTCGAAGGGAGTGGTCACCACGGGAAACGGTTGGAGTGGGGCCTTGATTTTCCCCCCACTCTTTCCGCTGGCTTGGCAGGTCGGACAGGTTCGGCAGTGGTTGTACACATCGCGGCGCATCTTCGGCCAATAAAAGTGGGTCACCAGGCGGTTGTAGGTTTTGTCCTGCCCCAGGTGCCCGGCGAGGGGCACATCATGTGCCAGGTTTAAGAGAAAGTCTCGGAAGTGGAGAGGGACGACTAGCACTCGGCCGGCCCCCAGCTCGGCGATCTTTTGTTCACTGTACAGGAGGTCCTGGTCCCAATAGATCCGGTGGGACCCCGAGGAGTCTCCTGTGGCTTGCGTGGCGGCTTGTTGTCGGAGTCCCTCAAGGGAAGGACATGTCTTTTGTTCCCGACGGAACTGCTCGCGGGTGGGGCCCCCTTCTTGGCGCCACTGGGCTAGTTCGGGAAGGGGCCCGAGCTCAGGAAGTTCTTCATGGCTGGTGCTGCGGCCCCAGGTCGGGTTCGACCGTGGCAGTGGCGGGTGGCGGAGGTGCCTGCCATTCAGGTTCTTCGGGCAGATCGTCTTCGGTTGGGACGGCGTCCCGGGTGGACATGGATCTGGTCGTTACGCAAACCCATTCAGGAAGGCCTAGCATCCCCAGATGCTCTCTTCGTTTGATCTGTGCCCAGGGGGAACTTTCCAGGTCGTTCCGTAGGAGGCAGTCCACCGGGGCATCGTCTCGGACGGTGACTTTCAGCATGCCGGACACTCCTCCCCACTCGAAGGGGATGCGAGCCATCTGGCACAGGCTCTCGGAATTGTCCGCTGACCGGACAGGGCACAGAACGTGGGGCAAGATTTGTTCCGGGGTCACCAGATGGCAGCGGACGGCGGTTATGCTGGCCCCTGTGTCACGGAGAGCCTCGGCCCGGCGTCCGTTGATGGTGACCCACTGGCGGTACTTCTGGGTGTTGATTGGAATCTAGTCTCGGGGGATCATGTCTTTGTCGCCCAGGGAGGCGAGGCACATGGCCGCGGACTCCCATTCTTCTGGTTCCATGGGGACCTCTTCTTCTTCATCCTTTTCTTCGCTCAGAGCAGCGGCAGTGATTTGTCGACCGGGGGGCCCGGTGGGGCCGGGCCGCTGGTTCATGGGGCAGAGAGGATCATTGGCATAGTGACCCAGCCGCTGGCATCTGTGGCACGTAACGTTGGGGCGTGGCCCCGGTCGGGCTGGATGGGCCCCCCTCGGGCTGGAGGCTGGTGTAGAGGAGGCTGGCGAAGACCCCGGCGGGAGGTCTCGGCCTCGGCTGATGCCAGACCCGCCGCCTCGTGGCCGGTGGTTCCCCGGGGACCCTCGTCCGTATTCTCCTGTGGTGTTCTGGTGGACGCGGTTGCTCGCCCACCGATCTGCTTCGACCGCTAGCTTCCGCGGCTCGGTCAACTTGCTGTCGAGGAGGTGCTGTCGTAGTTCAATGAAGCAGTTGTTGGAGAGGTGCTCCCATAACATCAGGACGACCAACTGCTGGTAGGTAGTGACCTGACTGCCTTTGACCCACCCATCGAAGGCTCTGCTAAAAAAGTTCACATATTCTACCCAAGTGGTACCGGGGATTTTTTTACAGTCTCGGAACCTCTGCCGGTACATTTCGGGGGTGAGTCCGTAGCGCGTGAGTAGGGCCGTTTTCATGTGTTCATAGGAGGTCATTTCGGTGTCAGGGAGTTCCAGCAGGGCGTCCCTCCCTTCGTTGACGAACTTTCCCCACAGGCCGGCACCCCAATCCTTCAGGGGCACCCGATGGGCGGTCATGGCCACCTCGTAGGCTTTGAACCACTGTTGGATATCATCGTTCTTGTAGTATTCTTTGACTACATCTTTCGGTAGGTGAACCTTGGTGTCCACGGGAGGGGCCGAGGTCTTGGCCCCGGCCGCGCTATCTTCGTTGATCTTGGCCTTGATTTCTAGTTCTCTCAGGCCTCGTTCGTGTTCATATGCTAGTCGTTTTTCTTCGAGGTCACGTTGTCTCCGTTTCTCTTCTAGATCCCCCTCCAGCCGTAGTTGCTCGAGGGCTATCTTTTTCTCCGCTAGCTGGAGTTCTCCGTCTAGCCGGAGTTGTGCAAGCTCCACTTCGTGTAGCCGGTTGCGCTCTCGTTCTCGAGCGTCTTCATAGATGAGGTCCGCGTTTAGTGTTGCGGTTCTTTCCCCCATCGAGGGTACGCTGGTTTCAGGTTGCCCGGTCGGGCCATTCTCCTCTTGGGGTGGTCTGTCTCGGGTTTCCACCCAGGCTTGTAGGGCCGATTTGAAGTCCTCTTTTGTGCTCAGGCCAGTGGTAGCGATACCCATGTCTTTACAGAATTGTTTTAGTTCTTTGTGGCTGTATTCTTCTATCTTCCCTTTCTGGAATTCGGCAGGTAGGTTGGTTCCTTGGGTCGTCATGGTCTCTGTGTGTTTTTCCGTCGTAGCGGGTAGATCACTCTCTGTACGATTTTGCGTTGGCTCGGATCGCAGCGCCTGCCACCAATGTTAGAAAGGCGAACCCGGGGGAGGCAGAAGGTGTCTGACTGACCACCCCTAGGTCTACCCCTCCTTCAGAGAAGGGACCGAGCGATGTCGAGAGGCCTCCGACGGAAGGGCCCTCTCCTAGAATCGTACAGCAGAGTAACCACACCACTACAAATGTACACCACACGTAGATAGAGTTTTCAATCTTTATCGGGCAATAAGTATCGTTTCAATATATACAGCAGATCCAGGGATCTGGAAAGTCTTGTGGCAAGGGGCGAGGTAGCGGGACAGTCTTATAGATGGTCGGTTGCAATCCTCGAGCTGGAGGGTTCCGGAAGGTTGGGCCGCGGCAGCGCCAGCAGGCTCCAAGATGGTTCAGCGAGTGTGGACCGCAGCAGCGCCAGCAGGTTCCAAGATGATTCAGCGAGTGTGGACCGCGGCAGCGCCAGCAGGCTCCAAGATGGTTACAGCAAAGATGGACCGCGGCAGTGCCAGCAGGCTCCAAGGTGGTTACAGCGAAGATGGGCCGCGGCAGCGCCAGCAGGCTCCAAGGTGGTTACAGCGAAGATGGGCCGCGGCAGCGCCAGCAGGCTCCAAGGTGGGTACAGCGAAGATGGACCGCGGCAGCGCCAGCAGGCTCCAAGGTGGTTAAAGCGAAGATGGACCGCGGCAGCGCCAGCACGTTCCAGGGAGAGCAGCAAGGGGAGTTCGTCTCAGGGTCAGCCACAACAGCGTCAGCAGGGCTTCTGGACTCCGGGATACAACTGCCGTCCTACTCCGGGGCTGGCCCAGATATAGGTCTGGAGTCCTTTGATGTCCGGACCCTCTCGCCTGGGGGTCAGAGGGGCCGGGATGATGGTGTCCAGACACCCAGCAGGGGGGTGGAGCCAGCGCCCAGGGAGGCTGGAGGGCGATCGAAATCAGGCATCCGGGGACGGTTGGAGAGCCATCGAAACTCCCCTCTCCTTGTCTCTGGTGGAGTGGCCACTCTACCACCCGGAGGGTTCTTGGGGCCTCGATGGCGGGCTCGCTGGGGCCGTGGCCGCGGCTGGTCCGGGACCACGTGTCTGTGACGTGATGGGCCCAAGATGGCGTCGGGCCTGGAATGAGGGTCCGGGGTGGGCACCGGACCGGTAATGCTGGGGCGGCCCGAGGGTGCCGTGTCGGTGGTTGTGGGCCGCCGGGTGGCGGATCTGGGGGTTCGGAGGGCGTGCAGAGGTGTGCCCGAGGCCGACCCGGGCTGGATGGAGGGCCGATGTCGTCCGGGGCCCGCCATGCGGGAGGGGTAGGACCACGCCACGAGGCCAGGTCCAACAGCACACAAACAGTACTCTGAACTCCAGTAGTATCACGCAGCCTTTCTCCCAACTCCGCCTTTCATCATGTCTGCAAACGCGTTTCAGGGCCGGAGCCCCTTCTTCATGGGCGCACAACACCACACGTGACAACCTGCATTAGCATTTCCGTTTTTTATTCATGCCAAGACCCAACTTCCCGTGGGCGTGTGTTGGATTCACTGTCCCACGGTGCTTTATGGGATATGGAGTTCCGTGATGCAGGCAATAATTTCTGGATGGGGTTTTTAACTCAGTACCTGGCTTAGCAGCGAAGGAAATTTACCCTATCGTTTGGTCAGATCATTTCTTAATTACTTTTGACTACCCAGCTCAAACTGTTTCTGAAACTTGGGCTGAAAAAATGCAGCAAAACACATACACAGCATGGAACAAGATAGATAAAAGCATGCTAAAATCCCAGCTAGAGCAGACACAGCCTACTACAAACATACAGGTAGATCAGGCCGCAGAGGACTATACCAATTGGTTAAACGATGCATTTAAGGCTATTGCACCAACAGAAATAAGAAACAACAGGAATCGCACTCAACCCTCAGCCCCATGGTTTACGGAAGTTCTGTGACTAGAGAAACAAAAATGTCGCAGGCTAGAAAGGCGCTGGAGAATAAAATACGAGGCTGAGGATTAAATGAGATACAATATGCACTATCCATTTATAAATCTCTTATTATCATCGAACAAAAAGACTTATTTCACCAAACAAATTGAGCAAGCTAAAAACTCAACTAAGGAACTGTTTGGGGTGGTTGAAAAACTAACGTTCATATCCAATAAATCTACAGTTGGAAGTAGTCAAGCTCTCTGTGATAACATTGCAACCACGTTCAGGAATAAAGTCTATGACATCTATAATAATTTCTCCGCCATCCCCAATCCTTCAATCTCAGTTTCCCCCATCTTTAAAATTAAAGAGAATGATGTTTTTAGTTTCTCTCAGGTGCATAGTGAACTGGTGTAAAATCTCATTCAAGAAATAAAATCCAGCTCCCCGTCGGATTCCTGCCCCCCTGCAGTACTAAAAAGTATAGCAAAGAAGGTGAGTCCTATACTGACCAACATTTTTAACAATATGTTCCTATCAGGCTCACTCCCGGCCATCTGGAAGGACACAGCGATTGTTCCTTTGATAAAGAAGGCTAACCTGGATATAGCGATAACAAATAACTATCGTGCAATTGCTAGACTACCTTTCCCGGCAAAAATAGCAGAGAAAATAATGAATAAACAACTTTCTCAGTTCATTCAGGAAAAGGATCTACTTGACCCCTCTCAATTTGGTTTCCGGTCAGGGCACTGTACGGAAACGGCACTAATTAAGGCTACCGAGGAGAACAGGGCAGCAATGGATCAGGGAGGTGCGGCTGTTCTGATTCTCCTCGATTTGTCGGCTGCCTTCGATACTGTGCACCATGATACACTGCTTCAGCATCTGGGAAAGATAGGAGTAAAGAAATCAGCTCTCTCCTTAATAGCATCATTCATAAAAAACAGGAAACAGACTGTGACCCTTGACCAGTTTCAAGCTGCCCCTTATGTACTCCCTTGTGGGGTTCCTCAGGGGTCATCGTTAAGTCCATCCCGGTTCAACCATTATGTGTCAGAATTGGCCCCTTTGGTTAAAAAAATACGGCTACAATTTAACATCATATGCCGAGACGCTCAAATCGTTGTAGAGGTGCAGAAAGATCAAGCTCCACCTACTTCTCAATTACAGAATTGTATGAGAGAAGTTAGTCACTGGATGGGTAGACACTGCCTCAAATTGAACTTGGATAAAACCGAGGTAGTTATCTTTGGCAATCTCCGACCAATATGGGATGACTTATGGTGGCCGGTGGATATTGGAGAACTACCGAAGCCGGTAGAAAAGGCAAAGAACCTCGGGGTGTGGATTGATAACAAACTTACCTTTTCTCAGCAAACTAATTCAACAGTGTCCACTGCATTCTACCTGATAAGAAAACTGAAAAAGATGATACCCTTCATCATCTCAGACCAATGTTAGTGCTTTCGAAACTAGATTATTGCAATGCCTCTATCCTGGGTTGCAAAAGCAGCACCTGAAAAAATTGCAAATGGTACAGAATGCCGCTGTTAGGCTCTTGTTGGATGTACCAAAATATCAATCTGTCTCAGAGGATATGCGGAAACTCCACTGGTTACTTGTGATTCAGCACATTAAATTTAAAGTACTGTGCCTCGCTTACAAGGCATTGAATAGCATTGGGCCAGAAGCACTGAAAAGTTTGTTTGCATGGTACCACCCAGGTAGATGTTTAAGGTCTTCCAACGCCAGGTTGATGCTGGTACCTAAAGTTCGTAAGGCAAATTGGGGTGGCCGAAGTATAAGCTACTGTACAGCTAAACTCTGGAACACTCTTCCAGCAGATATACGAGCAGCCAACTTACTTATCACCTTTAGAAAAAGTCTGAAAACCTGTTTGTTTAACTAAGTTTACTGTATTCTTGTTTTCTTTTTCTTCTGTCCAGGCTACTTAGGTCCAGCGCCAAGACACCTCCGGGTATTCGTGCGCTTTAGAAATCATATTAACATAACATAACATAACATAACATAATATATATATATATATATATATATATATATATATATATATATATATATATATATATATATATATATATATATATATATATATATCAAAACAAAACCCTTTCAAGCATAGAGTGACGCATAAATTATGCAAAAAAGAAGGAGAGAACTCTGGGTAGGTCTCAGTTTAGGTGGAAAGCAGCTCCTGTTAGAGCACTCTCAACACCAGCGACACTCTAGATCTGCTCACCTCAAATGTCTGTTTTTCTATCAAAGTTTTTAAGCATAGGATTAGACAGTGCTATCCATGCCGAGATAGAAAATGACAAAGTCTTTCGCCATTTAAACAGCAAAGTCTTTAAGCATAGGACTAGTACAGTGCAGTCCTTGCCGAGCTGTCAAATAACAAAAGCCATTTATCACTCCAGGCACAATATTACAGCTTTGAATTGGTAAAATACCAACTCAAGCCAACCTGAAATGATTAAAAGCAACCCCTGACACAGTGTTTCGCTCTAATTAGAGCTCTTCAGAGAGGTATAGCTTTGTCCAGACACAAGGGAGCACCCAGTATTAAGTCAAAACAAAACCCTTTCAGGCATAGAGTGACGCATAAATTATGCAAAAAAGAAGGAGAGAACTCTGGGTAGGTCTCAGTTTAGGTGGAAAGCAGCTCCTGTTAGAGCACTCTCAACACCAGCGACACTCTAGATCTGCTCACCTCAAATGTCTGTTTTTCTATCAAAGTTTTTAAGCATAGGATTAGACAGTGCTATCCATGCCGAGATAGAAAATGACAAAGTCTTTCGCCATTTAAACAGCAAAGTCTTTCAGCATAGGACTAGTACAGTGCAGTCCTTGCCGAGCTGTCAAATAACAAAAGCCATTTATCACTCCAGGCACAATATTACAGCTTTGAATTGGTAAAATACCAACTCAAGCCAACCTGAAATGATTAAAAGCAACCCCTGACACAGTGTTTCGCTCTAATTAGAGCTCTTCAGAGAGGTATAGCTTTGTCCAGACACAAGGGAGCACCCAGTATTAAGTCAAAACAAAACCCTTTCAGGCATAGAGTGACGCATAAATTATGCAAAAAAGAAGGAGAGAACTCTGGGTAGGTCTCAGTTTAGGTGGAAAGCAGCTCCTGTTAGAGCACTCTCAACACCAGCGACACTCTAGATCTGCTCACCTCAAATGTCTGTTTTTCTATCAAAGTTTTTAAGCATAGGATTAGACAGTGCTATCCATGCCGAGATAGAAAATGACGAAGTCTTTCGCCATTTAAACAGCAAAGTCTTTAAGCATAGGACTAGTACAGTGCAGTCCTTGCCGAGCTGTCAAATAACAAAAGCCATTTATCACTCCAGGCACAATATTACAGCTTTGAATTGGTAAAATACCAACTCAAGCCAACCTGAAATGATTAAAAGCAACCCCTGACACAGTGTTTCGCTCTAATTAGAGCTCTTCAGAGAGGTATAGCTTTGTCCAGACACAAGGGAGCACCCAGTATTAAGTCAAAACAAAACCCTTTCAGGCATAGAGTGACGCATAAATTATGCAAAAAAGAAGGAGAGAACTCTGGGTAGGTCTCAGTTTAGGTGGAAAGCAGCTCCTGTTAGAGCACTCTCAACACCAGCGACACTCTAGATCTGCTCACCTCAAATGTCTGTTTTTCTATCAAAGTTTTTAAGCATAGGATTAGACAGTGCTATCCATGCCGAGATAGAAAATGACAAAGTCTTTCGCCATTTAAACAGCAAAGTCTTTAAGCATAGGACTAGTACAGTGCAGTCCTTGCCGAGCTGTCAAATAACAAAAGCCATTTATCACTCCAGGCACAATATTACAGCTTTGAATTGGTAAAATACCAACTCAAGCCAACCTGAAATGATTAAAAGCAACCCCTGACACAGTGTTTCGCTCTAATTAGAGCTCTTCAGAGAGGTATAGCTTTGTCCAGACACAAGGGAGCACCCAGTATTAAGTCAAAACAAAACCCTTTCAGGCATAGAGTGACGCATAAATTATGCAAAAAAGAAGGAGAGAACTCTGGGTAGGTCTCAGTTTAGGTGGAAAGCAGCTCCTGTTAGAGCACTCTCAACACCAGCGACACTCTAGATCTGCTCACCTCAAATGTCTGTTTTTCTATCAAAGTTTTTAAGCATAGTGCTCTAACAGGAGCTGCTTTCCACCTAAACTGAGACCTACCCAGAGTTCTCTCCTTCTTTTTTGCATAATTTATGCGTCACTCTATGCCTGAAAGGGTTTTGTTTTGACTTAATACTGGGTGCTCCCTTGTGTTTGGACAAAGCTATACCTCTCTGAAGAGCTCTAATTAGAGCGAAACACTGTGTCAGGGGTTGCTTTTAATCATTTCAGGTTGGCTTGAGTTGGTATTTTACCAATTCAAAGCTGTAATATTGTGCCTGGAGTGATAAATGGCTTTTGTTATTTGACAGCTCGGCAAGGACTGCACTGTACTAGTCCTATGCTTAAAGACTTTGCTGTTTAAATGGCGAAAGACTTTGTCATTTTCTATCTCGGCATGGATAGCACTGTCTAATCCTATGCTTAAAAACTTTGATAGAAAAACAGACATTTGAGGTGAGCAGATCTAGAGTGTCGCTGGTGTTGAGAGTGCTCTAACAGGAGCTGCTTTCCACCTAAACTGAGACCTACCCAGAGTTCTCTCCTTCTTTTTTGCATAATTTATGCGTCACTCTATGCCTGAAAGGGTTTTGTTTTGACTTAATACTGGGTGCTCCCTTGTGTCTGGACAAAGCTATACCTCTCTGAAGAACTCTAATTAGAGCGAAACACTGTGTCAGGGGTTGCTTTTAATCATTTCAGGTTGGCTTGAGTTGGTATTTTACCAATTCAAAGCTGTAATATTGTGCCTGGAGTGATAAATGGCTTTTGTTATTTGACAGCTCGGCAAGGACTGCACTGTACTAGTCCTATGCTTAAAGACTTTGCTGTTTAAATGGCGAAAGACTTTGTCATTTTCTATCTCGGCATGGATAGCACTGTCTAATCCTATGCTTAAAAACTTTGATAGAAAAACAGACATTTGAGGTGAGCAGATCTAGAGTGTCGCTGGTGTTGAGAGTGCTCTAACAGGAGCTGCTTTCCACCTAAACTGAGACCTACCCAGAGTTCTCTCCTTCTTTTTTGCATAATTTATGCGTCACTCTATGCCTGAAAGGGTTTTGTTTTGACTTAATACTGGGTGCTCCCTTGTGTCTGGACAAAGCTATACCTCTCTGAAGAGCTCTAATTAGAGCGAAACACTGTGTCAGGGGTTGCTTTTAATCATTTCAGGTTGGCTTGAGTTGGTATTTTACCAATTCAAAGCTGTAATATTGTGCCTGGAGTGATAAATGGCTTTTGTTATTTGACAGCTCGGCAAGGACTGCACTGTACTAGTCCTATGCTTAAAGACTTTGCTGTTTAAATGGCGAAAGAATTTGTCATTTTCTATCTCGGCATGGATAGCACTGTCTAATCCTATGCTTAAAAACTTTGATAGAAAAACAGACATTTGAGGTGAGCAGATCTAGAGTGTCGCTGGTGTTGAGAGTGCTCTAACAGGAGCTGCTTTCCACCTAAACTGAGACCTACCCAGAGTTCTCTCCTTCTTTTTTGCATAATTTATGCGTCACTCTATGCCTGAAAGGGTTTTGTTTTGACTTAATACTGGGTGCTCCCTTGTGTCTGGACAAAGCTATACCTCTCTGAAGAGCTCTAATTAGAGCGAAACACTGTGTCAGGGGTTGCTTTTAATCATTTCAGGTTGGCTTGAGTTGGTATTTTACCAATTCAAAGCTGTAATATTGTGCCTGGAGTGATAAATGGCTTTTGTTATTTGACAGCTCGGCAAGGACTGCACTGTACTAGTCCTATGCTTAAAGACTTTGCTGTTTAAATGGCGAAAGAATTTGTCATTTTCTATCTCGGCATGGATAGCACTGTCTAATCCTATGCTTAAAAACTTTGATAGAAAAACAGACATTTGAGGTGAGCAGATCTAGAGTGTCGCTGGTGTTGAGAGTGCTCTAACAGGAGCTGCTTTCCACCTAAACTGAGACCTACCCAGAGTTCTCTCCTTCTTCTTTTTTGCATATATATATATATATATATACTAGCAGCCCATCCCGACGTTGTCCGGTTATGAAATAGAATGTGTGTATTTGGCAAGGGCAATTTATTTTAAAATCTCGTGGTAGACAACATTTTTTGTTTCATTAGAATAGGGACGGAGAAGGGCCAGCTGCAGCCCTGGTTGATGTTAGCAGGCGCGTGTAATTGGTGTAGTGATCCACCGCCTGAGCCCGGCTACAGCCCTGGTTGATGTTAGCAGGCGCGTGTAATGTCGTTGGATGAGAGAGTTATCAGCCGTGGGTAAATCCGTTTAATTAGAGAGTTCAGTGACAGCGAGTAGGAGAGGCTGTAGTAATTGTCCCCGCAGACACATTCATTTGCGTGTTCCCCCGCTTGAGGCCCAGATGCAGGCCTGTTTGATGTTAGCAGGCGCGTGTTCACCCGCTTGAGCAGGCGCGTGTTCCCCTGCTTGAGGCCCAGCTGCAGCCCTGGCTGAGGTAATCAGGCTCGTGTAATTAGTGTACTGATCCGCCGCCTGAGCCCGGCTAGAGCTCTGGTTGATGGTACAGGCACATCTAATTTCGTTGAATGAGAGAGTTCAGTAACAGCGCGCAGGAGAGGCTGCAGTAATGTTACTTTCCTGGCCTCCAGCTGAACGCGTTTGTCATGCCCCTAGCACACGGCCACAGCAGACGATCATCTGATTAATGTACGACCCACATGGCATGAAGGGCGGAATGTAGCACACGCCCCCAGTGTTTCTCACACCCCCAGCGTGCCCCTTGATGCGGCGCAATTGCGTTCACATGGCATGAAGGCCGGACACACGCCCCCAGCGTTTCTCACGCCCCAGCGTGCCCCTTGATGCTGCACAGCAACTTAATTGGCGCTTGTATGTACGACTCACATGGCATGAAGGGCGAACACACGCCCCAGTGTTTGTCACGCCCCCAGCACATGCTCACAGCCCACGATGTGATGGCCATACCACACGCACCCAGTGTTAGTCACGCCCACAGCACAATGCAGACACGCCCACAAGGGACAACTTTGCTGGCACGGTTCTTTTACCTTTTGAATGTATATGGTGTCCTACGGTACAATTGTATGTCTTGAACTGTATGGTTGTGATGAACACCACTGTTTCTTGAAAAGTTAATAAAAACTATTTTAAAAAAATGTATATGGTGGCCGTCTGCATAGTCTATGTCCTTCTGCTGCAACTTCCCTTTCCAACGCCATATTGGGTGTTGAGATTGGTGCTGTGGTTACTGAGATTACCCGCCTCAAAGGTTTGGGCTCTCTCTTTATAATATTAGTATGGATTACCTACTGGCGGTCGCCTGTAGGTAGATATAGTTAGGACCTAGTTTCCATAGGAAATCCACAACATTCTATTTGGAATAACTTTGGCGCCGGTTGATGAATTTTCGGGAATTTCTCAAAGAAGATGGCCCATTCCGTTCCGCTCCTTCCCTGAAAGTTTTGGGGAGATTGGTCAAGTGGGGGCTGAGAAAAAAAGGCGGTCCCAAAACGTGTTTTCCCCATGTTATTTTCCATAGGACGTTTAGACATGGCTACAGCCCGAACGGCTGAACGGAATTACAAGAAATTTGGCAAAATGGTAGAGTCTGATTCGCAGATCATGCTTTTGCTTAAATGGTATAAATCCCTCCAGTAGTTCCTGAGAAAATCAAAAGAGAAAATATATATATATCTGTAAGCGTGCACCGTGTGCGCACCGTACGCGTACCTTCGCGTGCACGAGCTGCATGCTGATTGGCTACAACTGTCTGTCAACACTCCAAAACAAGAATTGTTGGCAGCCATCTTGTGCCTCGGTAGACTGAGGCACAAGAAAGCAGAAAAACAAACATGTAGAACTCAAAAAGGGGGCAGGGTAGAAGCACCCTGACCCCCTAGGCCTGCTCAGGGGGTCCCACAAGGACCCCCAAGGCCCCAATTTTTTTTTTTAAAACCCGGTCTGTTTTTTTTCAAATTACCCCCCGGGGGACCAAATCGCAGGGGCATAGTGATGAAGAAGTGTGGGGGGGGCCCTATGCCCCCCACACTGCCCCGGGGTCCACCGTCCCCCAGGGCAAAGCAACGCAGCCCCCTGGTGCATACTGGACGCTCCTGGTGGGCTAAATGGCCCCCAGGGACCCCCAGTATGCAAGTTGAATTAGTTCCCCCTCTGCAAACGCACCAGGGGGCTGCGTTGCAGAGAGGTGTAAAAAGGGGCATAGCCTCATTACACCTCTCTGCAATGAAGACCCCTGGCGCATACTGGAGGTTCCAGGTGGGCTAGTTGGCCCCCAGGGACCCCAAGTATGCAAGGGGAATTAGTTTCCCTTCTGCAAATGCGCCAGGGGCTACGTTGCAGAGAGATGTAAAAAGGGGCATAGCCTCATTACACCTCTCGGCAATGCAGCCCCCTGGCGCATACTGGAGGTTCCAGGTGGGCTAGTTGGCCCCCAGGGACCCCAAGTATGCAAGGGGAATTAGTTTCCCTTCGGCAAACACGCCAGGGGGCTGCGTTGCATAGAGGTGTAAAAAGGGGCATAGCCTCATTACACCTCTCTGCAATGCAGCCCCCTGGCGCATACTGGAGGTTCCAGGTGGGCTAGTTGGCCCCCAGGGACCCCCAGTATGCAAGGGGAATTAGTTCCCCCTCTGCAAAGGCGCCAGGGGCTGCGTTGCAGAGAGGTGTAAAAAGGGTGTGGCCTCATTACACCTCTCTGCAATGCAGCCCCATGGCGCATACTGGAGGTTCCAGGTGGGCTAGTTGGCCCCCAGGGACCCCAAGTATTGCAGAGAGGTGTAAAAACATATTTTTTCCATTTATATTAAAAATATTTAATGTCATTTAAAAAATAAAATATCTAAAAATAAATAATTTAAAATAATGTAGTAAATCAGTATAAAAAATATAACAATTAATACATTTAAAGATTATCATTGACAAAACCATTGAAATTCTCTGAAAAAACCATAGGTTTCAGCCATGTTATAGTTAGGAATTAGCATTTAAAAAACCTTGCAAATTCACAGAAAAAACCATAGGTTTCACACACGTTATAGTTAGGAATTAGCATTTTAAAAACCTTTGAAATTCACTGAAAAAACTATAGGTTTCACACACGTTAAAGTTAGGAATTAGCATTTTAAAAACCTTTGAAATTCACTGAAAAAACCATAGGTTTCACACCAGTTATAGTTAGCTGGCCATTTTAATCATACAAAACCTTTGAAATTCCACCGTTATAGTTAGTTGTACTCACTATAACTCACGCACCCGCAATCCACCGCTGATGATGTCACATATTACATCATTCATGACATGATCAGTGACATCACTGATGACATCTCAAATGACATCACTGATGACATCATCCTTGTGAAAGAGTGGCAGTCCTCCTTTCAGCGTAATATAACCCTTGATACACACATTCAAAAATAGAAACTACAATTTTCAAAAAAATGGAGATACCAATTCCAGTTAGAACAACCTATTCAGTAATTCCAAAATTTACATACACATCCAGTCATTCACTAACAGTTCTATATGGGCACTCATACATATACTCACTCATCATATATACTCATACACCTATACATCTTATACACACGGACACTCATCTATAGAGTTACTCACACACAAACTCAGAAGAATCCTGTGGCTGCTGTTCTGCCATTTTGATATGAAAAAAGCTGGAACAAAGCAGAGATCCTTCTCTCAGGAAACCAAAAGAGATAGTGAGGGAAGTGGGTGGGTTTTTTCAAGATTCTGGAAAATAAACTATTATAAACAAATCAAAAGTGTTGTTTTCACGTCACATGACTTTACTTGCGCGCAACGTGCGCGCACGCATGCGTGCACGTTGCGCAACCGTCGCATATAAATGACGTTTCACCCGATTTTCGTAAAAGCTTTTAAAAACGTGAAAAGGAGGCAGGGAAGAGACTCTCAGACCCCCTATGCCTTCTCATGGGGTCCCTAAAAGACCCCGAAGGGCAAAAAAAACATTTTTAAAAAATCGCGAGGTGCGCGCACGTTGCTTGCACCTTAGAGGCAGAACTGAGTCAATAACAATAGTGGAGAACGTGAAAAGGGGGCAGGGTAGAGACTACCTGACCCCCTAGGCCTTCTCAGGGGGTCACTGAAGGACCCCGAAAGGCAAAAAAACATTTTAAAAAAATTAAAAAATCACGAGGTGCGCGCACGTTGCGCGCACTTTGAAAAAAAAAATTGACAAATTTGACTGTTTATATTTTGATTGAAGATGTAGACTATACTGTTTAACTTTATCCAAATCATAAAAACTAGCTGTGCCGTTGCATATTACAGGATACAGTCAATGTATTACAATATACAAAGGCAGTTTGTTGGAAAATAAATATGTAAAAAATATAAAAATTGATACAGAAATTAGCATTTTAAAAACCTTGGAAATTCACTGAAAAAACCATAGGTTTCACAAATGTTATATTTAGGAATTAGCACTTAAAAAACTTTGTAAAATCACTGAAAACAACATAGATTTCACACACGTTATAGTTAAGATTTAGCATTAAAAAAACCTTGCAAATTCACTGAAAAAACCATAGGTTTCAGGCCTGATATAGTTAGGAATTAGCATTTAAAAAACCGTAAAAATTCACTGAAAAAACCATAGGTTTCAGGCCTAATATAGTATAACTCTCATCTGTGGTAGAGGAGATATCTTCACTCCACCCAAAAGAAGTTGCTGGGGTCTTTTTCAGGATCAAGCTCATGGTAAGCGAGTTTATTATTCTCATTATTTTCAGCGGCTTGACCCATACCTTGACCTGCCCCCAGATTAGCTCTAGCTTGCGTTGGCTGTTGTATTTGAGGGGTTCGCGAGGGGCTAGGTGTTGTTCTAACCCCCTCTGCTATACCCATCGTATCCGGTGACCCCCCTGAGGTGTTATCGCAGGGGGGGTCGTAGTCTGTATAGCTCCCCCAGAGTTAGTTGAGCTCCCTTCCCTCTCAGCATCAACCAGTATTACCAATGGGCATACCTTCATTCGCGCTGATAGTTAATCTGTCCCTCGCACTCTGCTCTGGTGCTGGCGCTGGCTCCAGATTGTGAGCATCCTCGATCTCCACTTTGCTTCATGCTTCTGGGACGTCCATTTTGTCTAACACTGCCCCAGCTAATCCGAGGCCATCAATTTCACTATAGTTGGCAGCTTCCACCGCTTCTTTAGATCCAGCCTTGCTCTTCCCATCATGACCTAGAATTGATTTAGCTGCCACTTCACGGAGCAAGTCAGCAACTGTAGGGCCGGCTGGATGCCCCTTCTGCACAGCACGAGCACCAGTTCCGCGTTTCGGCGTCTGAGACAGACAGTTGAATGGATGACCTCGGTGTCTCTGCTGCAGCCTTCCCGCATCCAGTATCGCCTGACTCGGAGGCTCCCTGCAGCGCCAACCTTGCGGCCCTGGCTTTCGCAGCCGCTGCCGCCGCTGCATCTTTCAGAGCCATCACAGTAAGTTCTGGGGGATTCCTACACCAAGCGTTGGCGTCAGCCTCAGATGGCAGGTAAGATTGCTGGTATTGGTTCACTTCTGCCTTGAGGTATGTTCTCCCCAAGTACCTCAGAACGACAAGCCCGATTATTGTTCCCAACGTATACAGTTGATTCCTAATATGCTTTATCACTTCACTGCATGCCTCCGCGAGCATTTCCTTACACTGCAGTAGCTCTTAACTCAGCATTTAGTTGCGCTTCTCAGGAGCTGTAGTCAATACGTGCGCACAGCAGTCTCACGTGACTGCCATCTTGCCTCATCCCATTTTAGGCACCTTTAATGTTTCGTGTCTGCGATTTCCTAAAAGAGAATTCATCATTCCTTTGTATGACCATGCGGGCAAATCAATCTGAATGCCCTGGGTTTTGAATTGTGTGTTATTCAATAAGGAGACCAGGTTGGAGTTTTTAATTGGGGCTTCCAGCTGTTTTTTCTAGACTTAGTAAGGTCTGTAAAATTTGTCTCATTGGGAGAGGTTTTTTAGGTTCTGACAAAAGTAGCATGATAGGGTGATGGGCTTCCAGTAGAGCTTTATCAACCAGCCGTCACATAGGTGTGTGACCCTGTTGGGAGAGGAGGTATCTGGACCCTTGTTTGGCCTAAAAAAAGAAGTTTGGTATAATCAAAAGTTTGTGAGGTTTACTCCACCTAGATAAAGAGGCATTAGAGTTTTTGATAGATATTCCTGAGTGTTTGTTTTGCTACATAAAAGTATTTAGAATTGTATCTAGTTTGTGGTGAAATTCATCCTATAGTGATAGAGGGAGAATAGCTATAAGGTAGTTTACAATCGGTGTAACCATCATTTTAATGGTTTTGATACGTCCCCAACATGTACTAAATTTAAGGTTTAATGTTTGCATACTGTGAGATTCTGCAGAAGGGAGTAGGGCTCAGACCCTTTGAACTTCTATATGGACACCCGGTGTGGCGTCAACTCACCTTAGTAAGAGAAAGATGGAAAGGAACGCAGAGTCTCTACAGAAATATGTAGTGGACTATGTGAATGGCCTTAGGAAGCTGATGGCACAATACATGAGTCAGGCAAAGGAAAACCTTCAGGCTAGCCAAGAGCTGATGAAGAAAAGGTACGACCAGAAAAATACGCTGGGTATCAGGAACGTCAGGAGGTGTTGGTGTTAAAGCCTATTTGTCCAAAGGTTTTAGGGGACAAATGCTTTGGGCCAAAGGGAGTAGTTCAGAAAGTGTCTGGCGTAAACTACTGGGTGGATTCAGGTGCCACAAGGGAACCCAACAGAGTATTCCATATGAGCAGGCTGAAGCCTTTCCTCTGAACAGACTACACAGTGAATGTCTGGGCTCTGGAATAGGAAGTTGATGAAGAAAGTGAGATTCTTCTTGACTTGCTGCACAGTGCCATGACGGATGACACTGTGGAAGGGGTTCAATAGGCCCCAAGTCAACTCCTGAGCAGCAGAGAGAGTACAGTGATGGGTTGGAACTGATTGCCAACCTTCTCGCTGACTCCAGGGTTGACACCTGTCTTTATGCATGACATAGTCACAGGGGACAATCTAGCAGTGAAGGGCAGAATGCACACAATGTCTGACTGATTTCAGGGATGAATTAAGGCAGAAGTTGCAAAAATGTTGGACCTGTGAGTCATGGAGAGATCTCTTGTGGATCGTTTAGGTGCTGCAAAGTATTTGAGCACCTTGGATCTGACCAGTGGATATTGGCAGATTGATTTGCCACCAAATGCTAAGGAGAAGACAACGTTTTCATTGACAGATGGGCTGTTTCAGTTTAAGGTGATGCCTTTTGGGTTGAAGAATGCTCCTGCCACTTTTCAGCACCTGGTGAACCATGTTCTCACAGGATTGGAAGTGCTCTATGTGACCTACCTGGACAACAAGGCAACAAAGTGTCAGGAGGGGCAGTCCTCTGTGGTCTACCTTGAGCATAAGATTGGAACTGCGAAGATACTCCCGTTGGATGCCAAGATTCAGTCTGCGATGAAATGTGAGGTACCTACTAACCAGACTGAAGTGAGGGCTTTTTTATTGACTCACCAAGTATTGCAGGAACTTTGTTGTGAACTATGAAAGTATAGTTCCTCCATTGACCTCTAGGAAGCAGCCCAGGAAAGTGATATGGACTGCGGAGAGTCAGAAGGTATTTGAGGAACGGAAGAAGGCACTATGCATTGCATTAGTACTGAAAGTGCCTGACTACAGTCAGCCTTTCCTTGTACAAACGGATGTCTCTGATTAAGAATTTGGAGATCCATTAGTTCAACTGCATGACAAAGGTATAAATGTCCAGTAGCCTTTATTAGTAGGAGATTACTATAATGAGAACAGAACTGGGCAGTTATTGGGAAGGAGTGCTTTGCCTTCATGTGGGCATTGTATACGTTCCACCCATATTTTTTGCCACTAAGTTTGTGGTGCAAACAGATCATAAGTCACTGGGTTGATGGCTATGAAGTGAGAAAATACCAGGTTTTTGAGATGGTCTATTTCATTCCAAGGGTTAGACTAGCAAATAGCCTGATAGAGTCACAGGAATGTTTTTGGACTTTCCAGCTGGTTTTACTGTTCTTCCACCTAACTTCTACAGGTTAGGAGTTGGTTTGGGATGGTTTGATCTGTGAGGGGTGTCTGTTGGTACAGAAAAGTCCACTTTATGGTAAGAGACATATACCTGTGAGCTGAGTGCCCAACTGCACTGTTGTCTGGATTCCTAATGCTGATTTTTATTGTTATACACAAACACAGATCATGCGTGTGAATCATGACATAGGCCAGTCTCACAGATTGCAGTCTTGTTGGACTGGGAGGGACACCCAAAGTGCTGCCCTCATAGTGGTGGGAGGCTACAGCCTTCACCAAAGAGTTAAAAAGCAAAAAGTCGGGTGGTGGCTGCATGCCGTGTAGTGATCAGTAGGAGTGGACAGGTCCTTTTTACCCTTTCTCACTAGAGTGAAGCTTACAGGCTCACTCATCTTTATAAAGTTTAGCTGTTGTGTTCTTGCCTCACCCTTGGCATACATCATATAGATGAAGAGTGCTGTGCAGCACAGGAGTAGGGACTCTGCGTTGGATGTAACAGTTCCCAGATAGGTTATAGTACAGAGATAGAGCAGTGCTGCGCAGTGCATGTATGGTTACTGCATGAACAATACTTGGCCCATTTGCTCAGGATACATAGTAGGCTGGGCCTCAGGACATCAGGAGCAAAATGCCTCATCACCACAGTTGGGACCAGTAGCCGAGATGTGCCCCATGGTTCTCTGATAGGGGTTGCAACAGACATTATGACTATCACACTATGCCATTTGGGCTATGCAATGCACCATCAAGTTTTTACCAGTTTATAGATGCACATTCTTTGATATGCTTTGCCATTCCATCATTGAATAGCTTGAAGACATTTCTATTTTTTCTTCCACTCTCAGTCTACGTGGGTAACATATTAGGAAGTATTCAATGGTTGTATATTTATAATTTATCCCACAAACCAGAAAAAAAGATTTTCAAAGGAGGAAAGGTAGAGTATCTTGGCTACACTCTGTCTGAAAAAAGGCTTTCTAAGGACCATCATAAAAGGCCAAGATGTTGAAGTGTCCATGGGTGAAAGACCTCTAGAGTTGTGCCGCCTTCACCAGAAATCTTTCCCAGGTCGAAGGAGCCATAGACAGCAGAGGCTGGTGGCGGGAGTCCAGCCAAGGATTCCTTCAAGCTAATTATGATGTAGCGTTCCGTCAAGGCAACTGTGGTGGGAATACCTCCTACCTTGAGTTGGGGAATTCAAAAGAAATTAGGTAAAAATGTACCTTCTTCCTGTTTTCCTCATCTATTTCTATATTGTGTCTCATCTTCCAGGTCCCACCTTTGCTTTTATGACTTCACAACAATGCCAAATGACTCCATTGTAGCCGGGATCTAAGGTAAGCTACCCGTACAACTATCCTACTATGATTTGTGTGTTGACCATTGCTGCAGCCTCGTGTATCTATTGCATTGCTCTGACATGCAATATTTTTCTTAAGTGTAATGCAGTAGTGTTCATTTTCCTACATATCAAGGTAAATTCAACAAACCTGTATTATCACTTTAAAAAAATTACTCTTGTGTGATGGTTGTTGGTGTTAGGCTTGTGGTGCCCGTGGATGTGTATTCAATAGTGTGTGTATGTTGTGTGCGTGGCATGCAAAATGTAACACAGGAGCCAAAACACATTGCCTACATATGTTTTTGATGCAAACTTGTCACATATGTGTATTGGCACATTAATAAGTAGTACTTACCAGTCTCCACTCTACTAGGGACTCACTCCGTCAGCAAACTGCCGCTAGGACACCACCAGAACAACAGGAACATCTAAATAGGCTCATAACAATGCTGCCAGCTTGAAGGTGATGGAGTACAGTTAGCTAGCAGAGGAGAACACTGCAGCAGCAAATCAACCAGGACATATCTAAATACAACTGGCAGAAGACAGTTAACGTGATGAAGTGCTTGATCTAAATCATGCCCAATGTCTCTAAAAGTCAACAAAATCGGTTCAGAAAACAGGAGGGATAGAGCAAAACGTTTGAGGACAACCCTGCAGAGAGGGCCATGAGCAACAAGCAAGTGTCCCGTTCTGCTGTTATTGGACACCTCAATTCTAGATGATCTTTTATTGAAGAAATGGATGCCTCTGGATGCCTAGGCATTGTTCTACTTAATAGGAAGTTGCTTTAATAGAACAGTCAATATATTTCTATTCCAGATCACTGCCCAGTTTTGAAATCAACTATACCGTATTAGGAAAAGAACTGTTAGCCATGACGGGAGCCTGGTATGAATGGCACCACTTGTTACTCAAATGGTCAATAATATGTGGAAATCTTTATAGACCTTTCTAATCGTCAAGCATTACAGAACACACAATATCAAAACAGTGTCCAAAGCCATTGAGCATATTTGTTTCCTCTGTTCGATTTTCATATCATTCCTTGAATGTTCTAGCAGTTAGAACAGTTTGCCCACCTTTTCCTCTCAGATGTGGGTGAATTCAGATTAGAGCAGAGCAGATAGGTCCTTCAAGTCAAGTATTTGAGTCGAGAGTTGCTTGGGAGTGTCATGGACCACACACTGACAGGGAGGTGGTGGTTGGATCAGCTCGGCTCTCCCTGTGGCAAATGAGCTACCTACCAATTGGGAATATCAGAGGACGAGAATTGTCAGTGTCAGGAAGGGCTTGTCTTCTAGTTACTAGTTTGAAGGATGGTAGGAGGACAGTAAAGTATCGATAAGTTGGGTGCAAACATAAATGGTAAAAGCAAGTACTGAAACATGCTGGTAACAAAAACAGAAAGGAAAAGAAGCTAAGAAACCGGCATTCACATTTAAGTTTATACATTTAAATGTGGCAGGTTCATCGACAAAATGTGCCGCGAGCAAATGTGCAGCTAGCCTTAATTATATTTCCTATTTTCTGTGCAGATGAGATAGTAAAATAACGTTATATGACGCATTCCTTTCCCTGCACTGGCACACAAGCTGCTGCCTAGTGCCAACAAAGGCACCGCGTGCTGTGGTGCAAGGGTGCCTGCATTGCAGACGGAATTGTTTTTGCGCAGGAAGGGTTACCTTCTTGCACAAAAACAATCCTCTGAGAGGGAACTCTTAAATATTGTGTTCAAACCACAGTATGGCTCTGAAGAAATTAGGTTTAACGTCAATGAAACTGGCCGTGGGAGGTCTCTCGGAAAAATGCGCGAGTTGCTTGGGGTTTAGCAGCTCACAATGATTTTCACTGAACAGAAGTAGCTCTCACTGCACAAAAGTTGGAGACCCCTGTTCTAGCTGATGCCTTATCTCAGCATCAACCTGAATTGAATCATCTGGGTGTAACTCATTCCACTCTTCCTTCTTTATGTTCAACTTTCATCGATCCTCTTTTAATCAGTCCAAAGCTCATGCTTTGAAGGTAGAATTACTGTTAGAAATGGGTTTTCTGGTTGGCTAGGGTGTGCACCTAAACCAGGCTGAATCCACCACTGTAGTCAGGTTAAGGGCATTACATGAATAAAATAAGCCCTCTTCACCCCCTTGGTAGCTTGGCAAGAGCATACAGGATTATTTCAGAGGCAATGCTTAAGCATTTGTACATAACACACAGTAATAGAGTGAAAAGACTACAAAAGGACACCACACCAGTTTTTGAAAAATAGCCAATATTTTTCTGTGTACAACAAGACCAAAATGATAACAATTCAACATACAGTAACCCACAATAACAATAAAGCAAACCAAATTTATATACAGTTCCTTGAAGTCGCAAGCTCGACCAGGGCTATCACGGCATCATGAGCATACAAATCCAAACAGTTCATGCTGCCCGCAGAGTCGCATGCCAGCTATGGTGTCACAAAACAGTACCTTTAGAAATGCAGGGTGTCGGTGACCTCTCATTGATCTCTGAAGAGCAGGTGTAGGCAGGCGTCTGTTCCGGAGGACGGTGCAGGAGTTGTTGGGCCCTTAAAGTCGCACATGTGGAAGGTCGACCTCCGTGAGTTTGACTTCAGGAGTGCTGGCATCAGCAGGTGTTGGAGCTGCAGTGTGAAGTTCAGTGGTACATCGTGCAGTTCCCTCAGGTCGCGCTACAAGCAGCGGCTCGGTGGCGGTCATCCAGTGGAGTCGGTGAAAACAGGTCTGTGGTGTGAAGAGATGTGGTGCTCGTCGTGGTGCTGGCATCTCATGGTGCAAGCAGCAGCGTCATTGTTGCTGAAGCGTGGTTGTGGGCAGCAGAAACAGTTGATGATCTGGAGTCGATGGTGCTGGCGTAGATGGACAAGGCTGCGGTGTGGGACAGGGCAGTGCATTGTGAAACCGATGAGTGGTGTCCTTGCACCACGGTGCACGCAGTGGCATCAATGTCAGCTTGGAGTGGCATCGTCCATGAGACTAGGGCTGCAGCGTGAAGAGAGATGGTGCTCTGTGTTCTCCACGAGTGGTGTCCAAAGGTCACAGCGCAGGCAACAGCGTCAGTGATGGTGTCGCAGGCGTCATCGGGGATACCAAGTAGGCAGTTTGAAGCAAGATGGTGCGAAGTGCGGTGGCCACAGGTCACAGTGCAAGCAGCGGCTCGGTTGTGGCAGCGGCGGACATCGTCATCAGTGGGACCAGGGTCACGGTGCGAAGTACGGCGGTACCATCTGTGGTGCATTCAGGTCACGTGGCCCACAGCGGTGTCATTGACAGTGGCGGGTTACATTTTTCCTCTGTGGCAGCTGAAACATCCAGTTCCAGTAGCTGGTACCTCAAAGATGTTAAAGTCTTTGATTTACCTGAGACTTCCAACAGGAGGCAAGCTCTACATCAAGCCTTTGGAGATCCCTTGCATGCAGAAATAACAGTCCAGTCCTTTCCCTTCCTAAGACACAAGCAGCAACTGCAGGCCAACCCAGCGAAGCACACAGCAAAGGGGCAGTACTCCTCCTGGCAGCTCTTCCAGCTCTTCTTTCTGACAGGTTCCTTAGTCCAGCAATATTAGAAAGTTCTGGTGTATGGGCTCCAATATCTCTACCATATTTTCCTTTGTTCTCTAGCGGCAAAATGTTCTCAGCTCAGTCCAAACCAGTTCTGTCCTCTCGGGCCCAGCTTCCTGGCAAGAGGCGGATACAGCATTGTGCAAGTGAGACAGGGTCTATTCAAGTGAAAGGGAAATCTTCTCCCACCACTCTAAATGTAGACCAGGCCTATTCAGGTGCTAGTGAAATTCTACCAACTACTCTGAATGCAGTCCTGGTCTATTCAGCCAAGCTCTGAGTCACCCAGGAAAGTCAAAGCACACCTCAACCCCCCAGTTGGTGTCTTCAGTGAATGCACATCCCCAGCCCCTGTCACTCCAAAACCAGACAGTCAATACAAAAACCTGCAGAGGCATATAGGTTGGCTGAGCAAGAAAATACCCAAATTCTAAAAGTGGTATTTTCAAATCCACAATATAAAAATCATCTTTACTAAAAGATGCATTTTAAATCCTGAGTTCAGGCATACTAAATTCCACTTCCCCATCTTGGTCCAATAGGAAGTTATACTTGTTACACAGTAGCTCCCATTCTATCCTATAGGACAGACAGCCATTCAATAGTGAAAAACAAAATACACTGTATTTCACTATGAGGACATGTCACACACAACAGTATATGTCCTACCTTTCACCTTCACTGCACCCTGTCCCTAGGGGTACCTTTGGCTTCCCTTAGGGGTGACTCACATGTAATAAAAGGGAAAGTTAGGGCCTGGCAAGGTAGGGCACTTGACAGGATGACATGGCAGTAAAACCTGTGTGCAGACACTGCAGTGGCAGGTCTGATAACCCTTTGAAATGCTGCTTGTGTGGGTGGTGCAATAAGTGTTGCAGGCCCACTAGCAGTATTTGATTACAGGCCCAGGACACACTCAGTGCACTGTACTAGGGACTTAGTAGTAAATCAAATAAGCCAATCATGGAAACACCAATCTATAAACACAATCTAAATGGAGAGTATATACACGTTAGCACTGAATAGCAGTGGCAAAGTGCCCAGAGTCCTAACACCAATGAAAGCAGTGTCAAAAACCGGAGGCCAAAAAGCAAAGCAGCTGGGGATAAACCAGCTGAAAAAGCCAGGTCTAACACAACCCCCTTCCAGCCTAAAGCCAGGTTACCCTAATCCATCCCTTGATGGACTTTCCTGCTCGGGGCAATCAAACCTAGACCTGGTCCACAACAGTGGGGGCACATTCTAGTCCTACGCCTTGCTGAACCCAGTTGGATCACTCTCAGGGTCCAATAAGCCAACCCTTGGGGGACCCTCCTCCTCAACTGTGGACCCCATCTGTCCAGCATCTAACCTTAGCTTGCTCACAGGTGTGTTCCAGCAGGCAGGTGGTACTATCATGGCCAAGACAGTGATGTGACCCAGTCTACCCCCAGGGTATGGCTTCTGTTCCCCCAGGACAGCAAGCTACAGGGCCACTGACAGCTATCAGTGATGAGAGCCAGACCTCATGCCTCTCAGGGATCTCTAACCTCTGTGGCATTGGAGTGGGGAGCGGTAACCCCAGGAGACTGGCACCCATTGTCCACTCTCCCTGCTGCCATGTCCAGTATGGCCTCCTCACACTGGCTCACCAGCCCAGGGTCTGTACCCTGAGGCTGAACAATGGACCAGGGTGGGCTCTTCCACACCCTATCCTCCCTCTGGGGCACTGTACCCTCCCACTGGGAGTGGTCCCCCAGACTCCTGAATTGTCAGGGCACCTGTGGCAGGTGTCCTGCACAATTCGTCCACCAGTTCATGGGTGCTATCCTGCAACTGGTACATCAGACTAGGGACTGTACCCTGAGGCTGAAAAGGGACTGGGGTGGACTCACCCATACACTGTCCTCCTATCTAGAGCTCTGCACCCTCCCACCTGGAGTGGTACCACCAGGTTCCAGAATTGTCAGTGCACCTGTGGCAGGTGTCCTGCACAATTAACCCACCAGTTCAGGGGTGTTATCCTGAAAATGGTACTTCAGCCTCAGGTCTGTTCCCTGAGGCTAGACAAGGGACAGGAGTGGGCTCTCCCACACCCTGTCCTCCCTTGGGCTCTTCACCCTCCCACCTAGAGGGGTATCCCCAGAATTTCCAAAGCGCTTGTGGCAGGTGTCCTGCACAATTCACCCAGCAGTTCAGGTGTGCTATCCTGCAACTGGTACACCAGCCCAGGGTCTGCACCCTTAGGCTGGACAGGGGTCAGGGTTTAGGCTGCCCTCTCCATGCCCCCTCCTGGTGCTCTGCACCTTCCCACCTGGAGCGGCGCCCCCAAAAGACAATTATATAGGCCACTTTTAGCATCCCCTTCCTTCAGGTCAGGGGACACCATGCACCTGGCCCTCCAACCCAGGGTCTGTACCCTTAGGCTGAACCTGTGCCATGGAAACAAGACCTTCTCGGAAGTATACCCTCCCCCAAGGGAAACAAACTCCTCATAAGTTGTGTGAGAGTCTGTCTGACACAGGTCTCCAGTCTCCTGGTTACCTGACAGTCCACAGAGATCCCCAGGCCAGAAGTGGCCTTACCAGGGTCAGTCCTAGGGTGCTCTGACCCCAGACTGGGTAACCTCTGACCCACTGGTCCTCAATTGGAGACTGTCTCCCCCTCACTCCTTCCTCTGGACTTATGCACCGTCCCACCTGAAGCGGTGCTGCCAGACAACAAAACTAGTGGGAAGCTTGGGACAGGCATTCCCCCCAGCTCACTTGACACTCTGGGATCCACCTCTGGGGATGGCCTCCCAGTACAGACTAGGCCTCCTTCCTGGTGTTCACTCATGGAACCAACCAGGCCCTGGGACTGGGTCTCGTACACTCAAGAACTCAGCCCATCCCCAGTCCCTCTACTCTGAGACTAGACATGGGACCCTTCACCAATCCCACTGCCCTGGGACCTACCTGGGCTAACACAACCCTCCCCTACCTCACTTTGTTAGAGAAAACATGAGACACCTCCTTCAGGATCACCCCCAGACACTTCTCCAGACCCTCTGGAAATCCCCTGAAATCCACTAAAAGGTCTGTCTCCAATGTGAGCTTCCTGAGGTCAGAAAACTCACACTCCACTGGGTGTTGGCATAGCTCTGAAAACAGGGACTGAGCATATGCTCTCCAGCATCCAAATTACACAGCCCCTCACATGTATCAACCAAACTACCCCATCTGGTGTCAAAAAAAGTACCCTACATATAGGAGACAAGTGGCTCAAATGAAATTGCTTTACAGTGAATAAGATCGCAAGTGGTGTGGGAGATTCAGAATTAGGACAGTGCAAGGGGGTGTCAGTCAGTCAATTACTTTTATTCGATTTTTGACAATCATAAAAAGAAACAGGATACAGTTCATGATATACACAAGACAAAAGGTAACTACATAGTATATCTACACAATGTATCATACATCAAATCATCAGTTTACATAAAAGTTTTAAAATAGTATATACAAGTTCTGTATCACAGTACAGTGTAGAAAAAATTTCATAGAAAAAAGGATTAAAAGATCAAAACGTCTATTAAAAATACATTAAGACATTTCGTTTATAATTAGTCCTTTGATTCCTTTACTATGCATTTTGTTAATACGGACACCTGCTACTAAAAAGTTTGCAACATGGAAAGTGATTCGTGCATTATGCAAAAGTTGCAGAAATAAGAGCGCTGGCCTAACCTGTAGGAAGCCAGCCTCTCGGAGGATTGGAACAAGATATTTCCTCCTGATTTGAGCATAATGGTCACAGAACATAATAAAATGTAGAGTGTCCTGAGATGAAAACTGATCACAATCACATGGCTTAGTGTTATCGGGTGTATCCCATCTATAATAGGTGCCCAACAAAAAGTGTATCAAGTTTAAACGAAATCTAATTAAAAGAAAGCGATGAAATGATTTATTTACATATACCAGGTAGGGTTCTGGGCCTGGGACAGTCTTAAGCACAACATTTCTTCTAACCATTGTTTTTTTTAGCTCTATTTCCTCCCGCTCTGCTGTAAAGAGGTTTATCAATGATGTCTTTATCATCTTGACATCCTCCTTTTGAATGCCATCTGGGCAGTTAAAGAGATCGATACGGCCCCCCTGGGTTAACATTGTTTTTACATACATCAGCCATGGAATCTTTAAGGCTCCATCCATGCTCAGGCAGTCTTTGAGGATTTTGTGATTTAATGTAATTTCCTCATTAAGCCAAGTTTTGAGCCAAGAAATAATGGGGGCAGATTTTATGATGTGTGTAACATACCCAGTACCCAGCTCTGAGTGAATTGTAAAAGTAGGGGTAGACTGGGGGACGGCAAGTAATGATCTAAAGAACCTATTTTCCGCCCTTTGGATGGGGGCTGGGTTTGTGTATCCCCATATTGAAGCTCCATAGATGATAATTGCCAAACACTTAGCATTATAAACCTTAAGAATTGCGTTTATTGGGCGTGACCCCATTTTTTTAACAAAATTCAATATAGCTCCAGCAGATCTAGTTACTGCGTTTGATTTGGAATTATGTTGGGCCCCCCAATTGCCTTTATCATCAAATAACACACCCAGGTATGTAAAGGAAGGAACCCTTTGAACTTCCTTTCCTGTGCAGGTGAAAGTTATGGTTTTCTTTTTCCTGCCTTTAAGTTCCATAATCATAACATGAGATTTTTGGGTATTTATTTTTAGGTCTAGCGAGGTCATAAAGTCCCCAAAGGAAGCCAATAGTTTATTAAGGGCCACACCTGTTCGTGCCAGGAGGACTGCATCGTCCGCGTACAGGAGGACCGGGATGTTATTCTCTCCTGCACGCGGGACGTCAGACCCCAGGGTGGTAAGAGCCGGCTCAAGTGCGTTTATATACAAAGTGAAGAGGAGAGGGGCAAGGATGCAACCTTGCCTCACTCCTCTCTGGGAGTTAAAAGGTTCAGTACATCTACCGTCTTTAGTCACTCTGACCGAAGCCTCCAATCCTAGATGGAGATCGGCTAAGAAGCCCACCAATGATCTTTCTATGCCCATTTCCAGAAGGACTCCCCACTGCCTTGACCTGTTGACTAGGTCAAAGGCTGAGGAGAGATCCATGAATGCCATGTACAGGACCCCTTTTTTCACTATAGTGTATTTACTGATGATCAGATGCAAATTAAGGCACTGATCCAGTGTGCTTCTTTTGGGCCTAAAGCCATATTGGGCATTTGATAAGATTCCCCTGCCCTCTAGCCAAGATGTTAACCTCCCCAAAATGACTCTGCCCAAGATCTTAACGGCAGAGTCAATAAGGGAGATGGGTCTATAGCAGGCAGGGTCGCTCTTTAAACCTTTTTTGAAGATCGGAATAATAATGGAACTTGTCCAGGATTTTGGGAGCATAACACCCCTAATAGAGTTAAACAAGTTTGTCAAGATCTTGGCCCAAAATTTGGGAGCTGCCTTGTATAAGCCCGCAGGGACACCATCAGGACCCGGCGCCTTGTTCTTGGTTGTATCGTTTATAGCTTTTTCAACTTCCTCAGGATTAAACGATTCAATTAGCTCAGTACTAGATTGGGTAGGGACATCCTGAATTTGGTCAAATGTGGGCTGGCTGTAGATATTACCAAAATGGGATAGCCACTGGTCGTCAGGTATAACACACTCCCCGACGTGATTCTCTGACCCTGAGAAATAGGGGTGATTAATCACTTCCCAAAATTTAGAACTGTCCCGGAGGACCTCTGGTGATTGAAGATCATTCCATGCCTGTTTTTTGATGTTCTTCTTCCTAATATAAACAGTCTGTTTGTACGCCTTTCTGAGTTGTATTATTTTTGTTTTATTTCTTGGTGACTCTTTTAGAGCCTTTAAGAGTGCAGAATGGGCCCTAGAACAATTAGTATCAAACCACCTTTTGCCTTTATGTCCCCTGGTTTTAGTTTTCAAGGTTAAGTCATTATTTACTAGCTGACATACTCGGTTAAAAGCCTGTACAATGGTAACATTTGGGGAGAGAGGGTCTAAGCAAATGCCTACCTCCACTTCTACCTTTGCTAGAACCTCTTTTAGGAAGGTAATCGGTGTCACATTAGACCATTTTAACCTTCTACCCTGGTCTTTGATTATCAGATCAATCGCTGAGCGTGTACCCGATTCGATAGAATCTTTAAAATCTAATAATCCATCCTGTGTGACCTCTAACACCACAGGATTATGATCACTAAAAATAGAGTCAACTACTCTATAACTAAGGATAAAAGTCAAAATAAAAGATGAGATGAAAATATAATCTATGACTGAGCCTGTATCATTTCCTTTATACGTTATTTGTCTAGGACCTAATGGGCAGCAACTGGATTCATAAAGATTAAAGGTGGCCAGGAAATTCTCCAGGACCTCCCCATGTTTTGTATGCTCGAAATGTGTAAGGAGCGAGAGAGGTGGGTCACCCTTATCATCCAAGGTACAATTTAGACGACAAGGATGAGTATTGAAGTCACCCATTAAGATAATCTCAAATCCACTTTTGAGTAATTTATAGCTTTCCAAAAATTCCTCAAGTGTTGCCAAAAGATGATTAGTACTGACAAATTCAGGGGAGTTATAAAAATTAATCAATAAAATAGTGGTTGAATTTGACATTGACAATTCGACTACCAGAAAATGGGGGGAGCTAGTCTGTAACTGTTTGGCTTTCCCTCTCAGATTAAGTGAAAGTAATATAGATAGACCGCCCTTAGCTCTGCCCGATGCACTTGGAATGGCAGAAAGGTTAAAATGTGCAAATCCATCTAACTGGAAGATGTTGGCTGTGTCCCAGGTTTCCTGGAGAGTTATGATATCAAAGGATGAAATAAAACTCAGCCAATTCTCGTCTTCAGTCTTAGATCTTATGCCTGCAATATTCCAACTAAGGATCCTACAAGTCTTCCTATATGTCAGTGAAGGGTTCAGATTAGTGTCTTTTGTCTTCTGTAGTCAATTTCTATTATCTGAGAGTGAAAGTGGTGAGAAACGGTTAAATAAAGGGACACCCTCTTTCTGTATACTGTTCAGATGCGGAGTCAATGTCGTGATTAGTGGAACATGATGAGGTGCAGGGGGTAAGGCCCCATCCTTATGGGGCATGGCAAAGTGACATGGACCTAGGGTAGGTACAGTTTTGGTCCCAACTATCTCTTGTGTGGATGAGAGAGCCTTTTTGCTCCCCCACGGGGGGTAGAAATGCCCTATAGGGAGTGGTCTTATTGCATTGTTTGTAATCATCGACCCATCCCAGAATAATCTTTCAGTCACTCCTATCTCAGAGAAATTAATGACTATACAGTCTCCCTAAATGTTCTTATCCCCATATCCTACCCACCCTACCCTTCTGGCCATGATGATTTGCCCGGTTATATCAAGTTCACCACTGGAATATTGTTTACACCATTCTCTAGATTTATCTAGCAGATCCCTGGTGGATTCTTTCTCATTTTGTGGCAAAGGTGGAACCCCAATTATTACTGCCACATAGGGTGCTGCCTGAGGTGGTAAATGCAGCCTAGCAGTGTTAGCAGTACGACGATTAAGTGAGTTATGGGTGATATCAGAGCCTGCTGAGGTGTTTTGTTGTATGACTGGAATGGGAGTATGTTGTGGTCGCAGTGGGTTACTGGTACCGTGTTTAGACCCATTTGCGGGTAGGGTCGGTGGTTGGGTTGGAGGGACGTCTATTTGTGGCTGGTGCGTGTTTAATGGGCTAGCCTTGGTGATTGTGCATTCCATGAATTCCAAGCTCTGGGTTTCATTAGACTTATTAGCATTAATAAGTATTTGCTCTTTAGTACGAAAATCGTTGATGAATGAGTCGATTTTCTCGCACCTCTTTAGCAGCCCAGCCAAACATGTATTCAGGCAATCAACAATGTCTTTGCCTATTTCTTCCAAAATTGGTTCAAGGCGAGCATTAATCAATTCTTCCAATTTATCCCCCATGGCTAGGCAAATGTCATTTACAAAGTCCTGATGAGGGGAAGCAGAAATACCTTTCCCCCCATTGATCTTTGATTTCGTTTTTGACTTGTTTGGGGACATTCTTTGACCCAGCCCCTGATGCTCTGTATGCAGCTCTGGGGAGTCATTTGTCTCTAGGTTACTGACGGATAGTGCCTCATCTGAAGGGCAAATAGGAATTGCAACCGTGGGTTGTGACGGTTCAGTAACAGTGGGGTTATTCTCTTTGCCCAGTTCCAATTCCTTTTCAGCGTTGGCTATTTTCTGATTAATAGCTCCTACTGCTGATGTGAGATATTAAATAATTGTATCTGCCTTACGGGGGACTTTAGCGTTTTTACCCCCCTGACCCTCAGGACCCAGATTCTTCCGCTTACCCATTAATCCTCTCAAAGGGGGTGGCCCGGCCCGGCCTCTTCTGGCCTCACACGGCCGCAGACGGCCTGCCCTCTGCCCGGGCTCAGCCCGGCGACCGCCCGCGCGCGTCCCGCGAGGCGGGAGATACAGCCCCCTCTTGTGCGCCTCCGGCCGCGGTCTTCCTGTGCGCCTGCGAGCGTCCCCGGATGTCAGGAGGGGACGCTGGGAGTTGTAGTCCCGCTGGTGGTGGAGGTGATGGCTGTAGACGCTACCCCCTCTCGGCGGCCGCTAAGTGTGAGGCGGCGGCGGGGGAGAGCGAAGCAATGCTGGTCTGGATATCCTTCCTTGCCCCCGGTGAGCGTATGACCCCCGCTCGACTGCAGGTACAGCCCCCTCTTTTGCGCCTCCGGCCGTGGTCTTCCTGTGCACCTGCGAGCATCCCCGGATGTCAGGAGGGGACGCTGGGAGTTGTAGTCCTGCTGGTGGTGGAGGTGATGGCTGTAGACGCTCCCCCCTCTCGGCGGCCGCTAAATGTGAGGCGGCGGCGGGGGAGAGCGAAGCAATGCTGGTCTGGATATCCTTCCTTGCCCCCGGTGAGCGTATGACCCCCGCTCGACTGCAGGTACAGCCCCCTCTTGTGCGCCTCCGGCCGCGGTCTTCCTGTGCGCCTGCGAGCGTCCCCGGATGTCAGGAGGGGACGCTGGGAGTTGTAGTCCCGCTGGTGGTGGAGGTGATGGCTGTAGACGCTCCCCCCTCTCGGCGGCCGCTAAGTGTGAGGCGGCGGCGGGGGAGAGTGAAGCAATGCTGGTCTGGATATCCTTCCTTGCCCCCGGTGAGCGTATGACCCCCGCTCGACTGCAGGTACAGCCCCCTCTTGTGCACCTCCGGCCGCGGTCTTCCTGTGCGCCTGCGAGCATCCCCGGATGTCAGGAGGGGATGCTGGGAGTTGTAGTCCCGCTGGTGGGGGAGGTGATGGCTGTAGACGCTCCCCCCTCTCGGCGGCCGCTAAGTGTGAGGCGGCGGCGGGGGAGAGCAAAGCAATGCTGGTCTGGATATCCTTCCTTGCCCCCGGTGAGCGTATGACCCCCGCTCAACTGCAGGTACAGCCCCCTCTTGTGCGCCTCCGGCCGCGGTCTTCCTGTGCGCCTGCGAGCGTCCCCGGATGTCAGGAGGGGACGCTGGGAGTTGTAGTCCCGCTGGTGGTGGAGGTGATGGCTGTAGACGCTCCCCCCTCTCTGCGGCCGCTAAGTGTGAGGCGGCGGGGGAGAGCGAAGCAATGCTGGCCTGGATATCCTTCCTTGCCCCCGGTGAGCGTATGACCCCCGCTCGACTGCAGGTACAGCCCCCTCTTGTGCGCCTCCGGCCGCGGTCTTCCTGTGCGCCTGCGAGCGCAAGGGGGTGATTAATTGAGGTATGTTTAATTGTTCTTCTTCTTTCTGATACAACAGGGGTAAGGATGCATATAAAATGTCAATGCAAATGTGTAATGCCTAAAATGTAGCAGACAGCCTCTGATTGAAGAGGTTCTGCATTATATCTGCTAATTGACAAAATAAAAGATGTTTACGAAAATAAAAGTACCGCACATCATTCTTGCAAGACTGGTGACACAGTGTCTGACTGTTGCTGTTCCTCAACCCACACTTTTCTGGCTGGTCGCCATACTCACTTAACAGGGCTTCTACCGGGAAGATGCCCTGGTACCCCTCTCCCTGCACCTCTCATCTAGAGGCAGTAGAGTGTCCCTCCCACCACCGGGAATATGATCCCCTTTTCTAGTTCTGCAACTCACCTCAGGGACCCTGCGCACCACTGGGACCCTGCGTACCACTGGAGTTACCTCACAATCCTGAGACCCCTGGTGTATGTTGACACGTTCTTTGAAGCAGGGCACCAAGTCTCTCTGCGTGTGTACCTCATTCTTGGCTCCCTGGTCTCCACACTAGGATCTTCAGGATGCCCACTGGCATTCCTGGCTGCTACCCAGGCCACCAGCACCTTTCATAGCTCCTCCTTTTTGGTGAGACCTCTCAATGGGACTTTGAGGTTTTTGCAAAGGGCCTTCAGTTTCTTTATGGTGTAGATTTCCAACCTATCCTCCTCACAATCCAATTCTAGGAATGTATTTGACTATGCTCTTGATCGAGACATGATGCAGTAGGGACTTCAAGTTCAAAAATAGGGAAAGATAAAAATAGATCAAAAAGGAAAAACCCAGTATGTGGTATGTATTGGTCTGGGATATGGTAGTACTGTACACCAATCACTGTAGGTCAAGTTCATACGCAAGTCCTATCCGCACCCCTGACAACCAATGTTAGAAATGAGTTTTCTGTTTGGCTAGGATCTGCACCTAAACCATGCAGAATCCACCACTCTAGTCAGGATAAGGGTATTACATGTCTAAAATAACCCCTGCTCACCCCCTTGGAAGCTTGGCACGAGCAGTCAGGCTTATCTCAGAGGCAATGTGTAAAGCATTTGCACATAACACACAGTATTACTGTGAAAACACTACAAAAGGACCCCACACTAGTTATAAAAAAATATCCAATATTTATCTGTGTAAAACAAGACAAAAATGATGAAAATCCAACATACAGTAATCCACAATACCAATAAAGCAAAAATAGACTTTATATTAGACCTGGCAGGTAAATTCCGTTCTGCTCGCGGATTTGCGGAATTTGGGTAAGCTCGCGTTCCGCGAAGAACCCAGGATTGTCCAAAATTCCGTGATCCGGGGCTTCGTGGAATGTTTTGTTTGTTCGCACTTTCAAAATGCGTGTTCGCAAGATATTTCTCCCTGAACACACAAACAGCATTTGCGAACAGGATAAAAGCATTGCGAACGGGCGTAACAAGTTATTCCGCATGTTCGCTGAACTTTTGCGTGCTCGCAGAGATTTTTTACCGTTTCAGGGAGCTTTGCGGAGCGCGACTACACAAATTCCGCCCACCCCTACTTTATATACAGTTCATTGTAGTCAATAGCTCCGTCCGGGGCTATCACGGCATTGTGAGCAAATAAATCTAAACAGTTCTGGCTGACTGCGGCAGTCGCAGTTCAGCTAAGGTGTCAGGAACACCCACAAAACAGTGCCTTTAGAAATGTAGGGCATCAGTGACCTCTCTTTGTGCTCCAAAGAGCCAGTAGGCATTGGTTTCAGTGGTCGATGCAGGAGTTGTCGGCAGGTGTCGGGACTGCGGTGTGAAATGCTGCTGTGCGGTGTGCGGTGCCTCAGGTCACGGGCAGGCACTGGCTCGGTGGTGGTTTTCCAGTGGCATCGGTGAGGCCAGGGGCATTGGTACGAAGTAACAAGTGCTTGTTGCAGTGCTGGCAGGTCACGGTGCAAGCAGCGGCGTCAGCGTTGCTGAAGCGCGGTCATCGGTTGAACCAAGACTGCGGTGCGAGATGGGACAATGCATCATGTGGAGCACACAGGTCGCAGTGCAGGCAGTGGCATCAGGTGACGATCTGAAGTCGATGGTGCTGGCGTCAGTAGGCAAGGCTGCGGTGTGGGATGGGGCGGTGAGGTAACTTGATACACAGTCTTGAAGTAGGAGCAATTTATTCAGTAGAGGAAACAGCTTAAGCAACCACTCAGATGGGAATGTCAGGAGATCTCTGCAACTCCCATATACAGAATGTAGAACACAGATTAGAGCATAACAATTCCTATGATGCAATTCTATGATACATATTAAAAGGGATACTACACATCTTCCCTCTTTTTAAAAAAAATAAAATAAAAACAATTAATGAACAAAATCATGTAACTTAACAGGAGTATGTTTGACACGAGAACTTTTCCTTAAAGGAATAACAGTAGATTGTATATTTAGCTTACCTACGTTATGGTGGGAATCATTAGCACGACTTTGTTGAGTTAGACTATCACACGTAACTTCAGACTCCAAAGACTCTTGTCCAAAAGAGTCCAATACGCTTGCAAATAATTCATCATTATTTCTAGTAGAACTTTGTATATCACCCCCAAATGTGTCTAAAAGAGCTGGATACGAATTACCATCAGACTCAGATAAAGAGGACAGGGAACTCATTGTTAAATTAAAAGCTCTACACAAAGAAACCCTACGAAAGTTCCACACTTTACCATCTTCAACCCTAACAGCTTTACTGAACACTTCTGTAACTCTACAAGGATCAGACCATTTGTTCCATCTAGAACCAGAAGTTCTTCCAAACTTGACTCTCACTAGATCACCAACTTTAATCCCAAATCTGTGATTACTTATACGACCAGAGGAACACCTCATCTTTTCCTGATATTTCACAACTTTATCCCTAATCTTAGATGGATCAACACAAGGTTCACTAGGAATCTTCAACTTCATCCACCAAGGTAACAGCTTCGAACCTGGTTTCCTACCTTTTAATAGTTCAAATGGGGATATGCCTGTGACTGAGTTAGGCGAAATGCGGTATGATAGAAGAGACGCTCGAAGAGTTTTCTTCCAATCTAACTTGTTTTTAATAGCTAGTTGAATGGACTCTTTAATAACTCGATTGAAACGCTCCGTTTGACCATTGGCCTGTGGGTTGTAATTAGACACCATTTTGTGTATCACACCACACCTATCAAGGAAAGAAGAAAACTCACTACTAACAAATTGTGGACCATTATCCGATACTAACTCAGCTGGAATTCCTTCCCTACAAAATATCTTGTCAAGAAATTCAACTACCTGAGAGGACCCAACTTTATCCACTACCTTCAACTCTGGCCATTTAGAAAAGTAATCAATCAATACCAAGATGAAAACAGATTTATTATCTGATAAATCAAGAGGACCAATAATATCAATTCCAAGTTTCTTCCAAGGACACATGGCATACTCAATAGGGGAAATATCCATTTTTGTAGCCAAAGGTTTTACTGACTTATCACTATTGGCACAAGGAGAACAAGAACTGACCCATTTGTCAACCATCCTATCGATACCTGGCCACCAGTAGAATTCACGGATTCTTCTTTTAGTGTTAGACATGCCCATATGGCCCTCATGTGCCATGGTAATGATTTTTTCTCCTAAATCACAAGGAGGAACTATTTTATCTCCTCTAGTTACAAAACCCTGATCAAACATTAGTTCTTCTTTTATTTTACTAAAAGATAAAACATCACCAGTAAGTTTTCTTTCTTCAGGCCACCCATGTTTCAAAAAATCCACCACATTGGACAAACAAGCATCTTTCCACATGGCGTCTCTCCAAACAGTTTCTGAGATAACACTGGATGACGCATTACACTGTACATCATTAACATCATCAATAGTTAAAACTACATCAATATCTCGACGAATATTGGCAATAACTTCTGAAACTACACAAGGCAATCTAGACATGCAATCTGCATGAACATTTAAACGGCCAGGCACATATTCCACTACACATTGAAATTCTTGTAGTTTTGCCGCTAAACGTGCTAGACGTGCTGTTAAAGTACGACCCCCACCAGCAGCTAACATGTTTATCAAAGGCTTATGGTCGGTTCGTAAACGGAATTTCGTTCCCCAAAGAAACTGTCTAAAATGTTCTACAGCCCAAGTGCAAGCTAGAAGTTCCTTCTCTATGGTGGAGTATTTGAACTCTGCACTTCGAAGAGTTCGAGATGCATAAGAAACTACATATTCCTCACCCTTATTCTTTTGCATCAGCACTGAACCAAGACCCACGTTACTAGCATCAACACACACAATGCATTCTTTACCCAAATCAAAAGGTCTTAAAAAAGGAGCATTTACAATCTCTTTTTTGAGTAATTCAAAAGCAGTCTGTTGTTCATTGTTCCAAATGAATTTAACATCTTTTTTTAGCAGTAACCTTAAAGGATGAACTTTAGACGAGTAATCTTGTACGAATTTACTATAGAACTCCGTAAGGCCCAAAAATGACACCAATTGTTCTTTACTACTAGGTGCTGGTGCCTTAGTTATACTAAGAATGTGGTTGTGTTTGGGTTTGATGCCTTGAGCAGAGATTTCATGTCCCAAGTATTCTACAGTGCTCTGTCTAAATTTACATTTAGCAAATTTCAAAGTCAAACCTTTTCTTTGAATAGATCTCAGTACTTTATCCAGATTCTTGTCATGATCCTCAAAATTCTTACCGTATATTAAAATATCATCTTGGAAGGCTATGGCGTTATCACAACCCTCCAAAACATCTTTCATAAGTCTCTGGAATACAGACGCCGCACTGGCTAAACCAAATGGCATGCGTCGAAATTGAAACATGCCTTCCGGTGTTATAAAGGTGGTGAGAAACTTAGAATCTTCATGTAGTAACACTTGATGGTAAGCACTAGCCAAGTCTAAGGTTGTAAAGACACAAGCACCAGTGAGCATAGAAATCAATTCATGAATATGGGGTAGGGGATGTCTATCAACCCAAATTTCACTGTTCAAACTGCGAAGGTCAACACATAGACGAAGTTCGCCGTTGCTTTTAATGGATAAAACCAGTGGAGAAACCCAGGGAGAGGACTCGGTAGGTTCAATAATTCCTCTGGTTACTAAATCCAATAATATAGTCTTCAATTTGTTCCTGTATGCTAGAGGTACATTGCTGACTTTATGTCGAACTGGTATCGCACTTTCCTTTAGGATAATTTTATGTTTGAAATTTACAAATTCCCCCAGTGTATCAGAAAAAATGTTAGGAAACTTGCTTTTAATTTGGACAGTGAACTCATCATCAATTGGAGGTATTAAATAAACTGGTGGGGAGGCATTAGGATCCAGTTTAATTCCTAATTCGTGTTGGTGTGGCCAACTTAGGATAGAAGCTCCCTTGGATGCAACATAAATGTTACCTTTAATGTTCCTATGTTTGAACTTAACATCTGCCCACATAAACCCAACTAAATCAATTTTCTGACCAGTATAACCTCCCGGTCGAACATCTGATGGAAGTAGATCTGAAGAATCCCAGTACTTGTTAAAGATGTCTTTGCCAATTATACTGTACCAGGCACATGAGTTTATGAGCATAGAAATTTCTACACCATTTATTGATATTATATCTTTGGGAAAACCTTTGCATTTAGTGTCGCCAACGCATAATAAAGTATTAATTTCCTGAATCTCCTCACAATTTTCATATTCTGAATCAGTTAGTAAATTTACTTTTTGTGGAGATCTACACATTTTACTAAAATGGCCTGGCTTTTTGCATTTTATACAAATGTTATTCCATGCTGGACAACCTCTGTAATTACCAACATGATCGTTTCCTCCACACCTGTAACAAATAACTTGGGATTTCTTGCCCGTGAATTTGTTGTCCTTTCCAAAATATTCTTTTTTAGTTTGAGTGGAAGGAAACTTTTTTGAATATGGACATCCTTTTCCAACGCAACCTCTGGAATTATTACCTTATTTTTAACATCTTGGTTTCTGATCTCGTTAACAAAAAGTTCAGATTGTTCAATACCTTTTGCTATATTTAATACGGCATTGAGAGAAGATTCAGTTCCCATCCATAAACGTTCTTGTATTTTTTTGCTCTTGGTCTTCATCATAATTTGATCTCTTAACACCTGTTCGAAATTAATCGTTTCAAAAGCACATGAACCTGCTAAAGTTCGTAACGCAGCCACATAGTTCTCAATGGACTCATCATTTTTCTGTGCCCTAGAATAGAACTTAAATCTCTCCATCACTGTATTGATTTTCCTTCCAAACCTAGAAGCTAGTTGTTTTACTACGACTTCAAAAATGTTAAAATCACCAGCACCCTCAATAGGAGGTAAAGTTTCTAACTCCTTAAGACCTGCACCTCCCAGACAATTTTTTAATAGTGCTAATTTTCTTTTTGGGAGAACACCCATCCTCTTCCACAACATCCACATAGGCTAGAAATGTGGGATACCACAAGTCCCATTCTACCTTAGGATCTCCAGCAGTAGGTAAAAAACGTGAAGGGGAAGTAATATTATTCGACATCTCCACTAAATAAAAGTAAACTTAAGCGCTAAAATTTGTATAACAGAATAGCAATAAAAATAATGAACTAACAAAATAAATGTAATCACCGTGGTCAATGTCGTTTCTTCAATGGAGTTTCATGTAGACAGTCCGATGGAAGAGAAATAATTGTGCAGCAGTTTATTAGATGTGAACGTTCGTTGTGCGCTGTCAAAAGGAAATGTAATTAATAGTCATCCTTAGCGTAATGCAGCATAGTCTAAACAAGGAATGGAAAAAAATAAATCCGCAAAATGGCTGCTACGTTACGTCGAAGTGTGTTACACTTTGACCTCTGAGTGACGCTTTAGACGTTTAGACGAGCGTCGTGTCTGTAGAATGTTGACGTAGAGAACACTCTGAGCGGTGAACGAGAACACTGAGAAACAGGCGTCAGCGCGAACTCTGGGGCACGCTCAATACAACGCCATGGAATTTCAGGTCAAGTTCAAAGATATACAGATCATTCAAAGATATTAGTCAAGGGCTTTTCGCTTTCTTTGACAGTTTAGTCAGGATATTCCTTGTTACGCTTCATACGACACATTGCACAGGCTGAGGCTGATCTTGTAAAAGTAAATATGCCAAAATGAAATATGTAGTGGCATGCTGAATGAAGACGGGGATGACAGAGTTAATTAAAAAAATATGGAGAAACACCGCCTTACACTGCCGCAGGTGCGATCAAAGCACTGAATTAATTACTGCCACTGGTGCGATCGTTATACACAAAATCAAAATAGTTTAAAAATGACCTTATAAGATGCGTGAATGCTGTTCCTCGATTTTTTTTTTTTTAAATTGCTTCCTTTCTTCAAAGAATGAGTCCTTCTTCTTGGTATCCCGATCGTCGCCAATTTATGAGGTAACTTGATACACAGTCTTGAAGTAGGAGCAATTTATTCAGTAGAGGAAACAGCTTAAACAACCACTCAGATGGGAATGTCAGGAGATCTCTGCAACTCCCATATACAGAATGTAGAACACAGATTAGAGCATAACAATTCCTATGATGCAATTCTATGATACATATTAAAAGGGATACTACAGGCGGCCCATCAAGTAACCTATGAGCGGTGCCCTCGAACGATGGTGTAAGCAGCGGCATCGATGTCAGCTTGGAGGTGCATCATCGATGAGACCAGAGCTGCAGTGCAAAGTGGGATGGTGTCCATTTTCTCCACAAGCGGTGCAGGCAGCAGCATCAGTGATGGCATCCCTGTGTCATTGAGGATACCAAGGCGGCGTTGTGAAATGAGGCAGTGCAAAGTGGGGTACCTACAGGTCACAGTGCAAGCAGGGGTTCAGAGCGGCGTCAGATGGCGTCGTAGGTGAAACCAGGGTTGCGGTGAGAAGTGCAGCTGTGCCCTCTGCCGTGCCTTCAGTTCACGCAGCCGGCATCTTTGCCTTGTTGACGTTGGTTAGCTTGCTCTCTCACAGCACTTACCCAGGAAGTCTGCGCAGCGCTGTCTCAGGTCAATGGTTTGGTGATACTGTATCATAGGTTCCCGGCACAAGACAAAGGCTTTCTGCATCTCTTTCTTTGCATGGTGCTGCTAACTTAGACAGTAGCATACCTGTCTATGCTTGTGCTGGCAAAGGAAAAACGTGGGGCATAAATAGAATTTTCACTAAGTGCCAGGAATTTTCTCATATTGAGTTGAACAGTAATCCTACACACTATAGCTAAAATCCAGAGGTTTATTTTTTAGATGGAATGGACAACGTTTTATTGTTTTTAGCTGTTTAATCAACAGAAATAGTGCACAAAGTTGTCTTCCTACAGCTCCATGCTGTCTAGTGTTACCTAGAGCCCGTATTTCTCCATCAGCCCTTCTTTTATATGGTCGTGCAGTAAAATCTCCTTTCTTATGCACCCTGATCAAAATTCTCTGGAGTTAATATATTTATTCTAATTCTTTTATTAAACACTCTCAGGCACCTGACCCCTTACCGGGTCCTATATTTCACCCATGAGCAATTCAGGCACTTAGTTTATGGTCACTAGCATTTTCATTAGGGGTTATCTATTTATCTAAAAGGCGTTAGAACCACTTACCCACACTTATAAATTTGACTCTCTGGATGATAAAAGGCTGAGACCCCTTACCAATTTGCGCGCTATACACTTACACCCAGCTTGTTAGCACATTGTGTGCAGCACAGTTTCAGCTTCTTGGCTATCACAGTCGACTTGTTTCTACAATAACAGATAGATGAAGCAGGCATAGAATTCATTGAGCGAATATACATTATTTAGGGCTTAATGCACTAATTGTGGCACAGCTGATTGCTTCCATAACCTGTGTTTTGAATTAAATCTAGATAGTTCAGCAGTTCACTCATTTGCATTTTATCTCAAGGTGTAAGTATTCTCACCATTAATCTTGTTTTATCTTTTTCCACTACACAAAATATCTTTGGTAGTAAAAGTATGTTTTACGCAGAATTGTTTTTTAATTATACAGTATTTTGAAACAATAAGTGGCAATGCCATTAATCAATACAAAGTAGTGCGATGCTAATGTGAATGTAGCATACACTTCCTTGCAACTTACTACTTAATGAATTCTACAACAATGCCACATTTTTCTTGTCTTTTTCAAGTCCAGTAGAAGAATCTACAGTTTTATACGTAAGAGCTGTTGATTGTTTCATATGCCCCTGTATTGGGGTCAAGATGCATGGCATCCATATATTGCGATTTCATCGAGCAGTAAGTCTACGTCCCGACGCATGGACCATTACTTTTCAAAGAGCAAATACATAATTTTGCTCTGATGTTGTATGGTAATAACTATTCAAGAACTGCACTCCGGGGGATTTGTTCATGGTCCGTTGCCTTTTACCCTTTGGAATAAATGGCGGCACTAGGCAAGTCCTTTATCAGCAGTATGTAGTACACTGTAGCAGCAGGTAGTTAAAAAGGTAAACCGTGCAGCAGTGCCTTACCAGTTGATTCAAATTACGGGTAAAGTTCATAGATGTCCAGACTAGGGGCCTCATTTATGAGGCCTTGCGTCAGTTTTGCGCTTCCGATGCGTCACTTTTTGTGACGCATCGGCGGCGTAAAACATGCCTCCTGTTGCGCACTATTTACAAAGTGACGCATCTAAGCAGATGCGTCACTTTGTAAACCCCTGCGCTACATTATACCTGCGTCAGGTATAATGTATGCAGAGGGGGCGTTCCCCCGTAAAAAGCCTCGTAATAGTGACGCAGTGAAATCTATGAGATTTCACTGCGTCACTTTTAGGACGCTGTTGCGTCAAAATCTTGCGCCTGCCTCACGGCAGGCGTAAGACTGACGCAAGCCCTTTCACATGGGGCTTTCCCCATGTGAAAGGACGCATTGCTGGAGTTGCGTCACTTTTGTGACACACCCCAGCAATGCGTGACTTTTGCGCTTACAGATACGTCAGAAATACTGACGTATCTGTAACTCCTTGCGACATGATGCGTCATACTGTAAATATGACGCATCATGGGTGTCGCAAGGAGGACGCAGTGAAAAGTGACGCATCGCTGTTTTCACGCAGCGATGCGTCACTTTTAATAAATGAGGCCCCAGGAAAGCAAGGCAGCATTTAAACTGTTGCTTGAGACTTTTGTGTCAATTACTGAGGCACTCATTTTTTCTACATCACCTTCTTTAGTCTAAAAGCAGCAATTAAAAATGTTGAGTAAACAGTATCCTTCAAAGCAAGGCAAAGATGAAATATCACTGATCAATGAATTGAGGGACTGATTAGGGGTTCCTTGGGAAGACAGTCAATGTCTATCACGTCCGAAAAAATCCTACAACTTGGGATTCACAATGTGTTTAGTGTGATTAATAGCACCTATTCTAAGTTTTTCAAAAAGGGGATTTTGTTTTCTCTCAAATCCTTATGTGCCTGTAGTCACAGTTCCCTTTTCCTCTGCAAATTCTAGCAGATTTGCCCTGCCAAAATGTAATGCGAACTGACATTTTATGGCGCACGGTAATTACCAGATGGGATAAAAATGATATCACTTTGACTTTACATCATGTATAATTGTTGTTCCTATCCAAATGTGTTTCAGAAAAAAATTGCAATGTAATGGGTGGCTCTTAATCAGGCCACAAACACTCTTATTCAATGATTTTGATCAGTGTGTGTTTAAGAGTGAGTGTAACAGGAGTAATTCTCACTAGCGTAATTACTCAAAATTACTCGAAATTACGCATAATTGTGTGAGAAGCGTAATCCAGCATTTAGCAGTATTTTCTTAGTGCAAAATGCACCCTTGCATCCTAAATGGGCCAGAGGATGCATTTTGCTCCAAGAAATAGCACTAGTACTATATGGCATGAACAGCAGTAGCCAGCAGATGATCACTTTCTCTTAGTTCATTGTTTGTGTGCACCTGAGGTTGGATCTTTCCCCAAACTTAGGGCCAGATGTATCAAAGGGTTTTACCCATTCTGTGTCTATGGGAAAATGTGTTCATACATATGGCCCTTACTCTCTTAATTACTCAAGATGGCGTAATTGGGTAGTTTCAGTAATTTCACATCACAAGAGTAATTTGTAATTACTGAAATTACACCAATTACTCCGGTGTAATTAAAATTTCTCCCAGGCGTATTTGTGAAGAAGATGTAAACTGGAAACAGGTGCTAAGTGTAAAGCTTTTTATTTTTTATTTTAGTATTTTTATGAAATACTGCATGCCTCCTTCCTGCTGTATGTGTGCAATGTAAATAGTGGCCTTATAGAATAAGCAGAATAGCACTGCACAGTTTTCTAAGACAAGAAGAATCTTGATTTCTTTATGTGAAAGATTCCCAAGTCTGGGATTCCAAGACGAGGTGCAAGTCAATAATGTTTGAGACTGATGGGTTTCATTGGTGACCATTTTCAGGGCCACATTGCCAGGATTGAATTAGTTTGCTAGGGGAGGGCTTGCAAACATACTCAAGACTTTATGAAATAAGAGCAGGAAAGGAAGGGGCGCTACTAAACCATGTGATGTTTACCTTAGTAGCCCTGTGACACTGATGAAAAAGGCTAAGGAGAGACGGTGTCAGTTGGAGAACCAGGTGTAGGCCACATCGCATGAGCAACTTGGTAGAGAACTCGGATAAGCTCTACTTGGGTGAGACCAACTGGTGGTGCTTTCTCCTGCACTGGTGGTGCCAATAACATCCTCTGATTGAAGCGGGCCACCCCGGAGGGGGTCCGTGGTACTGGGTTTGTGCTGCATAGTGGCTATCTCACTGGGCCTGTTTGTTAGTCGGGATTTTGGCCATGGGCTGTGTAAATCCCACCTAGGAAAGGTAGTGAGCTCTGGAGCTCAGCATTGAGTGTGCTGTAGGGAGACCAGCTTAGTGAGGATCCTGCACTTGATGGCATGCAAAACTTTGCGTACCTGCAGCACCACTGACCTTGTTTGAGGGGTGGCCTATGCCCAGTGAACAGCCTGACAACAATAACAGAAGAACCCAGTCTGGGTAATGCAACTGGAGGTGCCATCGCCTGCATGGGCGGTGAAGGGAGTGGACATCCTCTGCCTGGAGTAGACCAGACTGTCTAGGGTTGTGGGACACGGTCAGTGGCATGCAGTGACTACACCAGTGGGCCTTCCCTTCTGGCTGTGAGCGATGGGCTCTAGAGAGCAGACTGCTGAGAAGAACTGCACCCTAGTGCACCGGGGCTGATTTTGAATTGGCTGTAAAGTGAACAACTGCCAAGCTTGCTGCAATGTGGAACTTGTGTACAGTTGCTAAACTCTGGCTCTTGAGGCCAGAGGTCATGTCACCAGAGAGGTTGGGTGGTATAGGGAGGTAGCTGACCTGGATCAGGCCTGATAGACTGTCAAAGAAACAGATTCCTGGGAAACAACTCAAAATCAAAAAGGTCAAGCACCAGTGACCTGGGTCAGGGAGCAGCTGTTGGACTAGCCTGTTCTGGACAGTGAGACCATCACTGGGAATGCAGGGCAGAAATGTGATAGACCATTCGAGAACCCATGTGTGTGACTTTGAGTTAACCAAGTTCGGTTTTGGTTCCACATTCAGGAATTGGGTGAGACTCCTCTATACAGACCTGTGAGCCAGGGTAAAAGTAAACAGGGTGTATTCAGACGACTTCCCCATATGGAGAGGGACCAGGCAGGACTGTCCTCTATCCCGGTTAGTATTCGCCCTTAACATAGAGATAGAAGCTTGTGAAATTCGAGAGGAAAAAGAGATAAGAGGGTTTAAAATTAAGCAGACATATATGTTCGAGGAGAAAATATCGCTTTATGCGGATGACGTCCTCTTGTATGTCACTCACCCAGCTAGTACTATCCCAGTGTTGTTTACCCTGCTGGGCCGCTATGGCTCCTATTCAGGATATATGATAAATTGGCACAAGTCGATCCTTTATAGCCCCAGGCAAGGAGAGGTTTGGCCCCTCCTGCCCGGTGCCCTTCTGGTCACAGGCGAAGGGTTTACATATCTAGGTATATATGTAACCGTAGATAGAAAACTCTCCTATCAAAGAAATATCCAGCGAGTGCTCACAAACTTTGTTAATGATGCCACTAGATGGAAGACTCTCCCCTCACGATTTTAGGTCGCACCGCAATGTTCAAAATGATAACGTTGCTGCGCTTTCTCTGTGCCCTACAAAATGAGTATTTTTCCCTCTCCCGACAGAGTTTTAAAGATATAAATGCTGAGCTCCGCTCACTGCTTTGGCTAGGGAGACAATCCAGGATAGCCCTAGATACCTTGCAAAGGAACCAATACAATGGGGGGATCTCTTTGCCAAATATTGAAGCATATTACTGTGCAGAACACTTATCACTGATAAATGAATGGCTTCACGCTCGTGCAGATCACCCCACCTATAGATTAGAGAGAGGGACAATGGCGCATCGCACCTGTTTGCATTATATATATATATGGGGGTAGAGGGAAAGGAAAAACTGCTCCCAGCAACGCAGGTTACTATGGAGGTCTGGGAGAGAGCGACTAGGACAATTGGCTGGGCACACAAACCAACAAAACAGACTCCAATATGGTCCTGCTCGTGGCTAAAGAAACTGCATAAGCTAGGGTGGGTTTAAGGGGTGGGACGATATAGGAATCTCTAGATTAGGAGACTTGCTGAAGAGGGGAGACCTAAAGTCCTTCCAGACACTGAGGCTGGAATATGGATTGCACCATACTCAGTACCTGAAATATGCGCAACTGCGCCATGCATGGAGGGCAGAGAGGGCGCTCGCCTCTCCCTTGCCAGAGTATGCCCCGCTCGAGGGCCGCTTACTACAGGAGCAAGTCCCTTGCAATATAGTATCTGTGACATATAAAACTTTGATTAATAATATGCCTGACAGACTAGAGAAGCTTAGAGAAACATGGGAACAAAACCTGGGGGAGATGGACATGGTGGACTAGGAGACAGCCCTGATGCATCCTAGGGAAGTTGCAATTAAGTCTTGTATACGGCTCATACAATATAAAATTTTCCATAGGGTATGTTATGATAGACTACGGCTGCATCGTATGGGGCGGGCTAGCGACACCAACTGTCTGCGATGTGGTCATGCTCAGGGGGACTTTTATCATACTATCTGGGAGTGCCATATAATTCAGGAATACTGGGTTAAGATACTGAGGGAACTGAGTAAGATACTGGAGACGGCTCTCCTGGTGGAGCCCAAACTGGTGCTGCTGGGAATATCCAAGGATGTCAATCTGAATGGCCCACTTTTGATTTTTGTAGTACTAGCATTAGTGGTGGCTAAGAGAGAGGTGGCCTGGGCGTGGGGCGCTCCCATACCTCCTCGGATAGAAGACTGGAGAAGGGGCATGGATATGTATATGTCAGCATAGAGGGTTACATACAAAGCTCGGGGACGCCTCAAGAAGTTCACTAGAGTATGGGGGTAGTGGAGATGATATCATGGCCTAGACGGGGGACTGTGAAAAGAGGAGGGGGGGATAATCTATTATCCATGATGCAGGTGGGGAGGCCGTCACACAAACTTTGCACTATAGAGACTTGTGGGGAATTATTTTACAGATCTGCTGTGTTGATAGTGGGATTGCTGGTCTGGTGGGAGGAGGGAGGAAGGTGGAAAGGTGGCGGGGTATGGGGAATGATTACATATGTCATGCCTGTTATGTTTATGCACTTTAAAAAAGCAAATACAAATATTTTAAAAAACAAAACATGTGCAACTTTGATTTGTGCTAAAACAGGGAGGTTTTCTCTTTTGAAATGGACAAGGACAAGGTTATTAAATCCACACAAAATCATTCCATTACACAATATAACATCACCCGGACATTGGGGCAGTGATACATTTGACAGACTTTTGCAGGGTCTGCTGTGCACCTCCCCCGAGCAACAATATTTAGATTTGCTTGTACACATACAAAACACAAGTAGGACTAAGGAGCCAAAGATAGATGAGTTCGCTTTTGAGGTTAACATCCTGTGAGCAGAACTCCGGAAAATAATCAATAGAGTTATCAGGACTGACTGCAAAGTTCATGGGTTGCTCACAGAAGAATCAAGACTTACAAATACTCGGGCCACACGCAGGACTCAAACCTCAACCCTCGAGGACTGAGTTGAGGATGCTAAGGGTCATGCTTGCAGAAATGTTTTTCCATTCTTGGGCTTCTCTGAGTGGGCAGAGTCAACTTCTCTAGAGGAATTCCTCAAATAACGGATCGTCAAAGTGCTCTAGATTTGTGATCTATTCCTGTTGTTCATCATTAAATGAGACCACAGAGGGCTCACTCCTCGGCTTGGCACCCAGTTGCCAGTCACGGGCAATCGTTGCAAGATTTCTTAATTATAAAGACCGGGAAGCCAAACTTCAAGTAGTGGATGACACCATACCTTTTAAAAATCTCTCCGAATGTCATCTTTCCTGTTTATACCAAAAAAGTACAAAGTACAAAACATTCCTTGCAGTGAATTAGAACTCAAAACAGTTGATCAGAAGTACATGTTCCTACTTCCAGCGTCCCTCAAGGTAATTGATAATAGAAAAGTCATTTTCTTAACACTCTTGGTTGTGGACCTGGTTAGAGTGCAGGGATGGAAGTCGTCCAGGAACACTACATGTGCTTCCTAAGAACTTGAGAATACACACAGGGTGGGGGGTGCCCTGGATGATGGAAATATTTTTAAGAGACCCAGAGACCTCTGGGTGCTTTGTTGTAACCTATTTCATGGAGAACTGTTGCATGAGCATATATACTGTGGACCAATGATTTGAGATAGGAGTATGCTTCTTTGCTACATCATAGAAGAGGTCTCTGAGAGAGCTGCAACCAGATTGACTTGCTGAGGGTCGCTGGGTGTTTGGATGCACCTGGAGACAGGAAGGTGCAGGATCTCTCTGAGTCCTCCCTCTTATGTTTTCTAACCAGAAATTATTTTTGGGAAGTAATAAATGTGGGTGGAAGATTGTGATAAGATCAGCACTTTTGGTATGGTGCTGCACACACATCGATTGCAATGATGCTCATGTTTCTTTTTGTTCAGGTGTCTGCCTTGGTGTGGGAGGATGGCGGGATCTGTTACTTGTAGTCTGTTAGATTTATATGTTAGGTGTTTTAGTTGGTACCAAAAACAAGACACCAAGTACTATACATGCCAAATCCGCAGCACCACACAGCTGGATCATTGACATAATATCGACAGTACTAATATTGAGCAAAACAATTATTGACACACCATTTTCAACCATGTTAGATTTGGGGGTCTCTAGTTTCTAAAGGTAGGGACCTGTGACAAATAGGAGGCCTTGCGTCTAGTCTGGGTAAGTGACTACACTCCAAAATAACCCCTTGGTAGCTTGGCACGAGCAGGCAGGCTTATCTCAGTGTGTAAAGCATTTGTGAACACATACAGTAAGGCAGTGACAACACTACAGATGGTATTTTTATATAGATTTAACACAAGACCAAAAAACAAATATCCACAATACTGTACTCAAAAATAGACTTTAAAATGTTATAAAATAGCTCAGTTCTCTCAAGTTGGAAATACAACACTTTAGTCTCAATGTACCTTGAATGCGTAATGCAAAGGAAACAAAAGGGTCACAGGGAAGGTGATGCGTTGGTTCCTTACATGCAGGGGAGTGGATGTGTTGGTTCCTTATCTCTGCGCAGGGAAGTTGATGCTCACTTCCTTACTGTGTGGGGAGTTGATGCGTTAGTTTCTTACGTCTCTCCGGTACGATGCGACAAGATGGCACCTCGATGCGATACTCTTCTCCGGTGCAATGCAATAAAATGGCGTCTTGGTTGCGATGCGACAACGTTGGTGTGATGTGTGCACACACGACAGCCTAGCGGCGACTCGATGATCTTTGGAGCCACAACAGGCCCTGCAACGCGCTTTTCCGGTGATGCAACGATGACCTCAGTGGCAGCGTCCCGCTTCTCCGGCGATGCGACGTGCTTCGGCGATGTGATGATGACAGCGGCATCGGCGTCTCGCTTCCTCGGCGAAGCAATGACAGCCGCTGTGGCAGCGACACACTTCTTGTTGTTGCGTCCGGCTTCCAGCTCCCAGCGACAAGCAGTCTCTCAGAAGGCCCAGCACAAAAGCAAGCACTTCAATTCCCAGCAAGGGATCTCAGGGGGAGCTAGTTTGTGGAGTATTGTATCCCTGAGACTTCAGGTAGGAGGCAAGCTCTAGTTCAAGCCCTTGGAAGTACCTCTTCAAGTTGAGAGAAAGCACACTCAGTTCTTTTCTCCTTTCTTTGGCAAATGAATCAACCACTGCAGGCCAACCCCCAAACACACAGCACGGGGGTAGTCTCCTCTATCAGCTTCCTGGTTCTTCTCCTCATCAAAGGAATGTCTTGATTCCCAGAAGTGATCTAAAGTTCTTGGGTCTGGGTCTCAATATTTATACTCCTTTTCTCTTTGTTCTCTGAAGGCAGAGAGGCATTTGCCTAGTTCAAACCAGTTCTGGTAAGTCCTGTTGCACTTTGTTTACAGGACTCCTTCTCTTCCTTTGACAGCGCCGGCCAGGGAAATCAGACAAACCACAGGAGGTGGAGCCAGCATTGTGGAGGAAAGGCACAGCCCTATTCAGGTCTCAGGTGCAACTCCTCCCTCTCATCTGCATGCAGATCTCTCTATGCAGCTCTGGGTTGACTCACCCTGTCTCCTGGAATCACCCAGCCCCTGTCATTCAAACTCCACATAAGGAATACACAACCTAGCAGCGGCAGGCTTGGATGGTTAGACAAGAAAATACCTACTTTCTAAAAGTGGTATTTCCAAACACAGAATGTTAAAACCAACTTTACTAAAATATGTATTTTATCATTCTGAGTTAAAGCATTCTGAGTTAAAGCATTCTAAACTCGAATTTCTACCTAGTTCCCTGAGTCAGTTAGGATTATAAGATGTAATAATCAAACTGCCCATTCGGGCCTATGGGGAACAAGTAGTCTTGCAATAATGAAAAACGAAAATAGCTGTAATTCACTATTAGGACATGCCACACACATCAGGGAATGTCCTACCTTTTACCTACAATGCACCCTGCCCTTGGGCCTACCATAGGGGTGACTACTATGTATAAAAGGGAAGGTTTAGGGACTGGCAAGTGGGTGCACCTGCCCAGTCAACATGGCAGTACCAGACTGCACACAGGCCCTGCAATGGCAGACCTGAGACACACTTTACAAGCTGCTCTGGTGGGCAGCACAATCAGTGCTGCAAGCCCACCAGCAGCATTGGATTTACAAGCCCTGGGCACACGCTGTGCACTATACTAGGGTCTGACAAGCAAACCAATCAAGCCAATCATGGAGTCACTAATCCATACATCAATTTATCATAGGGAGCACTTGCACTGTGGCAGTGAACAGCTGGGGCACAGTACCCAAAAGCATCTAAAACCATGAAAAACATAAGAGGCAACAGCAAACATATGGGAGGGAGACCCACGCCAATGGTGCCAGGTCTAACAGACCACAAACAATTATCGACATCCTATATTTACTTAAAAAAATACACAAATATCGAAATAAGAAATATCGCCAGTAAAAACACTGATACATCTAATCTCGAAATCAGATATATCGAGAACAATAATATCTTATTAATTAAATAAATATACAGAACAACAAAAATATTGAAATAAAAAATATAGACCACATTATTAGCATAAACACACAAATATCGACACCTTAAAAATAATAAAAAGAACACAACACATACCATTAAGAATATAAACAATAGAACAAATACACACAATATAATTAAATACCTGAAAATTATTTTAATATTAAAATAAAACATCACAACAAAATATTTGTTATACATTTACAACATTATTACTGTACAAAATAAATACTAACATATTACTAAATATACACATAATATAAAAAAAGAACTTAACCTTAATTAGTGTTTGCCAAGTAATGAAACAACTACCAAAACAATTTAAACCCATTCTTAAAAACCAATGACAAGCAACTGCAAACCAAATAACCAATTAAATGAACACTATATAAACAAGTGGAAAACCAACATAAATCGGTATTACACCAGCAAACACAAGAAGAAGCAAAATCCCGGTTTTCTTCTACAACATCACACTGCCACATCCAAAACTTCTAATTCAACTTCACAAAGTAAGTAAAATATGATATATATGATATAATGTAACAAAATAAAACTAAACTAGTCTTCAACAAATTAAACAAATAACCCAAAGTTATCATAAATTATATCTCCCCTATAGAATATCCAAACTACACTCAACTAACTACAAACAACATCCAAGAAACTCCCAACGCAAAAAAACACTAACTACCCACTCCCTAAAATACAAAAAATACTGTTAAATAAATTAAAAATATATTTTTCTTCAACAGAAAAAAACACAAGCACTGAGACCTAAATGTCAAAGAGCATAACCACCCCCCGAATATAGCAGAGACAGAAGTAAGAGATGTTTTAGAAACTCTTAAAGAGGCTATTACTAACTCATAGAAATACTAAAGGACATCCTACTTCCTGAACATGTAACTGGACAATAACCCTCCATCTCAACTTTAAAAAGATTAATTGCTAGAACTGAGAAAGCTACTACTGACACCCTACCTGCCCCTAAAACATTCAGTGAAGTTGAAATACCACCTAAACTTACTCTAACTTATAACAAAGAACAATTCCTTATTTATGATAAAAAATCTAATGACAAAATAATTTTAATATTTGCAACTGTCACAAACCTACAAAAACCTCGAACTTGTGAACCATGGTTGATGGATGGTACATTTAAAATATGTCCCAAACCATTTTTTAAATTATACACAAATTGAGGGTGATATACCCCGCACCATTAAAGTTTTTTTTTGAGAAACTTAACATTTGACTATGACATTATCTTGGTAAAAAAGATTTCTCACCTAAGTTTGTACAAAAAGTCTCACCAGGAGAAAAAGTAATATTAGTATTCTTCTCCGTCCTTGTTCCCAGAGCAGGTAAACAAGCATATGCCAAGGAGTGGCTCTCGTGGAAGCCCCAGCATTATATCACAACTATGTGGGCTGGGATGAAGATTCCCCTCATTATATAATATCCATAAGGTCCAGTCCGCAAGTGTAACCACAATACCCCATTAAACATGAAACTAAATGTGCAGTTAGGGAAATTCACAACTTGAATATTAACACCTTGACTGCTAAGGCAATTCCCGCTGGGTGCTGATATTTATGAAATCCCATTGTTCATGATGAGCTCACCTTGTCATGAGCACAGCTCCAGTGTGCCTCATGACGAGCTGACCTTGTCATGAGCATGGAACAGGTTAAGGCATAATTGAGCCTTGTATCTCATCAATGATCAATCCTTTCTTTCCGTTAATTAAACCAGATCATGCATACCACTTAGTCTTGGACTACAGACAATTAAACAGTCACACTCACACATTTGCAATAAAAGATTCACATAGTGCAGCAGTAATGAACAATGTTGTGCGCAAAAAATACAAAACAACATTGCTATGGTCAGCGGCTACTCCCAAACCGGCTAGACCACTTGATCTCTGGATCAGAACTAGAGTGCACCACCCGGGTTCCGCCAAAACCCGGCGAGGACCTTTTTTTCTCTAACCTGAAACAGAAATAACCTTGCAATCCTGCAGTGAAGGTAAAAAAGGGTGTAAGGAAGGTGTAAAGGAGAGACCACAATGGGCAAACCCATGAAAGAGGGAGAGGGAGAGGAGGTGGTTAAATTAAGCAAAGTCGAAATGGCCGCCCGCTCAAAGGCAAGGACACGACTAGCTAAAGCCAAGAAAGCCGCACGTAAGGCAGCCAAAGCTGAAGAAGAGAAAGGGAAAGATAAGACTAGAGAGGGTAACTCTGCTGAAGATACTACGCCGGAGTCCTCGGAGGGCGAACATACTTTCTCCTCCCCCTCCCTCCCTCCCTCCCACCCTCTCCCCCTCTCCCCCTCTCTCCATGATGAAGATCACTTGAGAGTAACTGTAGAGGGGCGTAAAAGTCTGGGCTCTCTGGAGCAACCTCAGGCAGGGGCTCAAGAACAGAACCCCACCCCTACCCCCACCCAGGTCTTAGTCTCAATCTCAACACCATCGCCGCTAACGGAGGAAATAAGGAAGAGTGATAATGGTGCAAATGGAGCTAATGGAGCAAAGGAACTGAGACACTTCCCTCTTTTTGCCAAGAAGGTGTCCCCGGAATCTCTAGTGCCACCACCTCCTCCACAATCTTCTATTGTTTCTATTGACATTGCTGATTCTAGAGACTCTGCTCTATTGGAGGGGGGGGGGCCTAAGCTCTGAGGCTCTTTTGATATCGGGACCCCAAACCCCACAAACCCCCCACTTGGCAAGGGAGGAGTCAGCCATGGAAGGGGAGACCCCACAGAATGAAACATCAGGAGCAGAAGCGGCAGAAATTGCTAGTATACCCACGGAAGTAAGATATCAGCTAGATATCCGCGAAATGTTAAATCTGATCCTAGATGAAATTCGGGAAATAAAGAACAACCAGCAAACTGAGATAGCCGCTCTCCATGCTAGGATGGATAAATTTGAAGAGCTATACATGGTGCTCCCGAGCAGGATTCAAGAGGCAGAGGGGAGGATTTCTATCCTCGAGGATCGTATGAATCTAGCCTCGGAGGGTGCCAAGGAAGCAGTAAAGAAGAGGATCATCATGGAGAACAAGCTCGAGGAGCTTGAAAATCACTCTCGAAGATCAAATCTGAGAATTGTGGGAGTTCCGGAAGGAACAGAAGGCTCTGATACTGTCCAGTGGGTCAACTCATTCATCCAGAAGTCAGTTCTACCCGATTTTGAAGGAGACCTGACCATAACTAGGGCCCATCGAATTCCAGCTCAGAGGTTTGCAAACTCACCATTCCCAAGAACTATTCTACTGAACTTTGCAGGCTACAGGATCAAGGAAAGGATTCTTTCAAAGGCCTATCAGCAACGCCAATTTGCAGTGACTGAGACTACAAAATGCAGGATCTTTTCCGATATGACAGCGGCAGCTGCAAAAAGAAGGAAAGAATTTGTAAAACTTTTACAGCTATTCAAAGCAAATGGGGCACAAGCCTCGATTGCTCAGCAATCGAAGCTGAAAGTTTTGGTCAAGGGGAAGTTTTTCTTATTTTCAGATTTAGATGAGGCACAGTCTCTCTTGAAAGAGATATCAGGGGGTAGGGAGTGAAATGGATCGAGAAGAATTTGCTTTCTTTCTTCTTTCTTTGGCGTTTTTTTTTTTTTTTCCTCTTTTCCCCTTCCCCTCCTACCTCAATGGTTTTTCTCTCTCTTTGTCCTCTCTTGGAATCCTGTGGGCTCCGTGTAGGGAAGGAGGGGGCAAAAGGGTGAGCTAGCGTTTTATAAAAGGGGAAAACACATTTCTTGGGTAAAAAACAGGGTGGGTCCAGTCAGTCGGGTCACCCAGGGTGTAGGAAGAAGACACCCAGTTGAAAAGGAAGGGAGGGAGGAATGTGGTCAGCGTGGAAGTGCGGGGTGTTGCCACATTCCTGGGGTGGGGGGGAGCAGGGGGTGAGAAACGCAGTAAAAAGATACATAAGCAATGGATGTAATAGTTATTTTCTCAGTATTTGGTACTTGACAAGGATAAGATATTTCAGTTTAAATGAATCATGATTTATGTAAGATACTGTCAATCAATGCTAATGGTATGCTGAACAAACAAAAGTATGGGGCTCTCTTAAAGTGGGTAATCTCACTAAATCCTCAAGTAGTATACTTTCAAGAGACACATCTGAAAACCAACGACCCTAACTTATTTATTCCGAGATACTTTAGTCAAGCTGCTTTTTCATCTGCGGGAGTTGCCCAGAGAGGGGTAGCAATTTATTTCTCTAGGAATCTACCCTGGGAGTTTATTCAGACCAGAAGGGACTCCAAAGGAAGGTGGCTTTGGGTTACAGTTAAACTTCACGGGAAGCCCTTAAACTTCGTGAACTACTACGGCCCAATTCTTGACCATGTTTCTTCTTTGAAAGAAATTCATGAGGTGTTAAGAGGTGTCCCAGGACAAATTATTTGTGGAGGGGATTTTAACTTTATTCAAGATCTGAAAAGGGATACTTCAAATAAAAATAAAAAACAGTTGAAGCCCAGAACTAAAGGCTTTCTCGGAACTTTTGTAGATGAATACCAACTTCGGGATCCCTGGCGCTCCAAGAATGTAGAGAGGGAGCTGTTCACGTGCTATTCTCATCGTTTCCGGACTGCATCCAGAATAGATTTTTTCTTGATATCAAGATCTTTGCAGATCTCAAATAATCTAATTGGATGCAATCCTTTCTCCGACCATGGCAGAATTGAACTGGATCTTGTTTTGGGAGGGACCGATAGGGTGCGCCCAAGATGGCAGTTAGATCGCACTTTGCTTCAGGACCAAACCTGGGTATCTGGATTTAGATCATGGATTGTGGAATATTTCGAAATAAATCAAGACTCAGCTGAACCCTTCTCAGTTTGGGGTGGGTTTAAAGCAGCAGCACGGGGTAAGATAATCGCGTTCACAAGTGCTCAGGCGAAGGAAAGGAAACTAAAAATAGCTAAATTACAATCTACTGTCGAGGAGCAGTATTTATTACAGCTCCAGTCTCAACCAAACCACTTGGAGCAAGCTAAAGCATGTTTAAGGTATTTATTTACTCTCGAACAAATAAATAACTCAAAAACTTTCCAGCAAAGAATCTATGAAGATAGTCAGATGGTTGGGAAATTACTAGCCAACTCTGCAAAAAAAAAACAGGAATCTTCCCATATACTTAAAATCCAGGATCCTCTGAGTGGGATCGAAGTGGTGGAAAATGAGAAGATCTCTGGGATTTTCCTAGATCACTTTGAGAGAATCTATTCCACAAACTACCAGGTAGAGGAAGAAAAGATTCACGAATATTTTGCGAATTTAGAGATTCCTAAAATCTCGGAATCCCGGAAGATACAAATAGATAGGGAATTAACTGTATTAGAAATTCGTACAAGTATCAAGGCGACCTCTGGGGGAAAGGCTTGTGGTCAGGATGGGTACCCTATAGAGTTCTACAAAGTATTTCTTGCTGAATTAGAACAACCTCTATTAAAATTATTTAACCATATAAAATTAGGAGGTTCGGTTCCTGGGGCTTTCAAAGAATCGACAATTATATGCTTTTTAAAAAAAGATAAAAAAAAGGATGATGTAAATTCATACAGGCCAATTAGCCTCTTGAACTCTGATTACAAAATACTTATGAAAATATGGGCAGAAAGATTTGTTCTGGCAGCTCAGGAAGTAATCCATCATGACCAGACCGGGTTTATTGCAGGACGTTATATGGCCACAAATACGGAATACCTAATTCAGGCCTTGGACTATCTGAACACCAATTCGCTGCCAGCTTGTATTTTAATGGTTGATGCCGAAAAAGCATTCGACTTGGTAAATTGGGACGCCCTCTTTTATTCCCTTGGACAATTTGGATTCCCGGTTCAGATAATTAAGATGTTACATAATATATATTCTGGAGCCTCTGCTCAGGTAATAATTAATGCACAACAGGCCGGCAGGATTAATGTAACCAGGGGCACTAGGCAAGGCTGCCCTTTATCTCCCCTGCTTTTTACTTTTTTCATTGAGCCCTTGGTGGCAAGGATTAGGGATAATGTAGCTATTACACCCCCCATCCTCGGCATGTCTAAACTAAAACTTTTTGCTGACGACATTATTCTTTATCTTGCTCCTGAAAAGGGGGTGGTTGAGAACTTATTGAAAGAGTTTAAAGCTTATGAAAAGATAGGGGGATATAAGATAAATGCTAAAAAAACTGAAGTTCTTGCTTTAAATACAGATACAGGATTTCTCCCTAATTTCTTGCAAGCTCAAGCTGCAAAAAGAGACCCAATAAGATATCTGGGTATTTTTGTAACTGCAGAGTATGATAAGCTTCTAGAACTAAACTACATAAGAATGAAAAATAAAATCAAGCATATGTTAGATAAATGGCTCTTGTTACCCCTGACAGTGATTGGTAGGGTGTCAATGGTTAAAATGTCAGTTCTGCCTCTACTTATATTTTTGTTTACTAATGTACCGTTAAAAATTAATGTGTCTTTCTTTAAAGAATTAGAAACAATGTTAAGAGGATTTATTTGGGGTAATAAAACTCCTAGAGTTAAACTCCCGGTGGTGCAACTCACAATAGATCAAGGAGGGCTAGCGCTACCCCACTTAAAAACATACTATGAAGCTGCATTCTTTGATATAGTGGCAGGTCTTTTAAGGATGTATCAGACAAGAGACAATTTCTTTTTGGAGAAGATGGTCCAAGAAGCAGGGTCTCAAATCCCTATTTTTTTAAAGACCGCAAAACTCCCCAAAAAATCGAGGTATAAGACGCTGAAAGAATATACTACGCGCTTATTGCTGCTTTTTAAAAAACATGGTTCGGATGGTTCCCAATATCTAAGTTTGTTTGAATGTAGTAAAATAGGACTTCCGTTAAGTTTCTCGAAGATTAAAAAATGGGAATTGTGTGGGTTTCGGGAATTGAGAGACTTGCTAATCCAAAATAGGGTTATTAGTTGGCAAGAGGCGATAACTAGATCCAACATTTTAAGGCGACTGTCCTTTTTTGAATATCTTCAGATCACTCATTTTATTAAAAAGGAAGGAAGTGGCTTGTTGAATACCCCTGATAATTTACTAAACAACCTTTATGGTAGGAAGAGCAGCGGGATAGGGCAGTGGTATAAATTGCTCCATGGCTCTGGCCAATCCCCACTCATTGTTAAACATCTGAACAAAGTAAGTCTCTCGAGCCAGTGCTTTTTTTCCTTCAAAGATTGGGAGGCTCTCTGTTTACTGGGAAACAAATCCTTGCGTGCTGCCAACTATAAGAGGATGGCCTTTCTGTCTCGTTGGCTAGCCTATTATACGCCAGAGGCTTTGGAAAAAATGTTTCCTGGAACAGAAAATAAGTGTTTTAGATGTTTAGCACATGGCCAGGGGGGATGGTATCATATTTTTTTTGCCTGCCCGATGTTGGAGCCATTCTGGAAAGAGATATTCGCGCAAATTGAATTGGCCATTGGAAAACCATTTCCGCCAACGGTAGAAGTAGTCTTGTTTGGAATAAGCAAGGATAGAAGCAATATCAACAAATCGGAGGAGGTATTTATATTTATATCATGTGCGATTGCCCGCTCTTTAATATTACAAAACTGGAAATCAAGGGAAATTCCATCACTCATAAAATGGTTCAATAAGATGAGGAGAACCTGTCTTTTTGAAAAAGCATATGCGGGCAGAGTAGGTTCTATTAAGAGATTTGAAAGGAATTGGAAATATTTTGGGGATTTGGTTCAACTGAAGGAGGGATGAGCAGCAAAGGAAGAATAAAGATAAAGAAAGGGTTAGTACAATTAAAAGCACTCACACTTTTTTTGGATATCGCTGTATCATAGTTTTTTGCACATGCAGTAGCACTTTATTGTAGGCTTTTGCACTTTTTTACAACGTCACTTTATAAATTGCGGATTTTGCACAGTCCCTTCTAGATTAAATCGTTATCTGTATTCCCTTTTTGCTGTGCTCGATGAATCTCTTCCCCTTTTCCTAATTCTCATGTCTGATATATATCTGTATATAGATGTCTTTCTTCTTTATTTATTTATTTAAAACTGTAAAGATGCATTGTACCACTGATTAACCATTGCTATGTTCAATAAAAAAAAAAAAAATATTACTAAATATACACATAATATAAAAAAAGAACTTAACCTTAATTAGTGTTTGCCAAGTAATGAAACAACTACCAAAACAATTTAAACCCATTCTTAAAAACCAATGACAAGCAACTGCAAACCAAATAACCAATTAAATGAACACTATATAAACAAGTGGAAAACCAACATAAATCGGTATTACACCAGCAAACACAAGAAGAAGCAAAATCCCGGTTTTCTTCTACAACATCACACTGCCACATCCAAAACTTCTAATTCAACTTCACAAAGTAAGTAAAATATGATATATATGATATAATGTAACAAAATAAAACTAAACTAGTCTTCAACAAATTAAACAAATAACCCAAAGTTATCATAAATTATATCTCCCCTATAGAATATCCAAACTACACTCAACTAACTACAAACAACATCCAAGAAACTCCCAACGCAAAAAAACACTAACTACCCACTCCCTAAAATACAAAAAATACTGTTAAATAAATTAAAAATATATTTTTCTTCAACAGAAAAAAACACAAGCACTGAGACCTAAATGTCAAAGAGCATAACCACCCCCCTAATATAGCAGAGACAGAAGTAAGAGATGTTTTAGAAACTCTTAAAGAGGCTATTACTAACTCATAGAAATACTAAAGGACATCCTACTTCCTGAACATGTAACTGGACAATAACCCTCCATCTCAACTTTAAAAAGATTAATTGCTAGAACTGAGAAAGCTACTACTGACACCCTACCTGCCCCTAAAACATTCAGTGAAGTTGAAATACCACCTAAACTTACTCTAACTTATAACAAAGAACAATTCCTTATTTATGATAAAAAATCTAATGACAAAATAATTTTAATATTTGCAACTGTCACAAACCTACAAAAACCTCGAACTTGTGAACCATGGTTGATGGATGGTACATTTAAAATATGTCCCAAACCATTTTTTAAATTATACACAAATTGAGGGTGATATACCCCGCACCATTAAAGTTTTTTTTTGAGAAACTTAACATTTGACTATGACATTATCTTGGTAAAAAAGATTTCTCACCTAAGTTTGTACAAAAAGTCTCACCAGGAGAAAAAGTAATATTAGTATTCTTCTCCGTCCTTGTTCCCAAAGCAGGTAAACAAGCATATGCCAAGGAGTGGCTCTCGTGGAAGCCCCAGCATTATATCACAACTATGTGGGCTGGGATGAAGATTCCCCTCATTATATAATATCCATAAGGTCCAGTCCGCAAGTGTAACCACAATACCCCATTAAACATGAAACTAAATGTGCAGTTAGGGAAATTCACAACTTGAATATTAACACCTTGACTGCTAAGGCAATTCCCGCTGGGTGCTGATATTTATGAAATCCCATTGTTCATGATGAGCTCACCTTGTCATGAGCACAGCTCCAGTGTGCCTCATGACGAGCTGACCTTGTCATGAGCATGGAACAGGTTAAGGCATAATTGAGCCTTGTATCTCATCAATGATCAATCCTTTCTTTCCGTTAATTAAACCAGATCATGCATACCACTTAGTCTTCGACTACAGACAATTAAACAGTCACACTCACACATTTGCAATACAAGATTCACATAGTGCAGCAGTAATGAACAATGTTGTGCGCAAAAAATACAAAACAACATTAGACATTTCAAATGTCTTTTTCTGCCATAATAAAGCACCTGAAAGCTAGTATTTAACAGCAAATACCATGCTAGGGTCAGAAAACCAATTCTGTTGACTCCCACAAGGGTATAAGTACAGCCCAGTCTTATTTTCTGGCCGTGTAACATCACTGTTTCAGAATTTTGACCAAAAAGCGTTGTCCTATGTCAACGACATATACCTTACGCATGATGACTTAGGAACACATTTCTAGAGAATGGATCACATTATTCTGTGATTTGCTGATAACAGATGATACAAATTCAATTTCCAGGAATCAAAAATTGCCTTTCTCAGTGTCCTAATCTTGACATATGAGCTGTAGAATGAAGACAATAGCTTAGCACCACATTTCTTAGAGAAATGTGCACTCTTACAACAATCAAATCAAATAAAAAAGCTACAGTCACTTTTGGGCTTTCTCAACTTTGGTAGAACATACATACCAGACTATGCCCAATGGGCAAAACCGTTTTATGAATTGATATATCCAGACTTTTCTAGCACACATTGGACAGCAGAACATATACAGATTTTGCGCTCAGTACAAACCAACAAGCTAGCTTCAACACTTGCATACATGTGTTACCACCACAAACTTGGTGGTCTGTGTAATCACTGCGACCACTGGCTACACATATGTCACTTTCAATGAAGATGTCACTGTGCCAATTGCATATAAATTGCATATATATTCTAATACAGAGATGCGTTTTGTACCTACAGAAAAATTCTGACTACAGTTCAAACGCCTGTTGTGAAGAGATCATTGGCTCAGGGGAAACGCATAATTGTTGTGACTTCCATCCCAGCCTTACAGGCTGTTACTAAGGCCAGCATTCCAAACGTGAAAGCCTTACATTCTAAATGGATACAGTGGGCCACTTCCTTAATAGCTACTGACATAGACTATGTCTTTGACTCTACACAACAAATACAAGCATACCTGCAATATGAACAAAAATACCCTGTGCCCAGTGATGTAATGCTTTTAGATCAGTACAACTTCATAGTCTACACTGGTGGTTCCGCCTAGACCACAAATGGAACCAATCCTCAATACTCCACAGCTTGCACACCAGTAAAGGGTAAAGTAAGGGATGGAATCTTCCAGCCTCTTAAAACATTTACACACTCACTAGGTGTTTGCACTGCACAGCTGGCTGGACTAAAAGCTCTAATTTTGGCACTAGAGATATCGGATTCTGAATTCCCCACACTGACAGTGTGTGATTTATATTATTGAATCCGGTCTTACAATGAGTACTCACACCATTGGAGCCAGAATTGATTCAGAGACTATCAAGGTTATACTATCAAGCATAAGCTGCTTTGGGGAAAAGTGGCAAATCTTAAAGCAAGTTTGCCACAGGCTCAAGTAATTCATACATTGTGTAACTGGGAATTCACAGGGTGAACGAGCCGCAAATGCAGCATTGCTGACTGCTGCTTTACCTGCAATTACTCATTCACTTACAAGAGTGGATGGAGACATCATGGTTGCTGTTAATGCTTTGTACACTGGTGCACCATTATCTAAAATATATCCAGCAAAATACTCCTACCTACTGAGTGTGAAATACAGACAATTTGCTCATTTTACCAGAGTGGGGGGGCACAGTAATTCTAAATTCAGATCGCAGACCAGAATTAATCATGGCTGCTCATGAGTTGTTCGCTTCTGCTGAGGCTGGTGTGGTGGCTACACTTTCACTACTTCATCAATGCTACCGGTGGCCAGGTCTATACAAACAGACTAAACAGTATATCCTAAGTTGTGACATTTGCCAAAAAATGAAAGTTTTCATCGCAGCACGCCCACCACAGACACCTCTCTTGATTTCTAACAAGCCTTTATCCTGCGTGAATCTGGACCACTGTAGACCATTAAACAGTGACAGCTACTTAAAATACATCATGTTGGCAGTGGAATTATGTGCTACATTCCTATGGGTGTTGCCACAGGTTTGGCCAATGCTTGAACTGTTATAAAAGATCTGCAAGTCTTCATCTGGACATATGCAGTAACTGCATTCTAACCGGACCAGGGAACAGTGTTTGCCTCTGAGGCTTGGATGTGGCTGTGCACTATTCTTCCCTGTATCATCCAAAGTAAATGTAATTGTGAATAGGAAAAACAGTGACTTAAAATAGTACAGTCTTTAACAACTAGAGTATTAGGTACAGGTCATAAATAAATCCATGACCTTTATGGGGTTCAGAGAGCCTTAAATAATCTGCCTAGAAGATCATTGGGTGGTCGGACTCCCTATGAGGTCTTGTACAGCTTTCAGATGTGAGTTCTAGACCTTGATAATCCTAGAACAGCAGCGGAAGAAACACCTTTTGACGACATCAATGAATGTTTGGCTGTCTAACAGTGTTAGACTTGGCTTTTTCAGCTTGTTTACCCCCAGACTTTCTACATTTTGGCCTCCTGTTTTTGATCCAGTTTTTGTTGGTTTTAAAACTCTGGGCACTTTCCCATGGCTATTCAGTGCTAAAGTGCATATGCTCTCAAGGGAAATTATGTTCATGGTTTGGTGTTTTCACGATTGGCTTATTTGATTTACTACTAAGTCCCTAGTATTATTCACTGTGTGTGCCCAGGGCCTGTAAATCAAATGCTGCTAGTGGGCCTGAAGCACGGATTACACCACCCACACAAGCAGCCTTTCAATGGGTTCTTAGACCTGCCACTGCAGTGTCTGGGCGCAGTCTCTACTGCCATGTCGACCTGCCAGGCCTTAACCTTCCCTTTTATTACATGGGAGTCACCCCTAAGGTAGGCCCAAGGTACCCCTGTGGGCAGGGTGTGGTCTAAGTGAGAGGTAGGACATTGACTTGTGTGTGTGAAATGTCCTGATAGTCAAAATAAGGTATATTTCATTTTTCATTATTAAAAGGCTATCTGTCCCATACAATAGAATGGGAGGTACTTTATAACATCTTACAAGTATAACTTCCCATGGGGACGAGATAGAGAAATGGAGTTTAGTATGCCTGAACTCAGAGTGTAAAAATGCATCTTTTAGTAAAGATGATTTTTATGTTGTGTGTTTGAAAATACAATTTTTAGAAAGTGGATATTTTCTTGCTTAGCCATCATGTGTGCATCTGCTGGGTTGTGGATTGACTGTCTGGCTTTGGAGTGACAGGGGCTGGGGATGTGCATGCACAGTAGACACCCACTGGGGGGTCTAGGTATGTCCTGCCTTTCCTGGATGATCAGGGCTAGGCTGAATAGAACAGGGCTGCATTTAGAGTGGTGGGGGGAGTTTCACACGCACCTGAATAGGCCTGGTCTGCATATAAAGTGGTGGGAGGAGATTTCCCTTGAACTTGAAAAGGCCCTGTCTCCCTGGCACAATACAGTTCCCCCTCCTGCTGGGAAGCTGGGCCAGAGAGGACAGAACTGGCTTGGACTGAGCTGAGAGAGTTTTGCCACAAGAGAACAAAGGTAATTGTGGTATCAATATTGGGGCCCAGACCCCAGAACTTTAGATTACTGCTTAGTTAAGGAACCTGCCAGGAGGAAATGCTGGAAAAGCTGCCAGGAGGAACTGCCACTTTGCAGCATGCTCTGCTGTGTTGGCCTGCTGCTTGCTGCTTATGTATAAGCAGGGAAAGGACTGGATTGTACTTTCATAATCCTACTGTTAGAGTTTGTTCCATGGGCTTGAAGTAGAGCTTGCCTCCTGTTGGAAGTCTCAGGGAGGTAAAAGACTTCAGAGAATTCGCTGGGATCAAGGAACCTGCCAAGGAGAAGAGCTGGAAGAACTGCCAGGAGGAGTACTGCCCCTTTGCTGTTTTGTTGCTTTGCTGGGTTGGCCTGCAGTGGCTGCTTCTGCCTTGGGAAGTGAAAAGAGTGGACCGAACTTTCTTCACTTGTTGCTGAGTATCTCCAAGGGCTTGAGATAGAGCTTGCCTCCTGTTCAAGGAGTCTCAGTGACAGAAAAGACTTCACTTTCTTCTGGGTACTGCCTCTGGGACAGCATGTCTCAGTTGCCACAGAGGGAAACTGCTAGCAGACACCACCAACAGGGCCGCTGGCTGTTCCATGACCTGAAGGCACCGTAGAGGGCACTGCTGCACTTTGTCACACTACCCTGGTCACACAGACGACGACGGCCACTGCCACCACGAGCTGCTGCTTGCACTACGACCTGTGGGGACTGCACTCCACACTGCCTGCCACCCTGGTTTCACAGATGATGCCTTTGCCAGCTGACTTCGCTGCCTTGGTTTGCACCGTGGTCTGGGGGCACTGCTCATAAGCTACACGCAACACCGCCCCCTCCCTCACTACTGCCGCAGTCCACTGACATCAGCCCTATCGAACACCGATCCACGACGGCCACCGAAGCTTACACCATGACAGTCAGCATCACAGAGGACACTGCCACACTTTGCACCACAACCCTGGACTCACTGATGATTACTACTGCGGCCACGGAGCCGCTGCTTGTATCGAGACCTGTGGGCACCACACTCTGCACCGCTCCACTTCACACCGCAGCCTTGATGACTGCTGTCAACCGAGCACACCCCCACGGACACCCGGAACAAAAAGGTACTGCTTACAAGTATTCTGACACCGACACCGGCCAGCACCAATGTGTCCGACAGACCCTGGTGGATATGGATGTTTTCAGCACCATGTTAGCACCAGACAGAGCTACCGTCTAAAAGGAACTGCATTTTTAAGGTTAATCTTGCAGAGTACAGATTCTGATCATTGTATGTTGGATATGTATCGTTTTGGTCTTTTTTTGCAAAAAATAAATATTGGTTAATTTTTCTAAAACTGGTGTGGGGTCCTTTTGTAGTGTTTTCACTGTATTACTGTGTGTTATGTGCAAATGCTTTACACATTGCCTCTGAGATAAGCCCGACTGTTCATACCAAGCAATCAAGGGGTTGAGCAGGGGTTATTTTAGAAGGGTATCCCCCTTATCATGATTAGAAGGAAGGGTCCCTATTTGGACAAATGTGCAAACAATTGCCAACTAGAGACCCCCATCTCTAACAGTGGTTATCAGCAGTGAGGATGGGACTTGCGTTTGCTCTTGACCTACAGTGATGGGTGTATATCGCAGACCATTAGGTACCACATACTGTCTTTCCCTGTTTTCCTTCTGGAAGTATTGTTGAGAACTGGAACTCTGGTTAGTTGTTGTACCTGCGAGGCCTTGACAAAATGGAAATCAACTTTTAGCATTTGTACATCTACATGATGAAGGAGCTACAAGTCTTTTGCAAGGAGATGGGGTTGCCTGTGAAGAGGAGATCCACAAGGCGGGATCTTGAGGCAGCCCTGTTTTGTTATGAAGAAACACATTGGTTAGCAGCACTACCAGATGAGTCTGAGTATGAGTCTGAGGGAGAGGATCCCCAGCCAGAGTACAAGGAGGGCAGTGGCCCTGAGAAGGAAAAATGGTGGGAAAGATGGGCTTGTGAAGAAAAGAGCTCATGATATGAGACTGAGAGAGTTCGACCAGGATCTTAGGAGGGCTGAGGCTAAGAGAGCCTTAGCCCAGGAAAAAGGAAAGTGTATTGCTCAGGACCTAAGCTTGGCTGGGCGGAAGGTAGAAGCCATGAGGGTGGAGCCAATCTCAGATGGTGGCAGCAAAAGTGTTAGGTCTAGTACTGGCCAGGGAGATGTACACATGCACACAGACTTGGTGCACTGCTTCAAGGAGGGGTTTCACATACACCAGGGGGTTCAGGATTGTGAGGTAACTCCAGTGGTGCTCAGTGTCCCTGAGGTGAATAGGGGAGCTGGCACATGGAATCCTATTCCTAGTAGTAGGAAGGACACTCTACTGACTTTAGATGAGAGGTGCATGGAGAGGGGTTCCCCCATGGTAGAAGCGCTGGTAAATGAGTATGGAGATGTTAGAACTGATGTCTCTAGTTGGCAGAGGTAGGTACCAAATAGGGACCCTTGCTTCTGGTCAGGGAAAGGGAATTACACTCCTGAATAACCCCTGCTCACCCCATTGGTAGCTTGGAACGAGCAGACAGGATTATTTCAGAGGCAGTGTGTTAAGCATTTGTGAACACATACAGTAATACAATAACAACACTACAGATGGACACCACACAGGGTTTATAAAAATAGGTATTCTTTATATAGACTTAACACAAGACCACAAATGACAAAAATCCACAATACTGTACTCAAAATAAACTTAAAGATGGTAGAAGTAACTTAGATTAAGTTGATGATGAATGTGACACGTTTCTCACAACAGTACCTTGGATGCGTAATGCAAAACAAACAAAAGGTCTGCAGGGACGATGATGCATTGGTTTTTAGCTTCGGGGGAGGCGATACGTCGCGCCTCAATACTTGCGCAGAGTAGGGGATGCATCTGTTCCTTACCAGAGAGGAGATGATGCGTTGATTCTCGTACTGCGGTCCGGTTGCAATGTGGCAAGATGGTGCCTCGATGCGATGGGACAATACCATGCGATGCGATAAGATGGCGCCCTTGATGAGATGCGATGGCCGTGCAGCAAACTCTGTACCTTTGGAACCACGTCAGGCCTTGCAATACATCAAATCAAATGTGCTGAGGTACTGTGCAGTCCCTAACCGATCAATGAGCTCATCAGCTCTGGGGATGGGGTGCGCATCAGTCCTGGTGACTGAATTGAGTCCTCGGTAGTCCACACAGAACTGGAGTTCCAGTGTGGCACCAGGTCCGGCAGCCTTTGGGACCAAGACCATTGGGCTGGCAGAAAGGCTGAATCACTCCTAAGGCAAACATCTTGGAGACCTCCTCCTTGATGTAAGCTCTGACCCTGTCAGTCACTCTGTAAGCCTTGTGCTTCACAGGAGGACTGTCCCCAGTGTCCACATCATGGACGCACCACTCAGTGACACCAGGCCCCAGGGAGAACAAATCAGGGAATTGTCCCAACAGTTGGCGAAAATCTTGCTGCTGTTCAGGGGTCAGTGTGGCAGAGAGGCTGACACCATTCACCGACCCATCTTGCTCTGTTGCCGACAGGAGGTCGGTCTCCTCCTCCATTCCATCATCTGTTGCTAGGAGCATGCCTACTTTGGACCTTTCTAAGTGGGGATTCAGGCGGTTAACATGCAGGACCTGCAAAGGGTTCCTGGGAGACAGCAAGTTCACCAGGTAGATGACATCACTCTTTCGCTATACCACCTCAAATGGTCCGGTCCACCTGCTCCTGCAGCTCACAGGGCTCTACAAGGGCCATGACTCAAACTTTTGGACAAGGCTGAAGCTCAATCAGAGTGGCATTCTGATGAGATACGATGGCCGTGCAGCAAACTCTGTACCTTTGGAACCACGTCAGGTCTTGCAATATGCTTCTCCGGTGATGCGACAGCGACCCTTGCGGTGGTGACACACTTCTCCGGCAAACAGCTGCCATGAAGACACACTTCTCTGGTGATGAGGCGGCCGCCTCTGCGGCGGCAACACGCTACTCCGGCATTGCGATGGCAAAAGCTGCGATGGCAACATGCTTCTTTTCATTGAGTCACGCTTCCAGCTCCCAGCAACACGCATGCTTCTGCAGACAGAATTCCAAGCAAGGAAATTCAGAGGGGAGCTGGTGGGGAAGACACCACTGCAGGCCAACCCAGCAAACAGCACACTGGCAGAGGGGCAGTCCAAACTCCTACAGCTTCCTTGGTTCTTCTCCTTGGCAAAGGTTTGTTAAAGTCCTGGGATCTGGGCCCCAATATTTACACTGCAAAATCATTTGTCGTCTGGAGGTAGAGGGTCATGTACCTAGTTCAAACCAGTTCTGGGTGCATTCTGCCATTGCACACCTTCTTCCTTTTTCAGGGTGGGTCAGGGTCCTCAGACACACCACAGGAGGTGGAGCCAGCATTGTGGAAGGCAGGCATAGCCTTATTCAGGCCCAAGTGCTACTCCTCCCACCACTCTACATGCAGATAGTTATATTCAGCCCTGTGCTGACTCACCCTGTCTCCTGGAGCCTCCCCAGCCCCTGTCACTCACAAACCAGACATGCAATACACAAGCTAGCAGAGGCAGGCTGGATGGTTAGACAAGAAAACACCTACTTTCTAAAAGTGGTATTTTCAAACACAGAATGTTAAAACCAACTTTACTAAAATATGTATTTATCATCCTGAGTTCAGGCATACTAAATTCGAATTTCTACCATGTTCCCTGGGTCAGTTAGGATTACAAGACGTTATAATCAAACTGCCCATTCTGACCTATGGGGACAGGTTGCCTTGCAATTGTGAAAAGCGAAAATGGCTGTAATTCACTATTAGGACATGCAGCATCAGGGCATGTCCTACCTTTTACCTACAATGCACCCTGCCCTTTGGCCTACCTTAGGGGTGTCTGATATGTAAAAAATAGAAGGTTTAGGGACTGGTGAGTGGGTGCACTTACCAAGTTAACATAGCAGTACTAGACTGCACACAGGCTCTGCAGTGGCAGGCCTGAGACACACTTTCAAAGCTGCTTCTGTGGGTCGCACAATCAGTGCTGCAAGCCCACCAACAGCATTTGATTTATAGGCCCTGGGCACAGATGGTGCACTGTACTAAGGTCTGACAAGTAAATCAAATGAGCCAATCATGGAGTCACTAATCAATACATCAATTTAACTTAGGGAGCACTTGCGCTGTGGCACTGAATAGCAGTGGCACAGTGCCCAAAGTATATAAACCAGCAAAAGATATAAAAAAAACAGAGGAGGCAATCAGTGAATAATGGAAGGGAGGCTCATGCAAATGGTACCAGGTCTAACATAAGACCATCCAGAAGAGTATGGTTTGAGCAACAGCAACACTCAGACACTGTTTCACCAGTCTTGCAAGGGTGATGTGGGGTACTTTTCTCAGGCACTGATGGTTGGGTGAAGGGTAGTTTGGTTTACATGTGAGGGGCTGTGCAATTTGGATGCTGGAGAGCATATGTTCAGTCCCTGTTTTCCAGAGTTATGCCAACACCTGGTGGAGTGTAAGTTCTCTGACGCCAGGGAACTTGCAATGGAGGCAAACCTTTTGGTGGGTTCTGAAGAAGCTTTTGGGAGTGATCCTGAAGGAGATGGCTCAGGTTTTCCCCAAGCAGGTGAGGTAGGGGAGGTTGGTAGTGACCCAGATTGGTCCCAGTATAGTGGGATAGGTGAGGGGTCCCATGTCCTGTCTCTGAGTAGAGAGAGTGGAAATGAGCTGAGTCCAAAGGTGCCTGAGACCCCATCCCAGGGCCTGGTTTGATCCATGAGGGAACACCAGGAAGGGGGCCTAGTTCGTACTGAGAGTCCACCCTCTGAGGGATATCCCAATGAGTCGGGTGAGCTGGGGGAGGGCATTCATCCAGTTCTGGTGTCTGGCAGGACCACTTCTGTTGGGGGTGCATGAGTCCAGAGCAAGAGGTGAGGGGGAGACAGTCCCCAGTAGAAGGACCGGTGAGTCAGGGGTTGCCATTTTTGATGTCACAGCACCCCAAGACTGACCCTGGTGAGGCCACTTCTGGCCTGGGGGGTCTTCATGCACTGTCAGGTGGACACGAGGTAGAAGACCTGTGCCAGGCAGACTCTAGGGCAACTCGAGAGGAGTGTGTTTCCCTTGGGGGGTGGATGTACTACCACAGATGTCCTCTCTTGCCAGGCATAGTTCTAGCCTAAGGGTACAGACCCTAGGTTGGAGGGTAAGATCCAGGGTGTCCCCCCTGACCTGGTGGAAGGGGCGACTGCTAACAGTGCCCTATCCGGTTTGGATTCTGGGGGTACCGCTCCAGGTGGGAGGGAGCAGATCCCCAGGGAGGAGAACAGGATGTGGAAGAGCCCACCCCAGTCCCTTGTTCAGCCTCAGGGTACAGACCTTAGGCTGGCAAACCAGTTGCAAGGAGATTGTGCAGGATGGTTGGCCCAGTCATGCTGACAATTCTAGAGCCTGGGGGTACATCTCTACAGTGAAGGGTACAGGAGCCCAGGAAGGAAGGACGGGTTTGGGAGAGCCCACCCCAGTTTCTTAGTCATCTTCATGGTACAGACCCTGAGCTAAGTAACCAGTTGCAAGATAGCACCCCTGAACTGGTAAGATAACTGTGCAGGACACTTGCCACTGATACCCTACAGTTCTGGACTCTGAGGGCACCTCTCCATCTCTACAGTGGAGGGTACAGTACCCCAGCGGGGAGGACATGATGGGGAAAGCCAACCCCAGTCTCCTGTCCATCCTCAGGGTACAGACCCTGGGCTGGTGTGTCAGTGTCAGAATGCCATACCTGGTCTGACAGGAGGGAGAGCGGACAAAGGGTGTCAAGAACCTGAGGCTTACCTCCCCCCACACACTCTAACGCCACAGAGGTTAGAGAGCCCTGAGAGGCATGATGCCTGATTCTCGTCACTGACAACTGTCAGTGGCCACTGTGGCTTGCTGTGCTGGTGGACAGAGTTGCCCCTGTGTTGGGGGGCAGGAGTCACACCCCGGAAGTTGACTGGCCACATCACTGTGTTGGCCAGTCAACCATTTGCCTGCTGGGACATGCCTGTGAGCAAGCTAAGGGTAGGTGCTGCATAGATGGGGTCCACAGGTGAGGAGAAGGGACTCCTCAAGGGTTAGCTTAGTGGGTCCTGAGGGTATGGACTGAAGGATCCAACTGGGTTCAGCAAGGCATAGAACAAGAATGTGCCCCCATTCTTGTGGGCCAGGTCAATGTTCCATCCCCCCAAGCCGGGAAATCCATGAAGGGATTGATTAGTTGACCCTGGCTTTAGGCCAGAAGGGAGTTGTGTTAGACTTGGCTTTTGTCAGCCAGTTTACCCCCAGACATTTTGCTCTTTGGCCTCCTGTTATTGTTGTTTTACAACTCTTTGCACTTTACCACTGCTATTTAGTGCTAAAGTACTAGTACTAAAGTACATATGCTCTCCAAGTAGATTATGTTAGCTTATTTGATTACTATTAAGACCCTAGTACAGTGCACTGTGTGAGCCTAGAGCCTGTAATTCAAATGCTGCTGGTGGGTATGTAGCACTGATCGTGCCACCCACACAAGCAGCCTTTCAAAGGGTTCTCAGACCTGCCACTGCAGTGTCTGAGCGCAGTCTCTACTGCCATGTCGACCTGGCAAGTATACCCACTTGCCAGGCCCTAACCTTCCCTTTTATTACATGTGAGTCACCCCTAAGGTAGGCCCAAGGTGCCCCTGTGGGCAGGGTGCAGTGTATGTGAAAGGTAAGACATGTACTTGTGTGTGTGACATGTCTTGATAGTCAAAATACGCTGTATTTAGTTTTTCATTATTGAAAGGTTACCTGTCCCATACAATAGAATGGGAAGAACTTCGTAACATCTTAAAAGTATAACTTCCCATGGGGACGAGATGGAGAAATTGAGTTTAGTATGCCTGAACTCAGAATGTAAAAATGCTAATTTTAGCAAAGATTATTTTTATGAAGTGGTTTGAAAATACCACTTTAAGAAAGTGGGTATTTTCTTTCTTAGCCATCCAGTGTGCCTCTTCTGGGTTGTGTACCGACTGTCTGGCTTTGGAGTGACAGGGGCTGGGGGTCTGCATTTCGAGTGGTGGGTGGAGATTTCCTTTGAACTTGAGTAGGCCCTGTCTCCCTTCCACAATGCTGTCTCCACCTCCTGCTGGGAAGCTGGGCCACAGAGGATAGAACTGGTTTGGACTGAGCTGAGAGACTTTTGCCACAAGAGAACAAAGGGAAATGTGGTATAAATATTGGGGCCCAGACCCCAGAACTTTAGATTACTACTAAACTAAGGAACCTGCCAGGAAGAAGAGCTGGAAAAGCTGTCAGGAGGAACTGCCAATTTTCTGCATGGTCTGCTGTGTTGTCCTGCTGCTTGCTGCTTCTGTCTAGGGCAGGGAAAGGGCTAGATTGTAGTTTCACCTCCTGCTATTAAAGATTTCTCCAAGGGCTTTAAGTAGAGCCTGCCGCCTGTTCGAAGTCTCAAGGAGGTAAAAGACTACAGGGAACTCACTGGAATCAAGGAACCTGCCAAGGAGAAGAGCTGGAAGAGCTACCAGGAGGAGTACTGCCCTATGCTGTTTTGTTGCCTGGCTGGTTGGACCTGCAGTGGCTGCTTCTGCCTTGGGCCATGAAAGGGCTACACCGAACTGTCTTCACCTATTGATGAGTATCTCCAAGGGCTTGAGATGGAGCTTGCCTCCTGTTCACGAATCCTCAGGGACAGCAATGACTTCACTTTCCTGTGGGTACCACCTCTGGGACCGCGTGTCTCAGTTGCCACAGAAGAAACCTGCAACTGTATGCCGCAAACAAGACCGCTGGCAGTTCTGTTACCTGAAGGCACCACACAGGGCACCGCTACACTTCGCACCGCAACCCTGGTCTCATCAGTGATCCAGCGGGCTATCAACCTGCGAACATTTATCACTATAAATTCATCTGGGCCCATAAACACACATATGGGCTAGTCAACACCACTGGGGGTCAGATTTTATAAGGGCTCAAAATAGTCATTTACCTATAATTTCTCTATTTCTTACTGATCCAAAACCCTCTCTTTAATCAATGGATCTATTTTAGTTGAGTAGTAATTGATGATATGACATAGGTTCATTTACCTTATTATCTTATTAAAATAACCACAAACTCGGGAAAATTTAAATGTTTATCTAATTAATCATATGAGCAAAACAAATTACAGTATTAACTCCATCTTTCTGAGGAAGTAAGATCGGTTTACCCAATTTAGAATAAGGTTTCACAACAACAAGTACCTCAGGAAAGAGAGGCTAGAGAGAGAAAGGTACATTGACACAACCACAATACACAGAGATATATTTACCTAGGATGGTGTGAAAAATCAGACCCCTCTGGCCAAAAATTAATGGGTACCTTTGAAAGTTCAGGTGACAAGGACTTCAGGACAAGTTTCAGGACAGGATAGATGACCTCTTCTGGATTCGAAGCCTGCATCTCACTCATCTCTGACACTAACTTCCTCCTCTATTCTTCCGCGATCTTCTTCTGAAGTCTATTACCTCCTCCATTCTTCCACAGTCTTCTTCTAATTCTATCACCTCCTCAAGTCATCCGTGATCGTCTTCTAATTATTTGGCTTTAAAATTCTAAGTCTGCTTCTTCATGTATTCGATCAGCATTTGGACAGCATCTCGGTCTCTCAGCATTTTCTTGCTGCCAATGCAACAACGAATCTAACTACCCCAATTATACTATCCTAATGGCAGGAACCACCCCTAAATGTTTCAACTTTATGAAACTCCTATTTCTGATTGGACAAGCTGAGCAGAAGATTATCACACCATGGTAAGTTCTAATAATTTTCTTTAGTTCATTGTTTTAAGTTCCCGCCCATTAATTTGTTCTCCCAAGCTTTAATTCCCACCCATATTTGCAAAATTTATGAAAAACAATGGATACATTTCACAGTTGTCCATTGAATCTTCAGGATGTTCAGCTGGTTCCCAGGACATGTACAGAGAACGTCCTTGGACGAGTTTCAAGACTTGACCTCACTGTTTCTATGTTGTCATTTTTGCCCATGCGTGAAGAACCACGTGGGTGTCATATTTTAGCATTGTTCAGAGGCCCAAATACGAACTAATAGAGAGGTCAAAATAAAAGGTATTAATTTCTAAATAAAATTATTTCATTATATACCACCTATCTCTACTCTAATCCTGTTTTCTTATAAAGGCTCTTCATGCATTAGCATTTAGAATACAACTTGGTTTAGTTTCAGCAAAGCAGATGCTTAGCACTTGAATACCAAGCGGCCATTTTAGATACTTTGTGCAGAAATTTCCCTCCAAGCGTAAAGACTTCATTCTGCGTAGATGCAGGGGACGCATGCGCAATACAGTTTCAAGCGTTAGCAGCCATCTTTAATCACACTTGGGTTACTTGTTAGTCAAGCACATAGGCAAGCTTCATCTAATCTAAAAATATATGAAATGTGGTGCATATTAGTATCAAAATACATTATTAATAATACATTACGAGATTATATGAGAGGATTGCGTCCGAGCAAATCTCTTTTATATGAGCCCTTGCTCCATCACTGGCTACGAACCCCGCTGCCGCCACCGAGCTGCTGCTTGCACCGTGACCTTTGGGCACTGCACTCCATACCGCCTCACCAACGACACCTATGCCAGCTGACATCGCCGCCATGGTCTGCACCATGGTCTGTGGGCACCGCTCATAAGCTACACGCCGCACCGACCTGTCCCACACTGCAACCTCAGCCTACCAAAGCCATCTCCGTTGACCGCTGATTCACAATGACCACCGAAGCTTGCACCGTGTCTGTAAGCACTGCAGAGGGCACCACCGCATTTCACACTGAAATCCTGGTCTTACGGACGATGGCGACCGCCGCCTCCACCAAGCTGCTGCTTGCACAGCGACTTGTGGGCACCGCACTCCACTTTACACTGCAGCCTTGATAACTGTTGCCATTGTAGCCCATCACCATGGACGGCCAGACCAAAAAGGTACTGTTTACAAGTCTTCTGACACTGACAGTGGTCAGCACAGGTGCGGTTCACAGACCCTGGTGGATTTGGTTGCTTTCAGCACCGCTGTAGCACCGGACGGAGCTACCGCCTTCAAGGAACAACATTTTTACAGTTATTCTTGCAGAGTACAGATTCTGATCCTTGTATGTTTGACATTTATCATTTTGATCTTTTGCTCTGGTAAATATCGATTACTTTTTCTAAAACTGGTGCGGTGTCCTTTTGTAGTGTTTTCACAGTATTACTGTGTCTTATGTGCAAATGCTTTACACATTGCCTCTGAGATAAGCCTGACTGCTCGTGCCAAGGTAACAAGGGGGTGAGCAGTGGTTATTTTAGAAGGTTATCCCCCTTATCCTGTCTAGAAGGAAGGGTCCCTATTTGGACAAAGGTTCAAACCATTGCCAACTAGACACCCCCATTTCTAACATACAGGAACTAACGAGATGACCATTCTAACGAGCAAGAAAAACGTTCTGTCACTGGAGAAGAGAAAGTGCAACTAGCAACTCCTGGCTGGATTCTGAAGATTGGGGATCTAGTCTGAGAACTGGTTGTGGACAATAAATAACTTGTACTCATCCTGGCAAATGAAGGTAGCAAATCAATACTTTTACCACCCTTTGCTGGTTGCAAACACAAGAGATTTGTGTCCATTGATCTCATCAAACTACTTCAAGTTGACATCTACCAACACCATACACACACTGTATGTGAATTCACAGTCTTTGACTATGTCAGGATCCCGTCATGTGCCCTCTGTGTAGTGGGTGTAGCATGCATGGCTCTTGTTGCTTTACCCCTGTGGTGCTCTGTGGTGCGCTATGATATCATGACTGATGTTCCACAAGAACCGTTATTCTATTGCCCTTGACTCCCTTTCCTGCATTCCACAGAACCTGTGAACCAATAGACTATCTGCACCAGCAGTTTCTGTGCCTTGGTGTCGTTTTTCCATTGAATCTCCGATCTCTACCCCGGTTGTGGAGGTCTCTGCCAAGAAAGCAGAATGTCAAATATGGTCGTAAAGTTACTACAAGTAGTAACTTTATGGTTATAATAGACACTATTATTGACTTTTTTTAGTGAATGAGGACATGTAAGTCGGCACCCATGCGCAATTTTACAGCTGCATATATTGAATAGCCAAAAGTAGTAATGTTAGTTATACTCAACAGTAATATAAAGCACACATTAAATAATGTTCCCTTCCCAAAGCTGTCAATATTGATGTTTGATGAGCATGATTGACAACCAAACGTGAAATCCAAAGGGAAGTCTATTACTGTACAGCATACAAAAGCATAATGCCTGGTTAATATTTGCAAGTATTGCAGAACATGCAGTCCCAGTGAAAGGCACAGAGAAATCAATCTTTCGATTCTAGTGATATAGGAACAAAAGAGTGACTTAAGAGAAAGCCAAATGTCCACAAAGGATCCCTTATGTCTTGTATTTGAAGTAAATATTTTCATTGTTTTCTTTTCCGTAACTGGAATCAAGAAACTGATTGCAATGCCAGAATAGGCGGATAAAAATGAGAAGCTCTTTAATAGTCTCATTGTTTGTCATTGTTTTCACGTGTGTTTACCAAGCTGCATTAAAGCTATATGACCATCCCATATCAACTTTCAAACATTAAAAGCAGATCAGTTTTACATAGGTTCTCATAATTATGGTCCACATGATATTAGTATATTGATATTTTTTGTTTGTTTCTTCAACATCTTAAGAAGGCAGCATAAATAACAAGTAATTATACAGTAACGTGAACATTGTTCTAAACCAAACTTTTTCTAAGAGACATGGTTTTTCCTTTTAGAGAAAGGCATACTAACAGGTGCTACAAAATACATTATGCCCGATTCACAAAAGCCATTTACTGCCATAAACCTACACCTGTGGCTGAAGACGGCTCCGTTAAAGCCTGACAGTTGTTCACAAAAGGATACCTGTCAGACGAAACAGAGTTACTACTGTGGCATTGTGCACCACTGTTGTGTCCAGTTATGCAGTATTAAACTCTACAAAGGGTGATGCGGAGTAGGCGGTTCAAGGCGTAATTTGTCTTGAAGTTTGTGCATGTCCACAAAATTGAGAGTTTGTTTGGCATTAAAATCTCCTTGCTGACGCCCTTCCTCTCTAGGGGGTGTATATATCAAATAAAGAGAACATTTGGGGCCATATCACATTTCAAGTGAGTCATAGGAGATATAAGATAAACTGAGGACTGGCTCACAAAGCCATTTTGACAGGCACTATTTCATGTCTTTGGTCTTACGTTAAGGCAGGTCTTGTTAAAAACATCTTTTACCACTGTATTATGAAAGCAGGATTCTGTAGGTGAAAATATGTAACACAAATGTTTGTGCATATTTCTGTGTGACAGCCCAAAACAGCGCAAGGAGAAGCACCTGTGGTTGTGCTTACAGAGCTGTCCATACCTGAAGAGGCGAGCCACCAAAGTCACTGAGGTAGGCTCAGAACCACGCAACAGTTCTTTGAAAAGTGAAAGTCAGTAAGGGCTTTGGAATAGTGGCAGGTTGTTGTTCCAATGGATACCAAGAAGAAAATCATGTTTCCAGTTACCATCAAGGATGATCCTGAGGCCAGTATGTCACTTGGTCTCAGAGAGAATAAGCTAGAAGCAGTGGTCGAAAGACCACATGTCCCACCTCATTAAGTTCTACACTGGTCTACAAAGCTGCCATTTTCTTGAAACCACTATCACCATTCGATACCACCAAAAAGCAAAATATTGGCAACCGGTGGACAACATGGATAGAGACATTTGTAGATATCATTGATGCACTTGAAGAGACTGAAACAAAAAGATTATCAAATACCTCAAAAATCTGGCTGGTGATGTCGGAAAATAAGTCATAAAGAAAATGCCATAAACATGAAGAAATCACATACGGTCAGAATAAAGAAACCATGAATCTCAAATTCAATTCAATGCCACATGTTTACTACAAAAGATGTATTTTCAGTCAAGAATGACAGAAAATTGGTGAAACCATTGATGAATGTATAGACTGACTCGACACACTCATCAAACACTGGAAGTTCAATGAATTCAGAGATGAAGAAGCCATACTTCTCAGGGTCATTGATGGATACTTATCCGATTCATTCAAAAGGTCAAATGCTGCAGGAAACTCTGAATCTTGAATGAGTGTTGCTAGATCTTAAGAGCATGAAGATTGACAAGCTACTGATATGGAGTCCGGAGGTGCCCAGAATGAATTAATCATGAGTGTGAAAACAAGTCAAAGCAAAAGACTGAAGGACACAAAGTGATGTCTACACGTAAAAGGAAGTGATGTTTTAGATGTAGATTTTCCTTTATATATGAAGACAAATATCCCACAATTGGAGAGATAAATAAGGGCTATGGGAAGGAGAACAATGTTGTGATGGTGTGCAAAGCAAAGGAAAAAATAAGTGCTGCATTGCGTAAAGACCAAACATTCCAGAAGCAACATTCAACGCATACTCACAAGGCCTTGCAGAGATGCTAGGTATGACAAATCAACACTAAATGAAGTCAATTGCCAGCTAAATCATTGTCAAACAATTCCGACATATCAGTATCAAGTGAAAGAAAAGAAGATGGCTGTGCCATGTCGATGTTTACTTCAGAAAAGTGTTACGGACTGGCCACATGTGAAGAAAAATGTCCGTCAAAGAAAAGTTGACATAAAAAGCACCAATGTCCTTCAAACACTGTCCGAAAATTACTCTGAAAGTAAATTGTAGTTTGATACATCCACTTTCATCATCGACTGTGGTGTGTTGATAAACATTATGCCTGAGGAGAAATAAAATGAATTGCATCTCTTACCACAACTTATGCAATTGAAAACTAAAGTGCATATATGGCCTGCACTGACAAAATTGAAAAAGTCAAAGTTCATTTGTAGCAACGATAAAACACAAGAAAACAAAGGAAAAAGCACCAGACCATGTGATTCATGGGACAGCGTAAAGTGCTTGTTTACTCAGCTTTCCATGAACTACAACGTGAATGCTCGCCTTGAATTAGTAAGTCAGCTCCCTTTGCTGTTTCATGATCTGGGAAAATTAAAACTATGAATGTTAAGTTGCATAATAATGAGGACATCCGTCCTGTTGATAAGAGAAATAGGCAGATTATTTTTCATTTACAAGATGCTGTTAAAAAAGATCTTGAATCGTTACTTAAGCATGATATCAATGAGCATTCTACTGGTCCCATGCCATGGGTTTCTCTCATCTTGGTAGTGCTAAAAAAGGACAGTGAAGAGGCGGTAGACATATGCATTGACATGAGCCAGGCAAACAAGGCAATTGAATGAGAACGATATCCAGGTCCACACATTGCTGATATGATTACACAATTAAATGGTGCAAAAGTGTTCTCTTGCCTCGAATCATCAGTTGGAAAACTGCGGGAAAATTTCAACCTTTTCTACACATGTTGGTATGTATCAATGCAAAAAGCTAATCTATGGTGTGTTATCAGCTGCAGATCTTTGTCAAAACATCATTCGACATATCACAGAGCCTGTCATGAATGCTTTTGATTATAGTGATGACATATTGTTTTTCAGAACTACCCAAAAAGAGCACATTAAGGCTCTCACACAAGTATTTCTTTTCTAACTGATGTTGGTATGACTTTAAATGCAGATGAATGTGTGTTCCATAAGAGACAGTGGAAATTCTTTGACCATATCTTTTCTTTTTTTTTTTTTTATAAATCTTTTTATTATTTTTAAAACAAGAAAATAAACAGACATATCCGGTGCCATACATACATACAATGATAATAGGGTGGGTTGGTACAATAACAGGATATTCGTAGAGCAACAGAAAATCTTCGAGAGGTCCGCGGAATTGTGTACAAAATAAGATTTGCATCCGTATAATCGAGAAACATTTTAGATGCGGATCCTCAAAACCCTCCCACCCATTAAATCAGAGCAACAGGAGAGTCATAGCAACCAGATATTAGAATTTAAGGACCAAAGATTACAAATAAAGGAAAGGCGAAGAAAAAAAATGAGAAAAAGGGAAAAAAAAAACATATGGGCGATAACAAAAAGAAAACAAAAAAAACATCCCCCCACCCTGCACCCCTGCAAACGGCTATCGCCTAACCCCCAGTAGCAGCGTGCCTGTCGCCCCAACTAACTAAGTTCTAAAAGAAGAGACCCACAAGAGTAGAGAGGTGGAGGAGGGCAGATTCGTACGACCATATCTTTTCTGATGGAGTATGACACCTGATGCTACTAAAGGACATGCACTGCCAAATGCTGATTCACCACAAGATCTTTCAATGGCGCATTCATTTCTTGGCATGGCCAGCTACTGCTCTAGATATATATGATACTTTGCCACTGTAAGTGCTCCATTGAGAAAGTTGTCGAAAAAGAATGTATAATTTCAATGGCCACATGAATGTGAGAACAGTTTTAAGAAAATAAAACAAGACATTGAGAATGCTACTGAAACGTCTTATTTCAATCTGAAACGTCATACAGAGGTTGTTGTTGACGCTCGCCCAGTTGGGTTAGGTGCTATCCTTGCACAGCACATAAGACATTCAAATGCTCAAGGGGATATGCAAGTAGGAGTTTGTCACAACCAGAATACTGCTTACTCACAACCTGAAAAAGAAAGTTTAGCGTGGTATGGGCATGTGAACATTTCCATGTATTCCGGTACTGAAAGCCTTTTACGCTGGTAACTGAATATCAAGCTTTCCTAACAATATTTGACAATTCAAAGGCCAAGATTCCTCCTTGCATTGAACATTGGGGACTATGGCTGCAAGAGTACAATTAGAATACTGCATCATCCAGGAAAAGATCAGAACCCTGCTGACTACTTTTCCAGAATTCCCATTCATGGTCATGGCACTCCATCTAAGTCAGCTGAAGTTTATATCAACTTTATCGCAAAATCAAACACAGCAGCTCCCATTTTGTTAGCCCAGATTCTCACTGGCATGAGCCATGATAGTGACAAGCTAAAGCTGAAAGATATAATTACACATCAGTTGTGGAAGCATCACACTTGACCTCTCACCTGCAAGGGCGTGATTCAAAAATACAGAAATGTCAAAGATGAACTTTCCATAACTCAAGCAGGAGTTATATTGTGAGGGTCGTTAATCTTGATTCCAGAGAGTATGTGGCAGAAAATGATGGAAGTGGCCACGAAGGACATAGGAGAATCGTTGCTACAGAACGAGCTCTCCGACAACGAGTCTGGTTTCCATATCTCGACGAGCGAGTTAAGAAGGAATTAAATGCCTGCCATCTATACAACTGTCTATCTACAAGAATTACTCAACACACCTTACATATGTCAGAACTCCTGAAGCATGCCTGGGAGGGAATAGTCATTGATTTTTTTGGGTCCACTCGATGACGAACATCACCTGATGGTGACTGTGGACAAATACTCGCGATTTCCATTAATCGAGGATCTCTCATCCACCACTCAAGATCGAGTCATTGAGAGACGGGATGGCATCTTTACGACATGGGGTGTTCCAGCAATACTAAAATCCAACAATGGCCTGCCTTTTAATAGTCAGGAGTTCAAAGACTAGTTAGAGCATCTGAAAATAAAGCATCAAAAGAACAATTGTCTGTGGCCGCAGACCAACAGAGTGATTGAAAGATCTATGAGCACACTAAAGAAAGCTGTGTAGTGTGCTACCATTGAAAAGTTCAATCAACAAACTATGTTAAACTCTTCACCTCACTCGACTAGCGGTGAAAGTCCGAAGACATTGATGTTGGAGAGAGCAATGACAACCAAGATACCTCAGTGGACCAATCAAAGAGAAAGAGATGAGAATGCAACTTTTGCATGGGACTTGTTTGAGAAACAAAAGATGAAGATATAATATACTGTCCGAAGACGACATGAGAAAAACATTGTCTTCCAAAGAGTAGAGAGAGTGCTCTCATGTCAGATGTGGAAAAGAAAATCTGATGCTTCCTTTGATCTGAAACCTTTTCAAGTGGTGTCAACCAAAGCAGACCTGGGGACTGCAAAGCACCCTGCAAAGTCTATTACGAGAGATTCTTCCTACTTTTGGCATTTACTTAATTGTTCACAAGTTCTACATTGGGAAGGAGAGACTGACTCTGAAGAACCAGTGACTGCTGCTGGCTTTTCACCTTCACAGTAGAACTTGGATCATGGTGGTGGCAGGTCTCAACTTCACACAACATGTTCAGATTGAACAATTACAACCCCAAACACATTAATTGAAGAGATTAAAATGTATATGGGTGTATATATTTTGTGAAATTGATAAGTTTTTGTTTAACAGATGAGTAGAGGTACTGTTGTGAAAATTAACAATAAAGGAACACTTATGGCCCCTGAAAAACACTGTAGAGCTATGACATAATGGATAGAACGTTATTAATGTGAAGGCTGCTTTAGGATATTGGGTTTGCAGCTACACGCAGACAAATAAAGACGTGATACCCAGGTCTGTGTGTGGTGTTGTCATTTACGGCCACCCCAGCTAGAAAGATGCTACAACTTGCAGTCAAAAGTGACATATGCATTGGAGGTTCTGGTGACAAGCAGCAATTTACCACTTTTTAAGTGCCAAAATAGTGCTGTGATCTTCAACTCCTTAAGATACCAATCAGACCAAAACTATGCCAGAGACTGAGGGTTGGATCACAGTGCTATTCCATGTCTTTGGTGGGAAGTTAAGGTAGTGCTTTTTCCAAACATCAAGATTCTGAAAGTAGTATTGTGCGACAATGTAATGTGTGACAAGAACAATTGTGCAAATTTGGTGTATGGTATTTTGTTGTGGTGGTGATTTTGTCGGTTTTTGTGAGGTGCACTGTTATCTTTTATTTGTGTTGTTATGTTGCTTTATGCATCATATTTTGTTGTGTTCTATGGGTTACTTTAGATATGTCAACAAATGCTGCTATATTTCCAGCCAGAAGCAGTGCATTGCATTGAAAGTTCCTATGACAAACAACCTTTAACTTGTATCCAAGGTGGTAAAATAGCACTGTAGCAGCTCTTCAACTACTTAAGATACCAGTCAGCCCAAAACCGTGACAGAAACTTTGACTTAACATAGCTCTCTTAGTAATCATGTTATGTGATAAGGCCTGAGTATTAACTTAGCGTTTACAGTGCTCACTTTATGTGATATGGCCCACAGTCTCTGCTGCAGAGCTCTACCATAACTTACTACTAAAGATCTGAAATAGTGGCAGTCAAAGATATTTTGTGATCCAGCCTCTTAGGATGTCAGAGGTTTGCACCAGCAATGGGCAGGTGCAACTCCCTTTTCAGACTGAAGAGCGAATGGATCACTGGGGAGCAAGATGGTGGCCGAGTTAAGTCGGACGCAGGTGGCACCCGAGGTAACGGCACAATTTAGTTAAATAAGTTATGCTGTAAGCCTAGAATGGCATGCCCCCAAGTGGAAAGCAACGGCGCAAGTGACCAGGTAGAGACTGATCGCACCTTACCGGGATTGAAGTGCTGGGTCACGGTGCTGGCGGAGATTGCGGAGCAGCTGATCACTGGTTGCCAAGGCTTCGAACAAGAGCTATCCTGCACCCCGAAGTAGAGCAGGGATCACAGATCCACAGTCGGTTTGACCATCATGGGCCCAAAATCCAGCATGAAAGGCAGTGGTGCGACTCTGCAGACAGGCCCCCAGGAATCCCCACAGATATGCGCGGCAGAGTCGCAGACAGCTCCCGCCCCTGCTACAGCTCAGGGACGCAGACAGAAGACCCAGGGGGATAAACCTCCCAGACGGGAAGGGGAGGGGTGCTGGCACGGAGCCCCAGCCACCTTGTACCACTGTTACAGTCATCGAGATGCTCAGGGGGGCAGGAACAGCTCTGCTACACAAGGACATGACCAGTCAAGCAAGCGGTTAGAGGCCCCTGTTGAAGGAAGCGGACAGATCAGGAAATTGATCGGTAAGCCACCCATTGGGCCAGGGCAGACGGGGGAGCAGCGGGAGCCATCGGATGGCGAGACATTAAAGCTGCAACTTAAAGGGCACAAGGAGAGCTCATAAGGGCAGACACTACAGGGGGGACAAGTCCACGTAACAGCACCAGTAGTGTATATTGCTGAGAGCTCGGGCGAGGTAGATGCAGGAGATAATTAATAGGTCACGGGGGCACCCAGGCATATTGAGATTCAGCAGGAGGAAGTGAGTCAACTAATGATCATACTAAGTCAAGAGAACCCAAACAAGAAGGGGGAGAACGCAGGAGGTGGAAAAAAGGGCACAAATAAATGTTAGAATGACCTTCCACGAGGAGTTGAGTGGTACCTCAGCAGACAAGAACCAAATGGGAAGCTAAGAGAACCCGTAGGGCTCCTAAGGACCCACAGAATGCCACAGGATGGTAGGGAGAGGGATATTGACTCAGAATCAAATGATTTTTATTCATTATCAGACGCCACCTGGTCAGGTCTGGGTTTAGACACTGGGTCCAACGCAGAATCAAGCGAGGTGCATCCGGCATTGGCTCCAGCGGTAGGGAATATATTGCTACTACACAGAAGATATTCTCCAAAGTGGGTAGAACAGACAATTCAATGCAAACGGACCTGAGGTGGGACTATTCTCTTGGAGATCAATTGGTGGGGAACAGCAATCAGCCCACCAGTGAAGAATATACTGCAGCACCCCCCACATTGGAATCTATTTCGCTGTGTGTAGTTGTGCACCACAAAGAAGCCAGAATGGAGAGCAAACGATCACAGAATGCCGCTCGGAAACTTCAGGGGGAAGTAAGGAAAGCCTGCAACAATATCAGTGACTGGATGATGGAGTTAGAATCAAGAACAGCTTCATTGGAGGTGGATAAAGCTTGATCAAAGGGGCAAGTGGAGGCACATGAGGCACAACTTACGGACATCCAGTGGAAGTTAGAAGAAAGTGAAAACCGCCAGAGAAGGAACAACTTGCAATTCCTTGGTATACCGGAGGGAAAGGAGGGGTCAGATGCGCAACTATTCATGGTTCAGCTACTGTAGAAATCCTTCCCAGAATTGGAAGGGTGGAAGTGGCCCCAGGAAATACAAAGGGAACATCGAGTTCTGTTCAATATACGGCATCCAGCCCCCCAGACGCCAAACCACTGGCATTCTTGGTCTATTTTGGTAATTTCCTATTGAGACAAAATGTGTTTGAGAAGGCTATACCAGAAGCACAGCATGCCGCGGATGGGTACTCATTCTTCACCAGGCCAGACCTTTGCCACATCACAGTGGAACGACAATGGCGTCTGCGTCAAATGAATTCCCAGTTCCAGGAGAAGGGTGCACAAGCCTTCCTTGTAAACCCGGCCCAACTGAAAGTAGTCTGGAAGGATCAGACTAGATTCTTCACGTTGGAGATTAAGGCCAAGGAGTTTCTAAATGCCGGGGGGAGATGTCCCCTTTTCTCTTGACTCATTCACTTTGGGGTAGAAACCTCTTGGAATTTTTCAGGAGTAATCATGACTAAATAGTGATATTTTGAAAACAAGGAGAAGGGAGACCCTACTCGCTAGGAACCAGGGTAATTGGTTTGTAACAGAAACAGCGGTTCCTGCGGAAAAAAATAAAAAAGCTATGGTGATAATAATATGCACAATCGCAATGGTTAAGCATTACTGTGATGGCAGAAAGAAAGGCTAGCAAGAACACACATGGCTGTATTTTCAATATTGCTCTTATATGTCAAACAATGTATCAATTCATACATAAAAGGAAAAAACGTGATAGTGCTATGTGTCCCCAGTGAAATTGGAACTAAACGTAAAGGAAACACTTTCAAATTGGTGACATATGTGACTTGGTTTCCATACAAAACGACCATGAATAATTCTACAATGATCACAGCCACTGTGTACACTGTGCAGGGCTGATTGAATTCATTCATTTTGATAGGCTGTAGACCGCGTTTCGACCCTTTAAGACAATATAGGGTCTCCTCAGGACCTATGGTTGTAGGGACATCTATGATTAAAAGAAAAAGATTGTCACTAAAAGTACTTCAAGTGACTACGTTACTAGTAGGGATTGCAACAGGCCATATAGTACATGAAGGCGATTGCGCAGCCACGTGAAGAGTGTGTTACACTGTTTGAGTGAAAGAAGAAATAAAAAAGATACTCACAAGTGACCCGGCTGGTACTACACAAGTGAGAAAGAAACAGGAAGGATTAAAATGGAGACACAGTGGTACACCAACTGGCCGAAGCACTTGCAGAGGATAACTTACCCCTTTGTGTGTATCGGGGTGAGGAGCTGGCAACCAATTGGATGTAAAGCGCGGTCAATGCTGGAAGATGAGGATGATGGTGTGCTCCACCTGTTGTCGGGGCTGGGAGATCTCTATGAAAAATGTAGAGACCCACTTTCAGAAGGGGAGAAGTAGAGCACAGAGAGTGTGCACACGCAGGATGATTAACATAGGCTTATCCAAAGAATGCCAATTGCACGCGTAGTGCAGTAGCGACTATGTGTATAAGTCGGTTTGCTGACACTGGTACTGGATCGTGCCTTCGTGTCCAGGTGTCTTCTGTGAATGTAGACAATTCAGGTCAGAATGGCCAGTGCTTAAGTGCAGCCTAAGAATTACAATGCTGTAAGAGGATAATCAAGCTCTGTGGGTGTGATGGTTGTCATGTCCTAAAGTAACACGCACCGTACCCCAATCTACTCTGTGCTCGGGACAAGTGCCTCCCTGGAAAAGTTCTCATGCTCTGGAATTTAACTGTGTGAAAGCATCACCGATACACTGGGCGATAATGCACTGCTAAAAAGGGATTATGTGTTGTCAGTAATTGGCACGCTCTTTGATGCTGTGAACACCTACTGTTATGATAAAAACTGTACCTCTATGAAGCTTGACTCTGTGCCTTCCAAAACTGGGAGCCCTTGAAGTACGTGCATGACTATTTCGAATAATGGCGTGCCTCTGCCCTCGATGAGTATACTGAGTGTAAAAAGTGCGCATTGGGGGAGCGCTTACCTTATTAGTGAATTTAGGTGATCTGAAGTTCGTGTCAAAGCATCGTACAAAGGTAGATCCGACTAATCTGTCTACCTAGGTTCAATGACACCGGGCACTCATTAGCGCAGTGAATTAATAGACTGCGTGTGCGTTAGGGACCCACATCCTGGCAGGCATCTCTTGGGATTGCCACCTGTGTATGCGATCCGGTTCTCTGTGCTCCAATCGAGAGGGACAAAAGACCGGTGTTAGATAGTAAGATGGTAGAAAAGAAGAGAAGAAAAAAGTATAAATGCGCACTCAAAAAATGTGGCAGGTACGCACCGGATTGCCTAGTACATTGAATATAAAAAATAGGCTTATTCCAGGACAGGTGCAATAGAACTGGGCCCGTCAATAGAATATTGTAGACACATGCTGGCAGGGTACAAGTGGCTGGTGGGTACATCTTCGTGAGGGATATAATTTTTCTGCCATGCTGACCTGGGGTACACGCTCAGAGTTACTATCTTGTTTAACATTTGTTTAACAATTTAACATCATAAAGAGGCTGTAATAGTGACATTTAGCATATTAGCTGCTTGACTATTTTGTGCTCTTGTTGTTTTTTCTTTTTCATCTTGTCCGCTCACGGCTTTGAGTAGGGTGGAGTAGGAAATAATAGTTAAGAGGGAGAGGAGAAATCGAGGGCACAGGGGGGCATAAATTCAAAAATATTTATTATATAGGTCACCATGAGCGAGGGCACCACCACTCATCACCCACAGACCTTGATAGGTACGTTGCTTCACAAAGCAGGGAGGGGGGTAAGGGGTCGAGGTTTGGGGAAGGGATGGGCTAGGAGAGGGAGGGGGGCTGGGTGGGGAGGGGGCAAAACATTCATAAAACTCAGAAAAGCAGAGTATTATTGCAAAATAAAGAGGTGGACTGGAGGGAATTTGAAGGAATGGTTCAAGGGGCAATCCAGGTACCAAGGAAATTGCAGGGATGGGTAGGCTGACAATTTGTACTGTAAATATTGGATGGCTGAATGATAGGGGCAAGAGAGGCAGGGCAGGAGAGGTGTTGCGAGCACTAGGAACTGATATCATATGCCAACAAGAAACCCATTTCCCTTGGCAGAAGAGAGGGCTCAATGTCATCCGAGGGTATGCCCAGGTAATTTGCTCATCTCAGTCTACCGATACCAGAGGGGTTGCAATTCATGTATCTAACCGGATGCCACCCATTAAGTGAACGCAGTTAGATAAGTGGAGCAGATGTGCAATTGCTTTAATCCCAAGTGGCTTTACATTATGTACAATCTATGGGTCGAATCAGATGACGCGGACCTGCTGTCAGAACTGGAAATTGAGCTTGCTTCCTGGCCATCCCCCCCTGATTATCTGTGGCGATTTTAATATCCATCTAGATGCATGTGGCCCTGCTAGGGGAGGGTATCAGGGGAGGAAGCCACAAGTCTTCAAAGCCTTAAAGGCACTGTTGGACAGCCACCCGTTAGTGGATATGTGATCTTATAAAAAGTCAGATGACCCAGGGTTCACATATTACGCGTGCCCTCACAGTACGTTTATGAGGCTCAAGTACTTTTATGCCTCCACTTCTCTTACAGAGGGAGCACACACCAGGGGACTGCCTAAGGTCCTGTCACATCACAATCCTCTGGTGCTGGACATTGAGGCCATCGGGCATGCAAAAGTATTTACAAAGTGGACCTTTGATAGAAAACTGTTAGCCACTGAAGGATTTATAGAACATATCAGGGGGTGGACCAGTCAGTTCTATGATATAAATAGGTTTAGTACCTCGAGAGGAAATGTGTGGGATGCATTTAAAGCACGACTCAGGGGGGGAAATAATTAGCTTTGTGGGTCTCATAGGAAAAAACAGAGGGAGGCAATACATACACTCATGGAGGAGCTGAGTAAATACGTGGAAACGCATATGACAGCCATAGTTCAAAAACAGACGGAGCTGCATTCACATTTAGAGTGAAAAGTAATCAGAACTAAGGCTAAAATTAATGGTGTTTTTAATAAAATAGTTGCTGAAAGGTTCCAAACTTGTATGTGGGATAATTATGAATATGTAGAGATGAAGGGGAAACACTTGACACTTCCTCTAAAACAGAGGGCACCCGTAAATAATATCTTACGGTTAAGAGGGAAGGATGTTAAATAGCTACTGAACCCTCAGATATATTTAAAATATTCGCTGATTTTCACCAGGATTTGTATCGCTCTAGGGACTGCGCACCAATGATAATAGGCACGGGAATGGAAGGAATGCCCCCTCTGTTTCAGGAGTTAGTAGAAAACATTTCAGAGGTGTGGCGCAGTGGTCAGGCAACTGATGCTAGACGCTGGGGATCACAGTCCGGTCCCCGGCTCCGGCAGCAGGGGTCTGCCCAGCACCATGTGACTCTGGGCAATAGATCGCTTAATCTTCCCGATGGCCCCCAGTGCCTTGACACCTTGAGGTAATTGTTTGCGCTTTACAAATACTGGACATTTCAATGAATGAGGTTACTGAGACACTTCAGTCGATGGCCTCGGGTAAGGCGGAGGGCCCAGATGGGATTCCGATGGAGATCTATAAAGCTTTACAGATAAAATTAGCCCCTCTTCTGCTAGACTTGTTTTTAGGTGTACAACAGAAGGGGATTCCACCCCAGTCTTGGCAGGAGACCAACATAGTTATTTTCCTGAAGAAGGGAAAGGCCACAGAGGATCCAGCCTCAAACAAACCAATCTCATTGATAAATGCTGATGAGAAATTATATGCCAAGATTTTTGCATGCAGATTATCAAAGATAATTACTTCCCTAGTAAGTCCATGGCAGCATGGCTTTATCCCAGGTAGAGGAACGATGGATCATATCCGAAGGGTAATCTCATTATTTAATATAGCGGAAGCTACAGGCGAGCAGCTGTCTTTGATACTGCTGGATGCGCAAAAAGCATTTGATCAAGTTGAATGGGCATACCTGTGGAAGAATTTAAGATCTAATGGCTTTGGCCCACTTATATTAACTGCCCTTAGAGCAATGTATGTTTAATCTTATGCGAAAATACAGCTGATGGGGAGGGAGTCAGGTAGGGTTAAGACTGGCTCGTGGTATGAGGCAGGGCTGCTCCTTCTCTCTTATCCTCTTCGCGCTCTATATAGACCCCTTAATCAGATCAATGCTAAACAATCAGGCAATCAAACCGATCATGGTCAGGGGTTACAATACCAAAGTGTTAGCTTATGCCGACGACATTGCAGTTCTCACCCCTGACCCGCTATGTGCAATTGGAAGGATTGAAACTAAGGCCTCGGAATTTGGAAGGCAGTCGAACTATGGTTTTAATACTGACAAAACAAAAATTGTCTGCACCAAATCCATGCTATGTCAGGATCCACGGAGGCAGCCACATGTTTAGGGATAACTATAGCGGCGGGAGTTGGGACTATTTGGGATATTAATTTGGACCCTCTCTTAAAAAGATAGGGGGAGAGTTAAAGAGAATGGATAATCTTCATCTATCATTATCGGAAGAGCTAATGTCATAAAGATGACAATGTTCCCTAAAGTTTTTATCTACTCCGCTGCATACCATTGGAACCTTCAAATTCCCTTTAAAAAAAATAGAGGGGATCTTTTCACAGTTCATATGGGGTTACAAGAAGATCAGGAGATCACTGAAATGAATGACTCTACCACAAGACCAAGGGGGATTGGCTGTCCCTAATCTTTTATATTATTATTGGACGATAATGCTGCAGCAAATGACTCTTTTATTTAGACCTAAAACTAGGACCGAAACTATGATAGCAGACCTGGACAGTGAGATCCCTCCTTCCATCTATGAATTAGCCATTAGAGATTTAGCACCAGGGTTGGTACTGAGGCAGCTGAAGGGGAGTCATTACAAGAAAACGCATTTCAAACTCCGGCAGCCAGGAACATTTGGCGTAAGGCCTGTAAAATTAAAAAAAATCCAAAAGTCCAGTGGTATATGTCTTTATGGCACTCAGCAATTTTCTTTGCCCCACTCTATGACAAAATAGGCAGAACTTGGGAGCAGGCGGGAATTAAAAATTTAGGAGATATCACAAATCTGAATGGAGTTATGCCATTTGGAGAGCTTCAGGAACGAAATGGGGTAGACCCTAGGACATTATTTAAATACTGTCTAAAATGGTATTCATATGAGCCAATCTTAGAGTCCAACACTTTAAAACAGTATTTAGGCTTTATTTTACGCCGGCTAAACATTGGGCATGGGGGAAAGGGGAAACCAACAACTGCCCATGTTTTCCAATTGCTGAAAACTGAATATATTGAAGCATGGGATTGAAACGTTCTTACATCAAACTATAGGGCGGGCGGTCCCATTAACTTCAACTTTGTTGCTACTTGACTGTGATGAGATCTTACAGTTAGACCTAACCCAAGTTTATTTGTGTTTCATGGCAACAGCAATTTTCCATATAATGAAAGCCTCCGAAAATTCAGGCTTGGTATGCCAGACTCTTTCATGTGTTTAATCTGTAGATGGCATTGTATAATTGTAAGGGCAGGAGAGCGAAGAAAAGGGGTCTTCAAGTTTGGGGGCTCCTGATGGAACAGTAGTGGAAATAGGAATATCAAAGACATTTGTTGGGTGGTTTGTGTCTCCTCCCATGCATTCAGGGCCGGACAGGCCATAGCGGGCACCGGGCAATACCTCGGTAAGAATCTGGAATCAGGTTGATTGTACTACGTGACTCCAGATTCCAATACATTCCTACACGAGACAGAAGTAAAAGCAACTACAACATATCTTCCTTTCTTATGGAACAAAAAGAAACAACAAGGGAAAGAACAACAAAACACTATAATACTTAACAAGCGAGTAAAAACAAAAGCATGGAATAAAAACACAAGAATATGCAAAATCAAATTAACACTCTACGGTTATAAATCATGTAAAAACTGAAGAATAAAACTAATACATGACAAAATCATCATACTTCTTGGGCACACTGCGCTGCCTTGTAGAGTGTACATTTTCTTGCACAGTTTTATTTTCTTGCACAATTTTGCTATAAAGATTTTTTTTAAAACCAACAGAACTCGGAACAGTCTTGGAACTAACAACAAGCTTAGAACCAGAAGCATCCTTACTAGAAACCAACTCCTTAGTAGCAGCAGCACCACTGCCTCCCTTAGAATACAAAGCAATTCTTCTGAAGTTCCAATTCTGACCATTCTCCAAAACAACATGCCACTTATGCACTTCTTTGACTTTAAGAGGTTCCGAAAACTTGTTTACACCAAATTCCTTTCTACCCAATTTAATCTTGACATAGTCACCAACATCAACTCTACCAACCTTACCCTTGAAACCACTAGAAAATTTCCCAGAACTAGTACAAGAATTGTTAACATCGTGAAATCTTTCTTCAAACAACCACTGAGGGACCATCTTCGTCTTGGGAAAAGTACCGCGCATGCACTGAAAAGGAATTTCATTGGTGACACTATGAACAGTGGTATTATAAGACCAAACTGCCTCTTCCACAGCACTATGAACATCACGTTGACTTTGCACAGCCAATTGAATAGTGCCATTGACCAACCTATTCATGTGCTCCACAATACCGTTACCTTGCGGATTGTATAAAGATGTACACATATGCTTGATACCATGATTAGATAAAAACATCCACATAGAAGAAGAGGTTAATTGAGTACCATTATCTGTTAATAAAATGCAGGGAAAACTTTCTTTCATAAAAATGGATTTGAGTTGTCCAATTACAGTTTCAGTAGTTATATTTTCATGAACTCAACACACACCCATCGTGAACACACATCCACCCAAACCATTGCAAAACGACAATCACCAGACAAGTAGTCCATTGGACCAATAAAATCCAAAAAGACCTTGCCCCCAAGGCACATCTTCATCACATGCAATTGAACCTAAAGGACGTGAATCAATCTTTAACCTCTTCTCGCTCTCCTTGCACAATGAACAGTTCTCAACCCATCTCCTAACATCTTCATCCAAACAAGGCCACCAGAAATTGGCCTTCAAACGTTTGCCAGTCATACTCTGACATAGGTGACCTTTGTGTGCCAAAACAAAAAGTCTTTTTTTAAGGGAATGCGCAGGTATAAATCGTTCACCTCTCAATACAAAATCATCAGAACTACCCAAACTAAGTTCTTCTTGTAACTTCACAAAACTACGTAAAGAAGGCTTCACATCACCTTCCCTTTTCCAACCAAGACGAATGGCACTAATTAATTCACCGAAGTCAGGGTCCTCAACAACAGCTTGATGCCACTCGTCTTTAGAAATAGAATTAAAACCATTTGAGCACACATCACCAAAGCCAGCAACCAAACAGACAGTCTCATCATCAAAATCAACACACTCTTCAGATCTAATAGGTAGGCTGGACAAGCAATCTGCTTGCACATATCATTCCGGCAGGGACGGTTGCTGAGGCAGGAAGTACAAGTCTTCCTGCCTCAGCAACCGTCCCTGCCGGAATGATAAGAATCTGGAATCAGGTTGATTCTACTACGTGACTCCAGATTCCAATACATTCCTACATGAGACAGAAGTAAAAGCAACTATAACACTTACCATCAAGAAAAAAGGTTTGAGCAAAGATCAGATATTCACTTGCTATGGTTTCCTCCCATTGTTTGAAACTGCCACTTGGATGTACGTGGATGTCTTTTTTTTGCAAGTGTGTTTCATTTGCAAACTTTATTTTGGATATATAATTTACAGGAATTGATATTTGAAAAACAGATTTTAAGAAGTTTAATTCTCACAAACAACACAATGAATTATTTTTCCCACCACAGTGGTACTGAGAGGAATGGGACAAGGGTGTAATATAGGCCCCTGCAGCACAACAATTCAAGGGGCCCCCAAGTAGTCCAAGGCTAATGAACATCTGTGAGAAATTGGAGTCTCAATGGGCATTCATCATGATCTGCATGTGGACCCCATCATTTTAAATTATGCCACTGGAATGGGCACTATAACTACTGCACTGTGCTTACTCCAGAGTTCTAACGTCAATAGACTATCCAACAGAAACCCGTCAGTCACTTTTGAGTTTAAATCAGTTTATAACCTCTGGCAGTTCATTAAACGATCAGACCAGAGATGACACCATGTTTAACTAGGTATGCCTCACCTAGTATATTCAAATTAACCACAAACTGGGAATAACCGTTTGTGACAATGGACAGGCCCCACCCTCGAACATAACTTAGTACCCTTAAGGGACCCCAGTCCAACACCCACAATCCACCCTCACTTACTTCTTTCATCTCTGCCCCGCGAACACTCTGACTGCTCATTCCCTGTAAAAAAGAGGATGAAGAGGTTAACCCATACAATGAAGAGCCTCTGATGGAAAAGGTAGACGGGCCTACAGTCACTTGCAGCCAATCATGGGACTGGAGGAGAAGGAAAGGGGGCGCGAACCGAAAGACACCAGAAAAGAGAGCATGGACCCAAATTACATGAAAGGAGAAAAGGACAAGCCACGTCCCGGGAGGAGGCACCGAGTGGGGAAACGAAGACAGGAGTCCAACTTCTGCCGCAGAGGAGCAGAGGACAGTGGGTGAAGATGACAAGGCTAGGAGAAACCTGGAGCGAAGAGTGGTGATCGCGCTGGGAAGCACGACTCCCCCGTCGCAACTCAGGAGAGATGCAGCCGGTACGTGGTTGGAAAGGGAGGGGAGGCTTCAGGGGCTGTGTGGGGTAAGGGAAAGAAGGATAGGGAAGAACTGAGACAGGCGCAAATTAAGGGGTCAGAGACAAACAATATCCCAACCACGGGAACAGTAGAGTTCAGAAAACACGCAAGCCTGTCTAGTGATTTGTAATTTTGGACTATTTCCAAAAGGCTTGGTTGCAATTGGTTACTGTCCCTTCTTTATCCCTCCTTATCCTCCTTTGTTTCCTCCCAGCAGCGGCGCCCAACTTTGGCAATCCTCACGCTTTTTGTTTTGAGCCGTCATTTACAGGGACTTTTTTTATTCTTCCTTTGTAGTATTAGCAGTAAATGTTTTGGCGAGAACACATTTCCTGGGTATAAACTCAACTGGGGGCCAAGAGGCCCAAGGTCTCAGATTACAGACTGTGGAATGCAGCATCCCGATTACAAACAATTCACAAGCTCATTACGTACTCCAGGATTGTGTGATAAACCTGTATGTATTTCCATTCAGGTGGAATCCTGGAACACATAATGAGCTGTCAATTGCTTGTGATCAGGATGCTGCATTCCTCTGAGGGGCCCTGCTCTGAGGGGCCCTGCTCTGCTGTCGGTGCTGTTCCTCCTCCTTCCTCGGAGCCGCTCTCGGGTCACAGTTCACGCGGCAAAAAATGAGGAAAAATGAACCGGAGGAATGAGGGACAGGAAAACAGAACAATGAGAGAAATCCAGAATAACTGCAATGGTCTGATGAATATCATGGACACCAGGAATTGCAATTCAGCCTTTGAGACTCTAACCCACTGAAAAGTACAAAACCCTTTTTGGAGACTTTATTCCACTAAAGAAGCTCTACAGTTATACCGATGTAGGCTCCTTGCTCAAACAGTGAAGAATTGGTAGCAGACACCAATGAAATGATGAGTGTTTGATGAATGTGACATGGTACCTCAAAACAAAGGAGTAAGGAGTATCTCATGAGTATGTCTACATATCAACATTACAAGGAACTCAAGTGACCTACAAAGGAGAAAGACCATACAAATGTATAGAATGTAATAAATGTTTCCAGACTAAAGTAACTAGGATAGCAATAGAAAATGTATACACGGAACACTATCCATGAGCAAATCAACTCCTTGCTGTCTTCTACATAAAAAGCGACTCTAATAACCCATCAAAATATCCCCTCTTGAGAGGCTAGCACAGAGCTTTGCCATGTAAATAAACACTGAATATGAGAAGAGTCCATAATATGAAAAACAGCTATCTTCTAACAAATCACATGTGCCATACAGGGAAAAGATCATATTTGTGCACTAGAAGTACTTTAAAATGGCACCTAATGCTGTAATATTAACTTCATACCGACGAGAAAGGAAATATTAGAGCCAATGGAGAAATTATGCCGCCACGCTGTTAACTTAGCTGAACACCTGTACACAGTGAGACTAGGCATAGAAATTATTTACTTGGTTTATCAATGCAAAGGCACTTCATTTAGGTGAACAACTTTGCAGTTGTAACGCTACTGGTAAGAATTTAGAGTGTAGAGAGGTTATTGTTCATCTATATGTTTTAAGTAAAATGTAGCTAACTTGAAAGTACTAACTTGGACAGACACAGGAGAAGCTACATGCATTTACCCAGTTGCTCTAGGATTTGATTTCAAGGAATAATTATTTAAACATAATGTGTGCATTATGGAGGAGGCAACAAATGATCTAAATGTAACAGAGATTTTTATATAAATACCCATCTGGAAAAAACATTAAGGAGATCTCAGTATATTTAGACCAAATACATCTACAGTGTTTACCAAGACTTTTATTAGAAAAAGATAGTTAATAGCAAGCAAACAAAACTATATTGAAAAATAAACATTTCAATGTCCCAAATGTAAAGGCATTATCACAAATGGCTTTCCCATTGGACAAAAGTCTGTCTACACTGAACTAAGACCTTATAAATGCACTGATTGTGACCAGACGTTCATTACAAAGGCAAGATGATAGATCAACAGCCTCATACAGGTGAAGATTCTGAGTGCCACAAGGCTTTCAATAAAAAGGGCTAACTAATACTACATCACAGAAATCACACTACGCAGAAACCATATAAATGTTCTCAATGTGACCAGACTTTCAAGAAAATGAATAATTTGTCATCACATGAGAGAATTCACACTGGGAAAAATCCATATAGATGCTATGAATGTAATAAGGCTTTCACGCAAAAGAGTGACTTACCATCACATGAGATCATTCAAACTGGTGAAAAACCAAATAGATATTCTGAATGTAATGAGGCTTTTAGTGAAAAAGCAGGTCTGATAAGCCGTCTGAGAACACATACTAGCGAGAAACCATATAAATGTTCTGAATGTGAGAAGGCTTTCTGTTCAAAGTCAGCACTGATAATACATCCGCGAGTTCACACTGGGATAAAACCTTATGGATGTTCTAAATGTGAGAAAGCTTTCAGTACAAAAGGACTTTTAAGGAGACATCAAATGTCTCACAGTGGTGAGAATCCATACTCCTGTTCTGAGTGTGACAAGTGTTTCATCACAAAGGGCCAGCTAATAATACACCTAAGAAATCACACCGGCGAGAAACCATATGTTCTGAATGTCAAAAAGCTTTTAATGAAATAGGTGGACTAATCAGTCACCAGAGAACTCACACTGGTGAAAAACCATATAAATGTTCTAAATCTGAGAAGGCTTTCAGTACAAAGGCACCGTTGATAATACATCAGCGAGTTCACACTGGGATAAAACCTTATGGATGTTCGGAATGTGAGTAGGCTTTCATTACAAAAGAACAGTTAAGGAGACATCACATGTCTCACAGCAGTGAGATTCGATACAAATGTTCTGAGTGTGATAAGGGTTTCAAAACCAGATTTCTTCTAATGCGGCATCTGAGCGTTCACACTGGAGAGAAACCATATAAGTGTACTGACTGTGAAAAGGCATTCAAACAAAAATCTATACTGTCATTACACCAGACAAATCACAAGGGAGAGAAACCATATAAATGCTCTGAATGTGACAAGGCTTTAGTTCTGAAGACTGAACTATTAGTACATCAGCGATATCACACTGAAGAGAAACCCTTTAAATGTTCTGAATGTGACAAGTAATACGTTCTGAAGAAAAGACTGACAGTACATCAGAGAACTCACACTGGAGAGAAACCTTTTAAATGTTCTGAATGTGATAAGGCTTTCAAGCGGAATGATAATCTGCACATACACAAGAGAGTCCACACGGGGGAGTCACCATATAAATGTATGGAATGTGACAAGACTTGCAGGCGAAGGGGTCATCTTTCAGTACATCTGAAAATCCACACAGGGGAGAAACCTTATAAATGTGCTAAATGTGACAAGGCTTTCAAGCAAAAGAATCATCTTTCAGTTCATCTGAAAACCCACACAGGGGAGAAACCATATAAATGTACTAAATGTGACAAGGCTTTCAAGCAAAAGAGTAATCTTTCAATTCTTCAGAAAATCCACTGAACTTTGCCCTCACCTGTCCTGGCCCTTAGTCCCCTCCCTGTTTATCTGTGAATTTTCCCTCGCCAATTGAGATCTAGCTATTTTGTCTGATGCCCGATGAGGCTACCTCGTTTAGCTATAGGGGAGACAGGCCGGGATTCCCTCCTTGGACGTCACCTACCCAGTCGGTCTTTAGACAGACTTCCTTTTGTCTGTCCTGTCGTCTCTTCCCGCATCCTCCCTCTATTTATGTCTCTCCTTCTCTCCTCTCTCAATGTATTGAGACTGAACTATTTTGTCTGATGCTCGATGGAGCTACCTGGTTTAGCTATAGGGGCTTCCTTTTGTCTCTCCTTGTTGTCTCTTCCCTTATCCTCCCTTTTTCACCTCCCCTACCCCTCCACTACTTTGCTCTCTCCTTTCTCTCCTCTCCTAATTGTATTGCCTATTTTTTGATGTATTGTGTAATTGTTAATCTTTTTCTGTTCTGTATCAAAGGAAGGGAGTTTAGAGAAGGTGATCAATCGATCAACGGACACGGTTAACCACCCATGGAGGTGGGTGGAAGGTCCAGTTGCAGCTTGTGTCCGTGTTTTGCACTAAGGAGACAAGAGAGGTCGCTGTACTGTTCCTATGGAGAGTGGGGGAAGTGTTTAGCTGGCATGACCACAGATGTTAGAGTAACATCCTGGGGCATCCATTTTGTTGGATATAATGGCCTCACACACCCCGAAGGATGTCATGCTTCATCATCGGCAGTTGCTCCTCGTCGGGGAGGCGGTGCAATCCCCGACGGGCTCACCTCAAAGAGGGGCTCTTTGGCGGAGATCTTTTTCCAACTGCCTTATGGTGAGGTGGGGGTGTGTGGACCGAGCTAGGTGTGGTGATGTGCGGGGTATTAAAATGTAGCAAGGGGTACCGGAATTCAATTTATTCTGGGGGTCCCCTGGCTGCAGTTAAAAAAGGAGGGTTAGGCTCACTAAGAGTCAACAAGTTAGGTCAGGTGACCCTAGATGAGGCTAAAGGTGATGAGGGTCGACATGTTTCACGCTTTGGGTCTAGTCACCCGCGATTCATCAGGACCGTATAAATGTGCAGTGTCAAACATGCTAGTGTCATGTATGTCTTATGTTACCTCTGTGGGTACTCCTATGCCTGGACATAAGGGAGAGAAAACAGGAAAAACATTAAATGCTGCTGTGCATGTCAGTAATTCCAGTCAATGCCAGAGTGTTTAAATAGTAAAGCATGCTTTTAGAGTTGAGAAAGCATGCCTAGCAACAAAGTCTGTGTGCAGGGTGCCAAGTGAGAAGCACACACAACTGTTGAGCCTGTGAGGAGGTTGGTGGTGAACAGTGGGTTAAAAGCAACAAGTTAAAACCAGTGTTTTAGAAAAGGCTTAAAAATTATTGATAAACCGTTAATGAACCGCAGTTTCTGAGGATTTGACTACTCCTGTTTTATAAAAAACGGGCAAGTATGTTATTTGCAACACCATATGTAAATACATGCATCTAAAACAAACCAAACCCAAACACACACTGTGTCCCAAAAAGTGTCAATAAATGGGAAACCACGTATGTCCCACTCACCTAACGGTTGAGGACTACTTTCCACATGAGGGGTCGGCGGGATTTAGATATCAGGGAGAGCCCAAGGTTTATGCTGAGGAAATAAAGTAACATGGCGCCAGGGATTGAGGATTGGTTTAGGCTTAGAAAATGTGTCTCAAAGGAGCGCAGGACTTCCTAAGTGTAACGCTCGGCAGAACCCCTGTCTATTGAGACTCACCTCAATCATCCTGTATCCGCGCAGGTCGACCTACCCTTCTCCGCCGAGCTCGAGTAGATGAGTGAGCTCGGCGGCCGGGGAAATTTAAAGCGCGTATGACAGGTCGGCGTGTTCCGACGCGTTTCCGCCTTCTTAGTAGGTCACGTGGTTAAGGGGTGTAATGTGGCGGCCATATTGGAGCGGTACTCAATTACGTATCCCGTAATGGTGGTGGCATGATGAATTTAGGTCGTGCCTGTGGATTACATCCTTAAGGGATAAAACATCACCCAAATATTTTACCAAATCACGTAACCTTAGTCACATGTGTGCTTCTGGTTTTAGCAAAAAAACTATTATTGTACTATTAAGTAGCCTAGTTGGGAATTGTATTGCGTAGGCCATCTTGTATCTTGGGGGTAGAGTGCGCCTCGGGTATGTATAAAACAATGTGGTTGTAAGCCCATTGTGGAATTCTACGTAGTGGTGAGTATGCACACACGGGGTGCTAAACATAGCACGTGATGCATGTTGCATGTTATTTGGTGTATGGCGTTGCATTGCCTCTAGTGTATTATTGGCAGCAGGGACTATTGTTAAAATGACACAGCTGGAAGATTCACAATAATATAGTCTGTGTGTAGGGCGAGTGGTGTGTTGAAGGGAACGGACAAGGACCCTGATGTCCTACAGCGAATGCCATGGGATATCCTCGTCGAGGCCTCGTTTGTCTGTGGATAAGCGATGGATCCAACGTTGCTCCTTTCGGAACAGGGCGTCACTTGGGCAGTTTGGGCTGGCTTCTAATACCACCCATTTCAAGGAGTCTTCATCATGGTTTTGGTCCACAAAATGTTTGCACATTTTGGTGTGAGTTTTTTTGCAACGAAAGTTGCTCCGGTGTTCAATAATTCTTGTTTTCACTGGACGGGATGTCATCCCAATGTAGAGTAAATCGCAAGGGCACTTGAGCATATAGATACAGTGAGATGTATTGCAATTTGTGTGGTGTCTGATCTCCCATTTAAAGTTATCCGAGAGTTGGATCGTTTTTAGTGTCATGGTGTATTTACAAACGCCACACATTCCGCAAGGAAAGTGGCCCGTGACTGGGGGTAGGTGCCAAAGTGTTTGTTGGGTATCCTTCTTGGTGTTTCTAGGTCTAGTACTGATAAGGATATCCTTCAAGTTTTTGGACCTCTTGAAGGCGAACCTTGGTTCTTCTATTGTCAATTCTCCTGTGTTGAGGATCCCCCAGTGGCGCCTGATGGTACCCCTAATTTCGGTGGACAGGGGGGTGTATGTTGTTACACATGTGATAGGTTGACTGTCAGCCGGGGGTCTTTCTCGTCTCTCTAGAAGAGCTTCCCTGTTGTTGTTTCTAGCGCGCTTTCTGGCTTTTAGTACATCACATCTGGGGTAGCCCCTGTCCAGTAGATTCCTTGATAGGATTTCGGATTCCTTTTTGTAGTCAGATATCTCACTGCAGTTGCGTCTGATTCTTAGGAATTGCCCAAAGGGCAGATTGGTACGCAAGGCCCTTGGGTGGTGACTCTTAAAATGTAGGAGACTGTTACGGTCAGTGGGCTTGCGGTACATGGTGGTGCTGATGTTCCCATCTTCTAGTCTTACAGTTAGATCTAGAAAGGCGATCTCCTTAGGTGAGGAGCTCATTGTGAAGTGTAGATGGGGATTTAAAGTGTTGACCCAAAGCAGGAAGGCTTCATGTGACATAGGTGGGCCTTTCCACAGGATCAAAATGTCATCAATGAAGCGCTTCCACAACTTGATGTTATCCTTGTAAGGATTGGTCTCATGGTGTATATGTTGCCATTCGAATTTAGCCATGTACAGACAGGCCACCGAAGGGGCAAAGGTGCTGCCCATAGATGTCCCCTGGGTCTGATGGTAGTATTTGCCTCTGAACTCAAAGAAATTCTCAGTAAGAGCTAGGGTGGCACACTCCATTATAAAGGTCTGTGGCGTATTGGAGTTCCACACTTCAAGACCAAGTCTTTCCTCAATCACCTCTAGGGTGGCCCTCTGTGGAATGTTAGTGTAGAGGGCTTCCACATCTAGGGTGATAAGGAGATCAATCTCCCCCGTGTTCTCAATATTCGCCAGTATGCGTAGTACGTCTGTGGTGTCCTGGACGTAGGAGGGAATGCTTTTAACAAGTGGTTGGAGAAAATGATCGCAAAATTGCGACAGGGGCTCCAAGACTGAGTCAATCCCTGACACAATGGGTCTTCCTGGTACTGGTCTGGTGGCTTTATGTATCTTTGGTAAGATGTAAAAGTATGGTACCCTTGGATCTTTTTTAACCAGGAATTCAGCCTCCTGCTTGGTGATCCATTCTTCACACTCTGCGCTCGTGACCAAGCTGGTTATCCTAGTTTGTAAGCGCGTGGTGGGGTCACTGGCTATAGGTGTGTAGTACCTATTGTCACTCAGTTGCCTGGTGCATTCCAGTTCGTAATCTTTGGTGTTCATCAACACTGTGGCACCGCCTTTGTCTGCCTGTTTGATGGTTATGAGCGGGTCCTCCGCCAACGATTTCAGTGTTGCCATCTCATTCCTGGATATATTGCAGTACCCATTTTTCGAGTTCAGTTTTGAGATATCCTTGAGAACAGCTTGTTCAAAGGTTAGTACCTCATTTGGCACCAAGCCATTATGTGGTGTAAAGGTAGACGGGTTACGTAGCCCAGAGTCAATATTGGGCTCGTACGGCCTACCTTCAAAGAAGGTTTTCAATCTGATTTTTCTGAAAAAGGATTTCAATTCTCTAGTCTGTTCGAATGAGTCAATCTTCGGTGTGGGAACAAATCCCAGACCTTTTTGTAGGACATTTTCCTCGCTCTGTGTGAGGAGACGGTCAGAAAGATTAACCACAAGGCTTACTGCGGTCCTGACCGGCTCGTACTCCGTGTGTCCATCCCTTGTGGGCGTGTGTCCTCCCATTGCACTCTTTTTTCCGGTGCGTTCCCTCTCTTTCGCCCGCGCCCTCTGCCCCAACCTCTGCCTAAAAAAGGTGGGTGTGTAGGGTTTGATGGGGGGTAGAATGGAGGGTATTGTGGACCATACGGTGGCTGAAAGGGGGGAAATTGGGGGTATTGCCAGAATGGGGCACCGACCGGTTGTCCCTGGTTAGGGTAACCGTTGTAAGTGTTTTGTCCACGTCCTCTTCCTCTTTTTGCCCTCGGGGGCATCTGAGCGGGAGTATTATCCCCACTACTGTCGGAGCCACTGTTAGAACCCCTTCTGGAAGAATTAGTGCTTGAATCAGAATTATAGTTGGTGCCCATAGGGACATAGTCTTCCTTGAGGTATGGGTAGACTTTCTCTTTGGAGAATTTTTTAATATCCTTTTGCAGCTTGGCTACCTTCTGGTTCAGGAGGTATTCTTTGTGCTCAGCCATCTCCTTATTAATTTCGGCCAATTTGGTTTTAAAGCCTGGATTTTGTACCGCGCTTTTAAGGGCGGCCTCGGCTGCCTGGATCTTAACCAGAAGAGCATCTGCTAGTCTTTTCGCCGTATTTACAATGAGAATCAAAAGATCATGGGTACACTTCCATGAGATTTGTGACCACTCCACTTTAAATTGGCCATCCTCCCAGAAGATTCTGGGGAAGTTCTTGACGATCAACCCATTCGGTGCTATTTTGGCCTTGAAGTACTGGGCCATCATAGTACCATGGATCGTTATCCTTATCCATTCCCTTTTTAAGTCCGACAGGGACTGCCACTCAGTGGTGTTGCTCCCTGTTGCTGGTTCATTATCAATGCCAAAGAGAGATGGTGACCTCATAATTGCTGCGGCCTCCTCCTCGCCAAAACTCAGTCCTTGACCCTCCATAGTGGTAAGGTCAAGGGGGGCCGGTCTCGGTGGGTTGGAGTTCTCCACTAAGGGTGGGTAGTGCTAAGAGGAAAAAGAAGAGTTGTAGGAGAATTCCCAAAGGGGATGGCTCCCTTATGTCCAGGCATAGGAGTACCCACAGAGGTAACATAAGACATACATGACACTAGCATGTTTGACACTGCACATTTATACGGTCCTGATGAATCGCGGGTGACTAGACCCAAAGCGTGAAACATGTCGACCCTCATCACCTTTAGCCTCATCTAGGGTCACCTGACCTAACTTGTTGACTCTTAGTGAGCCTAACCCTCCTTTTTTAACTGCAGCCAGGGGACCCCCAGAATAAATTGAATTCCGGTACCCCTTGCTACATTTTAATACCCCGCACATCACCACACCTAGCTCGGTCCACACACCCCCACCTCACCATAAGGCAGTTGGAAAAAGATCTCCGCCAAAGAGCCCCTCTTTGAGGTGAGCCCGTCGGGGATTGCACCGCCTCCCCGACGAGGAGCAACTGCCGATGATGAAGCATGACATCCTTCGGGGTGTGTGAGGCCATTATATCCAACAAAATGGATGCCCCAGGATGTTACTCTAACATCTGTGGTCATGCCAGCTAAACACTTCCCCCACTCTCCATAGGAACAGTACAGCGACCTCTCTTGTCTCCTTAGTGCAATCTTTTTCTGTTACAATGTTGATTCTAGCCAGCGCTATATAAAACTCTTTAAATAAATAAATAAATAAACATGAGCTCTTGGGTCTCTCAGCAATGCTTCCCAAACACAGAGCCATGTTTGTGCACCAATGTAAACACAAACAAGCATTTGCAATGCAATAGGTATCGCATTTGCGAGAGTTTAAGCTATTTGCATGTTGGTTTTGAAACCAATAAATAAAAGGCATTGGAGGCATGCAGCAGCGGCGAAGCAGGATGGCCACCGTCTGAAGAGCTCTGTCATTCAGAGCTCCCCTCAGCGACGAAGGGACTTCTCCTCAGCAGCGCCTCTTCACCGCAATCGCAGTTTCCAGCGGAAGTTATGTTCGAGAGCTGATAGGCAAGTTTCCAGACCTCTAGAGGGTCTTTTTGTTTTCCTACGAGCTCCGTTTGTTTTTGCCTCACAGGGGCGGCTATCTTAGGCTTTCATTCAACTGCAATTCATCCGACCATGAAGACAATGTTCTACTCATAAATACTTTAGAACCTTCTCTCTTGGTCAAGGCAGACTATGATTCGCTCAATCTTTCACAGAGATCAATCAATTTGTTTCATTGCCTTTCATGTTGTTAAAAGGAACTGGTAATTAATTGGATGACAGCCCCTTCCCTAATATAGTAGTTGTGACCAGCTTCTCTGCACAATTTTGGAGGTATTTTCACCTATTTAGTGAGGATGTGCGGGACTCTTTCTCTTTTTATTTTTATTAAAAAATTTCGAATGCACAATTACCTTTGAGTAACCTTGTAAGGTTTATTCTTACTGCATTCTACTTCCTACTTATTGCTATCAGTTGGTGATATTTTGCTGGTCACTGGCTCTTCCTTACCATTTTAACAAAGCTGTCTCCTCGTTGTGTTATTTTTTTTTTACATAATTCACGGCTGCTTATATTTCCTCTCTGTTGCCAACATGGATTCTCGTCATCCAACTAAACCACAGGGGGCTTCTACTGGTGGGTGGAAAGATGCAGCTTCTTGTTCTGGTAAACGCATTAAAGAAGGACCCCCCTCTCCTTCTAAATCACCACTCCCCCTTACGTTTGAAGATATAATGGAGGAATTACGCCTCATTCGTCCTTTCATGACTGACACAGCTGCCACTCTACAGAGGTTAGACGAGAAATGGTCTGGCCTGTATTCGAGGCTTTCAGATGTGGAACAAAAAGTCAGTGATGCTCAAGATGTTCTCGCTATAGTCGATTGCCTCACCAAAGAAGTCGGTTTGCTCAAAAAATCTACAGAGGACTTAGAAAATTCAATAACAATCTATGCATTTATGGTATTCCAGAAGGTTCCGAAGGATTAGATATGATTACATTTTTGAAAACTCAAGTCCTTCAGATAGTTGGTCTCCCAAAATCCATGGACTTTAATATTCAAAGAGCTCATCGGTTGGGTGCATCCTCCTCATCTAAACCACGAGACATAATTGCTTATTTTCTTCTCTACTCAGATCTCATGGCAATTTTGAACGCAGCTAAGCACCACAAACACATGATTTGGTGTGGCCATAAATTTTTCTTCAGTCAAGATGTTTCCAAGCCAACTGCGAACCGGTGGAAGGAATTCCTTGACCTTTGACCTGCCTTGAGATCCATGAATGCCCGCTATGGTCTCATACATCCTTGCTTCTTCAAAGTAACCTATAAAGAAAGAACTTTGAGCTTTAAAGACCCTGCCGACCTCCGGAAGTTCATCCATGCGCATAAAGGAGATCTTATGGAACTGAGCAAGCCTTAATTGTTCTATGTCATTTCTGTTTTGGTTTGTTTCATTATGCTTAATATGTAACTGGTAACTTTTAACTTTGTCTTTATCTTCCACAGTTTTCAGGCTTCCCCTCCATAGAATATATGTTGACGCTCCTCCCCACTGGTGCTCCCTTTGTCTGTACTGTGCAATTTATTTTGCTGCAATTCCTCTTTTCTGGTTGGTAAGTTCCCTTTCTTTTGTTCCATCGTTTGCCTTTGTCTTTGGTATTCCTCTTACTCCCACTTCTATTTAAAAAAAAGGTAATTTTGTTCTTCTCTCGGTGTCTCTTAACAGGCGTGGCTGTCTTGTTCCTCGCCGCCCCCCTCGCAGGTTAATGTTCTTCCTCACAGTGTCCTTTATGACTAAAGCCTTCAGGCTTTTTGTCATCTTTTCTTTGTTATCTTTTCTTGGGACACTTGGCTCTCCACCTCCCCTTTTTTCTCTCGCTCCTTCCCCTCTTGTTTGTCATCTTTTTCTCTCCATCTCTCACCTGGCGAATATGCTTTTCCTCCCTACTTCTTCTACTCTGTCTTGCCTCTCTTCTTCTTCTTTTTCTTCATGGGTCTTTTTCTAAACTGAGTTTGTTGATCTTCTTTTTCTCTTTCATAACGGGGTTTTTATTCTCTCATTTTTACTCACTTTTTTTGTTAAACCAAGAGACTTTATATATTCTTCCCCCTTTTTGCTACTCTCTTTTTTCATTCCCCTCCTTTTTTTTAACACTTGTATTCTATTTTGCTTCCTAGCACCTTAACCTACATCTCTTTTACATCTCCTATACTTAGTAATTGTTTACCCTTTTAAAAACTTTATCTATGATAAATCTCCGCATCATTTCATAGAATGTAAAAGGTATGCGTAATCCTGTTAAGAAGCAGAGAGTGTTGTCCCACCTTGCTAAATTTAAATGTCATATTGCTATGTTACAAGAATCACACCTCAGATTACGAGATTTATCCTCATTACGTAAGCACTGGGTGGGCAAAATATTTTGCTCCCCAACTGACAGTAATAAGAACGGTGTTGTTATTCTGTTCCATAAATTATTGACTGTTCATTTACAGAATGAATCTAAAGATACTAATGGTAGATGGCTTTTCTTAGATGTTACAGTTAATAGCACTCCTTTCTCCTTTTGTAATGTATACGGCCTAAATAGTATTAACTCATCCTTTTGGTCTGATTTTTCCACCCTTCTCTCGTCACATGTTACTGACAATTTGATTGTGGGTGGAGACTGTAACCAACTCATTGATCTCTTTATGGACTGAAAATCTCAAGCCATATATGTCCCCAACAAGATGCAAAAAACCTTTCATAAAGCAATCACTGCAAGGGGACTAGTTGAAGCATGGAGAACTTCACACCTGGATGTCCTAGAATATTCTTTTTTTCCCCGCTCACGGATCCCACTCCTGGATAGATTATATCTTCCCCACTCAACACACCCGACAATTCATGAATAATATTGAGATTGGCTCCATCCTTATCTCTGGCCATGCCACCATCATTTTAGATATAGGACATCCCTCTCCTACACCCTCATCTAGGCATTGGCACTTTAACAATTATCTTCTTTTAGATTCTCAATTCTTGGAAAAGTTTTCGTCCTTTGCTCAAGAATTCTTTCTCCATAATATCCCTTCTGGCTCTCAATTTCATTTCATTTGGGATGCCTTTAAAGCTTCCGCCAGATGTTTTATTATTGACTTTGTCTCCTGGAAAAAGGAGAACGCTCTCTCAGAGTCTTTATCTATCCTTAAACAAATTAAAATGTTGGAACATCAATATTTTTCCGCTTATTGCCCTGACACACTATCCAAACTTATTAAAGCAAAAAATGCAATACAATGAACAATCTCTGGACTCAGCATGTAACAACCTTCTTAAATTCAATGCAAAAATATACGGTGCACGAAATAAAGCTGGCAGGTCTTTCGCAAATTATCTTAAAATTAAAAAGCAAAAAACTAAAATTGCTGCTATTAAGGATCCATCGGGAACTTTGCATCTATCAGATTCTAAGATTCTCGATTGTTTTACTGATTATTACACCTCTTTGTACACCCCAGAATCTTCTCCTTCTACAGATCTTATTGACTCCTTTTTTCAACAAATTCCTAAGTCTCCAGAGAGCCAAGTTGATCTCTCTTCATTGAATTCCCACATCTCTGAATAAGAATAAGAACTCCTCGATGCTATCTCCCTTCTGCCTAAAGATAAGAATCCGGGCCTAGATGGTTTTTCCGCTCGATTCTTCCTCCAATTTAAATCACTTTTGACTCCTCAACTTCTTTCTTTAGTTAATCACTTTCTTACCAACGGTACAGCTCAAGGTACCTTTACTCAAGCTATGTTCTGCCTGATACCTAAAAAAGATAAAGATCCGTCCCTTTGTAAAAACTATAGGCCCATCTCTTTGATTAATACTGACTGTAGAATCTTTGCAAAATTACTCGCCATACGTATTAATAAAGTTATCCTTGATCTTGTTTATATATATATATATCAATTCTGATCTGTCAAAGGTTGTTCCATTACTGATAATTCACGTACTTTCCTTAATATCATTCATCTGGCTTCTAAATTAGATTCTCCTTTAGCCGCTATAACATTGGATGCTGAAAAAGCGTTCAATAGGGTTAATTGGGATTTCGTTTTCGGTGCCCTTAAATGGCATGGTTTCGGCCCTCCCATCCTCCAATACATTCAACTTCTCTACTCAGCTCCGACCACTTCCGTTTGGGTAAATGGTTGTCAGTCCCGTTATTTCCCTCTTCTTTAAGGGGCCAGATAGGTATGTCCCCTTTCTCCCCTTCTTTTTATCCTTGCATTGGAACCCTTTCTAGGCTCAATCAAAAGCTCCACTCTCTATACGGGTCTTCAATTCAAATCACTTGATATTAAGTTTGCTGCAAATGCAGATGATATTATTTTGTACATTTCTAACCCATCCACTTTCTTGCCAGCATTTTTCTCACTTTTACAGGAATACTCAAGAGTTTCTGTATATAAATTAAATGTAAATAAATATGAGATCTTACCTCTTAACAAATTCTGTCTTCCATGTTTTCTAATACAGGTTTCGAATTGACTACTAAACATATCAAATGTCTCGGTATCCTTTAGGCTAACACCATTAAGGAAACTATTCAAATCAATCTTTCAGATATTCTTAAGAAAATATCCGCTCTGATTGATGGTTGGTCTCAACTATTTTTTCCATGGTGGGGTAGACTAGCTACCATCAAGATGATGCTTCTTCCTATTATCAATTTCTACTCATCCATGCTTTCTATTTCTCTTCCCAATTCCTTTTTTTCTGTTATCAATAGTTCCCTCTCCAAGTTTCTTTGGAAAATCGCAAACCCAGGATCTCATTGGCTCAAATTCAGTCGTCTAAGGAACTGGGAGGTGTCAATTTTCCTAATCTTCTGCTTTCACTCTAAAACAAATGTGGACTTCCTTATCTGAGACACAGCCTCTAACAGCATTGAGCTCGTTGGAACAAGCTCAATACTCTCCTTTTTCATTTATCTCTGCTGTCTGTTTGTCTCAGCCGCCTAAACGTTTCTCAGATCCTATTTTTATCCACTCCAAAGCACTAGCTATCTCCCTGCTTCACACTCACTTACTTTCTGCTGATCCCTTTTTACGCCCCACAATTTGGTATCACCAATCCATCAAAATCAACAAACCCTCTTTATTTTGGAAAGAATGGATTGACAAGTGTATTATTACACCTCAGCAACTAATGAAAGATGGATCTTTTAGGGACTTCTCAGATCTACAATCTTTCTACAATGTTTCCTCTACTCATCCCCTTCATTATCCTCTACTCAAGGAATCTCTTATTCGCCTTTCTCTTCAGGACTCTCCCACGATCATTCCTGATCAAACCTTCCTTTCCCTCATTGATTTTGCTACTCAATTCAAAGCTTCTACCATATATAAAATATTATCCCACTCTTTGAAAATTAGGACCAAATCCAAGTTAGAGCTTTTATGGGAAAAGGATCTAGCCCTAATAATCCCCTTATCCACATGGGATTCCCTTTGAAAAAAAAATCATACCTCCACACGTTCTGCTAGCACTACGCAGACCTTATATTATTTCTACAATAGTCTTTTCCTTATCCCCTGTGATATGTATAAATATAAGCTACTAGATTCCCCGAAGTGTTGGTCCTGTCCTAACAATAATAGTGATTTCCTTCATATGTTTTTCCTTTGCTTTGTTAAAGCTTTTTGGTACAAGGTTTGGTCAAAATTGAATGATATTTTATCGACTAATGTTATTTTTGAAATTTCACATGTTTTTATGGGCAGTTGTTCTCCTGTTTGGAATATTCACGGCATGGTGAGTAAATTTATTGATTTTTTTTTGCTATCTCTCTTCAAATTATAACCACCAACTGGAAAGACACTTCAAGATAATCCTTCCAAGTCTGGTGGAATTTACTATATCATCACCACAGACTTGACCGTGCTTTCACTAATTCTACTGCTTTGTTGATCAAAAAGATTTATTATGGTTGCCTCTAACTTCTTTTCTTTCTAGGTCGAACAGTTAAGCTTGTGCATACATTCTTTATTGTTTTTCATCATTTCTTTTTAATATCTATTCACTGTTACATATTTTATTTTTCTTCTATATTAGACCCTTTTTTCTTTCTTTTCTTTTCTTCTTTTTTCCTCTTCTCTCTCTCTCCTCTCTTTCTTCTCCTTCTTATAATTTAAAAAATGCATTTGACTTGGTATAGTTTTTGTTTCAACTGAGGAGTGATTTATTTTTGTATCTTACTGTTAAAACTGACTCTAGTACTGTTATCCCTCATTATAAAACCTGTATTGATGTTTTACTATGTTTATTACTTCAATAAAGCTTTCTAAACTAAAAAAAATAAAAAGGCATTGTCATTTACAATGCCAATAGCTCGAACTCTCACAAATGGGACACCTATTGCATTACAAATGCTGGTTCTTTGTGAGGATAATATCTCAAGTGACCTATTAGGAATGAAAAGACTAGAAGCTTTGTGGTGATTATATTCCTTTTTATCTTCTGCAAAGCCGGGGTTGATACACACTAAGAGTGACAAGGCTTCTTCCTCACCCCCACTTTCTTATATCTGCTCAATGATTTCTTCTTTCTCTGCAGCATGTATCCATTTGATGTGTTCTTTTACACAAACACAATGCTTGAAAAGATGAAAGCAGGTGGTGATACTACATCAATTGGAGCAGATTTAATAGAAGTGATGTGCACTTCCTGTGTGCCTCTCTCTACACAAATAATCACTGGTTTATCTTTCTCACTTCCAAGGCTTTAGGCAACCTTTATTTTCCATTTTCGCACATGATGGGGGTTGGGTGCCCAATCCATGTAATGATCATCTGATGAGGGCTTTGAAAAGATGAAAAATATCTATTTCTCAAAGGTGATAGTGAAGAAAATATGTCCTGTGGAAGAGTATTCAAACCATCCGGCTCTGAAGCAAGTACAACTACCTACTCTGCTCCAACCTCTGGAATATTTGGTTTGCTGCTCAGACAATTTAATTTTGGATTCTCTGATCTCAGCCATGACGCCTGTCTCTACAACACTGAGAGACATCCGCTTGGGTTTTGGAAAAGGAACTATTGTTGATCTAGGGATGAGCCTCCTCCAGGATCTTCCTGCACAGAAGAGGGTGCAACAGGTATGTTGTGTTGCCAGAAAAAAAATAGGGGCCTGATTGCAATGATGGCAACCGACATCTTGTCCTTACTGGCCACTTTCTTGGTTGGTGCCTGCTTCTTTGGGACCATCCTCTTTACTTTTTTCTTGTATTGTCGGTCAGTAGCATGAGCAGTACCACTTAGCAGAGAGGTCTATAGGCTCTGAAGTCCACTGATTCACAGAAATTTTTACGTCTCAGTACCCTTTTGTCACTGTGCATATGCAGGCAATACACAATATGAAAGAAGAGAGTGAGACTTGGCAGTTCTCAATGCAGTACAAGTCATCAACGCCACCACTGCAATGTGATATAAATTGAATACATGACTAATAAAATAACAAGTGACTCTGCAGGGCTTATGGCACCCCTATGGGATTCAGGGGACTGAGGCAGTCAAAAATAACTGGTGTTCCTCAAGGGTGCTCTGGGTCCCTATGGGAGCTAGAAGAGGCAGACCGAAAGTTGATTACTTACATCTACCTGGGACCAATGGGACTCATATGGGACATAGGGAGGATAGAAAAATCAAACAAATCAATAAAAGATATACCCGGTACCCATCCAGGTCCAACGAGGCCCCTAAGGTAGCCAGGGACGTTCAAAATACATTACATTATTTAAAGAAAACTGATGTACCTCTCTGACCCATGGTACCCATGCGGAAGCTGGGGGCTGGCACAAATTGAATAAATTGATACAACTTACCTGGTGCCTCTCCATGGCCAAAGGGGATGCAGGACAAGCAGGCAAAAATCAATTAAATATACAAAAAATAACAATAGTTAATTACTTACTACTGTAAATAGCCACAAGTACCACAAAGATAGCAGGAAAAATAAATGACAACAACTAATTTGGATTTGAAGGGATCATAGCAAAAGGCTTTCAAAAATGGAATAAAACAATTATTAATCAGAAACACAAACGTGTTCCATAAATCAGTGGGTGCCACATGGCCAGCAAAGGAGGAGGCATGGAAAACAAAGCTGAAATTGTTGCCTAAGAGACATACATATACACATATGAATGCATGCCCACACACACACAGACACACAAACACACATAGACATACTCACTCCACAACACTGTGGTCACCCACAGGGCCATCAAAGAAGGAAGAATGGAAAACAAATAAATGGTTGCCCTAGCCTGCTTTCATCTCCTTCATCTTCCTCCAGCAATAAAACATGCAACATTGCTGTGAAAGAATTGCACAAACAGATAGACGATATGTGATTGGGACCATCCGTGGTCCAAAACACATCATCAATAGAGAAGACAAAATCATGTAAAAAATAGTCAACCAAGATAAAAGATATAATAACAGCATAGCACCATTTAAACAGTGATAAAACATTAAAATAAACGTTATAAATGTGTCACACAGCAAACTGTCTTTACAGCACAATTACCTTTGAAAGATACCTTTAGAAATGACAGAAAACCAATTAATCAACCATCTCATACAAACATGCAAGTTGGTGGGTAAGCACATGAGAAGAAAAGAAAATATCTGGCTGCATGGGTGTGGACTCATGGAACCACCCAGACCCTAGTCATCGAAAGCACATGTAGCCAAAAAATGATAATTAACTAGATTTGCCATAAATACAAGGCCATCCAAAAGCTTCTAAAATAATTTTTAAATCGTCTAGCACAAAAGCAGTGAAAATATGAAAAATACATTTTAAATTAGATCCAAGGCTTACAGCATAGTAGCCCCCACTGTGTAAACAATTTAGTATAATGACAAGTCTGAACACAATTCACAGAAACTCAAGGAAAAGGAGGAACTATATCTATATAACCCCAGGTCTCCACCATTTAAAAATGTCCATTATCCCTTAATCCTTAGTCCATGAGACTGGCTGTAGACCCCCTCACCAAAATGCAGGTTATCCAGCAACAAAAAGAGTGGTGCCTGGCAACACCAAACATTTTGTGAAGCACTGCACTGAACTAACTTGATTTTTCCAAAAAACAGATTCCAAGGATGGATGATGCAGAAGTGATTGCAGACAAAGGAAGTGTGATGCTCTCCCTCCAAAATTCAAACCCAAAATAACCAAGGCCTGAACATAGCATAAGAAGAAGTCTTCAGGTCATGAGGAGGAATCTGATACTGCATGTATAGTAGACTAACTCTCTATGGTACTCCTTTTATAAACCAAAAAAAGCATTGTGTGCTAAAAGAATTTCCTGGTAGGTCTGCTTAGGTAAAACAAAATAACTTAAAATTAATTTTCAAGTTAATTTTATCAATACCCACATTAAAGGACTGCTTCTCACATTGGGCCGGTCGTGTTGTTCGAATGCAATAATTGCATTGTTCTGGTACTCCCATGATAAAACGTTTCCCCAAATTGACAGCTTGCGTACATGATGTTGCACAATGGCCTAATCTCAGGCATTACATGTCATTTATGTAATGTGAAAAGCCCAGCATTATGCCAGATTATTTTGGCATAAAGAAAATGTTGTTGAAAAATAGTTAACATGGATTTGTGATTATGCAATTGCTGCTAAGGAGTGTATGTTACCAGCGAGTCAAAGTAACAAATCTGATTTCAATAATTTAAGTACCATTAGTTTTGGTCTGTATTTGCAGAACTACAAGATAGCTATAATATTATTGTTGTTGTTCTTATTATTATTGTAAATATTATCATCTGAATTTCTGGTAGGCTAGACACAGACTCCATAAACTGAGTACCTTTCCTAGTTTTGTTTTCTGTGGGCCTCGGCGGAGTTTGTGGAACTCTATGAAGTCACCAAAAAACTCAGCCGTGCTACGCAGAGTTCCACAAATGGCAGAGTGCGTACGCGCAATTTTAAGCACCGGGTGTTTTCCCATGCTGGAAAAGCACGAACAGCACCATGCGAGTTGCAAGAGGGCGCTGCTTCTTTCTGCCAGTCAAGTAGATGTTCTGCTTGAGCATCAGCTTTCTCAACTCGAATTGAAGGTTTCTCATGGAGAGTAGTAGCGGCCATCTGTGACCATCCGCAATGAGAAATCTCACCCAGAGCTGGTCTGGAGTAAGATTTTCTTTGCTTGTGCAGGCTAATTTGCAGGGGATCTGCAGATCCACAACAATATATTTTTTAAAACAAGTCTCCAGCACTTCGTTTTTTATTGGGTTCCCTCAGTGGGAAATGTCCTGGGGGTGGGGGGAATTCATAATATTAATATGGGGGGAGCCAGCCTCAATAACAAAGGAGAGGGGGTCACACACACCACTGAGCCATTAATGTTCCTGGGGGCAGATCTCCCAGGGCTGGCATCTGGTGCAGGCAGGGAAACCTGTGTCTGCTCTCACTTGGCGGGAACAATTTCAAAGCTCCCTACAAGTGAGAACAAACACAAAGTCCACTCTCAGCTAGCAGTAGCTTTAGAAATCCTCCTGCCAGCTGGGTGCAGACTTCTGATCTGTTTCCCTGCCCACAGTGATGCAGGCAGGGAAATAGATCTGAATAGTTCTCCTGCCTGCAGAGAACAGCATGATTCACTGCTCCCTGTGGGTGTGAGCAATGCTGCTTCCTGCTGGATTTGGAAAGCTGTCTGGAGCTGTGGGGTCCTTGGGGCTCTTCCCATGGCCCCCAACAAGAATATGGTGGGTGTCCTGTTTGGGCACCCACCATTTATTGGACTGGCCCCAGGGGATGGGGTACACTGGGCTGAAATCGAACCTGGATAGGGGGCCACATTGCTCCCCTCCCCATTGCTAACAGGGCTGGACCCTGGGGGATGGGGTCCCTTGGGTTATAGTCAGCCCAGGGAGGGGGGCTCGGTTCCCCTTCCTCTGTATTAACTTTGCCCGGATCCCCTCCCACATTTTAATCAGGGCAGGACCTGGGTAATGGGTAAAGAAATACACTGGACCACAGGGATGGAGTCCCCGGGGCCATGATCATACCAGACAGGGGACATGTGTCACCCTCCCCCACAAAATGAGCCAGGCTCCTGGGGATTGGGTCCCTAGGGTCGCAATCGGGCTAGGTGGGGGCTGTGTGCCCCCTCCCCCTTTAGAATATGGCCGGGCCCCAGGAGATAGAGGTACCAGGGCTGAAATCAGCCTGGGGGCAGGTAGTTCATAAATATAAAAATTACTCTGGGGGATGCGCTCCCAGGGCCAAAAGTGATCCAGGGAGGAGTCTCTGAGCCCCCGCCCCCTAAAAAAATGCACCGGAATGGAGTCCCTGGGGATAAGAGTGGCCCAGGGATGGGGGTTGTGGGTTGGCTTCCTTTAGGGGGTTGGTCACAGGGCCTGGTCTTGGGGCCTACCCCCTGCTGGCCAAAGACCATATCCGATGTGAGGTTGGCTGCATGTGAGGGGTTGACTGCAAGTGCTCAGCAGCAGTTGGATTAATGTATGGCAATTAAATTTATTTATTTATTTATTTATTTCCAGGTTTGTATGGCGCTATGAATCGATTCCCGAAGGAATATCTCCGCGCCTTTGGCACAACCAAAGAACAGAAAAGACTCGTCAACATTTTAATGAACTAGGCAGGAGATCAGTCAGTTAGGGATTTGAAGAGGAATGTTTTAAGCTTTTTCCTAAAAGGGAAATGTTCCCTACATACTCTGATTTCCTTTGGGAGTAGGTTCCACAGCTTTGGACCTGCTACCGATAGGGCTCTTTCCCCCTTTCTTGCCTTCAGGCCCTAGGAACACGTAATAGTTCCTGATCTCCCGATCTCAGGAATCTGGACGGAACATAGGGGATACATTTCTCAGTGAGGTAACCGGGACCAGTTCCAGTTAGGCATTTGTGGATGACGCAGCAGATCTTAAACATCACCCTCTGCCTAACCGGAAGCCAGTGCAATTTGGCCAACAGTGGTTTTGAGGGGGTACGGGGCGGGACATTCAGTACCAGTCGTGCAGCCGTGTTTTGCACAACCTGCAATCTAGCAAAGATGCCCTCATTGGCAGCTAGCATTAACCCGTTGCAGTAGTCCAGCCTGCTTAAAACTAGGGACTGGACCAACGTTCTCCTGGTGGTATCTGGTAGCAGGGGGAATACTCTCCTGAGAAGCCCGATGACATGGAAGCATGAGCCCACCACTTGGTTAGTTTGTTGTGTGTAGGTGAGCTCATGGTCCAGTTTGACTCCTAGGTCTTTTACCACGGTTTTGGGCACAGGGACCGGGCCAAGGTCTTGAGGCCACCAGTCCGGGGTCCACAACCGTTTTGCCTCTCCGAATAGCATAACCTCCGTTTTGGAGACGTTGCACTGCAGATAATTGGCTGCCATCCAGCGGGACACCTCCTTCATCCCTTGGGCGAAGGAGGCCCGCACCTCAGGAGTCATCGTTTTAAAGGGGAAGAGGAGTTGGGTATCATCCGCGTATGATACCGGAATGAACCCGTGGGATCTCATGATGTTCGCTAGGGGGGCCACATAGATGTTAAATAACGTGGGGCTCAAACAAGAGCCCTGTGGCACCCCCTTTGAGATCACCACCTCCTCTGATTGATATGGTCCCAAGATGACTCTCTGGGTGCGTTCGCTGAAAAAACTCCTGAGCCAAGCCAGGGCCTTGCCTTCCAGACCGATGTCAACTAGTCTGGAGGTCATGATGTCATGTGACACAGTGTCAAACGCCGCTGACAAGTCCAGAAGCACCAGAACAGCGGAATAACCCCTGTCCTGTAGCCTCTGGAGATTGTCAGCGACAGACAGCAAGGCAGTCTCAGTACTGTGTCTGGGTCTAAAGCCCGACTGGGAGGGGTCCAGTACACCTGCGTGTTCAATGAATTTCGACAAATGCTGATTCACGTGCCTCTCAGCAAGCTTCCCTAAAAAAGGGAGAAGGGAGATCGGTCTCAGATTCGTCAACTCAGACCACGGAATCGCGTTGTTTTTGCGCAGAGGCCTCACAAGTGCCTGTTTCCATTCCAGCGGTACTTCCCCAGTAAGCAAAGATATGTTAACTATCTGCCGTATTCCAGCCCCCAAAATCTCCAGCAAAGTTGGCATAATACGTGCTGGGATGATGTCAGACTGGCACCCACTCTTTGTTTGCATGACAAGGGCAGTCAGCTCTTCCATAGAGATAGGTGGGAAGGCAATAATATCCCTTATGTTAAAAAAAAACTGAAATTAACTGAAAAACAGTTAGGAAATAAAATAAAACAATCTTAGAAATTCACTAAAAAGCCAAAGGTTGCAGGGTTGTTATATTTAGGTTAGGATTTTAGACATACAAAACCATGGAAATTCAGCAGTTATAGTTATAGTTATCTTAACCCCTTCCATGCTCATGACGAGCTCAGCTCGTCATGCAGTACAGTGCTCCTGCGCTCATGACGAGATGAGCTCGTCATGACCACACTCGTTTTTATTGCTGTCGAGCACAGCAGGGGAATCGCTCTAGCAGTGATGCGGTTAAGTAAGTATAACTTGTGCCCTAAGGTAACTAAAACTCGCGTCCTGATCGTGCACTGCTAATTACCCCACATATTACATCACTCATGGCATCTTCTATGGCATTATTGATAATATCATTGCAAAATTTTATGTCAAATTAGTGATAAGAAAAATGTATGGTGGGGTTGTGAGTTATAGTTACCTTAGGGCACAAGTTATAGTTACTTGAGATAAGTCTAACTATAACTGCTTTTATTTTTTTCAGTGATATATATATTACCTACTGGCGGTCGCCAGTAGGTATATATAGTTAGGACCTAGTTACCATAGGACATTCCGAACATTCTATTGGGAATAACTTTGGCGCCGATTGAGGGATCTGAATGTAATTTTCTTTAAATTTGCCTCGCTGCGCTCCGCTCCTTCCCTGAAAGTTTCGGGGGGATTCGTCAAGCGGGGGCCGAGAAAAAAGGGGGGTCCCAAAATGTGTTTTCCCCATGTTAATTTCCATAGGGACATTCTGACAAGGCTACAGCTCGAACGGCTGAACAGAATTACACCATATTTGGCAAAATGGTAGGGACTGGTATGCAGCAGTGCCTTTTGTATGTTTGGTGTAAATCCCTCCATTAGTTTATGAGAAAATTGAATGTGAAATTGAGTCCAATGCAATTTTCCATAGGACCTTTAGACACAGCTACAGCCCGAACGGCTGAGTGGAATTACTGCAAACTTGGCAAAATGGTAGAGCCTGGTATGCAGAAGTGCCTTTTGTATATTTGGTGAAAATCCCTTCAGTAATTGTTGAGAAAATTTAACTTTTTCAAATTATATATCTATAGGCGGGACACGGTGCGCTCACGGGCTTGCACCGTCCTTGCACTGTCCTTGCACGTGCGCGGACCTTAGCGTGCGCGCGCGAAATTCTGATTGGCTGTTGGACGTCTGTCAACATTCCAGTCAGTCGAAATGAGGAAGTGTTGTCCGCCATCTTGTTTTTGTGGCAGATGATAGTGGTTGTAAACAGAAGTGTAATAGTTGACAAGGAGGCAGGGTAGAGATTCCTGAGCCCCCTAGGTTTTGTCATGTTGTCTGTAAAGGACCCCAAAGGTTGAAAAAAAATAAAAATTAAAAATTAAATCGCCGGGTCTGCGCACCGTGCGCGGACCGCGGCTCAAAAAGATAAAAAAGAAATACATTAAAATAACAAGTTTCAGTGTTTAGATGTTGGTTGAGTGCAACATTGAGTGATGACTCTTTCACCTTTGGGTTTAGGTAGGTGATTTGTGGAGAGTTAGTATGGTAATTGGTAGAAAGCATTGGGGGTAGGTTGAAGATTATGTGAGTTTGAATGTGTTGATAATTTGAACCAATTAAAATGTTACTTTGGTTTTTCATTTTGTGTGTGATGAAATGTGATTGGCTGGGTATTTGAATATGTATGAAAAATGAGAGGGAAACACAGCCATTTTGAGATTTTAGTGTTTTAGGTATACTTCTGAGGTGTGAGATCGAGACAGAATTTACTGTACAACAGTTTTCTAGAAGGTGAGTTGTTAATTTGTAAGGAGAACTCTGTTGTTCACTTTAAGTTAATAGGAAAAATGTTTTCTGTTAGTTATTTAATGTTTTTCTGTTATACTTATGGATTGAGTAGGGCAACATCAGATGCAGTGCTTTATATTTCTAATTCTTGCTTGATACTATACACTGTCCAGGGAAACACGGCCATTTTGTGACTATAGTGTCTGAGGTACTTTTGTGTGGAAATTTTGGTGTTCAATTTCTGGTGTGAGATTTACACAGTAGTAACTCTTCTTATAGAATTTAATCGTTTTTCTCTGCCCTATCTCACTCTTACCCTGCAACATCTCACTGTCTTTCTCTTTCTTTTAATAGTACACTAACATCAATAATGGTTGAAAATGAAGAGTCATTTGACATCGTTATAGACATTTTTGTGACTATTATTGAGGATGTTCCTGTTGATGAGAGTAATCCTGAAGGAGAGCTTTATGATGGAGGAGATGGCATGGACGATTTCTATGATGAATCCTTGGATTCAGATTTAATGGAAGCTTTGGAGTTCATTGAGTTTGAGGATTCTTTTTGGGAGATTTTCAATATTGACATTGCTGATGATGCAATCTTAGACGATCATTTAGATTTTGGAAATTCCCAACAATAAATTTAAATTTAGTAGATAAATATTGTATGAGAATTTATACTTAACTAAATGTAATTTATGAGGTAGTAGCAAACTGATAATTTTTTGTGTTACATAGTAAGTTTACTCATAAATACTTCCCTTCTCCCCCAAAATTTTCTTAAATGTGTATTTGACATCTCTTCTTCATGTCCTGCATCCTTTCTCTCACTGTCTGTCTCTGATGCAGAAGATTGCAACATAAGTAAGTTTAAAGAACAGCAAGTGTGTCTCACCAGAGCAGGAAATCATGCAGTAAGCGCTGTTTCTCTTTCTTTTAATAGTACACTAACATAAAATGATGAATGAAAATGAGGAGCCTACCAACATCTTCTTTGAAATAACAGCAACGTTTATTGAGGCAACTTATTCTGTGGTGTATATTGATCCTATAGATGAAGCAAATAATGAAGAACATGAAGGAGATACCATGGCAGATTTTTTTGATGAAACACTAGATATGAATTAATGGAATGTGTAGACGTTTTCAGACACTTTGATGGATGAAATTTCTGATGAAGAAATGCTACAAGTTCTTTTAGATTTTGAAAATTCTGATAAATAAATTTTAATTTAGTAAAGAAAAATTGTTTTGAAAATTATACTTATTTAAATGTAATTTATGAGGTAGTAGCAAAGTGATACAATTTTGTGTTCTTCATGTCCTGTATCCAATAGGTCCGCGCACCGTGAGTGCTCAGTGAATGCACGGTGCGCAAACCCTTTCGCCGCCATTTTGTGGTTTCAGAAGAGAGTGAACTATATAACTTAAAAACGTGGGAAGGGGGTAGGGTAGAGTGTCTCTGACCCCTTAGGCCTTCTCAGGGGGTCGATCAAGGACTTCTAAGGTTACAAATAATGTTTTTTTTTAAAAATAACAGAAAACACGATAGGTCCGCGCTCGGGGATTGCTCGGTGAGTGCTCGGTGCGCGGACCTCGGTAAAAAATTAATACAAAAAATAAAGTTCAAAAATATATTTGAGTGTTTACATGTTAGTTGGCTCTAAAAAGAGCAGTTGTGTTCATTGTGTTTTTTTTGGTACCTACAAGTAAGTACCAATGCAGAGTCTGATGTTACAGAGAGAGACTCTGTTCCCTTCATCAGTGAAATGTACACCATCTGTTCTATAGATGCCTTGCATGTTGTAACGCAAGTTGTTGTGGTATATACAACCCATTCCATAGTCTCTCATGTATGCAGAAACAGATTTATTTACATATTTCCTTGCTTTCTCAATCTGTGGAAAAAATTGATTGGACCAATTCCATTTTTGCCTTTGGCATATATTGGAATAGACAAAGGCAGTTTGAGGAAAAAGTGACATCAATTGTCCAAAGATGTCCTTCAATAGCATTTCCAGACCAACCCCAGTCAAAGTGCATAAGTCATTTCCACCACAGTGCACAATTATGAGGTCAGGATGTGGGAGATGCATAAAGGATTTCACCAATGGTATCAATTGGTAACATCTCAATCCTCTCTGGCCAATCCATAAAATATCCACATTTGGTAAATCAAGGTTTAAAATTCCTCTGTTTGTTGCATACCTTTTAGACCAGAATACAAAACTGTGTCCTACAAACCATACTGAAGGCATCTTCAAGGCAGGTCTGGTTGTACTCAGATGAGGGCTGTAAATGAAATGGTAGTTGGAAAGCTTGCAGTTTAGAAAAAAAGAGGAGGACATTCACTGCACTTGAAGCTTAAGAAATGATTGGTGCTTTCTGAAAATGGAAAAGAGCATATTAGGGTGCATAGTTTTGTTTTTTAAAAGAAGCAATTCTATTGGTTCTGAAAAGGTCATTGAAAGGAACATTGAACATGATTAGCTGTTATTTTGAACGCTCTATCAACCTTGCTGGATTCATTTGCAACATAGTATAATGAACTTTTAAACTCTGTTCTTCCTTAGGTGGGAGTTACCATGGTGACAGGTTGAATGAGCACTAGGGGGATGGGTGAATAGTATGTCAGTTTGAAAGTGTGGGAATGTAGAACCAATTGAAATGTTAGTTTAGTTTTGAAATAGTGTGGGAAGAGATTTCATTGGTTAAGACCTGAAATATGTGTGAAGAATGAGTGGGAAAGTGTGCCATTTCTGGTTTCAGTGTCTGAGGGGCATTTCAGAGATTCTGCTTAAGAAAATCTGCTGTGTGTTTGACACTGTTCTATATTTTCAAAAGCGATTTGAAAGGTGAGTAATATAGAGAGAGTGCTGTTTGCAGTATTGGGAAGCATAACAAGCATATTGGGCTTCATTCCTGTTGTATTTTCAAAATGAGTCAGGTTTCTGCATTGTAGTGTAGTGTTCATTTAAATGGGTTGTGCTCTGTGTGTAAAATGATTTACCATGCTAAATGTTTTTTGATAACATGTGTGGCTTAAAGATTTTTGACAAGTATCACAGTGAGTGTATGTGTGAATTAAGGAATTATATTTTTACCTTTTTCCATAATGTTAGCTGTGTGTGCTTACAGTTTGTATTTTTTAGTTTATAAGGTAGACTTCTTTTTAAATTGTTTTTTATGCTTGGATTCAATGCTGGTATAGAGATTGTGTAATGGTTTCATTGGACTTGTAAATATGCTCCTTTTTTAGAAGCGCCTTGTGCAACCTTTAACATGGGTGGAAGCAGTGAATGTATGGAGAGTGATAGGAATAGCAGATAGAAATGGTGTGGGAGATGCATAAAGGATTTCACTAATGGCATCAATTGAGATGGAATATAAGATAAAGAGGGGCATATTTACAAGCCCCTTGCGCAATGTTTGACATGGGTGCAAGCAGAAAATGCATGCAGAGTAATACAATTGGCACACAGACAAGAATATAAAATGCCGTGAGAGATGCTTAAAGGGTTTTTCTAATGGCATAAATTGAGATAGAATATACAAAAAAAGAGAGGCATATTTACAAGCCCCTTGCGCAATGTTTAACATTAATGCTGGTATAGAGATAGTGTAATGGTTTCATTGGCATATTTACAAGCCCCTTGCGCAATGTTTAACATTAATGCTGGTATAGAGATAGTGTAATGGTTTCATTGGCATATTTACAAGCCCCTTGCGCAATGTTTAACATTAATGCTGGAATAGAGATAGTGTAATGGTTTCATTGGCATATTTACAAGCCCCTTGCGCAATGTTTGACAATAATGCTGGTATAGAGATAGTGTAATGGTTTAATTGGCATATTTACAAGCCCCTTGCGCAATGTTTGACATTAATGCTGGTATAGAGATAGTGTAAAGGTTTCATTGGCATATTTACAAGCCCCTTGCGCAATGTTTGACATTAATGCTGGTATAGAGATAGTGTAATGGTTTCATTGGCATATTTACAAGCCCCTTGCGCAATGTTTGACATTAATGCTGGTATAGAGATAGTGTAATGGTTTCATTGGCATATTTGCAAGCCCCTTGCGCAATGTTTGACATTAATGCTGGTATAGAGATAGTGCAATGGTTTCATTGGCATATTTGCAAGCCCCTTGCGCAATGTTTAACATTAATGGTGGTATAGAGATAGTGTAATGGTTTCATTGGCATATTTACAAGCCCCTTGCGCAATGTTTGACATGGGTACCAGCAGAAAATGCATGCAGAGTAATAAAATTGGCACACAGACAAGAATATGAAATGCTTTGAGAGATCTGTAAAGGATTTTACTAATGGCATAAATTGAGATGGAATATACAAAAAAGAGAGGCATATTTACAAGCCCCTTGAGCAATGTTTGACATGGGTGCAAGCAGAAAATGCATGCAGAGTAATAAAATTGGCACACAGACAAGAATATGAAATGCCGTGAGAGATGCTTAAAGGGTTTTACTAATGGCATAAATTGAGATAGAATATTCAAAAAAGAGAGGCATATTTACAAGCCCCTTGCGCAATGTTTGACATGGGTGCAAGCAGAAAATGCATGCAGAGTAATAAAATTGGCACACTGATAAGAATATGAAAGGCTGTGAGAGATGCGTAAAGGATTTAACTAATGGCATGAATTGAAATATAATATAGAAAAAAGAGAGGCATATTTACAAGCCCCTTGTGCAATGTTTAACATTAATGCTGGTATAGAGATAGTGTAATGGTTGCATTGGCATATTTACAAACCCCTTGCGTAATGCATATTCTTGTCTGTGTGCCAATTTTATTACTCTGCATGCATTTTCTGCTTGCATGCATGTTAAACATTGCTCAAGAGGCTTGTAAATACGCCCCTCTTTTTTGTATATTGTATCTCAATTGATGCCATTAGTAAAATCTTTTACGCATCGCTCACACCATTTCATATTGTTTTCTATCTGCTATTCCTATCCCTCTCCATATATTCACTGCTTGCACCCATGTTAAAGGTTGTGCAAGGCGCTTGTAAAAAAGGAGCATATTTACAAGCCAAATTAAACTATTAGCACTATCTCTGTACCAGCATTGAATTCAAGCATGAGAAACACTTTAAAAAGAAGTCTACCCTGTAAGCTAAAAGATACAAATTGTGAGCACACACAGCTAACATTATGGAAAAAGATGAAAATATAATTCCTTAATTCACATACACACTCAGTGTGTTCCTTGTCAAAAAATATAAAGCCAGACATTTCAACAAAAAACATCTAGTATGGTAAATCGTTTTAGACACAGAAAGTGAGATGAGACGCACACACAAACAGACAGATGGTGTAGGCAGTGATTGAGATGACACACACATACAAACAAAGAGATGGTGGAAGGAGAGAGTGAGATGAGGCATGCAAAGAGGGAGATGGTGCAGGCAGAGAGTGATATGAGACACACAAAGAGAGATGTGATCTAGTGTTTATATTGGTTAGTTAATGTAATTGCTATGTGCTATGTTGGTAGTGGTCTATAATATGTCATATTTTTCTTTTCAACAGATTGTAAATATCTACAGAGTCATAATAGATTATGCCTACCAAGAACCGCAAACAAAGAATTTATAAGCAAGTTTTATCAATCAAGAGGACTCAATTAGAAGATTCATCCAGAAGACAATCTTCAGAGAAAAGAAAAAATGTTCCTGGTAATGCACCTGTGCTTCCTGTTTTTTTGCAGGATAACTTGAATGGACTCTTGTGCAAAGGTTATTAGTTTCTGGCAACGAATGCATTGCATCATCAAATTTTTAAGTTCGGGTTGGATATTTGCAACCATTGATGCTTGCATTGGTGGTGCTGTTGCTTGAGAAGAAGTGCTGGGAGTAGAGCCCTGCTCCTCTGATGATCTTTTTATTACAGCTTTACTCCAATTGTTTGGGTGTATATTCCGGACATGGCATTCCATGCTATAAGTTCCAAAGCTGTACTGCTTCTGTGGTTTCCCTCTTGAAAGTACTGTGTGACAGATTTTACATGTGACAAAAGGCGCATTTACCTTTTTCTCTCTTTCTGGGTTTTTTAAAAATTTCCGTACTATGGGCTCTTTCTGTGTTCTAGGGGTTTTAGGAACAAACACTTCTAAAGATGAAGTAGAAGAATCCTCAAGTTCCTTGTGTTCAGAATGCTCTTGTCCAAAGGCTATTAGTTTCTGGCAACGAATGCATTGCATCATCAAATTCTTAAGTTCAGGGTGGATATTTGCAACCATTGATGCTTGCATTGGTGGTGCTGTTGCTTCAGAAGAAGTGCTGGGAGCAGAGCCCTGCTCCTCTGATCTTTTCATTACAGCTTTACTCCAATTGTTTGGGTGTATATTCTGGACATGACGTTCCATGCTATAAGTTCCAAAGCTGTACTTCTTCTGTGGATCCCCTCTTGAAAGTACTGTGTCACAGATTTTACATGTGACAAAAGGCACATTTACCTTTTTCTATTTTTCTGGGTATTTAAAAAATTTCCGTACTATGGACTCTCTCTCTGTTCTAGGGGTTTCTCATGTTCCTGCTGTTCAGCCATTTCAATAGATTTTTCAAGATCAAAGGGCTGATGAAAAAAGGTGTTGCTTCCTCGAAAGCCAAAGAAGAATGATGAAGATGGGAGGGGTCTTTCAAGAATTAGAGTAGGAAGTATTATAAACCAATAAAATCTTTTGTTATAAGGCCACATGGTTGGACGTAAGCTTATGGAGTGTTTACAGAGCGTTTACGGAGTGCTCACATAAGCTTATGTTGCATTTACGTTTTATTTACGGAGCGCTTACGTCATCTTATGATGTGCTTACGTGGTACGCACCCTCGTGAGATTTATAATTGTTTAAATAAAGTTATATATGTTGTTTAAAAGTTTAAAATAAACATGTTCTTTATTATCTCAGTTAATATGTTCCTTTATATTGTATAATGAATATGTATATATAATGATTTAGCGCCCTCGTGAGATTTATAATTGTTTAAATAAAGTTATATATGTTGTTTAAAAGTTTAAAATAAACATGTTCTTTATTATCCCAGGTAATGTGGTTCTTTATATTGTGCAATGAATACGTAGATATAACGATTTAAAGTTTATAAAACTTTCGGAGGTAAATAATGAATTCCTGTGTACATGCATATCTGTGCATGTACATTTGTGCCATGTGGCAAACATACATGTAATTTGCCTTTTGAAATTACCGAATCTGCATAATTCAGTCATTTTACCGAATCAGTATTTACCGATTCGGTAATTGCCATTGATTCCTATGGGCCTTGAGGCCAATAGGAATCAATGGCAATTACTGAATCAGTAAATACTGATTCGGTAAAATTACCGAATTGTCAAGGGGGACAGGTTGTCACTTTGACAGCCTGTTGCACCCCTGATTCTGACTTGTGTGCCATGTCACACACATACATGGTCTTACGACATGTATGTGTGCCACATGGCACAAATGTACATGCACAGATGTGCATGTACACAGCAATTCATTATTTACCCCCGAAAGTTTTATCGTTATATCTACATATTCATTGTACAATATAAAAGTACACATTATCTGGGATAATAAAGAACATGTTTATTTTAATTTTTAAACAACATATATAACTTTATTTAAGCAACTTTTAAACAACATATATAACTTTATCTAAGCAACTTTTAAAAAACATATATAACTTTATTTAAGCAATTACAAATCTTGTAAGGGTGCGAATCAAACAATTCTTTTTACAACTACCTCTACTGGTTAAAAAAAAGAACTACATTTCTATGTTTGTATGTAAAAGTTTGTCATACTGAATGTCAAAGTGCAAAACTAAAAGGATGTGGTACAGCATAAACCTATAAGGTGTTTACCTATAGTATATTGTACTACTTCCAAAGCACTGAAATGTAACATATGTATATAAATATGTTACAACTCAATAGGCCAAATGTACGTAATCTCGATTTACCTACTCATAAATACCAACTCATACCACTTCAATATTTAAGAGTAGGTAATTTGGATGTAGGTATTTTCTCTTTTGAAATGACCAAATCTGTATAATTCAGTCATCTTACCGAATCGGTATTTACCGATCTGGTAATTGCCATTGATTCCTATAAGTCTTGAGGCCAATAGGAATCAATGGCAATTACTGAATCAGTAAATACCGAATCGGTAAAATTACCGAATTGACAAGGGGGACAGGTTGTCACTTTGACAGCCTGTTGCACCCCTGATTCTGACTTGTGTGCCATGTCACACACATACATGGTCTTACGACATGTATGTGATGTCAATTGAGATGTCATCAGTGATGTCATTTGAGATGTCATCAGTGATGTCATCAGTGATGTCACTGACCATGTCATGAATGATGTAATATGTGACATCATCAGCAGTGGATTGCAGGTGCGCGAAATATAGTTAGTACAACTAACTATATAGGAGCAATTTCAATGGTTTTTTAAATGCTAATTCCTAACTATATATGACCTAACACCAATGTTTTTTTCAGTATATATATATATGGGCACAACTTGGATGCCGAACTACACGTACACCTGTGAAATTAGTATGAAATTTTTAAAAAATGCCTTGCGAATCCAAGTGCCCGTCTGTATTGTGTTTCCAACATCTGCAAGATTGTGAAATTATTCATAAACGAAAAATCGCCTTTAGTCTGTTCAATCTATATACTAAAGATTCTTTAAAAAACTTTGTGACAAAAACTTATTCTGTACATATAGAAAGACCACAACTCTGTGTAATTCAAAATCCAAATCATTTCATACTGTGATCCAATTTTAAATGTACTTTATAAAATTCAAATTACACACCAGGCAAAATATCGAACTGTGTAAGTTGTCTGAGAAAGCAGATTGCAATGTACACATCAGGAAATTGGTAATGAAAAAGGACTGAATTATCTTGTAAATAATGTGAAATATGTACAGCTTAAGTGTACTTTACATCTAGTTGTGTCTCTCGCACTTTAATACAGGGAAGGGCAACAGTACTTTACTGGCTATCAGAATTAAATTTTGCGTAAATACATAACTACTGTTTAAATAGAGAATCATAAACTGTATATAGATTGTAAATATGTAAAATGGAATGCATAATTAATGCAACAATCTAATAACAAGTACTTCACAGTAATGTTTGAATTGATTTGCAAAGAGTCAGTATAATGCATTTTCAAACTACTCACAAAATGGCGACAATTTTTGTTTCTAAAGACTCATGGTTGACAGTCTAGACTTTTAATGGAAATGGAAAAGGGGACTTACTTTTTTTGTACTGCACATTGCACTTTAAAAAGGGTCTAGACACCAAGGACTCTATGGTCCAGTGGAAGGCTTGTAGTAGCCGAAAAGCGTAGGCCGTCCTAATCGTTGCACGTTATTTTGCACATGGTGTGTAAATAAATATATTTTTTGTTCAAACTACCTGTTGCTGTGCTGTGACTTCAATTACCGAGAAACGAGGTGAGAAGACTCTAAGAAATATATATATATATATATATATATATATATATATATATATATATATATTACCTATTGGCGGTCGCCAGTAGGTAGTTATAGTTAGAACCTAGTTTCCATTGGAAAAGCGTTCTTTGTTTTTCCAATAACTTTGCTGAACGGAATTACACCAAATTTGGCAAGAAGTGGTCTGGAACGGGAGTCACGTGACCCTCCTCCCCTTTAAAAAATAAAAAATATGTAAATGTGGACATGCCTTGGGGGGTGAGGTACCCGAGGCGAATGTAAATTAATGAAAGTGAACCTTTTTCTTTTTCCCAAGAAGTTTGGAGTCGTGACCCCAGTGCAGCTTTCAGCGTGGCGCCCTAGTGTGAACACGAAGGGTGCACGGCTCTCAGCGCAGTTCCCTATTGTGAATAGGAAAGGTGTGCAGCTCTCAGCATGGCACTCGAGTACTTCTCAGGAGTTTAAAACACAGAGGGGCATATTCTTAAGGGCATATTGCCGAGTTAACAGCACTTTATTGCAGCCAAAAGGGTGATAAATTTAATGCACCATTCACAAGCTGGGGCAAACAGCCCATTTCACCAGTTTACCAGCAATAGCAGCCTCACAAGACATTGTCACGGATGACCCCGGCAAATATCGCTAATAAGATGCAGAGTAGGTGTTTCCGTGCAAAAAGCAGCGAACACACCACTTTGCAACATCCTCAACAACCATCAAGATTGGCTAGGAGAACACCAAACAGGTGATAAGCTGAATTAGCACCAGGAAGTTTAGACCTGCTCTGACCTGGTGTAAAGTTGGACTACAACCTGCAACATAAAAGGGAGCCCAGCCTACAGCCACACCTAAACGACAACAGATGCCATGGAGCCAACGATCATGCAGTTCGGACACCCAGGAGTGCCCTGACACCCCACGCCACCACCCCCTTGTCCCCCATCCCCCTGACCCCGACAAACAAATGTGACAGCAACCTTCCGAAATCTGGAACGTAATAAATCGGCTGATGTTGCACTATTATAACAATGAAGATTCATGTGAGGTTGGACAAATGGGAATCAGAGTCATCAATGGATTTACATATAAAGCCTTTTATTTACACAAAACAACAAAATAAAATCAGGTACAGCCTTGGCGTGTCATCCCTCGGCAATCAGTGAATCACAGCCTGCAAGACAAAAAGCAAGATAAGATTGTGTGTCATGTGCCCATCAAAGGAGAGAGAGAAAGAGTGAGAGAGAGGAAGGGAGAGAGAAAGAGTAGGAGAGAGATAGGAAGAGAGCAAAAAAAAGAGAAAGAGTGTGCGAGAGAGGAAGAGAGAGAGAAAAGGAGAAAGAGTGCTGACACTGCGGACCAAATCCTCATATCTCACCTTTCTGCCACCGGTGTGTCTCCAACCACGTGCCAAGATATATTGCAGCCCCCAATCTCCCTCATCTGAAACAATGTATAGAATCAGTAATGGTAGAGTACATACAACTGCACACGCCTTCATCACTGTGCTGCCCCTGTGCACCCAGGCTGCTGCACCCCATCAACTCCCACCACCTAGAGGTGAATGCCCGCTCCTGCACACCCAGGCTGCTGCACCCCATCCACTCCTGCCGCCCAGAGGTGTCTGCCTGCCCCTGCACACCCAGGCTGTTGCACACATCCACTACCGCCGGCCAGAGATTTCTGCCTACCCCTGGGAACCCAGGCTGCTGCACCCCAATCACTCCCACTGCCCAGAGGTGTCTGCCCGCCCCTGCGCTCCTAGGCTGCAACACCCCATCTACTCCTGCTGCCCAGAGGTGTCTGCCTGCCCCTGCGCACCCAGGCTGCTGCACACCATCCACTCCCACCACCTAGAGGTGTGGGCCTGCCTCCGCTCACCCAGGCTGCTGCATACCATCCACTCCCACTGCCCAGAGGTGTCTGCCCGCCCCTGCGCACTCAGGCTGAGGCACACCATCCACTCCCACTGCCCAGAGGTGACTGTCCGCCCCTGTGCACCCAGGCCTCACTGCTCACCTTTCCACCACTGATGTGTCTCCAACCACATGCCGGGACATACTGTAGCCCTCAAGCTCACTCATCTGAAACATAGTATAGAATTAGTAATGGCAGAGTACATACAACTGCACACGCCTTCATCACTGTCCCGCCCCTGCGCACCCAGGCTGCTGCACCCCATCCACTCCCGCCGCCCAGAGGTGTCTGTCTGCCCCTGCGCACCCAGGCTGGTGCACATCATCTACTCCCGCCATCCAGAGGTGTCTGTCTGCCCCTTCGCACTCAAACTGCTGCACACTATACACTCCCACCGCCCAGAGGTGTCTGCCCACCCCTGCACACAAAGTCTCACTACTCACCTTCCAGCACCTGTGTGTAGAAAAGAGGGCCCACCACGTTCCGCTGCAAGCTCCAAGCCTGGGACCCGGAGCCGTGGTCCGCGGACAGGGAACCCTCCACATCATGCAGCCCCACTCTGCAGGCCACCATGTCTCACACTTTGTGCTGGGTCTTGATTTAGCCATGGCATAGGACTTTCCAGTGCACCCGGCATCATCACAGGCTGCACACCCACTCAGCACTTGCAGTGGCACTAACTCTGTGACCAGCGAGACCCCGCCACGTGGCTGTAGGCCTCCGCTGTCCGATGGCTTAGGCCTGCAGTGTGTTCCAGCAGGGCACACAAAACCTGAGCTGTCTGGACCGCCGGGACGGGGCATCATGGCAGGCTGCACACCCACTCAGCACTTACCTCAGTGCACCGAAAGTCACCGTCCCGTGGCGGTGTGCCTATGCCGGCCTCAGTGCATCCAGTGCCACTAAGTCTGTGCCACAAAAGTCATGATCTCTCTATGATTGTGTAACGTAGTGCGGATGCCATCATGTCGCCTGCAGGCTGGCAGAATGTGATGTCACAGGCCCCTGGGCCCCCATGCCCACATGCCCACCACAAGCATACACCCAGAGAGAGGTCGGAAATGGCTTCGAGCATGTGTGCCCAGCCCATTTTATTGGCAGGGTCACATGTCCTGTGATGCCTGTGCTTGATGGGTGTGATGTGGGTGTACACCAGCCATGAGGGAGTGGCTGTGGCATACTGACAACTAGACCTGTGACCAGCAGATCACTACAATGAAAACCTGTGCCATGTAGCGTTGTCGTCCCTCCCTGTAAGCATAAGTGGAGTGGGCTGGCCTGGCGTATGCCAGTTCTGTGTTAGGCTGTGAACAATGACTCCAGAGCTCTGGCCGTGGTCCCATCCTGGGCTGTATGAGGAATCAACTGATGCCGGTGTCCCTGTTGTAGTGCTGCCGGGCCGCAGGCGTCAATGTGTCACCCTGTGACCCAAGTCCCACAACATAGCCAACACGGAAGGTAGGGGGAATCATCGACCGTACATTCATCCATACTTCCACACATGAAAGATCGTGGACCTGACACATCTGTGTGGATATGAATGTTTATTGCACATTCAGTGGAGTGTTGCAGCTGTAGCAATACAGGGCCATGCAAAGCCCAAATTTCAGTTTTTGGCACATGAAGGGCAGCCAATTAAGCCAAGCTCATGCTTGGGGGTTAGGTTCCGCAAACATATGTACTTATCCAATTACTCCGCCAATCCCCAAGCACTTATAAATTCACTATACACTCTCCTTGCAGTACTGTAATGATCCAGTCTCTATCCATGTATTTATATATTGACCCAGACAAAGTTACATAACTGAATTCTTCACCACTGCCAGAGGTAACATGGTTGCATGCGCTGTGCACAGCACAATGTAATGTGCTAGGGCTCAGGGTCATCATGCATACATAATGAACACACGGACACAATTAGATAGATAGTGGAACTGGGTACGGACATGTGCGCTCGGCCCCTTTGTATTACCAGGGTCACATGTCCACTGATGTCTGTGCTGGATGCTTGTGGGGTGAGTGTAAGCCAGCCCTCAGTGAATGGTTGGTGCTGGCAACAAGTACAACAGTAATCATCGAATCACACACAGAGATTCAATCATGAATGGTTCATGACTTATGCTGCACTAAGGTAGGGGTGCCAGATGTGAAATAACACACAAAAGATTCTATCGTAAAGGGTCCAAGACTTGCGGTGCACCGAGGTAGGGGCAGCAAATCTGAAATCATAAACAAAAGATTCTATCATAAAGGGTCCATGAGTTGTGATGCTCTGAGGTAGGGGCATCAGAAGCATTCAGCGTGTGCACATCCAGCGATGATGCAGGTGCGGGCGGGCCGCACTGCGAGCAATGTGTCTTGCCTACTTGACTACGTCATCTGCAATCGCGACTCGATCTGAATTGTGAACCCTGCTGTCCGCAGAGTAGATCGAAGGCACTAGTCAGCAGAGACATTGAGGAATGTTTTTTTACACTTCCTATTGACAAAATCCGTGGACATAGAGTACAGTTAATTCTGCAATTAATAAATCAACACTGAATTTGAACTGTGAGCTCTGCTGTCTGCAATATAGACTGCCATTCAGTGTTCCTTGAAGCAAGGATACTAAAAGGATATTGCTTGGATAGACTTGGAGGACATTGACTTTGATTTTGGTGCACCTTTCCTTTTGTACATGGATTACATTATAGTTAGTTGCCTACTGGACTGTGAAATTAATGAATTTGAATTGTGAGCCCTGCTGACCACAGTGTAGGCCAGAGACAGCGGTCAGGAAGGGCCCACAGCCACGTGGTGTTCACTTCAACTGCACAGTTAGTGGCACCTGAAGCACTCAGCGTGTGTACAGCCAGCGATGATGCATGGTCAGGGTGGGTCGCACTGGTAGCAATGTTTGTTGCCTACTGGACTGCGTCATCTGCGATCGCGACTCGATCTGAATTGTGAGCCCTGCTGTCCGCAGTGTAGGCCGGAGGCAGCGGTCAAGAAGGGCCCACAGCCACGTGGCGTTGAGTTGAGCTGTACAGTTAGTAGCACCAGAAGCACTCAGCATGTGCGCAGCCTGCGATGATGCGTGGACCGGGCAGGCCGCACTGGTAGCAATGTCTTTTGTCTAATGAATTCTGCCTTAATAAGGGTACGTGGTGATAACTTGTGCATGTGCACAGCCTGCGATGATGTGTGCTCTGGGCAGGCTGCACTGGATGCATGTGAGGTTGGCCAAATGAGAATGAGTCATGTATGGATTTACACATAAAACATTTTATTCAAACAAAAACAACAAAATAAAAGTAGGTACAGCCATGGCGTGTCATCCCTCGACAATCTGTAAATCACAGGCTGCAAGACAAAAAGCAAGATAAGATTGTGCGTCAGGAGGAGCTTAGCGCACATCCGAGATGGCCGCGTGAGCACGGGGCTCCAGAGACCCTCGCCGCCTCCCGCATTTATCCTGCATAATATCCTGCTTCCGAAGATGGGTTATTGAAGGCGCAGCCCAGCTGATGGACTAGCTGCTTTCCGGAATCGATTTGGACTTCGGGTTCCTGAGTTATGCCATCCTATACCTTTGCGGCCTACCCCGTAGAGCCACCTGGACCTTGAGTCGCGGCTGTGCCCGGGCAGTAATTCAACAACATCGGCTAGAGGGACCCAGATCGCGGCCCACATTAACTTTCGGTTTCGTTTCTGCTACTTGTCGTTCCTCCTCACCGAGACAGACACTGGGCGTAGCTGGCTCCTGTGCTCATCATCTGGGCCTGGGGCCTGCGAGTGCCTGGCTTTGGACTTCCATTGGCTTAATCTACCTCTGGGGATTCCGTGAGTGATCACTTAGGAACCATTTGGACCAGATCTCGAGCGCCCCTTCGGGGCACCCAGCCCGCCATGTCAGGCAACTCTTAGGGTGATAAACGGAAAGTTAAGACCACCTTCCGAGGAGGTGCAACCCAAACAAATGTTATGGACCGTTACACGCATCCTAAAGGGTCCCCCGGAGGCACGCCGAAGGTCCGGGAAGAGATGACGGATGACCCTATTGTGTCTGCGGATCTAACGCTGCTGGACGTCATGGGCGCCATTGCTGGCATCAAGACATCTATTGGCCAGCAATACGAGGCCCTGGCCCTGAAACTATACACGGTGGCCATCGATGTTAATCTCATCAGAACAGATCTGGCGAAGACGAATGAGAAGGTCAAGTCTCTAGATCTGAAGACCTCTAGTCTCACGACGGACATGTCTGACTTGCAAACTGAGGTACGCAACTTGCGATCCGCCAACGACTTCTTTGCTCGTCGTCTGGAGGATTTTGAGGGCTGTGCAAGGCGCAATAACGTGCGTATTATTGGGGTCCCGGAGAGTTCTGGATCGCTATCCACTGATCTTCTTGTCGAGGATCTCATCCTCAATCACCTCACCCCCAAGCGGCTGAGTAGATTTTTTGCGGTGTAGCGTGCACATAGAGTACCGGGTGGACAAGTGAAGCCAGGTTATCCCCCTCGGCCGATCATCGCCAGAATCTTTAATTTCAGAGACCAAGATGCCATTTTGCAGGCTGCGCAGAGGAGTGATCCTACGCAGTTCGAGAACACCACAGTGAACTTTTATCCTGATTTTTCCCAATCCGTCCAGAGGCAAAGAATGGGATTTCAGGGGGTGAAAAAGCATCTCATAGCTATGGACCTGAAGTATGCGATGCTGTTCCCGGCCCGGTTGCGTGTGGAACATGAAGATCGGACACTCTTTTTTGATCGCCCGGAAGGAGTAAGTGACTGGCTAGATACGTTGCCTGCCCGTAGCAATCGTGAGGAACACACAGGTGGTGCGGAAGGGGGGCTGTCGGAACAAGAATGAACAATTGCGCCCGAGTCCCGAACAATGGACACAATGGACAACTGCGGCATGCTGCCTTCTGTGATCGTTCGCTTTTAACTGCATCTCCAGAGGCGGCGGGGAAAGAAGGACCCTTTCCTCCTCTGGGGTTCTTTGTGTAGATTAGTTTTTTGCTAGGGCGACAGGCACACTGCAAGTTGGGGTGGCTTTTGAGGCTACGCAGGTGTGCAGTGTGGGGGATGTTGCGCTGTGGTGTTGCTGGGGGGAGGGGGGTGAGCATGTTGGGAGTGTTTCACTTTTCTTTTTCTTCAAGGCAACAAACTGTTATGGCTTTGGACTTTGGTGTGGTGCTCGTTATGAGGTGGGAGATCAGTGTGGGTCCGGATGGGGGGTAGGGGGTTGAAACTACTGTGCTGGAATGTGAATAAGTTGGGAGACCGGATAAAGAGGAGAGTGGTATTGCAAATTTTGCGGCGTCTTTCCCCTGATGTTGTGTTACTACAAGAGACTCACTTGATTGGAAATGCTTGCCACGCTCTGAACAGGCGGGGATATCGTCTTGCTGCTCATTCTGGGTTCACCTCTAGTTCTAGAGGGGTGGGTATCTTAGTAAGGACTTCTCTTCCCCTGGAAATCGATGACATAGTTTTAGACACTAGGGGGCGATATGTTGCACTCATCGGCAGGTGGGAGGGGAAAACTATCTTACTGGTATCGGTCTCCGTCCCGCCTGGTTTACAAACTACTACATTTGCAGATCTGGGACGGGTTGTTTTGGGTCTCCCGGATGGTATCCTGATACTGGGTGGTGACTTTAATTCAGTAGTCTCCGGGAGGAAGGATCGCTATCCCCCCAGGGACCTCACGAGTGCACAATCTTGGTTGGGAGCCATTTTAGAAGCGCTGGGGCTCGTGGATTGTTGGAGGTTGATGCATCCAGAACAGGCGCAGTACACTTTTCACTCAGGCGCACATGGTAGTCTATCTAGATTGGACTATATTCTGATACCGGCGGCCCAGTCTTCGTCAATTGGGGAGATTAGACACTCGACACAGGCTATGGCATGCTGACAACTAGACCTGTGATCAGCAGATCACTACAGGGAAGACCTGGGACATGTAGCGTTGTTGTTCCTTCCCTGTAAGTGTAAGTGGGTGGGCTGGCTGAAACGCGTGTCCTTCACGACCTCACGAATATGGCGGTTTGAATCCACGCACCCACCGAGATAGGTACACAATGGGTAGGCGACTCCCAAAAAATATATATATTTTAGTATTTAATAAAAAAGAAGCCATTGTATACTTTTAATAACAAACACAAAAAATTACAAAAACTATTTTTAGGATATTAAAGTTACAAAATAACACCCCAAAAAATACTAAATTACTGAAAAAACCATAGGTTTAATAAACATTATAATTAGAGAATAAATTTAAAAAACCTTTGAAATTCACAAAAAAAACAAAAAAGTTTCATGGAGGTTATAGTTAGAAATTAACATTTAAAAAACCTTAGAAATTCACTGAAAAAAGCATAGGTTTCAGGGACGTTATAGTTAGAAATGAGCATTTAAAAAACCTTAGAAATTCAATGAAAAAAACATAGGTTTCAGGGACTTTATAGTTAGTTTGACATTTCACTCATACAAAACCAGAGAAATTCAGCCGTTATAGTTAGTAGAACTAACTATAACTCGCGCCCCCGCAATGCACTGCTGTTGACGTCACATATTACATCACCCATGATATGGTCAGTGACATCACTGATGACATCTCAAATTACATCACTGATGACATCATCCACGTGATAATTTGATGCCTCTTCTCACACCCTAATATAACCATTGATACACCCACTCTAAATTACAGACTGTCATTCTTAAAACCATAGACACTCCTACACCAATAACTATATACCCACTCACTGATTCTTAGGTCTACACACCCATCCACTGACTCACCCATACAGTCACTCATACTTTCAGTCACTCATCAGTACAGGACTATCATATGCACTCATATTCCTATATAGACACTCACACACTGCCACTCATCCATAGAGTTACTCATACACCTAGTCAGTCATGCAAAGAATTAATCACATTCCCATTTACTCACCTTTCAGTTATACACACGCCACCTCACTTACTCATACAGATACTAACACATACGCTCTTATTCAATCACTGATACAAGCACACACTCATCCATGCAGCCACTCTCACAATCACTCACTCTCACTTACAGTCATTTATATTCTACCAACAAACACATATACTGCCTCTTCACGTATGTTGTTACTCACACATGTACCACTGAGACATCCATTCACTCGCTAACACACCCATACACACAGTCACCCACCCATACAGTCCATCACAGATGCACTCTTGAATCCATATACCCAGTGAATTAACCATTCACACATCTATGCACAGAGTCACACTCCCCTCACCCACACAAACACTCAGACACCCAATCAATAACCCATATAGTCATGTAGCTACTCACCAACCCATGCAGCCGCTTATACACCAACCGATAGACTGATAAAGACATTTACAGAGTTTACTCACTAACCCATGCATTCAGTAAGATACGCTTAATCAGTCACTTATACAATCAGTCACGCACCTACTAAATCATCCATGCAGACACTTATACCCCCACTCATATTTCAATACACCTTGGCATAAATATATATAAAAACATATTTAAACTTTAAAGAAACTCACATTCACCTGATGATGTAATCAGTGATGTCATCAGTGATGTCACTGACCATGTCATGAGTGATGTAACATGTGATGTTATCAGCAGTGCATTGCGGGGGCGCGAGTTATAACGGCCGTCTTTCTCTGGTTTTGTACAAGTGAAATGTCCAACTAACTATAACGTACCTGAAGCCTATGTTTTTTTCAGTGAATATATATATATATTCACAGAAAAAACCATAGGTTATAGACCATATATAGTTAGGAATTAGCATTTACAAAACCTTGAAAATTCACTGAAAAAACCATAGGTTATAGACCATATATAGTTAGGAATTAGCATTTAGAAAACCTTATTTTACTCACACAAAACCATTGAAATTCCATATATAGTTAGTTGCACTAACTATATATCGCGCACCCGCAATCCACTGCTGATGATGTCACATATTACATCATTCATGACATGGTCAGTGACATCACTGATGACATCTCAAATGACATCACTGATGACATCACTGATGACATCTCAAATGACATCACTGATGACATCATGACACACCAATACCAGTTACTACATACGCACTCACTGATTCCTACGTCTACACACACATTCACTCATTCACCCATACAATCACTCATACATACAGTCACTCATTATTACAACACTATCATATGCACTCATACACCTATGCAGACAGTCACACACTGCCACTCATCCATGGAGTTACTCACACACCAAGTCAGTCCTGTAAAGAATCAATCACACTTCCATTTCTTCATCTATACAGTTAAACACAGAACACCATACTTCAGTGACATCACTGATGACATCACTAATGACATCTCAAATGACATCACTGATGACATCTCAAATGACATCACTGATGACATCATGACACACCAATACCAGTTACTACATACGCACTCACTGATTCGTACGTCTACACACACATTCACTCATTCACCCATACAATTACTCATACATACAGTCAGTTATTATTAGAACACTATCATATGCACTCATACACCTAGTCAGTCCTGTGAAGAATCAATCACACTTCGATTTCCTCATCTATAGTTAAACACAGAACACCATACTTTTCACACATATACTAACACATACTTACTCTCTTATACAATCACTGATACAAGTACACATTGATATGCACAGAGTCACACACCTCCCAGCCAGCCACACACACACTCAGTCTTCCATACATCCAGTCATTCTTCAATATGTAAAACGTATTTAAACTTTACAAAAACACACAGACACTAGATGATGTCATCAGTGATGTCATTTGAGATGTCATCAGTGATGTCATCAGTGATGTCACTGACCATGTCATGAATGATGTAATATGTGACATCATCAGCAGTGGATTGCGGGTGCGCGATATATAGTTAGTGCAACTAACTATATATGGAATTTCAATGGTTTTGTGTGAGTAAAATAAGGTTTTCTAAATGCTAATTCCTAACTATATATGGTCTATAACCTATGGTTTTTTCAGTGAATTTTCAAGGTTTTGTAAATGCTAATTCCTAACTATATATGGTCTATAACCTATGGTTTTTTCTGTGAATTTCATTGGTTTTTTAACAGCTAATATCTGTAGCTGTAAAATGTATTCTTGTTTAAATCCAAAAATATATTTTATATGTTTATGAATAATTTTTTTTTTAAATATTTTTTTTTCTTCGTTCCCGCTTCGCGAATCGGGAAGCTTCCCGTTAGCTGACCTTGATGCCGCGAAATAGACCGCGAGCCGGTAAACGTTTCTTTACCGCAAGTGCTGCGTTAGAAAACAACATCGTGACGCCTCCCGTCCGCATGACGTTTCACGTTGTCGCGTGATACGTCATATGACGTGCTACGTTAGCGAACTGGTACGCGAAGCGAGTCGCAAAGCGCAGGTTTCTGGAAGCAAACCGGGAGGCCCTGCAAAGCGCTTAACGTAAACACAGCAAGTCATGTGACTTGGTAATAACACTTTTCATTGGTTCATTTCACTTTTGGTTTCCTAATGATGTAAGACTAGGTCATATAATCTAAAATGAACACTTTTGATTGGTTGAGAACTCTTGTTTTTCCCAAATGATGAAAATCCCTCCTTCTTTCCTCACTCTGACTTTCATCATTGTGAGAGAAAGACCCTTTGTGATCACTGAGCAATGGCTTCTTTAGTAGCTTCAGCTGGTGCTTCCCCACCACCTCCACCACATCCAAGGAAGAGTGGACCACCTGCTCAAGTTATAATTCAACAAGAAGAGGAAGAAGAGGAACAGGACGATGAGCACGAAGAGAGGCAGTTTTTGCCTGAGCAGCCCAGGACGTCTCACCGGAAAGAAAACTTCATTTGGCAATTTTTTTAAATTCCCAAAGGTCAGAAAAAAGTAAATGCAAGATACGTAACTTGCCTTATATGTCAAGATAGACTGTCCAGAGGAACCGAGAAAAAATACAGTTTCGGAAACTACACAATGCATCGCCATATGACTAGGTGGCATCCTAACAACTACAGTGCTGCACAGTTTCGGAACGACCTAGATAATCTCCCTATTATGGCCAGAAGATCTGTTGTACCGGAAGTAACGGGACCAGAGGGCAGGGAGATGGTGCCAAATATACAAATGAAATTTGGTGAAGTAAAACACATCTGCGTATTTTGCGATGGATTCATTTCCTACGGAGAAAGAAGCATCACTCTGATCAACAGAGCTATTGACTATCATATGCAAGTTTGTACGAAACGCCCAAAATAATAAATACTTCTTTTTTTGTTTTGTTGCTCCTGTTGAGCCCTTTACAATGAATCGTTTTCATTGCCCCCTCCAAGAAAAACCCCAAAAAATATAAAACTGTTCAGAAAAATTCAAAAAAAGTAAAAAAATGTTCCGAAAAATAATAAAAAAAATATAAAACAACAAAAACAATAAAAAAAAAAGTTCTTTTCAGAACTACCTCCCCGTTATTAAAAAATTGGTACAATATTTGGAACTGTGCCAACCTCTATTTCTCTTAGTTCGCTTCCCAGTTCGCTCGCCGGTACGCGAACCGGAAGCGAACCAAAAACAGTAAGTATAAGGGAAGGAAACAGACACTTATGTTAAAAGAAAGACAGCTATAGGGGAGTAAACTAGAGATACTATTACCCGTAATCCACTGCTGATGATGTCACATATTACATCATTCATGACATGCTCAGTGACATCATCAGCAGAGGATTGCGGGTTTTTTGGCAACGTGCCTTATCCACGGTTTAATAACGCTGCCTTTTGCTTTATATAAGTTTTCAAATTGTATGAAATATATACCAATAGGTCGTTATGAACCTTTAGGTAGTGCTTTTCTTCATGAGGTCTGGTCGCTTCCATACACATACAGATGTTTCAAAGATGATCAAGAAGTTTATCTGAATGGAGAGGAATGCACTGAGACGCCAGATCATTCACTAATGTGTAGGCACATACAGTTACACGGTTCATGCAACAAACACCGACCAAATATGGCTTGCGTGTTGCAAGGCACGCCAGTTCCTGCTATCATCCCCACGTTCAAGTTGTTGGAAAATGGTAGTTATTTGATGCTCAATAATGAAGATTGTTCTGAGTTAATTAAAAGTATTCCTTTTATCGTAACAGTAAGTGAACGGGTTATTTGCTGCAGAAATGTTCTATTTCCTCCCACACATGAACATAGGGAGTTTTCAATCTGGCCACAAATACCAACCTTGGGACAGATTTCAACGGCATGGCAAGAATAAGAGCTCTTTTGTCTCAGAGAGAGGTGGCCTTGAGTTCGGCCCGTGAAACTTTCGTGCTTCACATAGCGAACACCCGTACAGAGGTGCAGACCCTTTTCAATTCAGATTTGCCTTTCAATTTCAGCAAGATGGTTCCGACTATCTTTAACGCATCCTCCACAAAGGCCCTGGCGCACTTTTTTAAAGTTGTTACCAGTGGTCTCGTGACTTCATTTGAGAAAATCTTTGGAGTCATCCCTGCTTCCTTTCATTCTATTTTCTCCACTCTGCTTCGTGGATTGGCATTTTTACTTGCATTACCAGCGGACGCTCTTGTGCTTTTTTACATTTTTAAATATGGATGTCCCTCCTATGCAACCTCCCACCCTGCAGCTGCTGACACTGTTCCGCAATCGCATGCTAGAATATTATGGCACAATGCCGTTGGCGATATTAAGCACGGCATATGGATTATCTTTTCGATTCTCCTACTTCACCTGTGTCCAGCCTGTATTTCACTGCCTGACCTGTGATTTCGATTGGGCCATTGATTTGTGTCTCTGCGGACCGGTTTCTCCTGACGTCGACTTTAATCAGCTGATGACTCCTATCATTACTCACGAGTTGGTTTGTCCTGGCGAAAGGATTATGGCTGTGGCATTGATGCATGGACTACTTGGTCCCTGGAATTTACTGGCAGCAGCACAGTCTTTCTTGGAACAGAGCTTTCTTGAAAACCCACCGAGCTGTCCTCTGATGGTGATAGAGGATCCGGTGCTGGGAGAGCACGTATGTTCTTTTCCGCTTTTAAATTGGATGGCTGAACTGTTTTCGGATGAAGACGGTGACTTCCTATTGGAGGCTGTTGCAGCTTATTTTGCATACACAGTTATGTCATAGACCTTTTTCATGTTTGATATGCTGAGTACTAGCATTTCATTGACAATTCATTGACTTATTTGTCAAGTTTTTATTATTTACCTTGCCTATTGGCTTAAGACTCGATAAAGTACTTGGCTGTTTTATTTTTCTTTAGCATTAAATTTTCCTAGTTTTTAATGCTTTACCTTGCGGACCGTCCACATATAAACTTGCAATCTGCTCTCATGAGATGGCACTTCTATTATCTTATTCAGTTCGTTTCCGGATCATGGGGAGGTGTCATCTAGGTCCTGGATATCTTTACACCGTGTTAAGTTAGCATGGGCTCATTACCGGTTTAAACGCCATTTTTCCTTTTTTGCAACTTCTGCACACGACACTTAGTTGTTGCTTTAGCTTTCCACCTAGTAGTTCATCGTGGTTTACATGAGAATAATATGTTATTGCTCTACTATCTGCTTTGCTTGTTAAACTATATCTGTACAGCGAGTGCTAAAGTTTCAAGAACAACACGATACAGAATTGTTATGAGGTCTGATCTCCACGACTTCATACTCATAACATAAGTGCAACTTCTGCCAATTCTGGGCATGAGGCGGGTTTTATATTGCTTTGCCGAACACACATACACAACAGTTGATGCGGTTCACATGAAGAGAGAGCTGGTGTATGCTGATGTGATTCCTTCAAATCTAAGACACTAAAGTATGGGCACGCCCTAAACCAACACAAAGAGACCTTCTTAGCAAATAATATAATATGTGTATTAGGGAGGGTGAGATATAAGCAGCCGCGGGCCGTGGAGGGAGTTACGGTGAGGCAGGGAGGCGGGGAGGGGGAGAAGCAGGGTGGAGCCCTCTCTACCTTGCCCCTCCCCCTCCCCGCCTCCCTGCCCCACCGTAACTCCCTCCACGGCCCGCGGCTGCTTATAAGTGTTGCTAACTCTTATTCATTTACAGCATGTTAACATACTGTCACCATTCGCTTTTTATGTACTAGTAACTATGCTGGTAATTTTGCTACTGATAATATGTGTACTTGTATTCTCCACCCTGCTTCTCCCCCTCCCCGCCTCCCTGCCTCACCGTAACTCCCTCCACGGCCCGCGGCTGCTTATAAGTGTTGCTAACTCTTATTCATTTACTGCATGTTAACATACTATCACCATTCGCTTTTTATGTACTAGTAACTATGCTGGTAATTTTGCTACTGATAATATGTGTACTTGTATTATCTAAGATACTACGCCTGAGAAGACGGCATTAGTAAATAAACATTTCAAATACACATGTGTTCTTCTTAACTCCATGTTCTGGTTTCTAAGAAATATATAACGACCGACTGTTCATGAGTTCCACGTATCCTGAGGTACTATAAGTTCATATTCTGGATTGTCTAAACATTGAGAGTTTGTTATATCCAATGTGACACTGTACCTAGCTTGCTAAGGAGTTTTTGATTACTAACGTGAGTTTTGGGACACCCTAATTCGCCGAGGTTCCAATCCTCTGTCCACAGTTCTGTGTGAGAACAGAAACCCTGCGACAGGGGCACCCCCGACCCTTGCTGGAGCTTCATCACACTTGCGATACAACTCCAGCAATGCGCCACCTTTACGGCACAGATACATCACGCATCTGTGCTGTTTTTGCCCCATGATGCGCCGCATTGTAAATGCAGCACACCATAGGTGACGGAACAGCGGCACAGAATGACTAACACATCCCTGGTGATGCGCCAGTCATCATAAATGTATCCCTATGCTTCTTATCTTGTTAGAGATGAACCGCCATATGTATCATCAAAGTTTTTTGCATTTCCTAAATAGCGAACTTTAAGGAATAAATAGCGATTCTTTACCATTCCTAGTTTGCGATTAGCTATTTGCTAATTACAAATTACCCATTAATTTCCTTCATTTCCATAGGGCGGTTGGACTCACTTTTAGCTCGAACGGCTGAATGGATTTCCACGAAACTTGGCAAAATTGTAGGGACTGGTAGCCCGATGTGCCTTTGCTATGTCTCAAGATATATGCTCCAGTGGTTTTTACGAAAATTAACTTTGAAAAATATATATTGGGCTACATTGGCCTATATATATGTTGGAGCCCAAATGTAGCCCAATGTAGCCCAATGAAGCCCAATGTAGCCCAATGTAGCCCAAAGATGGCCGCCAGACACACAAAAAAACAAATGTAGCCCAAATATCAGCCAGATGTAGCCCAACTATAGCCCAGTGACAGAATGACCAATCAGCTTCGCAAACCTCCGTTACGCGAAGCGGAGCGCTGTTACAGATATATATCTTTTTTTGAACGTTAATTTCTCAAAATCCACTGGAGCACATATATTGAGACCTAGCAAAGGCACATCGGGCTACCAGTCCCTAATATTTTGCCAAGTTTCGTGCAAATCCATTCAGCCGTTCGATTATTATTATTATTATTATTTTTTGCCCCGCGGGGCCCTTTTAAAACCTCCACATCAAACCTAGGGGGTCAGCGAGGATCTACTATGCCCCCTTATAGTTATTTCCCCCTTTGTTTTGACCTCCTCTTGTCTCTCGATCCTACCGAGAGACAAGATGGCGGCCGCTACGGACTTTTTGGAATGTTGACAGACGCCGGAGAACCAATCAGCTTCGCTTCACAAAGCTCCGTTGCGCGAAAAGTACGCGTCCTGGGACGCTGCCAGGTCCGCTGTTACAGATATATATCTTTTTTTAAACGTTAATTTCTCAAAATCCACTGGAGCACATATATTGAGACCTACAAAAGGCACATCGGGCTACCAGTCCCTACAATTTTGCCAAGTTTCGTGCAAATCCATTCAGCCGTTCGGGCTAAAAGTGAGGCCAACCGCCCTATGGAAAACTCAATGTTAAAAACACGCTTTGGGACCCCCCTTTTTTCTCGGCCCCCCCTTGACGAACCCCCCCAAATTTTCAAGGGCTGCTCAGAAACAAAATGTGCCATTTTCCTGAAAATTTCAGCCAATTCCGTCCACAAACGCCAAAGTTATTAGACATAGAATTTTCAAAAATCCCATAGAGAAAAAATCCTAACTATATATACCTACTGGCGACCGCCAGTAGGTAATATATATATATATATATATATATATATATATATATATCCAGCTCACGGTTTCCACCAGACTTCCACGAAGGAAAGAAACCACGCACTCCGGGGGTCGTTTTCAGTTAGTTTATTTTCTGGTTTGCAACAGACGCGTTTCGGCGCTCCGCCTTCCTCAATGTTACAAACATTGATGGCGGGCGCCATGTTTTTAATAGCGTTCACTCGTGATCAGTGGGCGAAACAAACAAGGGACAACAAATCATTACACCATATTGGAAGGTGTTCACAGTCAACGACACGTTGTGAATTACTGTACAGAGTGAGGGCTATGCTACTTAATTAAGCCCCAGTAAATTAATTTAGACATATTATTGACATTAGTGATTTAAGCAAAACTTTGATTGCGCACCAATTTCCTTCCACATTTCATGATATTTCGCCGTGTATCGGCCTAAAGATCTCATTATGCTGGCAACCCATCAGCCATATTGAAGCGGCATGACATCATATTATTAAATCACCTAGTCAATGAATTACAACCCATTGTGTTGAGACACAACCATGTCGATAAAAAAGCATTTCGCCGTGGATCGGCAAGTCACCCTTGATTCATTTTTATGTTCCGTCCCATTACTGAACAATAATCATCCATATCATTAAATATTCTCAAAATTCACACTGTGGAAGTTCAACAAAAGAGCAAAGTTTAAACGAAACAAAATACTACTAAGTGAACCCATTATATCTGACTCCTAATTTTCTTAAATTTTCTAAAAAAGGCTGCACAGATTATTCTCATCTACACGACGTTATCAATATTTTCTAGCACCCACCTTGGAATAATATTTCTCATGTTACTTCTACAGATATGTTAAGCATCACAGATTCATTCATTGATTATAAGATTTCACTACGTTTATACACATATAAATTTACAGTTCTTAGTCCTTCATAGATTGTGTATTTTACAGTAGCTTCTTCATTTTAGTGGCCTATGTGAGAAGCCAGTTCCTCCCCCGCATTTAAACCTTTTGGGTATTTGGTCATCAAATCGATAATGTATCGAGACTCCAGTCTCCTCAAACTGTGCAGTCTGTCGCCACCCCTTGGATTTTCCGGTATATAGTCTAGCCCGAAATATTGTAGTTGGTGTCTGTTACTTGAGTGTCTTTGCTGGAAATGTCGGGCAACAGGGTATGACTGGTCATTTTTGTCGATTGCTCGTAGGTGTTCTAAAATTCTTAATTTCAGGGGTTTAATTGTGCTCCCGATGTACATAAGTCCACACGGGCATTTAAGACAGTATACTGCGTAGGATGTATTGCATGTGAGGTATTTATTAATTGTCTTTACTATCCCAGTGTCCGGAATCTCATAGGTTTTTACCCTCTTACTGTGTGCGCAGGCTTTACAATGGTGACATGGGTGGAAGCCCTTCAAATCTGTCAGTGTATTAGTTTTCTTCTCAATTTTCTTTAGATGGCTTTGAACTAGCATGTCTTTGAGAGATCTTGATTTTTTGAAAGTTACCAAGGGGTACTCTGGAATATCATCCTTAATACAACTGTCAGTTTTTAAAATGTGCCAGTTCTTTCTGAGCATGCGTTTTAAATAGTTTGCTTCCGCCGAATAGGGGGTTACCAGCCGGAATTTACCCTGTTCATTCATTTTTTCCTTGGAAGAATGATCTTTTTCAGTCAGTAGATTTGATCTATTTAGTGCATTCACCTTCTGTAACGCACCTTGTAATGTTGACATTTCATATCCTCTTTTTGAGAATCTACTGATGCATGCTGTTGCGGCAATCTTGAAGTCTGAATCTCTTGAACTATTTCGCCTAAGCCTGAGCAGCTCACCATAAGGTATGCTTTGTATTAATGCCGGCGGGTGATTACTAGTGGCGTATAATATTGAATTACCCGCTGTACTTTTGCGGAAGAGTGCCGTTTCTATGCTGTTGTCAACGATGAATACTTTTAGATCCAAGTATTCCACGCAAATGTCACTTATGGAGCCACTAAACTTGAGATTCATATCATTTGTGTTGAGGACATCGATGTAGGCCTTTGCGGTGTGTTCCGATCCTTGCCAGATTATAAACAAGTCGTCAATGTAACGACACCACTTGATTACACTGCCTTTTTCGCCATCAACCTCCAGCGACCTGGGTACTTGCTCCTCCCACCAGCCCACGAATAAATTCGCGTAGCTGGGGGCAAAGCAAGTACCCATCGCAGTTCCAGACACTTGTCTGTAGTAGACGTCCTCAAATAGAAAAATGTTATTTTTCAAGCAGAATTCTACAAAGATTGCTAGCATCTGATTGTGCTCCAAAAACCTCAGTTGTCGCTTTTTTAGATAATGTTCCACTGCTTTGATGCCTTTCTCGTGACTGATGCATGTATAAAGGCTTGCTATATCTAATACTAGCATCCTGTAGTTGGAATCCCATTTGATTTTATCAAGTTTGGATAAAAAATCCTTAGTGTCTTTCACATAGGAATCCAATTGCTGTACCAGTGGGTGAAGAAAGTGATCTATGAAAGTTGAAAGATGTTCGGTTAGACTATTTAAAGATGAAATGATAGGTCTACCCGGGGGGTTTTTGCAGTCTTTATGAATTTTTGGGATATGATAAAAGGTTGGGATAGTTGGATTGTTGCTCCTTAGGAATAAATATTCCTCTTTGCCCAGCATATCTTTTCGGTACCACTCATAAATCATTGTATCATACTCCTGTATGCTCACCATATACAGTTCTTTCGAGGACCGTTCATAATTTACTGCATTGCTTAGTTGTTGCATTGCTTCTTTGCAGTAATTATCCCTGGTTTGAAGAACAACGTTCCCACCTTTATCTGAAGGCTTTATTATCACGTTCTTATCCTGCATTAGATCAAGGATTGCCTTTCGTTCATCCGAGTTCATGTTGTTGCTTCCCTTATTCTTACCATCTTTGCTGCTTTTCATTCTAAATCTTAGTAGATCATTAGTCATTGCCTCAGAGAATGTGTCTATAGCATCCAATGTTAACTGCGGATTAAAATGGGATCTAAGTTTATAACCACTCTCCTCCCTTTCTTGTGGGATTCCCATGGTTGATGCTCTACTGGCATCCTCCTCGGAAGTTGATGGGAGCTGGCTGCCATATTCTTCTAGGGCTAGACCCTGTGCTATTTCCACTGCTGGTAAATCTGTACCTCTTAGTGCATCAGTCACGGACGCCCTCGTTTTTGATGTTGATACACTTTGCCGGGACGGTCGTGTTTTAAAGTATTTGTGCAGTTTTAATCTTCGGACGAAGTTGAAAAGATCAATACGCGTTTGCGTGTACTCCAGGTGGCTTGTGGGGCAAAAACTAAGGCCTAGGCTTAGAACTTTATTTTCAGTATCATTGAGGACCCTTGGTGTTAGATTTATGACAGTGATGCCCTCTACTGTGCTTTCTTGCGATTCACCCAGTTCGATCTCTTGGGTCTCCCGCGTCCTCTTCCTCCTACTGCCCCCTCCTCCTCGTCTTGTTTTTCTCCTTCTTGTTCCGGGGGTTTGTTTTTTCCTCCCCGTAGCCACGTATACTGGATTACTTGATATTCGCCCTGAAAAGGTGTCAGCTCAGATGGGCTTGCTTGGCCTCTCTCCCTCATTGTTGTTTCATCCGCGGACTCATTCTCTGTCGCGCTGGATTCAGAGGTTTCTATTCTCCGTGTCTGTGCCTGTCCTCTCTTCTTGCTTAGCTCTTTCCTCGGAGCATCGAATTTTCGAGCAAACGTGAGAACCCGACCCATGGAGTAGTCTCTTTGGTCGCGGTCAAACTTTTCCTGTTTCCGCGTTCTTATTTTTTGCTCGTATTTGCCAAGTCTTATTTTCATTTGTGTACGCATAGTATCAATCGTTTCTTTACTCTCCTCCATTTTAGCCATATCTTCCTCAATGCTCCGTATCTCCGATAGCGCCTTTTCCCGGTCACTCCAGGCGTATTTGATAAGAAGACTCAGGGTTCCTTTGCAGTAGTGTGATGTCAACTCTTCCCAATCAGTCAGCAATTGGGGGTCGGGGTTCTCATACGAGGGTACCGTATATACTCTCAATCCCCTCGGTACCATCTTCTCGTCACAATAATGCTGAAGGCTGGTCGCCTCCCACCATTTTCTGATCTCTCTTTCATAGAGTCTCTCTAAAGATGTCATGCGATCGGTTATCTTATTGGGTGGGCTTACTTTGGAGGGCTGTGGTCCTTCCGTGTGTTTTTTAAACATTCCTTTAACGGCTTCATGCCGTGACGCTTCGCAAAACATAGCGCCATCCATGGTTTAACTTGCGTTTAAAGATCTTGTGTTGAAAACATATACCCCTTTGTCTTGCCTGGTATGCTTCAATATAATAGGAAAACCGATGTCTCCTCACCACTCTGTTGGCCGTCGACAGTCCTCTCTCCGAAGCACAGCTCCGGTCCAACCAGTCGCGAAGAAGTCGGTGTTTTGAATCCTTTGTTTATTCAGCGTGGCGGTGCTCCTGAATTTAAATCCAGCTCGAGTCCCTGCGAATTTTCAGGAGCACTCGCAGACGGGTGCGTGATGCGGTCACAGGACCCGCATTATATCCAGCTCACGGTTTCCACCAGACTTCCACGAAGGAAAGAAACCACGCACTCCGGGGGTCGTTTTCAGTTAGTTTATTTTCTGGTTTGCAACAGACGCGTTTCGGCGCTCCGCCTTCCTCAATGTTACAAACATTGATGGCGGGCGCCATGTTTTTAATAGCGTTCACTCGTGATCAGTGGGCGAAACAAACAAGGGACAACAAATCATTACACCATACACCACGCGTCTGTTGCAAACCAGAAAATAAACTAACTGAAAACGACCCCCGGAGTGCGTGGTTTCTTTCCTTCGTGGAAGTCTGGTGGAAACCGTGAGCTGGATATAATGCGGGTCCTGTGACCGCATCACGCACCCGTCTGCGAGTGCTCCTGAAAATTCGCAGGGACTCGAGCTGGATATATATATATATATATATATATATATTACCTACTGGCGGTCGCCAGTAGGTATATATAGTTAGGATTTTTTCTCTATGTACATTTTCCTGAAAATTTCAGCCAATTCCGTCCACAAACGCCAAAGTTATTAGACATAGAATTTTCAAAAATCCCATAGAGAAAAAATCCTAACTATATATACCTACTGGCGACCGCCAGTAGGTAATATATATATATATATATATATATATATATATATATATATATATATATATATATATATATATATATATATATATATATATTCACTGAAAAAACCATAGGTTATAGACCATATATAGTTAGGAATTAGCATTTACAAAACCTTGAAAATTCACTGAAAAAACCATAGGTTATAGACCATATATAGTTAGGAATTAGCATTTAAAAAACCTTATTTTACTCACACAAAACCATTGAAATTCCATATATAGTTAGTTGCACTAACTATATATCGCGCACCCGCAATCCACTGCTGATGATGTCACATATTACATCATTCATGACATGGTCAGTGACATCACTGATGACATCACTGATGACAACATCCAGTGATTATGTGTTTCTGTAAAGTTTAAATATGTTTTACATATTGAAGAATGAGTGGATGTATAAGTGTCTGAATGAAGGTTTTAGTAGGTGCGTGATTGACTGTATGAGTGAGTGATTAAATGCGTCTTACTAAAAGTGTGCATCAGTATGTCTGTTGTTGTGCAAGCTGCTGCATGTGTTGATCAGTAGCTATATAAGTAGCTATATGGGTTATTGATTGGTTGCACAAGTATTTGTATGGGAGACTGAGTGTGTGTATGGCTGGCTGGGAGGTGTGTGACTCTGTGCAGATCAATGTGTACTTGTATCAGTGATTCTATAAGAGAGTAACTATGTGTTAGTATATGTTTCAAAAATGTAAGGTGTTCTGTGTTTAACTGTATAGATGAGAAAATGGAAGTGTGATTGATTCTTTTCAGGACTGACTAGGTGTGTGAGTAACTCCATGGATGAGTGGCAGAGTGTGAGTGTCTGTATAGGTGTATGAGTGCATATGATAGTGTTGTAAAGATGAGTGATTGTATGTATGAATGATTGTATGAGTGAATGTGTGTGTAGACATAGGAATCAGTGAGTGCGTATGTAGTAACTAGTATTGGTGTGTCAATGGTTTCAAAAATGATACTCTCTATTTAACACTGGGTGTAACGGAGGTTATATTAGAGTGTGAGGAGATGCATTGTATTATCACATGAATGATATCATCAGTGATGTGATCATTGATGTCAAGTGAGATGTCATCAGTGATGTCATTTGAGATGTCATCAGTGATGTCATCAGTGATGTCAATGACCATGTCATGAATGATGTAATATGTGACATCATCAGCAGTGGATTGCGGGTGCGCGATATATAGTTAGTGCAACTAACTATATATGGAATTTCAATGGTTTTGTGTGAGTAAAATAAGGTTTTTTAAATGCTAATTCCTAACTATATATGGTCTATAACCTATGGTTTTTTCAGTGAATTTTCAAGGTTTTGTAAATGCTAATTCCTAACTATATATGGTCTATAACCTATGGTTTTTTCAGTGAATTTCATTGGTTTTTTAACAGCTAATATCTGTAGCTGTAAAATGTATTCTTCTTTAAATCCAAAAATATATTTTATATGTTTATTAATAACTTTTTTTTTTAATATTTTTTTTTCTTCGATCCCGCTTCGCGAATCGGGAAGCTTCCCGTTAGCTGACCTTGATGCCGCGAAGTAGACCGCGAGCCGGTAAACGTTTCTTTACCGCAACTGCCGCGTTAGAAAACAACATCGTGACGCCTCCCGTCCGCATGACGTTTCGCGTTGTCGCGTGATACGTCATATGACGTGCTACGTTAGCGAACTCGTACGCTTACCGAGTCGCAAAGCACAGGTTTCTGGAAGCAAACCGGGAGGCCCTGCAAAGCGCGTAACGTAAACACAGCAGGTCATGTGACTTGGTAATAACACTTTTCATTGGTTCATTTCACTTTCGGTTTCCTAATGATGTAAGACTAGGTCATATGATCTAAAATGAACACTTTTCATTGGTTGAGAACTATTTTTTTTCCCAAATGGTGAAAATCCCTCCTTCTTTCCTCACTCTGACTTTCATCATTGTGAGAGAAAGACCCTTTGTTACCAGTGAGCAATGGCTTCTTTACTAGCTTCAGCTGGTGCTTCCCCACCACCTCCACCACATCCAAGGAAGAGTGGACCACCTGCTAAAGTTATAATTCAGCAAGAAGAGGAAGAAGAGGAACAGGACGACCTAGATAATCTCCCTATTATGGCCAGAAGATCTGTTGTACCGGACGTAACGGGACCAGAGGGCAGGGAGATGGTGCCAAATATACAAACGAGATTTCGTGAAGTAAAACAAGTCTGCGTACATTGCAGTGGATTCATTTGCTACGGAGAAAGTAGCATCACTCTGATCAACAGAGCTATTGACAATCATGCTCATGTTTGTCCGAAACTCCCCAAACAATAAATTCTTTTTTTTTGTTTTCTTGCTCCTGTTGAGCCCTTTACAATGAATCGTTTTCGTTGCCCCTCCGAAAAAAAAACAAAAAAAATATAAAACTGTTCAGAAAAATTCAAAAAAAGTAAAAAAATGTTCAGAAAAATAATAAAAAAAATATAAAACAACAAAAACAATTTAAAAAAAAGTTATTTTCAGAACTACCTCCCCGTTATTAAAAAATTGGTACAATATTTGCAACTGTGCCAACCTCTATTTCTCTTAGTTCGCTTCCCAGTTCGCTCCCCGGTACGCGAACCGGAAGCGAACCAAAAATTTTTTTTAAAAAAAAAGAACAGTAAGTATAAGGGAAGGAAACAGACAGTTATGTTAAAAGAAAGACAGCTATAGGGGAGTAAACTAGAGATACTATTACCCGTAATCCACTGCTGATGATGTCACATATTACATCATTCATGACATGCTCAGTGACATCATCAGCAGAGGATTGCGGGTAACAGTATCCCTAGTTTATTCCCTATAGCTGTGTTTCTTTTAACATAACTGTCTGTTTCCTTCCCTTATACTTACTGTTCTTTTTAAAAAAAAAAATTTAGATCAGTCAGAAACAGTGAAAGTAATGAAATATAAAAGACTACGTAGAATATGAGCACTGTATGCAACAACTTTGACACTTACAGAAGCCTCACCTTCTCCATGCCTCCTACACAGTTCTACATGTACATCATAAATGCAAACAGAACAGAATTAATTATACATGTTAAATGGTTTATTTTTGCTGTTCTCAGAATGTATCAAATTTCACTAAAACAGTGACTTGAAGGTATTCATCATATAACAGCGGGGAAAAAAAAACACAATCAAAATGATTGTGTTTAAAAAACCCATACAACATTACAAATCAGAATTCAGAACTCCTTAAAGTTAACTTACTTTCCATGACGGCCAAGGATGTCCTATGAACAGCTTACACTCTGTTGTGCTGTTATTACTTTCAACCCGCCACTTTCTGAAAGAAAACCTCCATCGTTTTCAAAAACATGTTACATACAATAAATGACTTCTTGCTCTCTACCACAAGATTCCACAAGGCCAAATCTTGTCAGAGCCATGTATAACTCTTGGATTTCTTGTTAGCCAATCCCGTCTTTTCGCATTTCCGCAACTTTCAGAATTAAAATGTTGAAGATCATTTACACAATCCTGGACTAGTAATATCTTCCCCTTCTTGCTCAATCATGTTCTACATTTCCTATCACACTGATACTGCTTACTATGAAGCAGACTTACACTACCTTTATGACTAGTACAATTATTTAATTCTCTACATCACTTTTAATCACAAAGCAATGTAAAACAGTAGACAGCATTGCAGACTTACATTCCCTCTACTCCATGTTTTGATTCGCTGCTTCAATTAGCTTATAAAAAGAAATAGTTTTTCTGAACTCATTCAAAGTGCACGTATTTCTCAATAACGTCCAGTGTTATGGTAAAAAGTTATGTCTCTGTACTACACTTATCTTCAAGGCCAAATAGTGTAGGAGCCATGAGAACTTCTTGAAATTCCTCAGAGCACATCCCGAGATTCTTTCCCTAAAATTTTGGTTTTAAAAACACCAGGTAAGAGTTTTTAAGGTCATATGGCAATTTTTTTTTGAAAATTAAAACAGAATCATTGCAGAATGACCAGCCATTTCTACACTTTAAATAAGCTGTATAATGTCCTGATGTTATTGAAGAACCATCATGATATATAATTGCTACAGTTACAAAAGTCCTTCCTGATATTGACAACTGTGAAGCCACAAAATTTTTAATTAAAGTTGTCAATTTTGTTCCATCAGGCCTACATCGTTGGAACATTAAAATGACATACTGGCCATATGTTCGTATAAATAATGTGGACATCATTTCAGATTTACATTGCCTACACTCCATATTGTGATCAGCTGCTTTTACTAGCTTATTAAAAGAGACTGATTTACTGTCTGGCAAAGTTAAATATATAAATCTTTCTGAGTCTACACTAGTACTACTTGATACCCTACAGTTCTCGCAGTCATGCTGCCATTGATAAGAAAGCCCAAACAGATGATCTACATCTACACCTTCAGCATACAATACATCAAGCATATACATTAAAAACTCCTGACAATCTTGCTGACTATTTTGAGAGAATTGTGTTTGGCCTGAACATCTGTCGAACAGATTTCGAATTTCAGACACACTTTCTATGTTTGTTCTATCAGTGCTACATTTCTCTAACACAGAATTTAACAAACTGCAAAATCTTTGATCAGAATTGACCACAATCTCTTCTTTTACATTTTGTAGAGAAAACAAAACATTAACCACTACATTAGCATAGCAGTTGACACCAGAACTGTTTTCAAATTGAAAACCAACAACATCTTCAACAGAATCCTTTTTGTTTCTGCTTATAATTTCAGGTTCATCGACTTTCCGTCTTTTTGCTACAACCTCCCCAGTATTGGTCACATTTCTTCGTTTCCGGCCTACCACACGTTTCTCAAACAAAGGATACTGAGGCAAATGTGGCGCATACTCTCTTCTCAACCTATTGTATTCCTTAACACAATCTAGATCCGCACAAATGTTTGTGACATCACACTCAATCAAGTACAATCCCGATAAAGTCCTAACTCGTGACAATGCCACATATGCCATACCCTCCTTGAACACAGAACTGCCAATATTCACCAATGCACAGTCTACACTTAAACCTTGCGATTTATGGATTGTCACCGCATATGCCAAGCAAACAGGAAACTGCTTACGACGAACATATAAGTCTTTTACAAGCAAAAATCTAGCAGAACAACGAGCAATTAGCTGTACTTCCTCAATGCCATCAAATTTAATTTTTAAAAATTCAATTCCATCTCTATTTCTGTATTTCACAAAATCAACAACATTACCCATTGATCCATTTACCAGACCTCTTTCAACATGTAAATTCCTTCTTAAAATTATACGGCAGTTCAAGCACACATTCAGAGTCTTTTCAAAACCCGCAGTTTTAGATATACTCTTCTCTAATGAATCCAATTTTGTTTTCAGATTCTCAGACAAAATAATTGTTGATCCCATATGCTCTACTCTGTCAATAGCTTCCAATTTCACAATCTCTTGCTTTTCTAAATGCAACATTTTGTTGTTGAATTTGGCACATTCTGCAAGAGTTGGCATCAAACATATTCCAGATTTTTTCTCAGTAACTTTCTGAAAAATATTCTCAGGCACAACATCTTCGTCTGGATATAAATTTGTCAGTAATCGTGCATGTAAAGCTTCTTTCCCATGCTCGGTCACTTTTCCAATTCTAACATCTTGTAGAATAGTCTTGTAAACTTCATCCTTTGCCTGACGCATATTTTCATGCAGTTCAGCATAATTGAAGTTTAACCATATATTGACGTTGCCAATACTCCCTAAGCACTTCCTGGTATCTTCATGCGTGAGCATTTTGAACACAGGTTGCCCTTTCACTGGTGTCAGCTGCAGAAGATCTCCGAAAACAATGATGTGTTTGCCACCAAATAACACATCATACTCTGTTTTGAGAACTTCTTGCATTCTCAAATGCACAAAGGCAAGCATGACATTGGAAACCATGCTTACTTCGTCAATGATAAGAAGTTTCATTTTCCTCAAGACTCTTGAAACTTCAAAACAAGCATCTCCAGATAGCTTGTGATATTCTAATTTGTTGTCATGCTCCACTGGCAGCATCAGTAAACGATGTAAAGTAATCCCTTTAATGTTATGTGCTGCCAGTCCAGTTGGAGCGGTGACAACACAAGACAGCGATGACTCTGTCCTTTCCTGCAAATAACATGAAATTGCTTTAATAAGGAAACTTTTTCCAGTTCCCGCTTCTCCACTCACGTACAGTCGGACAGGCTTCAACGACGTACATGAGCACTCTTTCTTGTCATGACTTAATCCATGATCAATTTGCATGGTAAGTTCGTCATAAATTTTCCTCTGCTCAACGTTGAGTTGTCTTTCCAACTCTTCTAAGTTAACCACATCCTCCTGAGCATGTGCCATGGCTCTTTCTACTTCATTCATAGCAGTGGCAGCTTCATTTTCGATAAGAGGTCCTCCTAGTGGATCCTGACTCAATGAAGCAGAACTCTGACTGTCCTGAGAACTGTCTCTGGCAATCTCGGCTGCAATCGTTGCTTCCTGCTCAATTTCCACATTCAACATTTCTACATATTTGGGAAAAGCAGGACATTCTATGGTCTCCTTGGCAGCATTGAATGAGTCTTCGTAACAAAGGAAATCTCCAAGCAGTTCCTCTTCTGCACGCCAAGGCTTAAAAAGTTGCAAAAGTGCTAAATAGAAAAACTCCTTTTTTTCAGGAGATTCGCCACTCAATTTTCGATGGTTTATCAAGTGGCATTTTCTTTGCTTGACCAGACATCCCTCACTTCCTATTACAGCATACACTCCTTTCTCAGTATCTTCTTTGATGTTCCTCTTGAATATGTAATTTTGCAGAACCTCATACAGACAAACATTCTCGAGGTGACTGCTTCGATTTGGATAATATGTATCCAACATGTTGCTCTTCAAAATGTCGGTACTGTTTGGCTCCTTTTCCGCCAAATACTCAATTTCCCGCACAGGTTTCAGAACTCGATTACGCGTTGCAGCAAGACCAACACTCGCCCAAACGATACTCCTGGACTTGGCATAGAGACTTGCTGAAGACAACCGGTCAGAACATTCGTAAGCTCCGATTTCTCGATGCGACAACATCTTCAGACTGAAACTGTACAACTTCTTGCTGAGGCTCTTTTCATGGGAAATGTCCTCCCACATATCCTTCAATTCTGTCTTCTCTTTTTTGGTGATGTAAGATGTCACATACCGAGCCACAGCCATACAGTTATCAGCCACAAACTGTATATCCATGTTAGCATTCCACATGGACAAAATCACCGGGTTGTAGTCGTTGATGTACTTAGACTCTTCGTTCCTCTTCAAATTGTATGTGTTTTTAGGTGATTTCTTCATCACATTATGTCGCAGCGAAGACATCAAACTGTTCACTCTTCCTTTAGAAATCACCGATCGTGGAAAGCCGAAACGACATTTGGTGTAGAACTTGTCTTTGTTCCGGAATTTACAACGACAGTACATTCCACATCGATGGCTTTGGAAACGTAGAACTTTTTCTCTTAGGCTTTTTTTCTCCTCTGCGTTTGGAACAGCACACGTAGAATACTGTTCTATGAAACTCATCACTGAGTCGTCTGCATCCGTTCCAAATTTAGGTGCATCCTTGATCCACAGCAACATATGTATATGAGGAGCACCTCTTGCTTGGTACTCCTTCCTCCAGAAGAAATCCAACACCTCTCCAAGAGGTGGATTCTTCTTATTCATGATGAAAGACATCATACCTTCAAATCTATGATTGAAGTACCTACATACATTGACTGGATCCAAAGAGCACAGTTCTCCGGGTGTCTTGAATTCGATGTTTTCTACGTTAGCATTTGCCTCTCGTAGAAATTCAAGTAAGTCTTCCCAGCCATACTCAGCACAGCTCAAAGTGAGGAACCATGTGGGAGTTCCTAAGTTCCTCAGCATACATTTTAAATCACCATGACGACGGTACCAGTACTCATTAGTACCACGCTGACACGCCATGAGATTAATCAGGTGAGAATCCAAAATACTGTCTTGGACATTGACTTTATCCATAAAGTCACTTGCCGAGATGTTTTGCATGTGTATACCACTTTTCAAGATGTGGTTCACTGCATATGACAGTCCAGACAGATCGCTTTCAAACAGGAGATGAAACAAATAAGGAATGCATTGTCGAAACCTAGGATCTCCTGCATACAATCGCAAAGTCCGGTATTCAGAAGCAGGAATTTGATGAGGTCGCTCATCATATCTTCCTCCCTGACCTGTTGGAAAAAGCTGTGGGAAACACCGAGATTCCAAACTTTCCTCCCAAACACTAATGGGACTCCCTTTCGCTTTTTTCATTTGAAACAACTCAATAGCATTCCCCATGACTTCCTTGGAATGCAAAGGATGAACACTATAATGTTCATATATTTCTTCACTAGTACAGGGTTCTACTTTCTCAATTTGACCAGCACACAAATCGCTATCCTCTTCCTCACTTACTTCCTCTTCTGCAACATATACATTTTTATAGTATTTATTATATTTTTTCAAATACAATGTTGCCCTTTTGACTTTCCTAACATCTACTAAATCTTGCCATATTTTCTTATTCTTTGTCGGAACCCCATTAACTAAGATAACAAGAGGTTCCTCTTCCACTTTTTCTACTCCAATTGTGTTAATGTTTTTTTTCAAATCTAGAGGCAAATAAACAACTCTTCCCTTTAATCCTCTCTGTAAATCTGATGGAGGCAATTTCCCTGTCTTTGGCTCCATTCTTACAATAGCCTGAAAGGGATGGATACTTTGAATCAAAATAGATTCATAAGTATTTAAATCCTTCAATTCAGAAAGAATCTCAACCAATTCCAGATTATTATGAACTGCTCTAGCAGGCATCTGGTTTTGATTTAATTTGTTACAACAATAAGTACACACACGTTGATCCAATCCCAAATCAAAACAATTTTCTACCATCAAGTATGTTGTAAAATCCTTCCATTCACTATTATTTTCCCTTTCACTTTTTCCATATAAATCCACTAACTTAGTCTGATTCTTATAATAAGTGCGTCGACAACACACACAAGTGAAATTTGGCCTCTCGCTTGATTTCACCTCAAACGTCGCAATTTCCCTCTGGAAATTATCTGTACTGGAAACCTGTACACTATCTTCCACATTACTCTCTTCTTCTTGGTAAATTTCAACATTCTCCTCTTTACTTCCAAAGTAACAAAACTCAATTTCTTCACATATATTCTTCACATCTATTTCAGAACCATGCAAAAGAGCAGCGCATAATTGTTTAAGCATAATTGCTGGACTCTTAGCATAATACAACATTCTAACTAATTTCCTCACTTTATTATGATGGACTGCTAGCATCCTGAAATGATGAAAAACACTCTGGCATACTCTCCTGGAAAGACAAGCCAGTGAATGACCATGCAAACCTATCACTTCTCTCACTCTGCAAGGATCTAATTCTTGCAACAACTTCATTTTCTGCTTCAAACTTTTCTTACTAAATGACCGTATAAAATCACAAAGCAAATTGATGGAATCCTGTCGTACACTGCAAATACTACTACACTTCCAGGTGTACACAGGACCCGTAGGAAGTCTCCCTAAAACCTCATTACCTAACACCTCTTCTATCTCTGTTCTCACAAGTTTTTCTTTTTCAACTGGACAACCATCTTTCACTTCATAAGCTCGACCACTGGTGTCAACTGCATGCACCAAATCATTATCCTGGAAATAACTCTCCTCATTAAAAAATGCCTCAGAGCTTGAACTATGCATCCATTCTCCAGAAAAAACTTCACAAAAATTACTACGATTAACTATTCTCTTCCATCTACTATTTCTTTTGAAATCATAAATTACCTTGTTTAGCTTCCTAATTCTATTGATTGTCAAAATAAATAACTTACGTTTAATTTCAAATGCCTGATCAATAACTTTCTCAACTATTTTTTTTCTCTTATAAAAAACCACTTTCTGCTGACCTTTCTTAATATTTTTTAACAAATTCCCAATTATCCTGTTGCGGAACATTCGTTTACGAATATCCCTAAACTGTTGTTTCCTTCTACTTTCATGCATAGAGTTATCTCTTACTCTAGCAGTAACATTTCTCATTGGCCTTTCCTTACCATTTGAATTCTTTCTCCTTTTCTGGACTGAAACATTTTCTGTAGTAATATTTTTTTTACTACACATATTTCTTATGACTGTTTTTCGACTCTTACCCGGTGCTTTCTTGGTGACTTGACAAATCTTTTTGTTAGAGGACTGCTGCATTATGCCATGGTCCTGCTGTCTTTGACGTTTTGCAGCCTTTCTTACTCTTTCTTTGCTAGGCATCCTAAAATCTTGAAATAATCTGCAGTTGAATCTGTGGTAAAATATAATAAAAAATGTTATTAACCACTATTACCCAACAGTAAATTAATAACAGTCATCAAAAACTTAACACACTACTTAAGTATATAATATACTGAAGCCTATCTCCAATTTTTCACTGAACAGGACTCATCTCTTCTTAACCTTGGATAAACCTCACCTACTCTGTGTCCCCTGCACATAATTAAATGTAAAGGGGCAGATTTATATTAACTAGCACATCCCCAGGGATGCACCAGTTAACGTGCACCGCTGCTCTGCCACCCACGGTGTGCCGCATTTACAATCAGATAGGACAAAGCTACATCAAAACCCTGCGCCTGCTTGAAGCAGGCATAGATCTTGACGCAGGTAGGCTGAAAGCTAAAGCAACAACTAAGTGTCGTGTGCAGAAGTTACAAAAAAGGAAAAATGGCGTTTAAACCAGTAATGAGACCATGCTAACGTAATACAGAGTAAAAATATCCAGGATCTACATCAGTTTGGGGTTCACGAACCTGGCAGGTACAAGGCACTGAGGCTTTCCACCGTGCATGTCTCATCCCAAAACATATGTTGTTTGTGAATGAAACAATTTCCCAGACCAAATGCTTTGGATTGGCTACTTCTAAAAAATTAAACACCCCTACTATCCCGGAGTTAGAGGAATATGATGGTTGGAGTAATTTTACTCGTTGTCTATTAAAGATTTACAGGCCCTACTCCGTAATTCTTCCTTTAACATTTCCAGTATAAATCCAAAAGGTTGACTGCTTTGGCAACGTGCCTTATCCACGGTTTAATAACGCTGCCTTTTGCTTTATATAAGTTTTCAAATTGTATGAAATATATACCAATAGGTCGTTATTAACCTTTAGGTAGTGGTTTTCTTCATGAAGTCTGGTCGCTTCGATACACATACAGATTTTCAAAGATGATCAAGAACTTTATCTGAATGGAGAGGAATGCACTGAGACGCCAGATCATTCACTAATGTGTAGGCACATACAGTTACACGGTTCATGCAACAAACACCGACCAAATATGGCTTGCGTGTTGCAAGGCACACCAGTTCCTGCTATCATCCCCACGTTCAAGTTCTTGGAAAATGGTAGTTATTTGATGCTCAATAATGAAGATTGTTCTGGGTTAATTAAAAGTATTCATTTTATCGTAACAGTAAATGAACGGGTTATTTGCTGCAGAAATGTTCTATTTCCTCCCACACATGAACATAGGGAGTTTTCAATCTGGCCTCAAATACCAACCTTGACAGCACATTTCAACGGCATGGCAAGAATAAGAGCTATTTTGTCTCAGAGAGAGGTGGCCTTGAGTTCGGCCCGTGAAACTTTCGTGCTTCACACAGCGAACACCCGTACAGAGGTGCAGACCCTTTTAAATACAGATTCGCCTTTCCATTTCAGCAAGATGGTTCGGACTATCTCTAACGCGTCCTCCACAAAGGGCCTGGCGCACTTTTTTAAAATTGTTACCAGTGGTCTCGTGACTTCATTTGAGAAAATCTTTGGAGTCATCCCTGCTTTCTTACATTCTATTTTTTCCACTCTGCTTCGTGGATTCCCATTTTTACTTGCATTACCAGCGGACGCTCTTGTGCTTTTTTACATTTTTAAATATGGATGTCCCTCCTGTGCAAGCTCCCGCCCTGCAGCTGCTGACACTGTTCCGCAATCGCATGCTAGAATATTATGGCACAATGCCGTTGGCGATATTAAGCACGGCATATGGATTATCTTTTCTATGCTGATGTGATTCCTTCAAATCTAAGACACTAAAGTATCGGCACGCCCTAAACCAACACAAAGAGACCTTCTTAGCAAATAATATATTATGTGTATTAGGGAGGGTGAGATATAAGCAGCCGCGGGCCGTGGAGGGAGTTACGGTGGGGCAGGGAGGCGGGGAGGGGGAGGGGCAGGGTGGAGCCCTCTCCACCCTGCCCCTCCCCCTCCCCGCCTCCCTGCCCACCGTAACTCCCTCCACGGCCCGCGGCTGCTTATAAGTGTTGCTAACTCTTATTCATTTACAGCATGTTAACATACTGTCACCATTCGCTTTTTATGTACTATTGACTATGCTGGTAATTTTGCTACTGATAATATGTGTACTTGTATAATCTAAGATACTACGCCTGAGAAGACGGCATTAGTAAATAAACATTTCAAATACACATGTGTTCTTCTTAACTCCATGTTCTCGTTTCTAAGAAATATATAACGACCGACTGTTCATGAGTTCCACGTATCCTGAGGTACTATAAGTTCATATTCTGGATTGTCTAAACATTGAGAGTTTGTTATATCCAATGTGACACTGTACCTAGCTTGCTAAGGGGTTTTGATTACTAAGGTGAGTTTTGGGACACCCTAATTCGCCGAGGTTCCAATCCTCTGTCCACAGTTCTGTGTCAGAACAGAAACCCTGCGACAGGGGCACCCCTCAACCTTACTGGAGCTTCATCACACTTGCGATACAACTCCAGCAATGCGCCAACTTTACGGCACAAATACGTCATGCATCTGTGCTGTTTTTGCCCCATGATGCGCCGCATTGTAAATGCAGCACACCATAGGTGACGGAACAGCGGCACAGAATGACTAACACATCCCTGGTGATGCGCCAGTCATCATAAATCTATCCCTATGCTTCTTATCTTGTTAGAGATAAACCGCCATATGTATCATCAAAGTTTTTTGCATTTCCTAAATAGCGAACTTTAAGGAATAAATAGCGATTCTTTACCATTCCTAGTTTGCGATGACCTATTTGCTAATTACAAATTACCCATTCATTTCCATGCAGCAGGAGGCCCATAGGAATGAAGGTGCAATTTGCGATTAGCAATTACCTCATCGCAAATTACGAATTTTTCCGACGGTGCAGGGGTGTCTCAAGAACACCCTGCTGCACCCCTGAAAAAGAAATTTGGGGTCATATGGCGCACATAAATTTTGAAAACATTCCTTTACCTCAAAAACGATTTTCAACTCATAATTTGAAAACACTGCACATGGGGAAATGACTTAAAATGTCCTTAAGACACATAAAAGCATTTTTTGATTGCCTTTGCAGCATGTTTCAGTCACCTTTAACATGCCTATATAACGGAAACATTCAAAATCTAAATTTGCCATGCACAGGTGGGAGCATATTTACAAGCAATTTGCTCCACAGACAAACTTCTTACATTGAAATGGGAAAAATAACATCAGAGACTCTCAATTACCTTATAAAGAAGCAGACACCATTATGTCCTTCTCATCAATATTAAAACCATTGCTTTTTCTCAAAAACGATTTACAAGTCATAATTTGAAAACACTCCACAGCTCCTATGCACATAAAAGCCCTGTCAGTACTAATACTTCACATTTTCTCCAATTACAAATTCTCAAAGAAACAAAATCTATTTGTGAAACACTTGAGACAAAGCAACATTTGAAAAACACAACTTTCTTCATAATTTTCTCCTTAAAGCACACTATTTTCTATCTAAATTAAAGAAATCTTTTCTCACCTTAGCAAATACTTTGAGTTTCAAAACAGTCTCAGAAACACACCAATTTGTCTTCAGCAGAGCAAAAGGTATGCACTCCAGAGTCTGCAGCTATCAAAAGCACAGAAATGCTGTAATTCCTCACACATATCTCTCATGTCACCCAATCAAAACTCTTCCCTCACTTTTTTTCAAAGCAAAACCCTTCCCCCCTCTGCCCCCTCTCTGCTTTATCTGCATAGCAACCACCTCTTGCAAGACCTCTCACACAACAATGTTGCAATTGAACTCTGAACTCTCAGTGCACCTGCATATCCAGAGCATTCTTTCATTTAATGATTTTTTCTTCGCCACTCAAAATACATCTTTCAACGAACTCATCCATGCACACTAACTTTCTGTTTTCAGCAATCAAAATCCACCAATCACTCTTACTGCTTCATTAACACAGAAACTCCTCAGTTTTTTTCATTTTACACTCTCATTTTTTCAACTGCCATTTCATTGCCACACTTCATCTGACTGCAGCAGAACCTTCTCTCACCATGTTTTCTGTCTGGATTGTTGGACATAGTTACATCTATTGGGCTCAAACGTACGCTGAAAACAGGAATTTACCTAACCTCAATTTACAAGATGTGGAAATTAAGTGGTTTGGCCACAGAGGATTAAAATGTCACCAATTGATACCATTGGTGAAAACCTTTATGCATTTGCCAAAACCTGACCTGTTAATTGTGCACTGTGGAGGTAATGATTTGGGCACTTTGACTGGGGTAGGTCTGGAAATGCTTTTAAAGGACACCTTTAAGCAATTGATGGCACTTTTTCCTCAGACTGCCTTGGTATATTCAAATATACGCCAAAGACAGAAATGGAGGTGGTCGAACCAATTTTGTCCACAAATTGAGAAATCGAGGAAGCATGTAAACAAATCTGTTTCAGCTTACATGAGAGACCATGGAATGGGCTCCCTGTACAACAATAACTTGCGTTACTACATGCAAGATATATACAGAGGAGATGGAGTTCACTTCTCAGATGAGGGCAACAGAGTTTTCACTCTGAATTTAAGAATGTGCATTGGTACCTACTTATAAGTACCTAAATGTACCATAAACCCAAAAGCTCTTCTCAGAGCTACCCTACATCTGATCACTCACAATTATTATTTTACTCTAACTTTTTTCACTAATTTTCAAGAAAGTACGCTCCCCAGAACGCTTCCCGGTTCGCGAACCGGGCGCACTCCACGCAAAAAAACAAAAAATAACGTGTTTTTTTTTTTTTTGCCCTGCGAGACCCTTTCAAAGCCTCCACATCAAACCTAGGGGGTCAGGGACGATCTACTATGCCCCCTTATGGTCATTTGCCCCTTCGCTTTGGCCTCCTCTTGTCTCTCGATCCTACCGAGAGACAAGATGGCGGCCGCTACGGACTGTTTGGAATGTTTACAGACGCCGAAAAACCAATCAGCTTCGCAAACCTCCGTAACGTGAAAAGTACGCGAAGCGGAGCGCTGTTACAGATATATATCTTTTTTTGAACGTTAATTTCTCAAAATCCACTGGAGCACATATATTGAGACCTAGCAAAGGACATCGGGCTACCAGTCCCTACAATTTTGCCAAGTTTCGTGCAAATCCATTCAGCCGTTCGATTATTATTATTTTATTTTTTTTTGCCCCGCGGGGCCCTTTTAAAACCTCCACATCAAACCTAGGGGGTCAGCGAGGATCTACTATTCCCCCTTATGGTCATTTGCCCCTTCGCTTTCGCCTCCTCTTGTCTCTCGATCCTACCGAGAGACAAGATGGCGGCCGCTACGGACTGTTTGGAATGTTGACAGACGCCGGAGAACCAATCAGCTTCGCTTCACAAAGCTCCGTTGCGCGAAAAGTACGCGTCCTGGGACGCTGCCCGGTCCGCTGTTACAGATATATATCTTTTTTTAAACGTTAATTTCTCAAAATCCACTGGAGCACATATATTGAGACCTACAAAAGGCACATCGGGCTACCAGTCCCTACAATTTTGCCAAGTTTCGTGCAAATCCATTCAGCCGTTCGGGCTAAAAGTGAGGCCAACCGCCCTATGGAAATTAACATGGGAAAAACGCGTTTTGGGACCCCCCTTTTTTCTCGGCCCCCCCTTGACGAACCCCCCCAAAATTTTCAGGGGCTGCTCAGAAACAAAATGTGCCATTTTCCAGAAAATTTCAGCCAATTCCGTCCACAAACGCCAAAGTTATTAGACATAGAATTTTCAAAAATCCCATAGAGAAAAAATCCTAACTATATATACCTACTGGCGACCGCCAGTAGGTAATATATATATATATATATATTACCTACTGGCGGTCGCCAGTAGGTATATATAGTTAGGATTTTTTCTCTATGGGATTTTTGAAAATTCTATGTCTAATAACTTTGGCGTTTGTGGACGGAATTGGCTGAAATTTTCTGGAAAATGGAACATGTTGTTTCTGAGCAGCCCCTGGAAATTTGGGGGGGGGGTTCGTCCAGGGGGGGTCGAGAAAAAAGGGGGGTCCCAAAACGTGTTTTTAACATTGAGTTTTCCATAGGGCGGTTGGCCTCACTTTTAGCCCGAACAGCTGAATGGATTTGCATGAAACTTGGCAAAATTGTAGGGACTGGTAGCCCGATGTGCCTTTTGTAGGTCTCAATATATGTGCTCCAGTGGATTTTGAGAAATTAACGTTTAAAAAAAGATATATATCTGTAAGCGCGCTCTGGGCAGCGCTCCGGTCCGCGGACCTTAAGCGTACCGGAACTTCGCGTAGCTAAGCTGATTGGCTCTCCGGTGTCTGTCAACATTCTAAACAGTCCGGAGCGGCCGCCATCTTGTCTCTCGGTAGGATTGAGAGACAAGAGGAGGCCAAAACAAAGGGGGAAATAACCATAAGGGGGCATACTAGATCCTCCCTGACCCCCTAGGTTTAATGTGGAGGTTTTAAAAGGGCCCCGCGGGGCAAAAAAAACAAAAAAAAAATGTTGTTTTTTTTGCGTGGGGAGCGCCCGGTCCGCGAACCGGGAAGCGTTCTGGGCAGCGTACTGCAATGAAAAATGAATTATAGACTTTTCAAATGCTGTATGTTAATTGATTGTTGGTTTTGTTGATTATTTTTTATTTTCTTTATTTTTTAAGCATTTTTTTTTATTGTGATTGTGTTTCATAATTTATTAAACTTTCTAACATTTCATTGTCAGAAATTTCATAATTATCATTGAATATACATTGTAGTCTCTGAGGGTGTAAAATGTCCTCATTTTCAAGGAGGTTATCTACTGCTTGTACACATTGCAGTAGTTCTTTGTCTAAAGTTTCATCGAAAAATTCAATATCATTTTCATCATTGATTTCTTGGCTGCTCTCTTGCAGGACAATTTGAAATTCAACTTTCTGTTCGCCTTCCATTTTGCCTGAAATTTAGATTAAAAAAATATATATTAGTAGAGATAGGGCACTGTTGGGATTAATTTTGGGCAGTGTATAGTATCAGAGTGGAAGTAGGAATATAAAAAAGTGTATGTGATTTAACGTAAGTAAATTCATAATTATACAAGAGAAGCCTAACTCCATCCATAACTATAACAGAGAAGTCTATCTAAATCTATAACTACTACAGAGGGATAGTATATAACTATCAGAAAAAGTTTACCATATTAACTTATAGTGCACAATATACTTCAGTTTTAAAAATAAAAACTTACCTTTAGAAAGAAGTTGAAGGAATTAGTGAAAATCCTATTGAAATGTACACCAAGAAGTAGTAGTCAAAATGGCTGTGTTTTCTTCTCTTCCTTTATATATATTCAGGTATATAACCAATCAAATGTCAGGTAAAAAAAGTAGAAAATGAAAGTAACATTTTAATTGGTTGTCAATTCCAACACTTCAGATGTGTTTTGTGAAGTAATTTACCTCACGGTATTTAGAGAGGTCTACAGGCTAAATGGCTAAATGGAATTCCAATCAAATTTGTGAAAATGCTAGGGATTGGTATGTAGTATGAGCTAGTCTATATTTGGTGAAATTGTCTCCAGTGGCTTTTCTGTGAACTACTTTCCCACCTTTTTTGATGGTGCGCTTCCCAGGGAGCGACCCGGTACGCGAACCGTTGAGCGCCCCGGTTCGCGAACCTTAAGCGTAACGGGAGTCCACCATTTTGTGTTTCGGTCGAATTAAGATACAAGATGGAGGGCAAATAATGTTCAGAATGGGTAGAAGGGGGCACGGTAGACTTATCTTGACCCCCTAGGTTTTGTGAGGGTGGCTGAGGAGGCTTATATGTGCGAAAAAAACCATTTTTTTTTAAAATTTCGCGAGGTTAGCTCCCGGTTCGCGTACCGGGTAGCGCCCCAGGGAGCGTACTTTGTTGAAAATTTGTGAAAAATGTTAGAGTAAAATAATAATTGTGAGTGATCAGATGTAGGGTAGCTCTGAGAAGAGCTTTTGGGTTTATGGTACATTTAGGTACTTATAAGTAGGTACCAATGCACATTCTTAAATTCAGAGTGAAAATTCTGTTGCCCTCATCTGAGAAGTGAACTCCATCTCCTCTGTAGATATCTTGCATGTAGTAACGCAAGTTATTGTTGTACAGGGAGCCCATTCCATGGTCTCTCATGTAAGCTGAAACAGATTTGTTTACATGCTTCCTCGACTTCTCAATTTGTGGACAAAATTGGTTTGACCACCTCCATTTCTGTCTTTGGCATATATTTGAATATACCAAGGCAGTCTGAGGAAAAAGTGCCATTAATTGCTCAAAGGTGTCCTTTAAAAGCATTTCCAGACCTACACCAGTCAAAGTGCCCAAGTCATTACCTCCACAGTGCACAATTAACAGGTCAGGTTTGGGCAAATGCATAAAGGTTTTCACCAATGGTATCAATTGGTGACATTTTAATCCTCTGTGGCCAAACCACTTAATTTCCACATCTTGTAAATTGAGGTTAGGTAAATTCCTGTTTTCAGCGTACCTTTGAGCCCAGTGAATATAACTATGTCCAACAATCCAGACAGAAAACATGGTGAGAGAAGGTTCTCCTGCAGTCAGATGAAGTGTGGCAATGAAATGGCAGTTGAAAAAATGAGAGTTTAAAATGAAAAAAACTGTGGAGTTTCTGTGTTCATGAAGCAGTAACAGTGATTGGTGGATTTTGATTGCTGAAAACAGAAAGTTAGGGTGCACGGATGAGTTATTTGAAAGATGTATTTTGAATGGTCAATAAAAAATCATTAAATGAAAGAATGCACTGGATATGCAGGTGCACTGATAGTTCAGAGTTCAATTGCAACATTGTTGTGTGAACTTGCAAACACCAGAAGTCTTCCAAGAGGTGGTTGCCATGCAGAAAAGGCAGAAAGGGCAGAGGGGGGAAGGATTTTCATTTGAAAAAAAAGTGAGGGAAGAGTTTTGATTGGGTGACATGAGAGATATGTGTGAAGAATTACAGCATTTCTGTGCTTTTGATAGCTGCAGACTCTGGAGTGCATACCTTTTGCTCTGCTGAAGACAAATTGGTGTGTTTCTGAGACTGTTTTCAAACTCAAAGTATTTGCTAAGGTGAGAAAATATTTCTTTAATTTAGATAGAGAATAGTGTGCTTTAAGGAGAAAATTATGAATTATGTGGCGCAAATTGCTTGTAAATATGCTCCCACCTGTGCATGGAAAATTTAGATTTTGAATGTTTGTGTTACATAGCCATGTTAAAAGTGATACAAACATGCTGCAAAGGCAATTAAAAAACGCTTTTATGTGTCTTAAGGACATTTTAAGTAATTTTCCCATGTGCAGTGTTTTGAAATTATGATTTGAAAATCGTTTTTGGGGAAAAGGAATTGTTTTTAAATTTATGACAAGGACATAATGGTGTATGCTTCTTTATAAGGCAATTGACTGTCCCTGATGTTATTTTTCCCATTTTAATGTAAGACCTTTCTCTGTGGCGCAAATTGCTTGTAAATATGCTCCCACCTGTGCATGGCAAATTTAGATTTTAAATGTTTGTGTTACATAGCCATGTTAAAAGTGACCCAACCATGCTGGAAAGGCAATAAAAAAACACTTTCATGTGTCTTAAGGACATTTTAAGTAATTTCCCTGTGGGCAGTGTTTTCAAATTATGAATTGAAAATCGTTTTTGAGGTAAAGGAATGTTGTTCAAATTTATGTGCGCCATATGCCCCCAATTTTCTTTTTCAGGGGTGCAGCAGGGTGTTCTTGAGATACCCCTGCACCCTTGAAAAAATTCCTATTTTGTGATGAGGTAATTGCTAATCGCAAATTGCAACCTTCATTCCTATGAGCCTCCTAGCCCATGGAAATGAATGGGTAATTTGCAATTAGCAATTTGCTCATTGCAAATTAGGAATGGTAAAGAATTGCTATTTATTCCTTTAATTTCGCTATTTAGGAAATGCAAAATAGTTTGATGATACATATGGTGGTTCATCTGTAACAAGATAAGAAGCTTAGGGATACATTTATGATGACTGGCAAAATAAAGTGCAAATCACTTACTTCATTGGTAGGCCTTTACATGTATTATCTCTTCTGTATTCTTCATCAAGCGTAACTTTAATCTGCAATCCTGAGTAGGCCTCACCTTAAACAAACCTCTGGATAGGCCACACCTTATCGTCATCCTGGATTAATCATTTAAAATGCTAGGGACAGATTTATGATAGGTGTATGCCTCTTTTGCGCCACTGTGCGTCATTTTTATGATGCAGCGGCGGTGCAAAAGATTTGCTATGAGGCGACAAAATTACAAATTGATGCATTTAGGCAGATATGTCATGGTGTAAAAAAAACGTACCACATGAAACCGATGCAGCAGTGATGCAAAAGATGCACCATGTTGCAAGACAGGCCTCACTTGGGGCCATATGTATCAAGCTAATTAGCATTCGCAAAGATCAAAATTCTGCGAATTTCGGCCTTTGCGAGTGCTAATTAGACAAATGGTATGTATCAAACAAGTTTGATGCAAAATAAGGAATAGCAAAATTTGCTATTCCTTATTTTGCGATTGCAATGAAGGATTTGCAAATTTTGCGATTACTTAAATGCAATGTATCAAACAAAAAATATGTAAAAAAATGACATTAAGGATTTGGAAACTACCACCAACTTCTAGTTGGTGGTAATTTGTGAATTCTTTTCAAAAAGCTTTTTTTCCAAAAAACAAAAGGTGCCATATGATGCCCATACATGCCCTTAGGGCATGTATGTGCGCCATATGCCCCCAAATTTCTTTTTCAGGGGGTGCAGCAGGGTGTTCTTGAGACACCCCTGCACCCTTGGAAAAATTCCTATTTTGTGATGAGCTAATTGCTAATCACAAATTGCACCTTCATTCCTATGAGCCTCCTAGCCCATGGAAATGAATGGGTAATTTGCAATTAGCAAATTGCTCATTACAAATTAGGAATGGTAAAGAATTGCTATTTATTCCTTAAAATTCGCTATTTAGGAAATGCAAAATAGTTTGATGGTACATATGGTGGTTCATCTGTAACAAGATAAGAAGCTTAGGGATACATTTATGATGACTGGCGAAATAAAGCGCAAATCACTTACTTCATTGGTAGGGCTTTACATGTATTATCTCCTCTGTATTCTTCATCAAGCGTAACTTTAATCTGCAATCCTGAGTAGGCCTCACCTTAAACAAACCTCACCTTATCGTCATCCTGGATTCATCATTTAAAATGCTAGGGACAGATTTATGATAGGTGTATGCCTCTTTTGCGCCACTGTGCGTCACTTTTATGATGCAGCGGCGGTGCAAAAGATTTGCTATGAGGCGATAAAATTACAAATTGATGCATTTAGGCAGATATGTCATGGTGTAAAAAAAACGTACCACATGAAACCAATGCAGCAGTGATGCAAAAGATGCACCATGTTGCAAGACAGGCCTCACTTGGGGCCATATGTATCAAGCTAATTAGCATTCGCAAAGATCAAAATTCTGCGAATTTCGGCCTTTGCGAATGTTAATTAGACAAATGGTATGTATCAAACAAGTTTGATGCAAAATAAGGAGTAGCAAAATTTGCTATTCCTTATTTTGCGATTGCACTGAAGGATTTGCAAATTTTGCGATTACTTAAATGCAATGTATCAAACAAAAAATATGTAAAAAATGACATTAAGGATTTGGAAACTATTGTGGTAAATTGGTGGTAATTTGTGAATTCTTTTCAAAAAGCTTTTTTTCAAAAAAACAAAAGGTCCCATATGACGCCAACACATGCCCTTAGGGCATGTATGTGTGCCATATGCCCCCAAATTTCTTTTTCAGGGGTGCAGCAGGGTGTTCTTGAGACACCCCTGCACCCTTGGAAAAATTCCTAATTTGTGATGAGCAAATTGCTAATCGCAAATTAAACCTTCATTCCTATGAGGCTCCTAGCCCATGGAAATGAATGGGTAACTTGCAATTAGCAATTTGCTCATTGCAAATTAGGAATGGTAAAGAATTGCTATTTATTCCTTAAAATTCGCTATTTAGGAAATGCAAAATAGTTTGATGGTACATATGGCGGTTCATCTGTAACAAGATAAGAAGCTTAGGGATAGATTTATGATGACTGGTGCATCACCAGGGATGTGTCAGTCATCCTGCGCCGCTGTTCCGCCACCCATGGTGTGCTGCATTTACAATGCGGGGCATCATGGGGCAAAAATGGCACAGATGCGTGATGTATCTGTGCTGTAAAGGTAGTGATTGCTGGAGTTGTATCGCAAGTGCGATGCAGCTCAAGCAAGGCTCAGGGGTGCCCCATCTCCACAATGTTGCGTCAAGACCTATGCCTGCTTAAAGCAGGCGCAGGGTTTTGATGCAGCTTTCTCCTATCTGATTGTAAATACGGCACACCATGGGTGGCAGAGCAGCGGTGCACGTTAACTGGTGCATGCCTGGGGATGTGCCATTTAACATAAATCTGCCCCTTTACATTTAAGTATGTGCAGGACACACAGAGTCGGTGAGGCTTATCCAAGGTTAAGAAGAGATGAGTCCTGTTCACTGAAAAATTAGACATAGGCTTCACCTGCTCAGCATCGCTGGACATGGCTAAATAATAGCTGCAAAATATTACTCTTGTTAAACAATTTTACTATTATAATCTCTGAGATTTGTCTCTTACTCTGCAACATCTCATTGTTGTTATCTTTCTTTAAAGATAAAGACAACATCAACATGAGCGACAATCTGCAATCAGTTGATTTTGACCTCATCATTGAACTTGTAATTGAAACATCAGTGGATGTTGATCCCTTGGATGATTTAAATCCTGAGGATGAAGAAGAGCGTGATGAGGATGCAGATTTGTCCGAATTATATGACATAGGGTGGGAAGCTGACCTGCTTGAGCCTATGGAACTATAAACATTTATTTTTAAAATTTATAATAAATAAAAAGTAAAAGTGTAAACCGTTTAATTTTAAAATAAAGACACCTTCAAAAATAGGTTATGTGTAGTGTCTTCAATAAAATATTAAAATATGCTCATAAAATTAGATCAGATTCACATATAAAATAGCACAGGTAACATAAATATAAATTTCATTTCTTTTCTGCTATTTCTGTATTGTAATTTTGCCAAGGACTAAAAAATCTTCTATTTAAAATGTCAAGTAGTGTGTTAAGTTTTTGATCACTGTTATTGATTTACTGTTTGGTAATAATGGTTAATAACATTTTTTATTATATTTTACCACAGATTCAACTGCAGATCATTTCAAGATTTCACCATGCCAACAATAGAAAGACAGAGAAAGGCTGCAAAACGTTAAAGACAGCAGGTGAAACAAAATAAGCAGCAGTCCTCTAACAAAAAGATTTGTCAAGTCACGAAGAAAGCACCGGGTAAGAGCACAAAATATTTCATAAGAAATATGTGTAGTAAAAAAAATATTACTACAGAAAATGTTTCAGTCCATAAAAAGAGAACCAATTCAAATGGAAAGGAAAGGCCAATCAAAAATGTTACTGCTAGAGCAAGAGATAACTCTGTGCATGATAGTAGAAGGAAACAACAGTTTAGGGACATTCGTAAACGAATGTTCCGCAACAGGATAATTGGCAATTTGTTAAAAAATATTAAGAAAGGTCAACAGAAAGTGCTTTTTTATAAGAGAAAAAAAAAGTTGAGAAAGTTATTGATCAGGCATTTGAAATTAAACGTAAGTTATTTATTTTGATAATCAATAGAATTAGGAAGCTAAACAAGGCAATTTATGATTTCAAAAGAAATAGTAGATGGAAGAGAATAGTTAATCGTAGTAATTTTTGTGAAGTTTTTTCTGGAGAATGGATGCATAGTTCAAGCTGTGAGGCATTTTTTAATGAGGAGAGTTATTTCCAGGATAATGATTTGGTGCATGCAGTTGACACCAGTGGTCGTGCTTATGAAGTGAAAGATGGTTGTCCAGTTGAAAAAGAAAAACTTGTGACAACAGAGACAGAAGAGGTGTTAGGTAATGAGGTTTTAGGAAGACGTGCTAAGGGTCCTGTGTACACCTGGAAGTGTAGTAGTATTTGCAGTGTGCGACAGGATTCCATCAATTTGCTTTGTGATTTTGTACGGTCATTTAATAAGAAAAGTTTGAAGCAGAAAATAAGGTTGTTGCAAGAATTAGATCCTTGCAGAGTGAGAGAAGTGACAGGTTTGCATGGTCATTCACTGGCTTGTCTTTCCAGGAGAGTATGCCATAGTGTTTTTCATCATTTCAGGATGCTAGCAGTGCATCATAATAAAGTGAGGAAATTAGTTAGAATGTTGTATTATGCTAAGAGTCCAGCAATTATGCTTAAACAATTATGCGCTGCTCTTTTGCATGGTTCTGAAATAGATGTGAAGAACATATGTGAAGAAATTGAGTTTTGTTACTTTGGAAGTAAAGAGGAGAATGTTGAAATTGACCCAGAAGAAGAGGGTAATGTGGAAGATAGTGTACAGGTTTCCAGTACAGATAATTTCCAGAGGGAAATTGCGACGTTTCAGGTGAAATCAAGTGAGAGGCCTAATTTCACTTGTGTGTGTTGTCGACGCACTTATTATAAGAATCAGACTAAGTTAGTGGATTTATATGCAAAAAGTGAAAGGGAAAATAATAGTGAATGGAAGGATTTTGCAACATACTTGATGGTAGAAAATTGTTTTGATTTGGGATTCGATCAACGTGTGTGTACTTATTGTTGTTGCAAATTAAATCAAAACCAGATGCCTGCTAGAGCAGTTCATAATAATCTGGAATTGGTTGAGATTCCTTCTGAATTGAAGGATTTAAATACTTATGAATCTATTTTGATTCAAAGTATTCATCCCTTTCAGGCTATTGTAAGAATGGAGCCAAAGACAGGGAAATTGCCTCCATCAGATTTACAGAGAGGATTAAAGGGAAGAGTTGTTTATTTGCCTCTAGATTTGAAGAAAAACATTAACACAATTGGAGTAGAAAAAGTGGAAGAGGAACCTCTGGTTATCTTAGTTAATGGGGTTCCGACAAAGAATAAGAAAATATGGCAAGATTTAGTAGATGTTAGGAAAGTTAAAAAGGCAACATTGTATTTGAAAAAAAATAATAAATACTATAAGAATGTATATGTTGCAGAAGAGGAAGTAAGTGAGGAAGAGGATAGCGATTTGTGTGCTGGTCAAATTGAGAAAGTAGAACCCTCTACTAGTGAAGAAATATATGAACATTATAGTGTTCATCCTTTGCATTCCAAGGAAGTCATGGGGAATGCTATTGAGTTGTTTCAAATGAAACAAGCCAAAGGGAGTCCCATTAGTGTTTGGGAGGAAAGTTTGGAAGCTCGGTGTTTCCCACAGCTTTTTCCAACAGGTCAGGGAGGAAGATATGATGAGCGACCTCATCAAATTCCTGCTTCTGAATACCGGACTTTGCGATTGTATGCAGGAGATGCTAGGTTTCGACAATGCATTCCTTATTTGTTTCATCTCCTGTTTGAAAGCGATCTGTCTGGACTGTCATATGCAGTGAACCACATCTTGAAAAGTGGTATACACATGCAAAACATCTCGGCAAGTGACTTTATGGATAAAGTCAATGTCCAAGACAGTATTTTGGATTCTCACCTGATTAATCTCATGGCGTGTCAGCGTGGTACTAATGAGTACTGGTACCGTCGTCATGGTGATTTAAAATGTATGCTGAGGAACTTAGGTACTCCCACATGGTTCCTCACTCTGAGCTGTGCCGAGTATGGCTGGGAAGACTTACTTGAATTTCTACGAGAGGCAAATGCTAACGTAGATAACATCGAATTCAAGACACCCGGAGAACTGTGCTCTTTGGATCCAGTCAATGTATGTAGGTACTTCAATCATAGATTTGAAGCTATGATGTCTTTCATCATGAATAAGAAGAATCCACCTCTTGGAGAGGTGTTGGATTTCTTCTGGAGAAAGGAGTACCAAGCAAGAGGTGCTCCTCATATACATATGTTGCTGTGGATCAAGGATGCACCTAAATTTGGAACGGATCCAGAAGACTCAGTGATGAGTTTCATCCAACAGTATTCTACGTGTGCTGTTCCAAACGCAAAGGAGAAGAAAAGTCTAAGAGAAAAAGTTCTGCGTTTCCAAAGCCATCGATGTGGAAAGTACTGCCGTCGTAAATTCCGAAACAAGGACAAGTTCTACACCAAATGTCGTTTCGGCTTTCCACGACCGGTGATTTCTAAAGGAAGAGTAAACAGTTTGATGTCTTCGCTGCGACACAATGTCATGAAGAAATCACCTAAAAACACATACAATTTGAAGAGGAACGAAGAGTCCAAGAACATCAATGACTACAACCCGGTTATTTTGTCCATGTGGAATGCTAACATGGATATACAGTTTGTGGCTGATAACTGTATGGCTGTGGCTCGGTATGTGACGTCTTACATCACCAAAAAAGAGAAGACAGAATTGAAGGATATGTGGGAGGACATTTCCCATGAAAAGAGCCTCAGTAAAAAGTTGTACAGTTTCAGTCTGAAGATGTTGTCGCATCGAGAAATCGGAGCGTACGAATGTTCTGACCGGTTGTCTTCAGCAAGTCTCTATGCCAAGTCCAGGAGTATCGTTTGGGCGAGTCTTGGTCTTGCTGCAACGCGTAATCGAGTTCTCAAACCTGTCCGGGAAATTGAGTATTTGGCGGAAAAGGAGCCAAACAGTACCGACATTTTGAAGACCAACATGTTGGATACATATTATCCAAATCGAAGCATTCACCTCGAGAATGTTTGTCTGTATGAGGTTCTTCAAAATTACATATTCAAGAGGAACATCAAAGAAGATACTGAGAAAGGAGTGTATGCTGTAATAGGAAGTGAGGGATGTCTGGTCAAGCAAAGAAAATGCCACTTGATAAACCATCGAAAATTGAGTGGCGAATCTCCTGAAAAAAAGGAGTTTTTCTATTTAGCACTTTTGCAACTTTTCAAGCCTTGGCGTGCAGAAGAGGAACTGCTTGGAGATTTTCTCTGTTACGAAGACTCTTTCAATGCCGCCAAGGAGACCATAGAATGTCCTGCTTTTCCCAAATATGTAGAAATGTTGAATGCGGAAATTGAGCAGGAAGCAACGATTGCAACCGAGATTGCCAGAGACAGTTCTCAGGACAGTCAGAGTTCTGCTTCATTGAGTCAGGATCCACTAGGAGGACCTGTTATTGAAAATGAAGCTGCCACTGCTATGAATGAAGTGGAAAGAGCCATGGCACATGCTCAAGAGGATGCGGTTAACTTAGAAGAGTTGGAAAGACAACTCAACGTTGAGCAGAGGGAAATATATGACGAAGTTACCATGCAAATTGATCATGGATTAAGTCATGATAAGAAAGAGTGCTCATGTACGTCGTTGAAGCCTGTCCGACTGTACGTGAGTGGAGAAGCGGGAACTGGAAAAAGTTTCCTCATTAAAGCAATTTCATGCTATTTGCAGGAAAGGACAGAGTCATCGCTGTCTTGTGTTGTCACTGCTCCAACTGGACTGGCAGCACATAATATTAAAGGGATTACTTTACATCATTTACTGATGCTGCCAGTGGAGCATGACAACAAATTACAATATCACAAGCTATCTGGAGATGCTTGTTTTGAAGTTTCAAGAATCTTGAGGAAAATGAAACTTCTTATCATTGACGAAGTAAGCATGGTTTCCAATGTCATGCTTGCCTTTGTGCATTTGAGAATGCAAGAAGTTCTCAAAACAGAGTATGATGTGTTATTTGGTGGCAAACACATCATTGTTTTCGGAGATCTTCTGCAGCTGACACCAGTGAAAGGGCAACCTGTGTTCAAAATGCTCACGCATGAAGATACCAGGAAGTGCCTAGGCAGCATTGGCAACGTCAATATATGGTTAAACTTCAATTATGCTGAACTGCATGAAAATATGCGTCAGGCGAAGGATGAAGTTTACAAGACTATTCTACAAGATGTTAGAATTGGAAAAGTGACCGAGCATGGGAAAGAAGCTTTACATGCACGATTACTGTCAAATTTATATCCAGAACAAGATGTTGTGTCTGAGAATATTTTTCAGAAAATTACTGAGAAGAAATCTGGAATATGTTTGATGCCAACTCTTGCAGAATGTGCCAAATTTAACAACAAAATGTTGCATTTAGAAAAGCAAGAGATTGTGAAACTGGAAGCTATTGACAGAGTAGAGCATATGGGATCAACAATTATTTTGTCTGAGAATCTGAAAACAAAATTGGATTCATTAGAGAAGAGTATATCTAAAACTGCAGGTTTTGAAAAGACTCTGAATGTGTGCTTAAACTGCCGTATAATTTTAAGAAGGAATTTACATGTTGAAAGAGGTCTGGTAAATGGATCAATGGGTAATGTTGTTGATTTTGTGGAATACAGAAATAGAGATGGAATTGAATTTTTAAAAATTAAATTTGATGGCATTGAGGAAGTACAGCTAATTGGTCGTTGCTCTGCTAGATTTTTGCTTGTAAAAGACTTATATGTTCGCCGTAAGCAGTTTCCTGTTTGCTTGGCATATGCGGTGACAATCCATAAATCGCAAGGTTTAAGTGTAGACTGTGCATTGGTGAATATTGGCAGTTCTGTGTTCAAGGAGGGTATGGCATATGTGGCATTGTCACGAGTTAGAACTTTATCGGGATTGTACTTGATTGAGTGTGATGTCACAAACATTTATGCTGATCTAGATTGTGTTAAGGAATACAATAGGTTAAGAAGAGAGTATGTGCCACATTTGCCTCAGTATCCTTTGTTTGAGAAACGTGTGGTAGGCCGGAAACGAAGAAATGTGACCAATACTGGGGAGGTTGTAGCAAAAAGACGAAAAGTCGATGAACCTAAAATTACAAGCAGAAACAAAAAGGATTCTGTTGAAGATGTTGTTGGTTTTCAATTTGAAAACAGTTCTGGTGTCAACTGCTATGCTAATGTAGTGGTTAATGTTTTGTTTTCTCTAGAAAATGTCAAAGAAGAGATTGTGGTCAATTCTGATCAAAGATTTTGCAGTTTGTTAAATTCTGTGTTAGAGAAATGTAGCACTGATAGAAGAAACATAGAAAGTGTGTCTGAAATTCGAAATCTGTTAGACAGATGTTCAGGCCAAACACAATTCTCTCAAAATATTCAGCAAGATTGTCAGGAGTTTTTAATGTATATGCTTGATGTATTGCATGCTGAAGGTGTAGATGTAGATCAGCTGTTTGGGCTTTCTTATCAATGGCAGCATGACTGCGAGAACTGTATGGTATCAAGTACTACTAGTGTAGACTCAGAAAGATTTATATATTTAACTTTGCCAGACAGTAAATCAGTCTCCTTTAATAAGCTAGTAAAAGCAGCTGATCACAACATGGAGTGTAGCCAATGTAAATCTGAAATGATGTCCAAGATGTTCAAGAGTTCAGTGGACATGACTCACTTCATTGGTAGACCTTCACATGTATTATGTCCTCTATTCTCTTCAACAACTCGAAATTTCATCTGCAACCCTGAGTAGGCCTCACCTCAAACAAACCTCTGGATAGGACACATCTTATTGGCATCCTCAAGCAATTATTTAAAATTTTAGTGTCTTGCGACACTTTTCTGAGACAACAGCAATGCAAAAGATGCACCATGTTTTAAGATAGGCCTCACTTCATCTGCATCAAGATACTGTTAGTTTAAAATGTATATCTTTATGACTGTTTTGGGGGCCTGGAGAAGCAGAAGCTTCTGTAAGTGTCAAAGTTGTTGAAAAACTGTTTGTCCTTCAATCTTTTCCCTTGTCTTTTGTAATTTTTAAATACATGTTTTAATATTTTTGAAATGTTTGTTCTCTCTTTCACAGATTGAAAGTATAAAAACAAAAAGTGAGTAATTTAACGACAATTATAAGGTAAATGCTTTGTACTCTTTTCGTTACATTTCTATCACATTCACCTACTATTAGTTCCACTGCTTCATTTCTTTAACCCTCAGTTTCCTGCCTTTGCTACTTCCATCATTCCTTTCTCTATTACCTACTTACTCAACTCCTTCCATTCTTTTTCTCAGTCCCTCACTTCTCATAGTTCCTCACTCTTGTTCACTCACTCCGTCTCTATTACTCTTAGTGTCTTTGACTGATCACTCTATCACTACTTGTTCATAATGCTTTCTCTGTGTAGTTGAAGCACACTAAGGGGCATATTATGAACACAGCCAATAAAATTATTGCTCTTTTTATTGGCAGAAAACTGGTGCAAAAGTGGTTTTAGCGGCAGTTTTCTGCCGCAAAAGCAGCTTTAGCGACACATTTCTGCCAATAAAAGCTGCAAAACTTTTATTGCCTATGTTGATGATATGGCTCTATGTTACTTACATTTCTTTGCTGTTTCAATTAATCTTTTTCTGTAATTTTTTGTTTTCTGTTTTCTATTTTTTCTCTCTGTTATTCCTCATGTTTTAATCTTATTTTGAACATTCACTCACATTCTCCAAGAAACTCTTCTTTGTTAATGTTATACTCTCTTTTTTTTTCTTTCACTTCGTTATCTATTTTGTTTTTCACAATTATACCCTCTTCCGTCTTTTCTTCGGTAAATAGATCTATTAAACAGTATGTCTTCTTTACTCCCTATAGCTGTCTTTCTTTTAACATCACTCTCTGTTTACTTTCCTTATACTTACTCTTTTTTTTTTTTTTTTTTTTTTTGGTTAGCTCCCGGTCCGCGTACCGGGAAGCTAACCCGGGAGCGAACCAAAAGAAATAGAGCTTGCCAGAGTGCTAAACATTCTAGCAATTTTTTTTGAAAGGGAAGGTAGTTCTGAAAAGAACTTTTTTTTTTATATTTTTGTTGTTTTATATTTTTTTTTATTTTTTGAACATTTTTTGTTTTTTTTGTATTTTTTGAACGATTTTATATTTTTTGGGGGTTTTTTTGGGGGGGGGGAACAACAAAAAACAGGCGTTGAAAAGGGCTCAACAGGAGCAAAAAAAAAATTACTGGGGGCGGTTAGGGCAATCATGGTGTTCATACGCCAGGTTGAGTGCATTGATGCTCATGTTGCCACACGCTAACAACGCACGACAGTGCATACAAGAGTGTATCATGTGGCCAAAATTTTCTTGTATATTTGGCACAGTTTCCCGTGCCTCTTCTGGTGTTAATGAAATTGGTAATCTTGGTCTGGCCACAGGAGTTGGTCTTGGATTGTCCTGCATATCCCTTATTTCCGCCCGGCTGTAATTGAGCGGATGCTTCCTTGTCATGTGCCTGTGCATTGTGTGATTTCCGTAACTATATTTCTTGTCCGTCCCTCTGGATAATTGTTCTTTGCATATGAGGCAGGTGACATACCTCGCATTGACTTTTTTTTGGCCACGAGGGATCGAATAAAACTGCCAGATTAAACTGGCTTTCTTTCTGGAAACCCGGGGCACCTCTTCTAAGAACTGTGGTTCTTCTCCCTCCTCATCCATTTCTTCCTCTTCCTCCTCAGTGTTGGTCATGACCTGGGGAGGTGGTCCTCTCTTCCCATGAGGAGGTGGTGGTGGTGGTGGGGGTCCACCAGCTGAAGCTACCAATGAAGCCATTTCTCATATAGTAGTAAAGGTCTTCCTCTCACAATGATGAAAGTCAGAGTGAGGAAAGAAGGAGGGGTTTTCATCATTTGGGAAAAACAATACTTCTCAACCAATGAAAAGTGTTATTTTTAGGTCACCTGACCTAGCCTTACATCATTATGAAACCAAAAGTGAAATGAACCAATGAAAAGTTTTATTAACAAGTCACATGACCTCTCACGCTCATGTTACGCGCTCCGGTCCGCGCCCCGGATAGCTTCCGGGTCGCTGCGCTTCGCGCCTCGGTCCGCGCCCCGGGACACTTCCGGGTGCGCTAACGCGGTACGTCACAAGACGCATTACGCGGCAACGCGATACGTCGCGCTTTCGCGACGCGCCGCGGATCGCTTCCGGGGAGCTGCGTTTCGCGCCTCGGTCCGCGCCCCGGGGCACTTCCGGGTGCGCTAACGCAGTACGTCATAAGACGCATTACGCGGCAACGCGATACCGTCACTATGTTGATTTCTTACCGGTTCGCGGACCGGGTCGCGGCATTAAATTGAGCTAACGGGAAGCTTCCCGGTTCGCGGACCGGGAGCGAAACAAAAAAAATATTTAAAAAAAATTATTAATAAACATATAAAATATATTTTTGGATTTAAAGAAGAATACATTTTACAGCTATAGATATTAGCTTTTAAAAAACCAATGAAATTCACTGAAAAAACCATAGGTTATAGACCATATATAGTTAGGAATTAGCATTTACAAAACCTTGAAAATTCACTGAAAAAACCATAGGTGATACACCATATATAGTTAGGAATTAGCATTTAAAAAACCTTATTTTACTCACACAAAACCATTGAAATTCCATATATAGTTAGTTGTACTAACTATATATCGCGCACCCGCAATCCACTGCTGATCATGTCACATATTACATCATTCATGACATGGTCAGTGACATCACTGATGACATCACTGATGACATCTCAAATGACATCACTGATGACATCACTGATGACATTTCAAATGACATCACTGATGACATCACTGATGACATCTCAAATGACATCACTGATGACATCTCAAATGACATCACTGATGACATCACTGATGACATCACTGATGACATCTCATTTGACATTACTGATCACATCACTGATGACATCATTCATGTGATAATACGATGAACCTCTTCAGACTCTAATATAACCTTATATACACTCAGTGAAAACAGACACTCACAGACTGTCACTCATCCATGGAGTTACTCACACACCTAGTCAGTCATGCAAAGAATCAATCACACCTCCATTTCCTCAACTATACAGTTATACACACCTTACTTATTGAAACATATACTAACACATATTTACTCACTTATACAATCCTGGATACAAGTTCACAATGATCCATACAGCCACTCACACATTCACTGGCTCTTATGCACAGTTATTTATATATGTCAACTCTCACATGTACTGTGTTTTACATATGTACTTACTTTGACATGTAGCACTGAGATATCCATTCACTCACCAATGCACTCATGCACACAGTCAACCGCCCATACAGATGTTTCCACATGCACTTTTGAACCCATACACCTAGTGAATCAACTGCTCACACATCTATGCAGAGAGTCATACACCTCCCAGCCACCCATAAACACTCTCAGTCTCCCATACAATTACTTGGGCAACCAATCAATGACCCATATAGTTAATCATATAGCTACTGATCAACACATGCAGCAGTTTACAGAACAACAGACATAATGATGCACAAATTAAGACAGTTTAGTCACTAACCCATGCACTCAGTGAGACACATTTAATCACTCACTCATACAGTCAGTCATGCACCTACTAAATCCTTTGTTCAGACACTTATACATCCACTCATTCTTCAATATGTAAGACATATTTTAACTTTACAGAAACATACAGTCACTGGATGTTGTCATCAGTGATGTCATCAGTGATGTCATTTGAGATGTCATCAGTGATGTCATCAGTGATGTCACTGACCATGTCATGAATGATGTAATATGTGACATGATCAGCAGTGGATTGCGGGTGCGCGATATATAGTTAGTACAACTAACTATATATGGAATTTCAATGGTTTTGTGTGAGTAAAATAAGGTTTTTTAAATGCTAATTCCTAACTATATATGGTGTATAACCTATGGTTTTTTCAGTGAATTTTCAAGGTTTTGTAAATGCTAATTCCTAACTATATATGGTCTATAACCTATGGTTTTTTCAGTGAATATATATATATATATATATATATTCTCAAATGTTACCAATGTAGCAAAGATGAGCTGCACTCACGGGTGATTCTTTACATGGGCATTGTTTGCATTGTGACTTTAGCAATATGATGAAATTATTAAATCTGTAAAGAATCACCCGTGAGTGCGAATCATCTTTACCGCACTGGTAAACGTTGGTAATAGTTAGTGGTAAGGCTCTGCTGCCACCGAGGATCACACCACCGGGGAGTGCCAGCAGCACCTGTGAAACCGGGCCAAGGTGGAAGAAAAAATATATATATATACATATTCACTGAAAAAAACATAGGTTTCACACATGTTATAGTTAGCTGGACATTTCACTGATACAAAACCATTGAAATTCCCCCGTTATAGTTAATTCAGCTAACTATAACTTGCGCGCCCGCAATGCACTGCTGATGACGTCACATATTACATCACTCATGACATGGTCAGTGACATCACTCATGACATCACTGATGACATCACTGATGACATCATCCAGAGAATGTGTGTCTTTCTGAAAAATAAATATGTTTTATATATGTATATCTAAAGGTCGATGGAAGAAAAAATGTGTAAATAAGTGTCTAAATGGATGTTTTTTTTGTAAAAATGATTGTATAACTGACTTATTAAGTGTATCTTAGTGAATACATGTATTAGCGAGTAATGTTTAAATATGAAAATATCTGTATCAGTGTCTCACTTTGTGTATAAGTGGCTGCATGGGTTGGTGACTAGCTACATGAGTGTCGATATGGGTTATTAGTTATTTTTCAGAGTATCAGTATGAGTGTCTGTATGGTTTGGTGGGGGTATTACTTACCGCATAGATGCATGAATGGGTGACTCACTGTATGTGTTTTGAAGACAGCATATGTGCAGGACTGTATGGGTGGATGAGTGTGTGTATGGGTGTGTTAGTGAGTGAATCACTGTCTCAATAGTATATTTATGAGTAACTACATATGTGTTAAACTAGTATATGTGAGTATTGATGTATATAAGTGAGTATATGTGAGAGTGAGAGATTGTAAGAGTTCCTGTATAAATAAGTATGTGTTTCTATAAGTGATTGTTTAAGAGAGTAAGTATGTGTACGATTCTGTAGAAGTAGGTGTAGTGGTGGGTGTATAGCTGTATATGCAAGTAAATGGATGTTTGATAGTTTATTTGCATGTGTGAGTTTGTGTGTGAGTAACTCTATAGATGAGTGTCCGTGTGTAATAAGATGTATAGGTGTATGAGTACATATGATGAGTGAGTACATGTCTGAGTGCCTATATAGAACTGTTAGTTCACCCGCCCCCTACCTTCACCACTGTGCTAACGCACCCTGTAGAGTGTTCTAAGTTGGGGGATTAAGTCCCCTTGCATACTGGGGGTCCCTGGGGGCCAACTAGCCCACCAGGAATCTCCAGTATGTGCCAGGGGGCTGCATTGCAGAGAGGTGTAATGAGGTCACACCCCTTTTTACACCTCTCTGCAATGCAGGCCCCGGGCGCGTTTGCAGAGGGGGAACCAATTCCCCTTACATACTGTGGGTCCATGGGGGCCAACTAGCCCACCTGGAACCTAGAGTATGCGCCAGGGGGCTGCGTTGCTTTGCCCCGGGGGGTGGTGGTCCCCAGGGCATTGTGGGGGGATTGCCCCCCCACTTCTTTTTCATTATGCCCCCGGGATTTGGTCCCCCTGGGGGGTAATTTGAAAAAAAGCAGACCAGGTTTAAAAAAAAAAATAATTGGAGCCTTGGGGGTCCTTGTGGGACCACCTGAGCAGGCCTAGGGGGTCAAGCTGTTTCTACCCTGCCCCCTTTTTGCGTTTGACACGTTTGTTTTTCTGCTTTCTTATTCCTTGATCTACCGAGGCACAAGATGGCTGCCAACACTTTCTGGTTTTGAGTGTTGACAGACAGTTGACAGCCAATTAGCATTCAGCTCGTGCTCGGGAAGGTACAGAGTACAGTAAGCTTACAGTAAGCTTACCGTATGCACCTCTAGATATACTTATGATTTTACTTTTGATTTTCTCAGGAACTACTGAACGGATTTACACCATTTAACAAAAAGGCCCATCTGCGAACAGAACTCTACCTTTTTGCCAAGTTTGGTGTAATTCCTTTCAGCCATTCGGGCTGTAGTCCCGGCTAAAGGTCCTATGGGAAATTGCATGGGGAAAACATGTTTTGGGACCCCCCTTTTTTCTCGGCCCCCGCTTCACGAATCACTCCCAAACTTTCAGGGAAGGAGCGGAGCGGAGCAGGCCATCTTCTTGGAGAAATTCGCAAAGATTCGTCCACCGGCGCCAAAGTTATTCCAAATAGAATGTTGCGGATTTCCTATGGAAAAGGTTTTAACTATAAATACCTACTGACGACCGCCAGTAGGTAATATATATATATATATATATATATATATATATATATATATATATATATATATATATATATATTTATATTTATATATGTATATGTATATGTATATTACTCCAACCTTCTGTAATTTAGTACCAAAAGAACCGATCCCAAATCTGTTGTGCGTGGTGAAAGTTAATTTATTGCATTAAATGGCAAATCCTTGCCCGATGCGTTTTGGAGCAGAGCTCCTTTATCACGGTTTGATTAATGCTATAAACGTTCCTTTAAGGCTTCTGGTAATCCTATTACTGACTGCATTACTCATGTGTTGTAAGGGTGAGTGGGATTCATAAGTAAGACCACACCCTCTTCATTTTCAACTCTGCTTGGCCAGAACCTCTTTCCTGCATTGTGGCTTAAGAGGGAAATTGAAGTGAGAATCTGGAGCTGTCAAATATTGAGAAGCAATAAAAGGCATTGTACATGGTTGCTACTGATTGATCCATGTGGCTATAAATCAGGATATTGCTCTGCTTTAAAGAGCTTCTTTAGTTCTTTCACAAAGGAAATGAACTAAATGAAACAGGAAGTGCTTTGCAAACTAAAATTTGGGGGACAGATTACACCATCAAAATCTGGGGTCGTATTATGAATATGGTTCAATTTCCCTGTTTGCGCCATGGTGAATACACCCACCTGCAAAGGGACTACCTTTCTCCACTCCAGAGGGCTGCCTTAAGGAGACGCACTTAAAGTGATCCACCTTTTTGTGGTGCAATTTCAGTGCACCTCCTAAGGGCATGTTTGCCTCTGTGCTGGCATCCATAATAATGTGATGGTACAGAGGCAAAGTGACTCCCTCATTTGCATGATGCCACCCCCCCGTGCAAATGAAGGAAAGCTTCTTATTATAGTACCAGTGCAATAAGTGTGCCAGCAATATCACTATTACAGAAGGGTCTGCTAAAGCATCTGCAGCTCCCTCTGTAATACCATTGTGCCCCTGGGGCACACAGTGCAGGAGCACATGCCTGTTGCACCAACGGGGCACAATCTATAATACGAGCCCTGCTGTATTTACATTGCCACTTTCTATATTGCACTTGTAATACAGGGGACAGGACATCTGCCACGTTTTTGATGGAGTACCCTGTTTGTCAAACTCCAAATAGGACCCTATGTTCCTTCTGTGCATTATTTGAGCGTCAGACTAGGAAATACCATATTGACTACTGAATTTGATATTCTATTCTCTAAAGTGAATGGTCCCAATGTTAAGTGGGTCGTTTGAGCTGGATCTTAATATGGCAACTGAAAGGTTTGTGAAGGAACCACTGCTTTGCTATAAACCTACATATTATCAGCAGATCTCTGCTAAGATTATCTACAGGAAGTAGTATGTTTATTTCTAAAGTCCTTCCCTACACAGGCCATACAGTAACATTGGATTCTTCCATGTAGACACCTCAAGTCCCATGTCATGGTACAATAGGATGGAGTAAATGTGTTTCCTCTTGCTCGAATTACTGGATCCTGAGGAACACTGTATTACTGCTTTCTTGATGCATTGTTTCAACATAAAGGTCATATAGAGCTATTTATGGATATTTATTTAATATTCTCTACTGGTTAGTCTTAGAGAGGCTGTATTCCCTGAAACCCTTGCAAGAAACGTCTGGAGAGAACAGTCAGTGTAGACACTCCAGTGTCAAGAAAGAGTTTCCAAAGGCAAAAGACTATTTACCTACACTGAATTATTCTAGGTGGAATAAACATGTCACAGGAACAGTAAGTTGCTTACTCCACTTGTGTTATTTTTATCGTCATTCTTTAGCTGGACCAAAGGCACTGTAAATGTACCCATCTTGACATTGATTATTTTAGTACAGCTCTTTTGAACCGCATTCTCTGCCTACAGTGTCTGCTCATACCAGTTAAAGAAACGCTATTATTGGTGTCTCATAATGACAAATAAAGTGTCATTGTAAGAATTGTTCCTCTTTCAGGCTGAATGTCACAGTCTGATAGAGTACTAACATGGCAGGCACTCCATTCGTTTACCACTCATATTTTATAGAGAATTCTTTAAGCTTTAGTGCATAAAACAGATCTAAAGGATTGAAGGAAAACATTGCCAGGAAGAAAACAGTTTAGATGTGCTTCACAATAAAATCCATTTGAATGGATGGCGGAAAGAAAGATGAAAAAGCCCCTTTAAATTAAGATGCCATTTATATTAGTGAAGCAAACAACGTTCCTCTCTGCTGCACCCAAACTAGCTATCAGATGGCTATCTAGGAAATAAACATTGCCTCACATGGCTCTACTAATGGCTGGAGGGCTGATATGTCCCTACAGGACTATAATATAGGCTATTTACTAACAGAAAAGGTTGGCATCCCATTGCAGACAAAAAAGGTCTGCACTGGGATGCTTACTACCCCCATACTTGATCTTAATACTTCACTCAGATGTCCCTGACATTTTTTAGTTTGGTCCCTGTGAGAAGTTGGCCTGACATATGCTGTCCACTATTCTAGTGGGCACCTTGCACCAGTCCAAACGACCTTTATTGATGGTAGGTTTAGACAACCTTTATAGAAAGCTATCCTATCCTAGTGGTAGCTGTGGAGAGCAGCCTTCAGACTAAGTCATGAAGGAATTTAAAGCAGCTTGTTTTGCCAGTTTATAATCTCTTGAATGACCAAATGAAAGCAGAACCACACCAGGTATATATATATATATAATATATGTATGTATTCTAAACACACCCCTCTAGTCTCTTTATGAGGCTAGAGGCAAAAGTACAATACATGAACTTAAATAGCACACAGTAAATTAGCACAGTATACATTTTGCCCTAGGGGTCTCACAAACCATATACTAAGAAAGTGGTATAAGAACCATGAGATGGATAGAAGCAAGGCCTAGGGCCTGTAGAACCGCTGGGGCAACCAGGAACTACCCAAGGGAGGGACACAGAAGATCCACGGGGGACGCGTGCAGTGTCTAAACACAGCCGCCAATCACCATAGACTTCTATGTAGAAAGTCACGATTCGATTTTTAAAGAATAGGGACACTTAGGAGCGGACTAGGAACAAACCCCTTCAGTACTGGACAATGCGAGAGTCAAGATCCACGGGAGCACTGAAGTACTCATGTTACCTCACCCAGGGAATCCGGGTACATACGTGTCATTTCATGTCGGGGTTCGTCGTCGTTTCCAATGGAGAGCTGCAAAGAAGTGCTGCAGGCGTCCAGGAGCAACGTGTCCGGAAGGATCCAAGGGTGGATCAAAGATCTGAAGAACCTGAAAGCAGAGGGGACAGAGTCTGGGTCAGGAAAGCGACAAGAAGATGCCAGCCGATGTCGGGTGATTTTAGGTGATGTAGCTGAAGCTTGCCTCTTCAGCCACGAGGTCCAGGAGGTGTCAACAACAACAAGGAGCTGCATTCAAACGGTGCCACATTGGAAGTTGAGTGCTGCAGCGTCGGTATCTGGATTGGACCCCACAAGCCATGGCTACAGCAACCCATGCAAGATGACAAGATTGGCTTCGGTGCAGACTATCAAGGTCTGAGGGACTCACCCTTTGGAAGGGAGTCACGGCATGTCTGGAGCAACCAGGAAAGCCCAAGAAACAAAGAAGATTCCTTCGTGGGGACCCACTAGTTGATGGACCAATGATCTCAAAGGGGCCTCGAGCAGAAATGCAGGAAGCAGGCCCACGGAACACTCGTGGAGTGTAGGCCCACAAACTTTGGGGCAAAAGGTGCTCAGGGCTTGGACTACAAGTAGCCCAATATACAACTTCGGGAAAGCTCAGGAAGTTGAAGCACTAGCAAATGTGCTGGATGTCCAGGAGTTCTGGTCCCACGTCTCTTGTGATGGCTACAGGTCTCAGCTTTGCTGGGAACTCGTGTCAGCCTTGGAGATGTCTGGGAGTCCATGTCCTGTGTCACAAATTCTTTGGGATCCAGCAGGAGCCTCAAAAATGCAGACCGGCAAGATGCTTCTTTAGAGCCTGTTTCAACAGCGGGGTCACTCCTTGACCCCAAGGGAGATTTCTTCCATCTTCAAGTCAAAATGGAATGTCGAAGGTCCAAGATTTATGTTTCAGAGTTTCGTCCAGGGTAATCTAAAGTCCTAGGGACTGGGGTCCTATACTTATACTAAGTTTAGGGGATGGACTAACTCTAGGGTCCCACCAATGGGAGGACCTGGGGAGGGGGTGGTTACACCCCTTCCCCTTTGTCCTGTTTCGCGCCAGAGCTGGGGCTGAGTGCCCCAGCAACCGGTTTGAACTGGGACATGCACGGGGACACACTGGACAGGAAACCTATTGTCCAAGCCTCCCCTGGAGTTTTGTCCAGCAGCAGGAGGTCAGACTCACCATTTTGTGATGCTGGGACTCTGTTTAACTTCTAACGGGTTTACCAGTGTGTACATGTCTTCTCTCTCTAGAAGGGTGGAATGCTACCCCCGCCGCCAGAACTGACCAGGGGGGGTAGTATTCCAATGTGTTTGACACCAAGCACAACATGTTTTGATGCAGCCATTCCAAAGTTGGCAATAACCACAAGGTTATAATGCACTTATGAGTATATGGCATGGCTGTACCATAGAACAGCTATAAGGAAGGGATTCCGAAAGCTGCAGAGGGGCTCAGCTCATGCTTGGGCACCCTCTCACACAAAATCAAGCACTCTGCCTTCAGGATTGTTAAGGCCTGCAATAGGAGTGACTTACAGGTTTATATGTGTCTATATATATAGGTAGATATAGGTATACTGTATCTAAGTAAAGGTGCTTACACTGCCTTACCCTGGCTGCAAGAGCAGACCTGTGGTGCCATTTTGGAAGGCTTCCCAGGGATCAGCCCCTGGTAGGCCTCTGGGGTACCTATGCCCTTGGTACCTAAGGTACCATATACTAGGGACTCACAAGGGTTACCCAGTCACCAATCTGGAGTAAACCTAATGTACATGCAATCAATTTAGAGAAAAAGCAGCTAGGCAGGGGTCCTGGTTAGCAGGGCCACAGCCAGACTAAAGTTGATAAATCAGTGAAACACAGCAAAAAGTGGGGGTAACCATAGTAAGCAGATCCTACTCTCCTACATTCTCTCTTCCCAACTGCATTGCACAGGGAACTCTTTCATACATGCACTGGAATTAAACATTGCACATTACAATGTCATTATAAAAATGGGATGATGCAGTAACACTGACAGCACAATTAACTATTTTGTATGTAATGTATCAAATGGCAGCTGATGTGTATTTATGACCAACATTTGTTTGAAACTGAATGTCTTGATTAACTTGTTCATATACAACCCGGAAAGGTTGCAGTGGTATTTCAACGTTACCCTTAGTATTAATAAGCTATTGCAACATTTGTATGATTTGCCAAAAAAAACTGAAGGCAGCCCTTTGTTTTTGTAATAATTCTTTAATTGCCGATCGTTATGATGCAACATTTCATCTATGTGTAGGCCATTGTGTGCTAACCTGAACTGTGTTTATTTACAGTATTCATTTAAAGGCATTTGCCTTTTGAGAAAAACTAAATGCCATCTTTCATCCCATGGTGAGTTTGTTTTGATATGCTTATTAGGAAATCAAACGCATGGGGTGGCACATTTTATTTTGGAAATCTTTCAAATGTGGCATTTTAATTCCATTTCATTTCCCCACTGCCTTTCCAAATAAGCTGAGTACCTCACGTGTTGATTTCGTCCAGTAAGACTGTTCAGAATTTACTGTTATCTGCAAAAAGTCCGACTATGAGTGTACAGAATCTAATCAGCCAATGTTCATGGGTTTGCAGATAAATATATTACCAAAATACTCTATTTTGAATTGACCTTCTGCATGAATTAATATGAAATTTTATACATACATTGCACTTAAAAAATGGTAAAATACTGCTTTGTACAGCGTTGCTACTTGTGTAGCCAGGTACGGAATCAGCAGTTTGTATGGTGTTATCGGAGGTTCTTACAATGCTTATGAACTGAGTTTAGAATAGAGAGTAAATAACCAAATGTATTCCCAGAAAAATGGAAAAGGAGAACGAATGAACCAACAGTTAGTGATCAATGCACACACCAGCACTTCTTCAAAATCAATTACTGGATCTGGTGACTCCTCTTTCTCTGCTGCTAGTCAGTGTTCCACATTGCTCTCTAATTTCATCTGCATGTTCTTCATTAAAACAGTTTAAATTGCATACCTATATTTATTATCTGTTATATTTGTCTATTTTTTCCCTTGACTCCCGCAGCTGCAGTTGTGTATCCAATCCATGTCATTTATTTTTGTGTTAATAGGTGCTTGCAGTTCTTGGACCCTACTCTTTTAGATTTGTCTTTCCCTGAATTGTACGGCTGTTGGTTTGCCTTCCGTCCATCCAGTGTCATGGTGGGGTCATGCCTCTGTAGCCACTGGATCACTCAGGGACCTGGTCTGAGTATACATCTATCTCCTTGGTTGACTAAAGCCTCTGTGCTTCAGATCGTTAGTGCTGTGTATGTCAATGAGTGCACATCAGGGGCGCAACTAGACCCAAATTTCGGGGGGGGGCTAACATTTCAAATGCTGGAGGCGGAGCCAAATTCAGAGTCAGACTAAAAATTGCTTGTGGGTCATCCTGTCATTGTAGTGGTATAATGCCTAGGGGTTATTTTTTTGCCAATACATCACAGCTCAATTCAAAGCACGCTGGGCTCTAACATTAATGTATTCATAATAGTGTTTAACAAGTTTCGAGGAAGTTTAGTACTTTCTCAAGGAATTCTAATACAACAAATATTAAATTTTGTATTTTAGTACACATTTAATGAGTTTACCTACTCTCACATGACATTTATAAATACAGTTTTGCCAACAATTAGTGACTTATGGATATGATGCACTGTAAAACACCTGAGTTGAGTTGTATTAGCTTCAACCATTAGGCATTCAAAGTACTTTTAGAAGATATTTGGGTTCCTCCATCGTCCCACCTCCCAGAGTGGTTCGAAAAATTGTGGCAAATAGTGCAGTTTAAGCATACTTCTATAGTTATTGTTTTACTGAATGAAATGAATGATTGCAAATAATATGTAAAGTGCACTTTTACCCTAACCAAGCAGCCTGGTGCTGAGCAATAAATGAAGGAGAGGTGGAGACTGCACTAATATGGAAAAGGCACGTTTCTTTTTTTTTTTGAAGGGCTCAAGTCTCTGGAGCTCGGGAGACAGAGTTCCAGTGCTTTGATGCCAGAAATGAGCAGCATCAGCATCCAATAGGTACTTGCCTAATGTTAGGAATGCAGGCAGTTGACAACTGCAAAGCATAGGGTTTTGGAAAGAATATAAAGAGTGATAAAATGGTGAAGAAGCAGAGAACCTGTTTTATGGAGAGCGCCCAGATCTAGGAACAACACTTTGAAGTCACATTGTTTTACGTTCAAAGGCAATAGACAGTACAACAGTGAGTGAGAAGAGATTGTGAAGCAAGGGGGCAGTCCTCTGATGAGGCATCCAGGAGGGTTTGAATGATTTGAAAGCAGGAAGCCCAAGATAGACTTCCATTATCTAGTTGTGAGAAAATAGTTGAATTTATAGCAGTCCTGTGATTGCAAGAAGAGTTGGTTTTGCATAACACGAGGATGCTGTTAATGCAAGTAGAAAATGTGCCTGATATGTTGAAAGAATGAGAAACAGTTGTTGAAAATGAAATCAGGATTTTTTGCTGAGTCAACCTCGAGTGGCCGATGGGTCCAGCTCCATCACCACCAAATTAAAGACCATATCTATTCATTGAAGGTTCCCTAAAGATGAAGCCCTCTGTGTTGTTACAATTGAGTTTTGATTTGACTTGATCCAGGAAGCAACTGTGAAAAAGCAAGATCATAATATCTCTTGGGCAGACCCCAGATCATTGCCCAAGAAAATAATCCTATGATACCATCTGTGTAGGACATCACAGAGAAACTAAAGGGTTGTATAAATAAAGTGAACTAAATAAGATAAAGAGAAAACAATGTAGGGCTCAGAGAAAAGCCCTGTGGGATTTTGCAAGTGAGAGGTCTCGGGCATGACTAAAATACGGGGATGTGGACTGTTTATGCCCTCTCAGATAGAAAAAAGGCAAGACACTCCAGGGCAGTATCTTCAATGCTCCAATGCTCCAAATAATTGGTATTTTAATAAACATTTTATAGAGTTTAAAACAATGATGTTATTACAGTGCATATGAATATCACCTTAAAGCACATACTTTGTTATTTTAAAATGTACTCTTTGTGACATAGCCTATCCTTCCATAAGTGCAGACATTAAGATGTATACCTCAGTAAACAATACAAAAAAACTGTGTTGGGGGTCAGCTTTAACCTGCCACCTAAGGTTTCCATGAGTGAATGCTAACAGGCAATATTCCCCAGCCCAGGTTAACTAACAGCAGCCAGTGGGCCTTATTATTTTGCATACGTACTGAGCTTTAGCCACGAGTCCCATATTCAGGAAAGTTTCCAGGTCATCCGTGTTGCCACTAATCACCAATGTGCTGTCTCCTAAGCCACTGGTGATATTCAAGCCCAGCGATTCATGAAGTGCCTCCACTGCTGCAGCAGCCCTCTCAGCTTGTGTAGAGTAGCGGATGGTCGGTCAACCTTTTGTGTTTTTTTCGTACGTTGCGGTCTGGATTTCAATCTGTTCTGGGATGACCAATAAATAGGGCTACCCGAGTTTGTCAGAGCTTTAGCCCATTTCCAAACTGCTGATGTATCAGTATAGATGTGGGATTTCACATTGTACAAGACTTTCAGATCCGCTGGGAATGAAAACATGTACTTGAGGTGTAATTTAGGAAGTTGTTTCTTAACATCCAGATATGCTCTCCTCTGTTGTTGCACCATTGGAGTGTAATCTGGAAAAATCAGTACTTGTGTATCATCAATTGTGTATGGTCCATCAAGGCCAGACTGGAGCTTTTGTTGTGCCTTGACCCAAAGAACCTGGCTATCTATATTGCCTAAACTATGTGACCCTGGGCAATTGCTTTCCTTCACTGTGACTCTTTTTTCAGGATCATTATATTTTAAGGTACCTTGAAATAATTGTTCAGGATGCAAACTGCGCAGAAACCTCTCTTGTATATTGTTTAATGCACCATAATGTTGCTCAATATATAACAATAAAGGCCTTATATAGGAGGCTCTAAACACCTGACTAGGCATGCTTGCCTACCACAACCTGTCAACTGGAAGCCAGACTTTTGTCACAGCATGGGCATGGTCTGTTTCATAGCATGACTATGATTACAGTTAACCCTTCACCCTGAGAAAAATGCTGCACATCATGCCCACAGTCTCACTGATAGCGTATTGCATGGCCTCTTCAAGGAGCAGAACCTGAAGAAAATTGCCCTGCCTGCCTACTTTTTGGCAGTGCTGGGGTCATCTCAACTAGCACATTGCAAGATTATGCCTCTTTGTCTGTAGTATAACAGTTAGCTCTGTTGTGGCAAGTGAATCAAAATCGAGCAAACTCTGTAGTTGCTGCAGATGACATTATTATAGGCCTGGCTGGCCCTTTGGATGGCAGTAGTTATAATATGGGCCTGTGCCTGTTCAACTGAGAAGAATGTTGTCAGGTAATAGGCTGTAAGTGTACTTAGTAATCCTTCCAAACTACATTCAGTGCTGAAGCCCTTTGTTTGTTCCGTGAGGCCCCCTATCTGAATATTGGTCCCCATAGCTTTTCCTTCCTCATCTTCGGCCCAGTATTCAAGGAATGAGATTCTGTCTTGTATGTTTTCAAAGTGCTTCCTGAGCACTCAGATCTCATGTCAGTTTTGCTTCGGCTTCTGATATTAAAACTGCCAGTTTCTTCTGATCAGAGTTAATCCTACATCAAGCACTAGAGTGTCAATCTTTGCTACCAGAGCTGCAGGAGTATGCTTTATAGTGAGCAATATAGGTTCAATATGTCAGGAGTGTCCGCAGTTGCGGTTCACCCCTTACCCCCATGCCCTAATCTTCAACTGCCAGCTCTCCCCTGTCTCTTACCTTCTTCCTTGCATGTCTACCCATCCTCTTTCTTGCGGAGCGTTACTTTTTCTCACTGATTATTTCCCTCATACACTCACCTTTCCCCCTGCTCCCTCCCTCACTCCTATAGCCTGTTACTTTCGCTCTGTGGCTCTGCCCCACATTCATCCATTTTTCCCTCCATGCTGTAATTTCCCATCGGATTGCCACCTGGCCAGTCTGTTACCTAAATAGCGGATATTTTTAAGTAAAAGCTGGTAAAAAAAACCTTGTAACTCAACAAAAGCTCATAGTTATTCTGGTTTGCAATACGAGGTCCAAGCAGTTAATACAGGTATATATCCAGAGCCACTGGAGGTATGTAACTGTATGGCTGTGTTTATTTCGCATAGTTGAATATTTGCTGCATTTGCCACAATCTGCAGATGTTTACAGAAAAAAAATGTTTTAAACGTTCAAAAGTTACTAAAAAACGCAGCTACATGTTGCCACACAGTGGAAGGACCTTGGCAAATAGTAACTGGTCACCTTTCTGTTGCTTATATCTGTATTTCAGTTTTAAACTGTTATTAATTAGATGCAACCAATGTTTAGACAGTGTTAAAAAGTGTAGAAATTACAAATTAATATAGTGATGCTATAACAAAATGTGCAGCATTATGCCACATAATTTACTCAACCTTGCTGCATAATTTGGCTCTCCCCTGCTGCAGAATTTCAGTGGCCCTGCATATATCACATCAAAATTATTACCAAGCAACATACATAATTCCTAAATTATTATTAAAGCTAACAGAGTCTTACTCTTTGCTGTTCAATATGTGTCTCTAAACATTTTTGATGACCTGCCTTTATGACTTTGATACTCAGTTGGTAAATGCAATAATTGCAGCTTCACATTCACTGTGCTCCAGATGAAGTCTTATTTTTGTCTATAATATCCGGATGTGCATCGCGAACTCCTCAAGACTACTATACTTCCTGTAACACTCACTGTACTGTGTTCATTTTAAACCCCACTGTCATTTTAGTTTGGGGTCATTATGAAATAAAAATGAAATTGCCTGAGCAAAATAGTTAAGAGTTGCGAGTGATTTTTTTTTATTTTTAAAAAGCTAACAGCAGATTTAGTTGCTATTCACTTACCAGCCTCGTCCCCATTTGCGTCTGAAAATGTAGCAACTCTATGTATATCATAAGCCAACTTTACAATCATGTCTTCCCTACATTCTTTGCAAAAGTCTGTTGTGATGAGGGTGTATTCCTTTTTGTTTGCAGGATACTCTGTTCATTCCTGGGCGGGTATGTTTGACTTTACTTCACACCTTTAAACCCTGTAACATTGCCAGTCTCGCCGCTGTTGTCATGCAGATACAGCCATTAAGGAATGAAAGAGTCATGCAGGGGAGTCTGCTAAAAGAAAGAAAGATGTAAATAGGATAAACAAGAGGAAAGCTGTGACCGCCAGGGCTTTAGGACGGATCGAGTATTACCCTCGATGACCCTTGACTACTGCCTGGCAGCCTCAGCCCAGCCCACGGAACCTGACGGGGGGGGGGGGCTGAAGCCCCTTCAGCCCAATGGTTGTTGCGCGCCTGGTGCACATGCTGTAATTTTTTCATAACAAAGGGTAGGCCTATGTTGTGAGGTAACAACGGCTTCTTTGTTTTTCAATAACCGTATTCCTTATTCAGAGCTGTGGGCCATATGTATCAAGCAAATTCGCATTCTTTCGGCCTTTGCGAATGCGAATTTGCTAAATGGAATGTATTAAGCAAAATCTGGTGCAAAATAAGGAATCGCAAAATTTGCGATTCCTTATTTTGCAATTGTATTTAAGGAATCACAAATTTTGCGATTCCTTAAATGCAATGTATGAAGCTAAAACAATTTGCAAAATGTCCTTAAGGAATCGCAAATTACCACCAACTTCTAGTTTGTGGTAAGTTGCGAGTCCTTGAAAAATGCAAATTTCTGCATTTTTCAAAGTGCCATGTGACTATGTGCGCCACATGTGCACCCATGCATATTTCAGGGGTGCAACAGGGTGTCCTTTGGACACTCCTGCACCCTTGAAATTATTCTCAATTTGCGATTAGCAAATTGCGAATAGCAAATTGAGAATAACTTCCCATTCATTCCTATAGGCCTCCTGGCCCATAGAAATGAATGGGAATGTATTCCTTATTTGCGATTTGCAATTTGCTAATCGCAATTAAGGAATTTTAAGAAATCGCAAAAATAATGCGATTTTGTACATACATACCTATTTGCGATTCTCAAATAGCGATTTCTTAAAAATCGCTGTTTGAGAATCGCAAATGGGTATCTTGATACATATGGCCCTAAATCCCTTACTTACAAAATTTGAAATATGGCAAATAAAACACAGCTTTTAAACGACAAGGTGAGTGAGATGTTAGATGCTCATGGCGAAGAGAAGCTCTTTTGAACTAATAATTGCTGTTCATTGATAATTCTGGAGCATCATCAGTACATGAGCAGTGTTTGCCTCCATGGGAATAGTGGATAAAGACATTGGCGATCAAAAATGGCACCCTTGCGTACCTGCCAAATAACCACTTTAGATGATCAGCACCAAACCAAGAGTCAGGATGTTGTCAGATTGGTGCTGTAGAAATGCAACATCTAAAAGACCAGCCATCTAGGCCTTTTTCCAACTACACACTTAGGATGTAAAACGCCTCCCCAACAACTTCAGAAGAGCTTCTACACTGATGCAATTCAGAAAACATTAAAAAACCATGTCTTCAAAGAAAATAACCCAACTCCTTGTAAACATTCACAATCAAATTGCTAGGTATGTCAGCGCTTCATTGCATTAAAGCCAGGTTCACTCTATACAGATACCTCAACATGTATAGATAGAAAGGCCAGTGTAATTATGGGACTCAAGTCTTTGAGCATGGAGTCAAACTCGGATCTTGGAGTGGATGCATTAGTCATCTGGGCCATATGACACAGCTTTTTGGTTAATCGCACAACTGAAGATTCTTTCTTGATCCCAACTTGTTCTTGAGCAACTCATTTCTGAGAAAAAGGCTTTATTGTGCTATTATTTAAAAGGTATTTATTCTAAATTGGTATTTTAAAATTGAAAATATAGTTCAACCATGGCACGTTCTATAAACATTAAATGGGTGATAAATTGGATCTCAATTATATTTATCGATATCTTTCCAAAATACTGTGGATCACATGTAAATTCTAGTTTTCCAATGGGAAGAGCAAATATTCCAATTTATATGTCTTCCATTCGAGTTTTCTTCTGCACCATGGTTTTATTGAAATCCGAATTTCCTGCAACAAAAGTGATATCCATGGGATATCCAGTCTGGGCTGTAAAGACATTTGCACCTTCTATAAAAGTTGCAAATTTAAGGCGGAACCACCTCTTTTGACTCCACAGGGTCTATTGGATGCTATGTAAGTTGGCAGAATGTGCGAAAGGTGTTACGCAGAGGTGTCCAAAATGTGGGAAAGAAAAAAGTGACGATGAACATATGTTCATGGATTGCCCGGTGCTCAAAGATTTTTGGCGGGATGTGAGTAATACGGTATTTCTAATACTTGGAGGGTCGCTCCAGGTAAGCAAATCCCGTGTCTTCTTTGGGCTCGTGATCGTGATCAAAGCTGAAGTAGGGGGGTCCATGCCACAAGTCAGGGTTGGGCCTGCCAAGTTAAAAAAAAAAGAAGTGGACAACTACAACCTTAGAAAAAATAGGTTGCCTCAGCTTTATTTCGTGCTCATTCTCTGTCAGCGCCCAGAGATAACGCGGCAGAGCTGGAGATTGAGACAAAGACAGTGACAGAGACCAGCTATCGATAAGGAAACTAATATGGCCAGCCTGGGAAATGCGATGCAAGAACAACATGGTCAGAGTGGTCAGAGTGCTCAGAGAGTACAGAGCGAGCAAAGCAAGATTCCAAATCCTATAAGATGACCAGAGACAAGAGGGACAAAATACAAGGATGAAAAGCTAAAAACTATGGGCAAAGAGAAGGAAAACGATAAAGATCTAGATAAAGATTTGGAGAAACATAAGGATCAAGACAAAGACAAAGACAAAGACAAAGACAAAAATAAAGACAAAGAGGACATGGAAAGAGAAAAGGAAAAAGAAAAGGGCAAATACAGGAACAAGGCCAGCGACAAAGACAAAGAAAAAGACAAAGACAATGACACTAAAGGGGGCCTTGACAGCTACCAAGGGATGGCAAAAATAGAGCTTTTAGCAAGAAAAGAAAAGCGGCTACAGGCCATTAAAAACTTAAAAGCTGCAGCAAAAACCAGCGGTCTGTCCAATGATGCTCAACCAAGGATTTTGAATATCTTTACCCCAGTAATCAAGGAACACCACAACCAGATGGGGCCAGTAGAGATGGTTGATAATCATCACAATTCATAAAACATTTCAAAAATTCCTGGTAGCCAGAGCCAGAGGAAGCAAATGACTTTAACAATTAGAGAACCTTTGACCATCCTGACAACTGAAGCGAGTACCTTTCCAACTCCCGAATGTACTGAATGTACTGAATCTACAGCTCCTACAGCTCCTATCCCGTCTCTAACGGCTCCACAAATAAGCACGGATTTTACAAACACCGACTACCCACGTTGCTCAGGTTTAAATCCGAACTCTGATCTAATCTCAGGTAGTGTAACTCAATTTCCAGATGGACCATCGGGCAGACTCGAATCAGAAATGGAGTCAGAGCTAGAGTCGGAGTCGGAAGTATATGAGACCGGGATGTCCACTTCAAGTGAACCAGAAAAAGTGAGATATGACCAGACAAACAACGATTCCTCAGATCACTTCGATGCTCAAACTAGCCCCCAGGCTAAGGGTGAAAAAACAAAAGACTCTACAAAGGATAATAGTGGAGGAAAAAAACAGGAAAAGAAGAAAAAAAAAAACGACAAAAGAACCTATTTGAAGAAGATACAAGACCAAGGAATAATACTGATTGGATGGATCAACGAAAAGGGCATCCACCCCCAAAAGCCACTATATTGTCAGATTCGATCTCCGGTCTCAATCCCGATTCAGGGAGAGATATCATAAAAACTGTGCAGAAAACATCTGGCAAAGAGGTAGGGCATATAGAACCTTCCCTGGAGGACATCTTTAATGCGATCAGGAACTTCCAAGAAGATGTGAAAAGGGTCAACAAGAAACTCCAAGGAGCAATCAGTAAAGTGGGCCAAACATGTCTAGAAATCTCGGATAGAATAGCTTCTGTCAAGATACGAACTGAAAATCTGGAAAAGGATGTCTCTGACTTCCAGAAACAAGGAAAATAACATGAGGGAATCGTGAGAGACTTGATGACGAAAGTTGAGGATCAGGAAAACTGGGCACGGAGGAATAATCTACGCCTCCTAGGAATCCCCGAGGGAGTGGAGGGGAATGACCCTAGGGGCTATATGTCATCCCTGTTCAAAGAATCATACCCTGAATTAACAGACTGGGATTGGGATAAATAGGTTCAGTGGGCCCATCGGTTTCCACTTACTCTCAAAAAGGGCCCACAGTCACTAGAGAAATACCCTAGAGCAATGTTGGTCTATTTTGGGAACTTCCTTTTAAGAAAAAAAATATTCGATCTTGCACGTCCAACTCGTAAAAGATCATTTAAAGGGTTTACGTTTTTTAGCAGACCCGACTTTCCCCATGCAACGGTGGAAAGGAGATGGAGGTTGCGACAACTTTTCACTCCATTCGAACATCTGGGTGCCACAGTATTTCTACAAAATCCGGCAAGACTAAAGATAATTTGGAATGGAACCACTAGAACTTTTGTCAGCGAAATCAGGCCCGAAGTTATCTGGATGAGATAACGGAAATCAGCAAAGACAAAGATAAACTTAAAAAAAGGGTGAAAAATTAACCATTAAACTCATACTGTTCCGACGTACTGATAGTCATGACACGAAGGCTATTGATAGGAAGTAAAAGGTGGAGGGGGCACATTGGGAGCTATTAAAGGTGGTGCACAGGAAACACAATGGAAAACATTACTAAGACTTAAATGTTTCGCTCTATACGATCTAAGGATCAGGGATCGGGAGGCGGAGACACCAGCTAACTACTGATCTCCAAGATGCCCGCAACCAGGTTCCTTGGGAACCAGGTAGCCTCACTAGATGGTGGAGGGAGGGGGGTGGGACACAAGGGCAGGAGGGGGGAGCAGAGGGGTTTTAAGGGGAGGGGGAGGGTGCGATCATACAGACAAAGAAAAAATAGCAACATTAAAAACAGGCGAATATATCTGATTCAGTGATCAGGAAAAAAAAAAAAAAGAAAAGACAGGACTAGGGGGGAAGAAAAGAGAGGGAAGAAGTTGTAATGGCTAAACTTAAAATTTGTTCTTTAAACATCTGCGGGCTTAATGATTTCAAAAAAGACAAAAAATAGCGATCGGTTTGAAGTCAACCGGGGCCGAGATTATTTGTCTCCAAGAGACTCATGTGGAGGGATCCCAAAGACACCTTCTGAAAACTTTGGGATATAAACTAGTAGTCGCTACTACGCAGGCAAGTAAAACTCGTGGGGTGGCAATTATGACACAAGGTAACCAAATTCGAGACATAAGATCAATAGCAGATTCAAAGGGTAGATGGGCGATTGCGGAATGCCAATATTCTACTGGGAAAACTATAACCAAATGTTCAGTATATGCCAGTATAGTTGACGAGCCGGAAGTATTCCTATTTTTATGTAATGAACTGGCACATTGGCCGGTTCCCATGATTGTTTGTGGTGACCTTAATCTTAATGTTCCACAAAACGGGCTCTCCGAACAAAACTTTATATATAAAGGCAGGAAACCTAAAACTTGGAATGCGGTGAAAGAGCTCTGCCACACACATGGATTGGTAGACTGTTGGGGGATTAAGTATCCATCTAATCCTGGCTACACATTCTTTTCCCACCCTCATCAAAAACATACTAGAATAGACTATATATTGGCTTCACACACTTTTGTCTCCAACTGCTCCATAGAACGGCTTCCAAGAGTACTTTCAGATCAAAATCCTCTTACTTTAAGCAAGGATACTGAGGCAACACAGCCTGTTCAAAGCACCTGGACGTTCGAAAGGGCTCTTTTGATTAATGATAAGTACTGCAATCATATGGAAAAATGGATATCAGAATTCCTACATTTTAATATGGGTAGTGCTCCTTTGATTATGGTCTGGGATTCACTAAAAGCAGGAATAAGAGGCGAAACACTAAGATTCTCAATCCAAAGTAACAAAGAAGCAAAAGATAAGTTAAAAAAATTACAGGAAAATTTAATAAACAAGGAAGAAGATTTAGTTAGGGCTGTTAACGGGGAGATTAATACAGAGGAGGCAGCAAGAGAGGTTGCTATAGCCAAGAATCTCATATCCGACATTCTCACTAAAAAAGCGATATATAAAGCTTCAATGTGTAAGGAAAAAATCTATGAAATGAGCGAACAGGTGGGCCACCAATTGGCAATCCGTGCAAGACAACAAAATTCGGAAAATATAATTAAAACTATTGGACATCCTATCCTTGGATTAACTAACGACCGAAAGAAATCAGAGAAGCATTCAAGGGGTACTATTCAGATCTTTATTCAGAGACAGGGACCAACCAGGATAAAATATTTGAATATTTAAATTTAGATCCAAGACCCCGCCTACTACAATTAGATCAAGACAATCTCTCTGAGGCCCCAGATGTGATTGAAATTCTCCTTTCAATAAACAGCTTGGCCTCAGGGAAGGCTGCAGGTCTAGATGGAATTCCGGTTGAATTTTATGCCAAATTTAGTTAAACATTGAAGGACATTCTAACTAAATTATTGATACATGTCTTTCAGGGTGGACGCCCTCCGGACTCCGGGCAAAAATCATCGTTTTCGCCCAAAAAAATAAGGATCCTAGAGAATTGGGCACATATCGCCCAATTACATTAATTAATAACGACTCGAAAATATATTCCAAAATAATTGCCAGTAGACTATCACCAATTATCCATATAATTATATTTGCTAGGCAACATGGATTCGTTCCAGGGAGATCAACAACAGACCATATCCAGAGGGTGATCACGCTCTTTGACATGGCAGAGGTAGCAGGAGACCCTATGGCTCTGGTATTACTATATGCGGAAAAAGCATTTGATAGGGTCTCCTGGCAATACCTCTGGATTGCCATGTCAAAGAGCGGGATCGGGGATCACTTCATCAAAGCTGTACAGATGCTATATGTCACACCAGAAGCAATGGTTATGATTAATGGGGACCTGTCGGACACCATTAAAGTGACAAGAGGCACGAGGCAAGGGTGCCCTTGCTCTCCTCTACTGTTTGCCCTCTTTATAGATCCTTTTATCACAAGGTTAGAGACAAACAAATCCATACTACCTATAAAAACCATAAACGGCGATACCAACACTTTGGCTTTTGTAGATGATATTGCAATTGTTACAGCTGATCCATTGTTGGCAGTCAAAGAGATGGAGGAAGAAGCAAAAAGATTTGGGGAAATATCAGGGTATAAACTGAACCAAACCAAAACCCAGATAATAATCAACAACAAGATTAATTACTCAGATGAAAGGGTCGAAGACAAGGCAGTATATCTTGGTGTGAACATTACAGCGGATCTAGATAACTTAGTGAGCCTAAATCTGAATCCTCTTTTAAAACAGACTGAAAAAAGTCTAGCTCATCTACACAACCTTCATCTTACTATTATTGGTAGATGCAATCTTATCAAAATGTTATTCTTTCCTAAATTTTTGTATTTTTTTCGCACGATCTGTCTAAACTTTGACCCACAGATTTTTAAAACTATAGATAACATTTTTGCCCGCTTTATTTGGGGGTATGGAAGACCACGTAGAGCCCACAGGTTTGTTACCTTATCGAGAGAAAGAGGTGGCCTGGCATTACCAAACTTCAAACTATATTGGTGGGCCACTATCCTTAAATTCTGTAGAGTGCTTTTAACCCCCAGGCAGGAAACTAACTCAGAGAGTCTGGTTCCAACGCCACAGGAACTTATCCTCGGTGGAGAGGCAAGTAATCATTTGTGGAGGCTAACATATGATTGTCATTTTAAAAAAGTAGGCTTCAAATCACTCAAAGGCATTTATTTCGCTTGGAATCAAGTTCGAAAACCTCTAGGGATCAGGAGATTCTTATCACATAGGACCGGGTTGCACACCTTCATTTAACCAACTTTTTGTTATCTGTTTAAACACATTAATTTCCAAGCGGCGTGGTCACTGTTTTACGTGCCAAGCCCACACGGCACGTGTTGAACATAAACACCAAAATAGTGGAGCTTCCTTTTAGCCCCACTTCAGTGGCGACAACCTCATTTTTAACAATGCAATTGCTTCCTTTTCTTCATCTAGTACTCCTTCATTGCAGTTTTTGATCCTTTTGTCAATGTTCTTAAAGTTAACCTGGCGTTTAATCATCCATCTTAACCACATCCTTATGCAAGGGAATGTCAATTTCCAAAGTTTCCCATGATTTGGTGGGCCATCAGAACCTCTCAACCAAAATCACGTACAAAAGCATGGTTCCTTTCAAGCAGTATATTTATTATCCATTATCCAATGCATTTCGGACCAAACCGGTCCTTTGTCAGGGAAATACTGCGAACAACAATAGGACATATTTTGGCAACCATCATTAAAACCATGTGCTTCAAATTCATTCAAATTTTACATTACTCATCCCTCATGTCTGCAATGCTATTACTAAAGAATCCTGTTACTTATAGGTGCCCTTTCTCATCTCATTCTTCAACTTAACTTCTCCCCGTTAAACTCTCTAACCACTCCTTATTAACCTCCCTCCGGGTCAATACTCCTTGCTTTCTACTCTAGTTCCATTTCTGTTCTTCTCTCCCCTCTTCCTCCCACATCTTTCCCCCCACTTCTTACAAACATGTACCGTCCCCGCAGTCTACCCACTGGTCTCTAAAACACTCCTTACTTTTCGTCTCCCTCATTCTTTTCCCTCAGCTTATCCCGCAGCGTTTACCTGCTTAGACTGCTAACATCCTCCTCTCTCATGAAAACAAAAGATTTCCCGTCTACGTTACTCCCCGTCATTTAAATGGAAACTCCCGCCATCTTTACTTAGACCCGCCCCTTCATTGCTCAAACGGACTCGCACCAGATCAAACCTACATTCTTTAAAACCTACATCTCCCATAATCCCTTCTAATGACACCGTTCCATGTGGAACCGCGGCTTCATCGTAGCCGGACCTATATCTCTCATGCAGACTCGAAAAACATCTCAATCAGGGAATTATTAATAATATATTTAGTCATATGTCCAACTTTTCTGCTTGTCGTTATAACATCTTCAACTGACGTTTTCTTTAAGAAAAAATAAACTGGCTGGTGAACCGTGATTATCCTCCTTGCATAGCGTGTGTTGTGTTTTCTCAATGTTCCTTATTAATATACTTGTTCTTGAACTGGGTGCTAACCCCTTGGGGCTAAACAATGACAATTATCACATAGGACCGGGTCGCACACCTTCATTTAACCAATTTTTTCTTATCTGTTTAAACACATTAATTTCCAAGCGGCGTGCTCACTGTTTTACGTGCCAAGCCCACACTGCACGTGTTGAACATAAACACCAAAATAGTGGAGCTTCCTTTTAGCCCCACTTCAGTGGCGACAACCTCATTTTTAACAATGCAATTGCTTCCTTTTCTTCATCTATTACTCCTTCATTGCAGATTTTGATCCTTTTGTCAATGTTCTTAAAGTTAACCTGGCGTTTAATCATCCGTCTTAACCACATCCTTATGCAAGGGAATGCCAATTTCCAAAGTTTCTCATGATTTGGTGGGCCATCAGAACCTCTCGACCAAAATCACGTACAAAAGCATGGTTCCTTTCCTTTCCTTTCCACTGAAGTGGGGCTAAAAGGAAGCTCGACTATTTTGGTGATCGGGAGATTCCCCCACTACACTACTCTATGTGGGAATAGTAATCTCCCAGAGATATTCAAAGATTCCTGTATGAGGCGCTGGGTTAGATCAGGAATAGTACAAGCTGGTCTATTGTATGATTCCGTGGGCTTCCGATCATTTGAATCCCTTGAAATCAAATTTGGACTTGAATCTCGCTATTTCTACAAATATCTACAAGTCAGAGACTATATTTTAAAAAAGGGGGGGGGGGGAAAGGCATTTCGGAAAATTCTGGCAATTGAAACGGCCCAAGCAGATAAGTCTAAAATAGGTGAAATCTATAAAACATTAACGACAGGCCTTCCTGACGATCTTGAGAAACACTTCCTTAATTGGGAAAATAAATTAGGAATTTCCGCAACCATAATTCATAAAACATTGGAAATGGCCTCTTCCCTATTAATGTCCATTAAACTTCAAGCCCAATTCTACAAGACATTTTTCCAACTATACTACATCCTTGAAAAAATATCTAAATGGTGTACAGGTAAAGGTACATTATGTCTACGATGCGCAATGCCCGAGGTGGACCTGATACATATGTTAGCCACATGCGAAACCCTGAACACCATCAGACGAGAAATTTCTTTGTTCCTATCAGAGATCTTTAAAACTAGAATTGTGATCACGACAGCTGAAATAATACTTGGGGTAGATAATGATCCTAGACCCGCTTCTATTCAGGGCCTTCTGTTTATTTCAATGGCCCTACTTAGAAGTTGCCTGACATCAACATGGTTAGATCCATATCCACCTTCATTTCATCAATGGCGGGCTCGATTATTAGCTTCATACAACGTGGAAATAGCAATATTCAGTAGGAAGGGGATAAAAAGGGAAAAAAAGGACTGGAAATATGGGATCCGCTTACACAGTGGATGGGAAAATCAAATTTGTAAAAATGTCTAATAATGACAATAGAAATGTGTTTTGTACTTCTTTCTTCTCCCTTTTTTTCTTCTTCAATCCTTAACAGTCCTTTTTTCCTCTCAGCTTAGTGTTTTCGTGCTCTCCTGTTCTGTACGCGATATTTCTGGTTTAATTTGTTTTATCTTTATTTTAACAACTTGGATTACGATTCATCAAGATGATGTACATGTTTAATAATCTAAAATGGTCTGTATGGGGGAGTTTAGGGGGGAGGGTGGTTTAATTGACAAAATTGTTCAATAAAGACCAGTAAAAAAACCAAACCAAAGTTTGAGGCATCAATACACTCATAGAACAGTCAGCCGAAGCTGAAAAGAAAGGTAAAGGAGAACAAAAACCTCAATTGGGGTCCGCTATGTACTCCTACTGGCGCAAGAGTTAGAAGAGGTGCCTCAACGTGGCTCCACTTGTGAAAGACAGGCTCAATAAGAATCATGACTGCCTAAACTTTAATGAATAAATAGGATGAAATAGGAGCTAACAGAGAAAATCAGTCTAATCCCAAGAGAACAAGTGTGTATTGGAGTCTCCCTAAGAGCCCATGACACGCAAACAAATAACAAATACAGTAAAAATTATTTAAATAATCATAGAAAGACCAGAATGCACTTATCCTGTCATACTTTTTCTAGCCTGCATGGCTGCTTTCAAAAAGACACAGAAATGGTAGCAAATTTCAGGTGTATTTAGAAACTATAAGTGGAGCAGGACTACTCTACAATGTTGAAAACCTAGCTTGTGTAAAAGGGGTTTCAAAAAGTGCATGCGTGGCAGACTGTACAAATTGCAAAAGGGCATGCAGTGCTAAAGTGATTGTGCAGATTTATTGTCGCAGTGGTAGGCAGATACTAAGGGGGTTATTAGGATGGCGGCGGACTTTAGTCCGCCCGTCACCACAGCGTTGCTGGGACCGGACGCGTGACATGCGGCGGTCCCGCACCGCTAATTAGGATGCGACCACCAACATTCTGCTTTTTTGAGATTGCGGTGGGTGCTGCTGTAAGCAACACCCGCCGCAATGCCAAAGTGCCATGTTGAAAATTGCCATGCACAACGTGGCAGGCACCGTGTGGTTCCTGCCACCTTGTGCATGGCACTGCAAGGGGGGTACCATAGGTATCCCCCTTGTGCAGCCCCCCCAGTGCCCGCAACGGGCCCCCAAAGCAATTCCCCATCAGCCTTTCCATGGCGGCATGGCCACCATGGAAAGGTCTTAAAAGCCACACATACTAATATGGATGGCGGTGCCTTCTAGGCACCGCCACGATATTGTGGCCCAAGTCCGCAAGGCCCACAATCGGACTGATTGTCAACTGGTGGAAAAGCTGCAGACGCACTTTGAGTCTGCCGCGATACCCCCACCATTATAATATGGTGGAGTTTATCAGTTTGCAATAGTGGGGGGATCGCCACTGCCACGCCGGCGGTGGCATCCACCCGCCATCCTAATCATCCCCTAAGTTTCACTCTAGGGCTAATGAACTTTAAAAAAACGAGACCTATAGATTGAGCCCGCACTGAAGTGAAAAATAAGTGATCGCTCCCATTGTGAGATTTAAAGATGGATACATTGAGAATTGAACAACGACTGAGGATCTATAATAGTTCAAGACTGATGGTTTTGCTGAGTCACTCTTCATTCCTCTATCAACACTACATCATGAATAGTGCTTTCACTTCTGTCTTATCAGTTTTGGAAATACCTCTGGGTTCAGTAAACTAGGAAGATAACCCTAGAGTAGCTGAAGTATTCCTTATATATTTCAGCCCTGGGACAGAGAAAGCCTTATCCAATGTGAAACAATCGAGGATGATAAGCCTACATAACTTTGCTGCTGAGTTCATCCAGACACTAACCCATAATAAAAGTGGTACTAACTGCACCTTATCAGAAATAAAACCTTAGGTTAGCTCTGAATAAATGATGAAACTAGAGGTGGTAGGTGGTAAAGTCAACAACCACCGGAGAAAACAATTTTCCTCTGCCTGTAAGTAGCAATATTTATTGATGGCCCACACTCCTGCAGCATAAGTAGCTGCGCTGATACACTGCAAATTGTACATCTTCAGTGCTGGTGAGACAGTCCCTTTAACACTTGGGCTGATTAGATTACAAACTGTTCCTGCAGTTCTACTGAGTTTGAGACTAGCGTTAGCAAGGTAGAGGTTCCATGACTCTGAAGAACTGAGTCAAGCCTAAGTAACAAAAATTATCCACACTCATTAGTGTCTGTCCATTGATGCTGATTTTGATTAGCCTTGATTTGCCAGGTCCGCAGCACATGATATTCGACTTGGTGTAATTGTTTTTTAAATCGAGATTTTGCATAAAAGAGGCAAATCGGTCCACCTTATGTCACAGTGCTTTCAGCATAAGGGCTAGCAGCGCCTGCTATTCTAGGTGTATCTAATTGAAGGGAAGTTATATGGGCTGGTAAACCATTTATATAAAGAATTAAGAGAAGAGGTGCTAATATTCACCCCTGTCACACTCCACTCTTCAGTGGAAAGTCAGATGAAAGCTCACCATGTGAATTTAAATGTACAGTACCTGAGAGATCTGTCTGTCATGAGTACAAAAAGTTTAGCAGTGGAGGGTCCACTCCTTGATCTAGTACCATTAACCATAACTTGGTTCTGTTCACTGAATCAAAGGCAGAGGACAGATCCCTGGAAGAAAGATAAATAGGAGAATGTCTGGCACTGGTGTACTTAGAAATTGTCAAGGCTAGGTTCAGACACTTTTCGTTGGTACCTAAGTTTGGACGAAAGCCAAACTGAAATGGGGAGAAAATATCCTCATCAGCTGCTCATTTAACTACGTGGTCATAAATGACTTGTAGTATCCATAAGTGAGATAGGACGATAACATTTTGGGGGCATGCGATCGCCCTTTTTTAATATTGGCACAACCGTTGCAGTGGTCCAGGAATGAGGAATATTATTTGTTAAGCAAGAGTTGATGTATTAGTAATAAGGGGACCCCATATCTCAGGCATACATTTAAATAAATCCATTGGTACCCCATCTGGTCCTGAGTCTTTCCCGCCCTTACTCTGCTGAATGGCCGATTCCACTTCCTGCAAGGATATTAAGAGGGGTGAGGAATTCTGTAGTCTATTGCGCAGAAGGGATAGCATACTTCGATCTTCCTCAATGTGGAAGATAGAAACAAAGTGAGTGACCCAGTCTCAGCCGAAAATGTCATTTTGCAAAAGAGGATTAGTGGGGTAGTTCCTTGATATTATTTGTTCTACTAATTCCCAGAAGGATTTACTGTACGTCCCCAGGGCTGTGTTTTCCAGCAACTTTGTATTTGTATTTGTACTGGGTTTTATATCGCGCCAAGTCACCGACAGGTCTCAAAGCGCTACTAACCAAGTGCAGCTACAAGAGGCAAGATGAAAATAAGAGAGATTATAGATCTAATAACCAAACACTAGGAAGTAAATGCGTCTTTGAAGAGTAGAGTCTTCAAAGACTTCCTGAAGTGGAGGAGGTTGGACTCTCTGCGAAGCACCTCCGGTAACTTGTTCCAGATGATCGGAGCCTGAACTGAAAAGGATCTGCCTCCTTTAGTTGCCAGCTTAAAGGGTGGGCAGGACAGCAGGAAAGAACCGGAGGATCGCAGTGCGCGCTTAGGTTCGTATAATTCAAGTCTCTCTTTTATATAGGCTGGCGCCTGTCCATGGATTGCTTTGTGGCAGATGCACATCCTCTTAAATTCAACTCTTTGCACCACAGGCAACCAATGAAGCCTGTAGAGCAATGGGGAAGCATGAGTCCGCCTTGGCACACCAAATATCAGGCGCGCTGCGTCGTTCAGAGTAACCTGAAGACGGTTGGATAGATTTTTTGGGAGGCCAAGATATAGCGCATTGCCATAATCGATTCTCGACACTATTGTAGCTGAGACAATGGTTCGCAGCATATTCCATGAGAGTAAGGGAACGAGCTTCCGCAGTTTCCTGATTAGGTTGGTACAAGAACCAACTACAGCGGACACTTGGTTAGCCATCGAGAGTTCCTGATCGATTTTCATGCCGAGGCTCTTAACGCTAGGGCACGGTCTTGGAGTGGGTCCAAGTTCTTGTGGCCAAAACAGATCGTTCCAGGGGGAGGTCAAGGTTGAAACTACGAGAACCTCCGTTTTGTCTGGGTTGATTTTCAATAAATTGGACGACATCCAGTTTACTGTAAATCGTAATATGTCTTGGGCCGTGGACTGAGCCGATGGTGTATTGTCGATACTCAGCAGCAGCTGAGTATCATCGGCATAGTTAAAAACTTTACAGTTCATATTTGCCAGGGACTCTATCAATGGCTGTAAATACAAATTGAATAGAAGTGGAGAGAGCGCAGAGCCCTGCGGGACTCCACAAGATAAAGCACCCTCATCGGAGACCTGATCTGCTACCTGGATTCTCTGCGTCCTCCCAGATAAGAAGGCTGTTAGCCATTCGAGGGCTCGCTCTCCTATCCCAAACCGAGCCAGTCTGCCCAGAAGCAATGCATGGCTGACAGTATCAAACGCCGCTGAAAGGTCTAGTAATATCAGGGCGCTTGGCTTTTTACTGTCAGCCATGCATCTGAGCTCATCCAGTACAGACAGCATTACCAATTCTGTGCTATGGTGGGCACGAAAGCCAGCCTGCCGCTCTTGGAGAAGATGGTGAGATTCCAGGAGGGCTGACAAAGATTTTAGCACGTGCTGTTCCAACACTTTTGACAGAAATGGCAACTGAGAAATAGGTCTGTAGTTCTTCAGGCTGGATGGATCTGCCCCGGGCTTTTTTAACAGGGGTCTGACGCGTGCCTCTTTAAAGGAGGTAGGTAATGCGCCAGTAGCTAGTGAGGTGTTTAGGAGGTGTAAGATCTGATCCTCTAGGATCGGGATTGCTAGTCGGAGGATATCGGGTGGGCACGGGTCAGCAGGTGAGCCTGACTTGATGGATGCTACAAGTTGTCTCAGGATGGTAGGGTCAATTTCAGGGAAACTGGTAAAAATAAGGGTTGAGGAATTTAGAGGAGGCAGTAGTTCAATGTGTGAGACTGGATTATCCTTCTTAATATCGGACAAGATAATCGCAACTTTTTCGAGGAAATATCCTTGAAAGGTATCACAGTTGATCGAGATGTCGTTCTTTTCCTCCTTCACACTTAGCTCTTTCAGGATTTGAAAAGTTTCTCTCTGGATATTTGTGGCGTTGTTTATGCGTGTCTCGTAATAGTCCTTTTTAGCTAAGACGATAAACTTTTTGTATGTTTGAAACGACAATCTATATAGTTCCCTATCAGTGTCCTTTTTGGATTTCCTCCAGCATCTTTCGAGGCAGCGGAGTTTTCTTTTGTGTTCGCGTAGGCTTTGAGTGAACCAAGGGGCTCCTTTCTCTGCACCCTTTACTCTTTGTACCTTTTCGGGGGCTAGTTCATCGATTGATTTCCTAAGAGTAGTCGTGATCACATCATACATTGAGTCGAGGTCAGAAACACCTTGAGAGACTATGGAAGTCTGTTTGTATTTGGGCAGAGTTTTGGCCAAGGTGTCAGAATTTACTTTTTTCCATTGGCGTACTTTTTTGGTTTTTAAAGGAAGTTTAGCCTGGAAATTAATTAGCGGTACGTCGTACAGTATTAGGTGGTGATCCGACCAGATACAGGGTGTAACACTTGTGATGGCCACCTTTGGCATGGAAGACCAAATAAGATCAAGAATATGGCCTTTTTTGTGGGTTGGAGCTTCCACAAGTTGTACTAAAACAAGAGAGGTCATAGTAGTCTGTAATTTCTGGGCTAGCGGATCTTGATCGCTTTTATCCCAGTGGACATTGAAATCGCCAGTTACCAGGATGTTTTTATAGCGTGTGCATAGATCTGATAATATAGGGAGAAAGAGGTCGTTAAATTTTGAGGTACTTTGGGGTGGGCAGTACACTGTTAAGATGGTAAGACAGGAGTTGTTCATAGTGATTTTTATCCCTAAAATGTCGACTGTACTTATGGTCTCCGATAAGATTTTAGTTACCGTAAACTGCTTTTTAAAGATCGTTGCTACACCCCCACCTCGGGCCCCCTCTGGTCGGTTGTGCCAGATCATATCATATCCACTAGGAAGGGCGGCAATGATATCCGGGGAAGAGGCATCGCTCAGCCAGGTTTCGGTGAGTGTCAAGAAATCAATAGTCTCGTCTTGTAAAAGGGTGTAGATTTCCAGGTGATGTTTCTGCAGTGACCTGGTATTGAGGGTAGCTAGCTTAAGGGGGGGTGAAGGATTAGAGTTCTTACCACCGGGTACGTGCAAGATGTTAAGGTCCTCTAAGGTGGCACATATAACAGGTGATAATGTATAGCTGTCAGGATTCAGTGCTAGGAGATCCCCAGAGGAGTAGCAGGTGCGTGTACCAGAGTCCCTAAGCCCTGTGCCCAGTCGTGCGCAGACGGGCAGGACTCTGGCACGACTCCGGCGCAGATCCGGCGCGCCCGCTGATCGCGTCCGCTGCGCGGAGTCATCTCTGCCCGTTTTTATGGCGCCTGAAATCGCGTCACAAATTGCTGCCTGACCCAAGATGGCCACCAAAACCGGTACTCTGCTCTCAGCGTCAACACTCGGCCGAGAGCAGGTCCGATTCGGAAAAGCAGGGGTCTAGGTACTATTGAGCGCAAGGGGGGTCAACAGGGGGGTCGCAAGCACCTATTACGGTCAGGTGCACAAAAAACAAATTTACACAGTTTCAATTATTAAAAGCAGATTAAGATTTTTAAGAAGGCAAGAGACCTCCCGGCTTCCGCCTCAGGAGGGTGAAAGTGCGTGCAGGTTAGAATTACCGGCACTCTCCCTTCGCGTCCCTTTTATGGCGCCTGAAATCGCGTCACAAATTGCTGCCTGACCCAAGATGGCCGCCAAAACCGGTACTCTGCTCTCGGCGTCAACACTCGGCGGAGAGCAGGTCCGATTCGGAAAAGCAGGGGTCTAGGTACTATTGAGCGCAAGGGGGGTCAACAGGGGGGTCGCAAGCACCTATTACGGTCAGGTGCACAAAAAACAAATTTACACAGTTTCAATTATTAAAAGCAGATTAAGATTTTTAAGAAGGCAAGAGACCTCCCGGCTTCCGCCTCAGGAGGGTGAAAGTGCGTGCAGGTTAGAATTACCGGCACTCTCCCTTCGCGTCCCTTTTATGGCGCCTGAAATCGCGTCACAAATTGCTGCCTGACCCAAGATGGCCGCCAAAACCGGTACTCTGCTCTCGGCGTCAACACTCGGCCGAGAGCAGGTCCGATTCGGAAAAGCAGGGGTCTAGGTACTATTGAGCGCAAGGGGGGTCAACAGGGGGGTCGCAAGCACCTATTACGGTCAGGTGCACAAAAAACAAATTTACACAGTTTCAATTATTAAAAGCAGATTAAGATTTTTAAGAAGGCAAGAGACCTCCCGGCTTCCGCCTCAGGAGGGTGAAAGTGCGTGCAGGTTAGAATTCAACTCCTAATCCCGTTTATATAGTTCCCTCTACCTGTGTAAAAGCACAGATTTACACACACAGTGTGCCTGAACAATCTCAAGCCTTGCTATGGGCCGTGCATTTAGGGCCTTTCTCAAATTTTGATTTGCCATAGAACAAGCCCCATCAAACCACCTAGGATCTGCGTTAGATGTGTGGTTTGGCTTGAGCATAGACTCCCCAATAGTACATATTAACATGCTATAATGCAAAACCATAAACTTATGTCCACAATCAGCTAGACAATTAAGGAATATGCCTAAGTGTGACTTAAGTACAACTTTTAATGATTCAGTGGGATTTTCTGGCACCATACCAGTCTTAGGCCATCCGTAGAATGATGTGTGAAGGAAGTTTGGTAAATATTACATCAATGTCTCTTGATCTGTAGAAGCATAGAGGCACACATTATGGTGTCCCCACATTGTAGGTAAAATCTCTACTTTAGAGAACCAGGATATAAAGCTGGAGCTAACAAACATATAATCTATTAAAGAGGCCCTTTCCCCCCTCTGAACAATGGAACCATACCACTGGTCCCTCCTAGTGTCTTGAATAAATCAACCAATCCATGGGCAACTAGGTAACTGTGGAGCTCTGTCCCCTTCTATCCTGGCCAAAAGCATGCCCGTCTATAAGGTCATCTTGGATACAAAAGGCCCCATTTAACTTTGCATTAAATTCGTCACAGAGAACAAATGAAATTGCAAGTGACTGTTTTCAGCTTTAACTTGTAAGTGCATTTAGGAATTTAACAAACTAAGACAGTGTGTGCAAATGGCATTCGTAAAATCCTCATTAAAATGATTTATCAAATAAGAAACAACATTTGACTTAGAAACACAAATTTTTAGCGCTAAGAAAGATGGGGCCTCAGATTTAACCTGTGAGACCTCTACCTGATGACTTAGACTGACCCAAATGACTTACCTACCCATAGCCCGTCCCCGAATCGATGGAACCGCGAGGCAAGAATAACAGGCATAACCTTCAGAGTGTGGTGGAACAGCCAAGTTTCATGTTGTGCAATTATATCATATTTTGAGACAAATGCCTGCCAGTCCAGGTTATTAATCTTCCCCTTGAGGCCTGCTACGTTCCAACTAAGTATACAAAAATTCCTGAAGTGTATTGTCAGAGTGCGAGGGGTGTATGTTGGGTACTGTAGAACTGTGGAAACAACAGGTAATACAGGGACCTTTTCGGCCAGAGGTGTAATAGTGGGAAAGGCAGGTAGTAGAAAGGACCTTATTACCCACAGGTCAATCCAAATCGGAGAGTACATCGTACTTGTTGGAAGTAGGTACAGAGCAAGGGTCATTAGGTGTGTGCTATGGGACCAGAGAACTGGCTATAGCGTCAGTGGGACATATACTAACGGTGCCTGGCAGATCAGAATTAACGGAGAGCAATTTATCTGACTCACACTGAGTAAAAAGACAAGTGCCCAAGGTGTTCTGTCCAAGGTCTAGGAAAAAAATATTCAATCTCTGCATGAGAAAATCAGAGGGTTTATAAAAATAGCCAAGCTGGACCAAAATAATGGAACTGCATGACAGAATACTACTCCTGGGGTTAAATAACAAATAATGTACCAGCCTTGGGAATCTGAAATTTACCACCATACAATCTCCCAAATGTTCTGGATGATTTGGCCCTACCGTGCATATCTCCTTACATGCAAGATATCTCCTGCATGGAAGAAAGACATGCCTCGGTGGTGTACCAGCCAATCTAAGGTTTTCCAAAACAGGTCCTCATATATTTTGTGCTGGTCTCTACTTAAAGAAGGTATGCCCATCAATGCAGCAACAGAGGGGCAGGCAGCCGGAGGGAGATTCATAATGGGTAAATGGATATGTGGATGCGCTATTAGAGCTTTTCCCTCAGGACCTTTCACAAAATGTGTGACTTTGGGAGCTGAAGTGATCAAGGGATATGCGTTTTGCCTAGTAAATATGTGTTTATTGCATGAATAATCTGGGAGATCTAATAGTGCATATGGTGGTAGGCAGGGGTCCACCAAGGGTGCATTATATGCTTTGGCTATACTGCCTTGCCTGTTAGGACCGTTATTGATGGTACCTGTTTGAGAGGGAGGATTGCCACCCCCAGATGACAAGGAAACCAATTTATATTGAATAACGTGCAAGCGTAAAAGCAAGTGGGAAAGCAGAATCTCCTTGTGAGGGTCCCGTGCTTCGGGACGCCTCTGAACAATTTATGGTGCTTCCAGTGCCTCCAGACACCATCGCAGACTAGGCCGGTAGAACAGGAGGATGCTGGCGGGTGTAGTCTCCCCCCACCAGTGGCATAAAGCAGGTCCGGAGTCCGAGGAGTACAGCAAGCAGAAGCATCAGGCAGTGTAGTTCTGAATTCTTCCTGGCCTATCCGTAGGTTGGCTGGTCTTCATTGTTCCGTGGGTCTGGAGAATTCTCTTGGACAGCTGCATAAAGTAGTCTCATGAGGACACAAGAGATCAGGGTTCAGAAAAGTTTGTGTCATCCCTGACTATCCTTGGACTCTTAGTAGACTCTTATGTCAATCATAATAAAATCATGGACTCACACCTACCAAACCTATGAGTAAATGTGAGCAATATCAAGATCGCCCACACATAGAGATATATCTCGACCAATATACAATGATGTTATCTAGTCAGGCCATAATTCTCAGTGAAATACATGTCTGGGATGACATTCAATCAATCACTTGCTGCCATTGCTTACTTGACAACATGGATGCCCTTGGATCCAAACAATTGGTTAAAGACCAACTCACTAGGTTGCACATTGTCTTGACCTCCTTTAAAAAAAGGTTACATATCTCCATATTCTTGATATCCTGCAGGCATCATAGTTGTACCATTTTTTTATTGGATTCACTGCAGATAAATCACTACCTATTGCACCTAATACCTATCTCAGCGTTTGCTTCCTGCCCCTTGATGCAATCTAAATAGGGGGTGATATTTTCTTGCATCTTCACTAAGCATAATAATAGGAAGAAGAAGAAGAAGAAGAAGAAGAAGAAGAAGAAGAAGAAGAAGAAGAAGAAGAAGAAGAAGAAGAAGAAGAAGAAGAAGAAGAAGAAGAAGAAGAAGAAGGAGAAGAAGAAGAAGAAGAAGAAGAAGAGATAAACGTGCAACTGAAATGCTTGGAACCAGATTGACGAAGACTTCACACAATGCACTGCAGCAGCTAAAGTTGCTATGGTGCATGGTGTGAATGGGAGAGAGCAGAACTGCGATATGTCTACTAGGAAGTGGCATAGTTCTGCTCTCGTCCTGTGTTGGCGCACTTTTGGCAACCATGTGCCAACACAAGCACCCGTGCAGCATAGTTTAAGGGAGTCTGCATTGTGGTCAGTATAGTTTTTTATGCAGGAAGGGGTTCCTTAAAGTTCAAAAACTATGCTTTATGACATTTTCCTCTTTTTATATGTGTTGTCGAATGTAGCACATGTGCCAAGAGAAAAAAAATCGAGGAGAAATAAAACAATTCCCCATGTTCTGCCTGCCTCAGGGAAGCGCAAAATGTAAATACCTGTCTACAATTCTTTGTAGAGAGCCATTTGTGTCAATACCCATGGGATGGTTGCCTCAGGGAGGCTCCACATTTTGGTGCAAATCCCTGGCTTCAATTCTTTGTAGATAGGCACTTGTGTCAAAACCCACCACCCATGGAATACCCTCTTGATGCAAAGTAATGCAAGACAGTGTATTATGCTGCATTTCATTTATTTAGGTTACAATCCGATGCAAATCTCAATTTGCGTTGGATTGCATATACCATCAGTAGACTTTGCGTCAGGTCTAAATTTAAAAAGTAATGCACACCTGATGCATAGTCTTTGAAAATCTGTGGCTTGATGTTTAAGAAATATCACTAGCCCAACATCCACGCCTATGAATGTGTTTTAAATGTATTACAAGAATAAGGCGGGCATGTATAGGTAATGGCATATTTGTTTCTTTTCTTTATATTTCAGGTGCTTGCAATAAATATTAAAACTAAAAGATAACAATTGCACCAGCTGACAAAGGCCAAGGCAAAATTGTTTGGCTTTACTGATATCTGTTTTAACTGACAGAACAATGGAATGTATTGTTCGTGCAGTGGCTGCCTATATCAAGGTCCCTCTATAGAGGTTCCACTTGAAATAGCTTGTGCAGCAGGAGCATGTTCAACATTGTTTCTGGTCGCACACGCACATCTTTGCTACACATTCCTTCTCTAGTGGAGATAAGGGGACCACAGCACCATCCCTACAAGCGGGATATGTAAATGTGTCAGATGATTGTTTGCCACTTTCCTCCTCACCAATATGACCTTCCCTATTTTTTTTTTGCCCGGAGTTTTATACACAGCGAACTTGACTCGAAGGTATCAGAGGGCTTTATATGAGCACCAGTGTTGTTACAGATGGACACATACATTTTTGTTAGGCAAATAGAGATCAAGTGATTTGCCCAGAATCACAGGATGTTGAGCATCGTTGCCAAGACTTGAACTAGGTTACCCAGATTCGATGTCAACCACCCTAGCCTTTAGGCTACTGTTATGTTTTGAGCATTCTAGTAGTTGGGTGTGGGCGGAGTCATCGGGTGGAGGAAGAGGAGGGGCACGGGCAGGAAAGGGTTAGTTAGAGTAGGGACCTGGACCGAGCAAGAAGCAGAAAATAAAGCTTGTGCATAAAGGCATTTAGTGTCTGTCATTATTGTGTGAGGACACAACAACTGGCGACGAGGGTGGGATCAGCAGCCTGCTGTCCATGAACCCTGAAGAGACGACACTGTCCGGTCCCTGGGTATCGCGAGGAAAGGCCGCTGTCGCGACACGTGTGCCCCGAGAAGACCGCCGCCTGCAGCTGAAGGCCAGCGCTAATTGTCCCGGCTCCGCGATCCGTCGATCGCGTGGAGCCCTGTGCAGATAGCGTGGTCGAACGCTGAAGAACATTTGAATCAGGCGCCATTTTGCTCCAAAAGTGGAGAGTGCGCCTCGAGTGTACCAGAGGCCGCGCGTGTGGCAAAGAAGAAGTCAGGAGCCCACCCTGACTCCACTGTGCTGCCCCGATGTGTGAGGAGCATCTGGGATGAGCGGGGAGACTGCGAGGAGTGCCGGAAAGAGAAGCGTTGCACCGCCGAAACTGAAGCTCACCCCCGATGCGTGAGAAACGGCACACGCACGAAGAAAGAAGTCGGGAGCTTACCCCGAGCCTGCCTGGATAGGCGGAGTGGCCAAAAGGTGTGCGAGACACTGCTGAAGCCCTGGTGCCTGTGGAAGTGGCTGCCGGTGAGTGCCAAATGAAGCTCGGTGAGCCTGGAGAATGAATGCAGCCAAATCCCATAAGGAATGAGAGTTTCTGTCTGCCGGCCATCTTTGAACCAGGCAACTAGCAGGACAAACCCCTGTGCAGTGTGGAAGCGGCCATTTTGAAGTCAGGCAGCACAGGCCCCAAGCAGAACAAGCACTGGCAAATGCAAAAACAAGCATTGGAAAATGGAAACAAGCATTCGTAAATGAAAAACAAGCACTGGCAAAGGCAAGACAAGCATTGGTAACTAACAAACTAGCATTGATAAACGCAACCAACATCAGTGAAAAGAAAGGTGACGCTGACAATCACTTGCAGAGATGTCAAACCCACCACAGCAGAATGGTGGCGATGCCACTGTGGCGACCCCAGCTGAGCCTCGAATATCGCACCTGCGTCCCCCTGAACCACTAACGCTGGTGGCTGGTGGAAGCATGGGCCCCCGATGGCAGGAGGGGCTAGAAGATTTTGAGGACTATCTTGAAGAGTCAAAGGTCACCGTAGATAGAGAAAACTCATTGCGTTGCGTAATTTGGTTGGAAGGGAAGTCAGCAAAGTGATTAAAGAGCTGCCAGCAGACGACAAAGGAACATATGACAAAGCGAAAGAGGTGCTGAATAAGAAATTCATATACAAAAGGAATGTGGACTATGAGAGATATGTATTTCACCAAGCTCGTCAAGACAAAGAAGAAAGGATGAGCACCTTCATCTCCAGGCTACGTCGACTATCTCAGTATTGCAACTTTGATGTGTTCTCAACGGAAGACGCCATCCGACTCCGAGTGATCGAGGGTTGCCACTCTAAGACACTGCGGAGGAGATTGCTGAGAAAAAGCCATAATCTTGATGAGATAGAAGAAATGACAAGGGTACATGATCAAGCGGAGGAACACGCCAAATGCATGGAGACAGGAAGAAGTGAGAGAAAAGAACAAGCATTCTGGACGCAAAACACCAACACTCGCAGGAGATCAGGTGAACAACAGAGAAGATCCAGACCAGCCTCTCGTCATCACCACAAAGGACGTCGACGCTACAGGTCTACCCGGAGAGACAAGAAGGCCGAACATGCAAGAAAGTCAGAACGGTCTAGAAAATGCTATCGATGTGGGTACGATTATCCGCATGCAGATGTATGTCCGGCGATGGGTCAACAGTGCCACAAGTGTGGACGAAAGAACCACTTTGAAGCGATGTGTGGTATATACAACAAAGAAAGAAGAGGTGACACGAGCACGCTGCGGCCTGATCCCAGAAGACATCACGCCAAGGCAGTGCAAGACAGGCAATGTCCTCCTCTGGATCGTCCCGTTCCAGCCGAGATTCTCATGGATCCAAGTGGACCAGGAGGTCACCGAAGCGATCACCATCGAGGGAATCAAGATCGACGTCCGCAGAGTCTGATTACACAGATGAATATGTTTGCATGGTATCAGACCCAGATCAACTAAAGAGGTATCCCCCACTGGACATAAGAGTGGGGACCCATAAGACACAATTCCTGCTCGACAGTGGAGCATCCCTAAACTACATGCCCGTGACAGAATATAAGAAAATGAAATCATCACCTCAACTGAGTCCAGCACACGTAAGAGTATTCACCTGGATAGCGAAGAAACCACTTCTATGTCTAGGTAAATTTGAAACAACTCTCACCCATGAAGACAAATCTGTGACAGCATACATCCATGTCATTGAAGGCCCTTAGGCTGAGTTACTCCTCAGCTTGCCGACTGCAGAATGCCTCCGCCTCGTGGAGATCCTCTACAGAGTCAGCGATGATCCAGATATAATCCGTAAGTTCCCTAAGCTATTCACTGGGCTCGGAAAGATGAGTAAATGTCAGATCCGTCTGCACATCAACGATCAAGTGCGCCCTGTAGCTCAACACCCCCGACGAGTGCCTTTTCATCTTCAGCAAGCGGTGGAAGATGAGATTCAGGAGTTGCTACAAACTGGCATTATTGAAAAAACAGATGGTCCCACACCATGGGTGTCACCAGTCGTCATCGTCCCAAAGAAAGGCACTCCGGACAAGGTGCGTTTGTGTGTGGACATGAGACTTCCCAACACTGCCATAGAGAGGGAGCGTCACCCAGGACCCCACCTGAGTGACATGATAGCAACGCTGCATGGAGCCAGAGTATTCTCTAAGCTTGACTTGAATAAAGGCTATCACCAGCTGGAACTCCATGAAAAGTCAAGATATATAACCACCTTCGCTACCCATTTAGGTCTGTTTAGATACAAGAGACTAAGCTTTGGCATCTCATCAGCCGCTGAAATATTTCAGGAAATGATTTGTCAGACCATCAGACACATACCCAATTCGCTGAACTACAGTGATGACATTCTGGTGTATGGGTCGAATACACAGGAGCATGACAAGGCGCTAGATCGAGTATGCCACGCCCTCCTAGAAGCCAACCTGACCTTAAATAAGGACAAGTGTGAGTTCCACCAATCCACTCTCAAGTTCTTTGGCCATGTGTTCTCGGGAGCAGGCATGAGGCCTGACCAGGAAAAAGTGACTGCACTCAATGCGACCAAGAGTCCTCAAGATGTTAGTGACATTCGTTCATTTCTGGGCATGGTGAGCTATTGTGCCAGATACATAAAAGACTACGCCACCATCAGTCATCCATTGAGAACACTCACCAAGCAAGGACAGCCGTTTGTGTGGAGCCCCCAGTGTGAGAGGGCCTTTCGGGAAATCAAACAGGCCGTTGAGGCTGCGGACAACCTAGCATACTTTAGCCCCAAGAGGAAGACTGAAATAACGGTGGATGCCAGTCCAGTGAGTTTGGGTGCCATCTTAGCCCAGTACGACAAAGACACTGATCAACGACACATCATGGCCTATGCCAGTCGCAGCCTATCTGAAACTGAAAGGGCCTATTCTCAGCCAGAAAAGGAGAGCCTCATAGTCGTCTGGGCTTGCGAGCACTTTCACGTCTTCATATATGATAAACATTTCACCATGATAACGGACCACCAGGCGTTGGTCACCATATTTGACAACCCCAATGCCAAGATGCCGCCTAGAATTGAACGATGGGTTCTGCGCCTACAGGAGTACACATACACAATCATACACAAACCGGGGAAAGGGGAGAACCCTGCGGACTATATGTCCCGACACCCTCAGGCATCCCAGGTTTCGCCTCCGTCAATAGCTGAGGAATACATACACTTTGTAGTAGGATCAGCCCGACCTCCAGCCATTCCATTAGAGGCAATCCAGGAAGCCACCGCCCAAGATAACATTCTTCAGAAAGTGATGCGCCAGCTGCGCTCTCATAGATGGAGGCATGACAGTGAGGAAGAGAATACCGATCCTCAGGTCCGCCAAGAAATGCAAGCGTTCAGGCACATCAGTGATGAGCTATCTGCCACCTCGGAGGGGCTCCTCCTGAGAGATCATCGGATTGTCATCCCGAGGCAGCTACGACAAGGAGTCATTAACCTGGCTAATGAGGGCCACAGAGGAGTGGTTGCAACCAAAAGAAATCTCCGTGAGCGAGTCTGGTTCCCGCTGCTTGATTCCATGGTTGAGGCCACCCTCAAGGATTGCCCCCAGTGTCAACTAGTTAGCCATGGAACACCCCCAACTCCGCTTCAAATGACTAAGTTACCCAGTGGGATATGGCAAGAACTAGTCATGGATTTTTACGGACCCCTCCAATCTGGCAAGTATGTGGTGGCTATCATGGATGAGTACTCGAGGTTTCCGATAGCCCAATTCGTGTCATCCACTAATGCTTCTTGCACAATTGGGTGCTTGATGAGGTGTTCGCCGCATGGGGTGTCCCAAAGGAACTCAAAACAGACAATGGTCCTCCTTTCAATGGCCAGGAGTTTAGCGAGTTCGCAAGGCACCTTAACATTAGACATCGAAAGGTCACGCCTCTGTGGCCGCAGGCCAATGGCACTATTGAGCGGTTTATGGCGACTCTGAAGAAAACGTTCAAACAGGCCACGCTCGAGAAGAAAGACTTGCAAGTTGCCCTCAACGAAGTCCTGCGAGCATACAGAACTACACCCCATGCCACCACCGGAAAATGTCCGGCCACTCTTATGCTGGGGCGACCCATCAGAACAAGGATTCCGACGTGTGAAGGTGCTCTGCGACCAGTGTCTCCGACACACGTCCACCAAGAAGTGGCCCTGGCTGATCAAACCAGTAAGAGCAAAATGAAATTGTATGCGGACACTCGACGGAGAGCCAAGTCTCCTTCACTACAGACAGGGGACTGTGTGGTGGTCAAACAAGAACAATCCCGAAAAACAGATTGCACGTTCAAAGACGAACCCTTGGTTGTCACCCAACAAAAGGGCACCAGGGTCACGGCGGCGTCCGTAAATAGAAGGATCACCAGGAATGTGTCTCATTTTCAAAAGTGCACACCTGGCATGAAAAAGGCGCTTGAACAGGATGGAAATCCATCGGAAACACCAGGACCCAATCAAACGGGCACAGCTCAGAGACCTGATCAGAGGACTGAAGCTGAATTGAGTGATGGTGGCATGAATCTGCGGCCTCGAAGGAACATTCACAGGCCTCAGAGACTGATTGAAGAACTCTAATAAAGTCAGTTCATTCTTTTGTTCACAAAGGGAGAGATGTTATGTTTTGAGCATTCTAGTAGTTGGGTGTGGGCGGAGTCATGGGGTGGAGGAAGAGGAGGGGCACGGGCAGGAAAGGGTTAGTTAGAGTAGGGACCTGGACCGAGCAAGAAGCAGAAAATAAAGCTCGTGAATAAAGGCATTCAGTGTCTGTCATTATTGTGTGAGGACACGACAGGCTACATCCTCTCCCCCTATTATCCCCAAAGCACATTTTATGGTATTGCAGCTACATATTCTTCTTCTAACTCTTTGAGCACTTTTTAATAGGGCTCCCCCATTTCAGATTGGCACCACCCCAAAGAAGAGGTTTTTTCCAAGAATAAATGATGCATTGTAAGCAGCACTTTGCAGTTCACTGGTGCTGCTTCTGGTCTACTTTTAATGAAAAATATGGAGGTTACAATGATAAGCTTTCCACAATATTGTTCGTAACACCTTCAGCATTCAGGCTTCAGCGTGTTTAATACTATGTTAAGAAAATTACCTTCCCAGGAAAATTGTTTAAAAAAATTGTTTTATCACCAAGCACGTGGAAAAGGAAATGCCCCAAGCTGGACACTGCAATTAGAATACAAATGGGTTGACTTTATTAATTACAAAAATAGCTTTGACAATATCAGCATTTTAGTTTAATTATTCAACAAACTGTAAGAAGGCCTTTTTTTAAGGTAGCTGCCTAATGTGCTGTAACATTATTACGCACACAGAATTTTCCTCAAAAGTGTAGTCATATAGTTTAAATGCTTATTCCGTGATTCTGTCATAACAATAGTCAGGTCATGGCCATTTGGACAATGCATCGGTTGGCTTACATTAAATATTTTAGATTTTTTTAAATAATTCCCTAATTACTACATTTAAAATTTTGTCCATACAGATTTCCAAACATATACCTACACATCTATCATTTTATCGCTGAAGACGAGAAAGCGTATTTATATAATATGATGCCAAACAATAGAGTATCGTTAATAAATACACATCTCAGCATTTTAATCAAACATTGTGCTCCCACATGAAGGTTCTAAATGTATCGTTCTCTTGTATCTGTTTTCACTTGCATGAGACATGTTCTTAGATAAGTTTCTTGACTGAACGTTTTATTTAAATATTTGTATTGTATTGTAATTGCATTTATACAGTGCTTACTCCCCCGACGAGGTGTCAAAGCACTTTTTTGGTGCGTAGCAAGCTTCTCTGGAACCCATAAAGGATTAGTGGTGAACAAGTATAGTGAAATATGAAAGAAAAATTTGAGCGGTGGATATGGTAGTCAGTTTTTGGATTGAGAAGGATAGCGGAGGGATAGAAGAAGGAAAAAGGTTGGCATTTATATAGTGCTTGCTGCCCATGATGAGGTGTTGACGCTTTTTTTCGGCGAGTAACACGCTACTCCGGAACCCATAAAGGATTAGTGGTGAATTAGTATAGTGAAATATGAAAGTCATTTGAGTGGTCGATATGTTAGTCAGTTATGTGGATTGAGAAGGATAGTGGAGGGATAGAAGAGGGAAAAAGGTTTACATTTATATAGCGCTTACTACCCCTGATGAGGTGTTGAAGTGAAATATGAAAGTAATTTGAGTGGTGAATATGTTAGTCAGTTATTTGGATTGAGAAGGAAGAGGGAAGGGTCTTTTTGGGGGGTTTATAGCTGTAGGAGTGGGTTTGCAGTGAGTAAAAGGGAGGCGGAGGGGAGTTAGTATATGGATATATTAAATTAATTTGAGTGGTGGACATGTTATTCTGTGTTTTGGATAGAAGAGGAACAGTGGAGGAATAGAAGAGGAAATGGTCTAGAATTGTTTTGTTTTAGTTATCAGCAGTAGGGGGTTTGAGTGAGTAAAAGGAAGGTGGAGGAGTAAGAGTCAGTTGCTTAGAAAGGCTTGTTTAGGAGATCTGAATAGTAAAAGAGGTATGAGATGATGCAAGAAGGAGTAGAGGAGGGCAGAGTCTAGAAAGGGTTATTTTTGGGATCATAGTAGTGGTATGGGGTTTGGGATGAATGAGAGAGTGGGGGTAGAGGATATATTGAGAGTGGTATGGGGTGAGAAATAGGGCAGAGCATTGGATATGCTTAATTAGAAGAACAGTAATAAAAATATAGATACATAAGTACATGGAAGGTATATATATTCATAAGGAAGGTAGTATATGTAGATTAAAGAAGCATTTAACAAACTATGGCTTTCAAGTGTTGCTGTACTTTAAATTCTTTTTTTTTTTTAGTAATTCAATAGTAAAGCAATTGTAAATAAATAGTTATGATAAAAGATTTACTTATATATACAGTCACTTATATACATATTAAAAGCATTGAGTAATGTAACTATCAGTAATATGTACATTTGTTAAGCAGAACAAAGGAATATCTACATTTTTAAAAACATTATTGTTATTCATGTTTATACAAAGCAATACACAAAAAAAAGGTCATATCTATACATATACACATCTATATTCCAAATAAATGCTCATTTACAGAGGGATATGCTGTATTTTTCTGTTTGGGATTAAAGTTATTACTGACGCAGACGACACCCAACTTGTCGTCTCGCTTTCCCAAGAGAAAGTCTGCAGAGAAAAATTGTATGGCTGCCTTTCGGGAATTCATTCATGGATGAGCAGCTCGCGCCTTAAATTGAATGGCGCAAAAACAGAGCTTATGCTTCTAGGCCATCAGGTAACATCTCTTCCGGATTCAATTTGGCCCTCATGTTTGGGGGCTCCCCCACTCCTAAGAACGAACTTAAAATCTTGGAAGTATGGCTTGAGCAAGACCTTTCTTTTAGGACACAAGCTAAAAAGACAGCTGGTATTTGCGTGGGCCTGCTCCAGTCAGCCCGTAAGATACTCCCTTTATTACCAGCTCATTCTAGGAAGTTGCTTATTCAAGGGCTAATTCTGTCTAGATTAGACTATAGCAATGCCCTGTATTTTGCCGCCCCAGAATCAACCTTTAAAACCCTCCAACGTGTTCAGAACTCGGCAGCTAGGCTGCTTACTGGCACATCTCAGAGAGTATCAGCCAAACCTGCACTCAAAGCCCTCCACTGGCTGCCAATACGAGAAAGGATTACATTCAAGTCCCTGTGCATTGCCCATAAAACTCTTCAGAACAAGGGGCCCCCTATTCTAGGGAGCTTGGTCCGTCCGCATAAGGCTATCAGGGCCTTGCGTTCGGACCATGGAAATTTGACCATAGTTCAATGAGTCAAGAAGGTTCGGACTGGAGGGCGTCGATTCTCGGTCAATACGGCGACCCTGTGGAATGCCCTCCCGGTTAGGCAGCGAACCGAACCAAGTTACTTGAAATTCCGAAAGCTCCTTAAAACGTTTCTCTTTCCTCAGGATGTGTGAGACCTAGGCCCTTTTTCAGTTGTCCTCTGTTCTATAGCTCTGGGATGCTCCCGGGCAGCCATGCGCCTTATAAATCAAATTTCATTTCATTTAATTTGTGTTTGGTGGTTATGTGGGGAAGAGCCAATTCTTGAGTAGTTTCGGAAGACAAGATGATTATCCATGGATCTTATACTGGGGGGTAAAGTGGTCCATAGTTTGACTGCTTGAACAGGGAAGGATCTGCTACCCATGTTTTTTGTATATGTTGGGATTTTGAGGCGAGGTGCCACTTTAGAGCAAAGGTTCCTTTGTTGAATGTGTTTGGTAATTGTATTCCTGATGAAGAGCGGTCCTGTGCCATGTATCGCTTTGTGGGTGACACAAAGCAGCTTGAATGTGGATCTTCTGGCAACCGGTAACCAATGCAGGGTTTTCAAGGCAGGTGAGATATGGCCATGTAGCCTTATATGTAAGAGTAGTCTGGCAGACGAGTTCTGAATCCATTGTAGTATTTTCATAGTCTTTAAAGGTGATCTGTGGTTGAGGTATTTGGTGTAATCGAGTTTGGACAGAACAAGAGAGATGGTGGCCTGAACCTTGTGTGGAAATCCCAGACGAGGAATGATTTGTTGCAGAGTTTTTATAGTAACAAAGCATGATCTTGCTAGGTTGTCCACTTGAACATTCATCAATAGCTTGGAGTCCATGGTCATGCTGAGGTTTCTTATTTCCTTCAAAATTTTAGGCAGTGTTCCCAGACCATCAGTGGGCAAGGGGGGTCATATTTTTTCTAATCGCCATTTGTGAGTATTTCTGTTTTCGAAGCAGTCAATTTGAGATGGCTCCATGTCATCCATTGATCCACAGCTCTGAGACAGCTGATAACTGGCGACTTTCCCATTTCTTTGGGGCATTCCAGTTGAAGGTGTATTTGCGTGTCATCTGCATAGTTATAGCACGTGAGGAGAAACTGATTGATATATGCCGGTAATGCCTTCTTGTAGATTTTGAAAGCATGGGCGAGATGATAGAGCCTTGAGAGACCCCTGCTTTCATAAAGTACTGTTTGGACGAGAAAGGGGGATATGGATGACATTAGTTCCCTTGCGAAGGTAGAATGTGATTCAGTCTAGAGCAGTCTCCTGTATGCCGGCTTCATAGAGTCTTTGTATCAGAGTGTCATGATCAACTGTGTCAAAGGCAGCTGAGATGTCCAAGAGAAGTAGTGCAGCAACCCCGTTGTGGTCAACTGTATTCTTCAGGCCATCCCTGATGGCAAAGGAAGTTCTGCTGAGCCTCATTGAGGGGAGAAATCACTCCCACGGCTGCAGGATCACTTGGTGACCTTTGAGGATGAGGATTTGTACAACTATCACCTAATATTCCACGAATGTTCAGCAAATCACATTTAGGTGTAAACTATTTCTACATCCATTTATGTTTTAAAGACTTTACACAAAGCCTTTCAAAGAATGAAAATATATTTTCCTTTTAAACCTGACATGTCACTAAAATTAAATCAACTAGGTATACTCTATATACTTTAAAGTTCAATCATTCATTGTAATATGGTTGTGTGCCCTGAACTTTATATTTAATGTGAATAGTTCATTCTTTTTATTGAATAGCAAAGCATGTTTTAAAGATCCTAACCATACTTTACATTTCCATAGACAATTATAATATAAACAGGGATTTTTTGTATAGTTTTTAAAGTTTTACTACTACTACCATTTAGACCAATTGTGTGTGCCTCTTTACAAATAAAATGTTATAGTAAATTTGAACATTTGGGGGAAACAGTTCTACATTCTAACTTTTTGTAATATGTTTTAATAAAACAAGTAACAGTTTAATTCAGACCCTGTATCCAAACACTGCCAAACCTAAATCATTTGCAATTACAGCTGGTTTGGGTAGGACAGGGGCTCTGCGCAGGTTGTGGCTTTCAGTCAGTTATAGTGTCCAGGACACATCCCACACATATATAAAAAAAAGGATTCCAAACAAAAGTGTGCACAGCGGGCTGTGTGTGAGCATGGCCTGGTCAAGCCCTAATTTCACCTAAACCAGCTGTGCAAAGCCCTTGAACTCACGCAGGGTGCATATAGTCAGCTCCCCACCCACCTCAATCACTTGTATATCAGCTATACCCAGCAATAGACCATATATGGGCAACTTGGGTGCACAACAAAGCCTATGGTCACAACCCCCATCACACAGTCAAATCAGCAGGGCATAGTGTGTGAGGGTATGTGACAAGCTGTGGGTTAAAGGCCGTATGTAAGTTCAGGCCCTGTACCCAGCCACTGTTTCATCAAACTTGTTATGCATGGCCTTAGACCTGGCACAGTGCGTTAAGGGAACCAAATTCGACCTACATTTAGGCCAAAAGCCCTTTCTCTTTTTCACTGACACCAGCAGAGTACTGCCTCAGGCCATGCACTTTGGGCTCTGGGTACAGGGCCTTAACTAAGGCCATGACGTGCATCCCAGGACACATCTCACCTAAACCAGTTCCATACAGCCTTCAATTTTATGCAGAGGTGCCGGTGCCGGACCTGTACTGAGTTGCTCATCTTAATCTTTTAACTGCTATTGCCAATCGCGCTACTACTTTTGTGGGTGCTCGTGGTTTGTGGCTGTACTTAGGGGGTATTTAGGGGGCACACAGTCAGGCACTTACTTGCACTGTAATTGTTGATCCACCCGCATTTGCGGGGCTTAGCTAGATCTCAGGGCTTCATCCGGCACTGCTTGCGGTGTTTTGGCCGCCATATTAGGTGGGGGTGCTTCGACTCGGGCCGACTTTCGGCGCCATCTTTGAGTGGGTCCAGTGGCTTCACTCGCAGGACTCCCGTGCGGTACACTATAAGAGGAGATGCATAGGCAAGCGCGCAGTGTGGGCGCGCAGTGGGCACGCCGGAGGTGCGCCAGAGGTAAGCCCGTTTGCGCCCGTTCGCGCTCCAGACGCGCTTAGCGCTGGACACGCTGCTCCAACTCGCCTGGTGTACTCCAGGGAAGAACTCTGCCTGGTGAACCAACACCCTAGTATGGGAAAAAAACTGGCCTTCCCGGCGGTCCCTTTGGTGAGTGTAAATTGCGGACTATTGAATGTCCGTTCGCTCTGCAAACATCATGCAGAGACGGCTCTTCTTATTGAATCATTGCAGCTAGATATTATGTTTCTGACTGAAACTTGGACTAGAGCGGAGAGTAGTGTGGAGCTTGGCTGGGCTTGCCCGTCAGGTTATTCTATCAGGCACATCCTTCGAACCAATGGGAGAGGCGGTGAAGTGGGCTTTATTTTTAAGGACTCCCTTATGGTCTCTCATCTTGAAGTTAAACCAGTCAAGGGCTTTGAGCTCATGGGCTTCTCTCTGAAAGATCAGAGTGGAACACTGGCTGCGGGGCTACTTTGTTATCGTCCTCCTGCCAGCGTGATGTCATCTCTTCAAGATCTGATAGATCTGATCTATGATATATCCAACTCCCACGCTAGGTTTTTAATTTTGGGCGATTTTAATTTATGGCCCAGTGGTCCTTACGATCTTGCATATCGAGATTTTTGTCAAGTATGCAATAATCTTCACCTTACGCAGCTTGTGTCCGCCCCTACTCATGTAAAAGGTCACACTTTGGACATGATCTTTGCCGCTGAATCGTTAGTCTCGATCAAGGAGGTAGCGGTCCAATGTTGGACAGATCATGCACTGATCCATTTCTCTATTCTTTTAACAGCCGGTCCGCTGAGAAATAGTGTCCCGGCCAGGCCTAAATTTAGCAGGGAATGGGCTCGGTTACTGAAGGGCTCTAACTTACCCATATTGCTGCCTGGGACTTTTGCCTTGGGTCAGAGCGTGGAGGAGAGCTATTCCACTCTCTGCCAGCAGGTCCTGGAGTCACTAGATAAGGTGATTCCACTGCGGAGGGTAAAAGATAAGCCATTAAATGCCACCCCTTGGTTTTCTAGGGACCTGCTCCAGCAGAGACTTCGCTGTAAACAGGCGGAGCGGGTCTGGAGAAGGCACTATTTGGAAGCAGATAAATTGCTTTATAAAAAATCCCTCCAGGACTATAAAGTACAGATTAGGATGGCTAAAGCCAAGTTCCTAGAGGCTACTTTGGCTAAAGCAAGTAACAAGTCCCAAACTTTATTTAAACTAGTCAAGTGCCTTTCTAATCCAGCCTGCGCGACATCTACCATTCCGGCCTCTCAGGAACTATGTGACTCTCTAGCATTGACGTTTGAGGAAAGAATTAACACCATCTTGAACGGACTTTCTGCCTCCAATTTGTCTAGCCTCCCCGCCTCTTGCTCCTCAGTTCCGGTCAGCAAAGCGACTCGGGAGGTTCTTGAGGAGAAGGCTTCACAGCCTCGGCTGACCTGTTTTCCCGCTCCTTCTCTGGAGGACTTCTGCCTACTGGCCAACGGCGTGTCATCTGGCTCCCCGCTAGACCCACTGCCTCATAAGTTCTGGAAACTGTTTCAGGGGGAGCTCTTTCCACCGCTCCATTCCATCTGCTGTCAGTCCCTTGCCACGTCCACGGTCCCGGATAGCTGGAAACAGGCAGTGGTTACTCCTCTGCTTAAGAAGGCTACCTTGGACCCTCTGTGCCCGGCCAATTATAGGCCCATTTCGCTTCTGCCTTTCTTGGTAAAAATCTTAGAGAAATTGGTCACTGGGGTCTTGTCCAGCTTCCTTGAATCCAACGACCTCTTGGACATGGCCCAATTTGGATTCAGGCCGCCCACGGCACGGAGTCTGCCTTGTGACCATTTTGGACGACCTGCGTTCGCGTGTCAACATGGGAGTAGCGGCGTTTTTGGTGCTACTCGACGTGTCGGCCGCGTTCGATATGGTTGACCATGCGGTTCTACTTGGCAGGCTCCGGGAGTCCGGGGTGACCGGCCTGGCCCTGGACTGGCTGGCCTCATACCTTTGCAATAGGCAGCAATCTGTGGCCTTGCCGCCTTTCCGATCAGCTGTAAGAGATGTAACTCAGGGTGTGCCGCAGGGCTCTGCAATCAGCCCGATTCTTTTCAATTTATATCTTCGCCCTCTAATAAGTTTGATTAAGTAATTTGGCATGTCTGTCATCAATTATGCCGATGACACTCAACTTATTTTTTCTTTTGAGGGCAGGGAAGCGGTCTCTATGGAATCCTTTCACCGCTGCATGACTGTAGTGGCGGACTGGTTACGTCAGAACTCGCTCCAGTTTAATGGAGCAAAGACCGAAGTTCTCCATTGCTCATTGGACTGAATGCCCCGTCCTTTACCCGAGGGATTTTGGCCTGTTTCTACTCTAGGCTCTGTAGCGGCGGCAGAATCCGTCCGCAACTTAGGCATCCTGTTTGGGCCTAGTCTCCAGCTGGATGCCTTCGTCAATAAAACCACAGCGACTTGCATGTTACTGCTCCGCATGTTGCGGAAAATTCTTCCGCTACTCCCCCCCTCGGCAAGGACGGAAGCAGTGCGTAGTATCATCCTCAGTAGATTAGACTACTGTAACGCACTGCTTCTGGGGGCTCCTAACACCTTGGGCATGAAGCTGCAGCGGGTGCAGAACATAGCAGCCAAGCTAGCTCTTTCGCGACCGTCCTCTCTTGCGCTCTCAGATCTTCATTGGCTCCCGGTTCAAAAACGGATCTGCTTCAAATCCTCTTGTATGGTTTTTAGAGCCCTGCATGGGCTGGGTCCAGTGATGTTGCAAGATCTATTCTCCTGGTACTCTACTGCTAGACCTTTGAGATCCTCTTCGGCCTTCCTGGTCACAGTTCCCAGGATAAAAAGGGTGAGGATGGGCGGCCGCTCCTTCAGCTGTACGGCCGCCAAACTTTGGAACTCCCTACCTCTGCCTCTAAGGTGCAAGCAGGATCTCTTGTCTTTTAAAAAGGATCTTAAAAGCTACCTCTTCCCGAGAGCAGTGTAGTTTCAACATCTGTTGGTAATGTTTATGGTCAAAGCGCCAGGATACCCTTTGGGTGACAGCCGCGCTCTATAAGTATGCTCACATTTACATTTACATTACATGGCCTTAGACCAAGTGTGGTCAGCTATCTGAGTAGGACCTGGACTTTGGACAGACAAGGACTAATGAATTAACAGTGCAGAGCAAAATAGGGAATGAAAGAAAGTACTTTTGAGGACAGATAGGCAAAAAGGGAAAATTGAAATGGAATATATGCTGCTTAGAGGGCAATACACAAGGGAATAGGGAAAGCATGTACCCCAAGCGATAGAGGAATGAAAAGCAATAAAACCTGCTATTAGCACTAACTAATTAGGTGAGAGGGGCAGAGAAGGAAAGTAATTAGGACAAGAACATTTTAGAGAAAAATGCAGATGTGAAAATCCAGGATCCGAGATGCAGGGAAATAGATCGTCAAGTTATCAAGTAAGAAACTACAGTACTGATATGAGTTTTAACTGAGCTCCCAAAATGGCTAAACTGAAGGAATTCTAGGATATAAAGACAAAATCTATCAGGGCATACTGGCTCACCTTGTTACATTGGTTCAAGCCGCAAGACTTCTGGAATGAAGCAGATAATCAAACTCACAAAATAAACAATACAGTTAATACATTAAAAATACAAATCCCAAACAAAAAAATACAAATCCCAATAAAATATAAATTGGATGCAGGAATCAAATGTTAGAGCAAAACAAAACAAAACTGTTCATATAAATAATCGGAATCCTACAGGATTGGGGTTTAGGCAGCATTTGTAGATTACTTTAGGTCTTAGCTAGGTAAAAGCTGACTGTTTGTCTTGGTCAAAAGCTTTACCTCCAGACATAGAAACTTTTCCAGAGGTCTTCAGGTGTTAAATACAGCAATAAAGATGGTCTCCACATAGTTATATACCTTTGTTGACCAATTCAACTGTAGATGTAAATGTGCTTCAGAAGAATGAAAAATGGTAAAATCCTGAGAATGCAATATCTTCATTGGTTAGGTTTCACACCTTCTCCCAGTCATCTAAAAATATTTCACAACTTAAAAAAAATACAGCAGCACTATTTGCTTGATGAGCAAATGTTCAGGTCTACTTCCCACCCCCTCTCCAGCCGATTGTCTGCACCCTCCCCGCCACAGGAGGGAAGCTCCACAGGAGGAAAAATGTCCAGTTGTAAATAGTCTGTCAGTTTTTTTACTAGAAAGCAGTACTAGTGTAGTGGGAAAGAAGTCAAGGAAGGATATGCTAGTTTCATTCTAGGCTATTTACTAGTAACAATAGTAATTTTGCAGGCTCACTCAGTGGAAAAATTGAAAAAAAACAAGGATCCCAATATTCTTTGGGGTTTATCTTATTTCCGAATAGTAGTATAGTTAGTGAGTGTTGATCAATGAGTTCTCTTGTAAGAGAAAGTGGTGAGGGTGGAAAAGAAAAACAGCAGATCATTTAAGACAATGAATGAGCATATTAATACATGAATGAATGAAGCCACTTTCTGGGCTTACCTGCATCTTGAGAGTAGCCAGACTCGTGCTGTGTGTTTGTTTTCTGCCATCCCCTGCTACTGTTCGCGACACCCGCTCCGCGGGTGCCGCTCAACGCTCCATTTGCCTCGTCCTCCCTGGTGTGAGCGGATCCACAGTCCGTGGTGAGTCACGCGCTCCCAGGTTGAGGATTCAAACTACAGTCTGTGCGTGGAGCCTACCGGGGGACTGCGAGGTCCAGCAGCCTCAGCGGCTCACAGCTGCTGCCTCTTCCCCCGGCGGCCACGCCCCCAGCCTTCGCTTTAACATCGCCTGGGTTCCCTGGTCATTTGGCGCTTTCTGGGCTTACCTGCATCTTGAGAGGAGCCAGACTCGTGCTGTGTGTTTGTTTTCTGCCATCCCCTGCTACTGTTCGCGACACCCGCTCCGCGGGTGCCGCTCAACGCTCCATTTGCCTCGTCCTCCCTGGTGTGAGCGGATCCACAGTCCGTGGTGAGTCACGCGCTCCCAGGTTGAGGATTCAAACTACAGTCTGTGCGTGGAGCCTACCGGGGGACTGCGAGGTCCAGCAGCCTCAGCGGCTCACAGCTGCTGCCTCTTCCCCCGGCGGCCACGCCCCCAGCCTTTGCTTTAACATCGCCTGGGTTCCCTGGTCATTTGGCGCTTTCTGGGCTTACCTGCATCTTGAGAGGAGCCAGACTCGTGCTGTGTGTTTGTTTTCTGCCATCCCCTGCTACTGTTCGCGACACCCGCTCTGCGGGTGCCGCTCAACGCTCCATTTGCCTCGTCCTCCCTGGTGTGAGCGGATCCACAGTCCGTGGTGAGTCACGCGCTCCCAGGTTGAGGATTCAAACTACAGTCTGTGCGTGGAGCCTACCGGGGGACTGCGAGGTCCAGCAGCCTCAGCGGCTCACAGCTGCTGCCTCTTCCCCCGGCGGCCACGCCCCCAGCCTTCGCTTTAACATCGCCTGGGTTCCCTGGTCATTTGGCGCTTTCTGGGCTTACCTGCATCTTGAGAGGAGCCAGACTCGTGCTGTGTGTTTGTTTTCTGCCATCCCCTGCTACTGTTCGCGACACCCGCTCCGCGGGTGCCGCTCAACGCTCCATTTGCCTCGTCCTCCCTGGTGTGAGCGGATCCACAGTCCGTGGTGAGTCACGCGCTCCCAGGTTGAGGATTCAAACTACAGTCTGTGCGTGGAGCCTACCGGGGGACTGCGAGGTCCAGCAGCCTCAGCGGCTCACAGCTGCTGCCTCTTCCCCCGGCGGCCACGCCCCCAACCTTCGCCTTTATTACTGGCCTCAGTTCTACCGCGACGCGGGACGCGCGCGGGGCGACTACCGGGGCGAAGACCGGGCAAAGAGCGGGCCGTTTAAGGCCGTTCAAGGACGGCAGAGGACGGCCCTGGCCCAGAACTCTTGTGTCTTCACCCTTGATAATCATAATTGTCTAAAATGTCGACCTTACGTAGCAGAACTCGAAGTTGTGCAAAAAAAGCTACGGCGGTAGCCCAGGTGACAGGACCTATTGATCTCTTCATTTCACGCGTGCACGAGACTATTGATCAAAGTATTGTATTATTGGAAAAAAGAGTATCTATGGATCTTGCTAATGCCAGGCGCTCATCCCTGGGCCCTTTGGCAAAGGTTAAATCCCCTGCTATGCAGGCTCTGAATAATTGCTCTTTACCTATAACCTTGCCTATCAATAGCGTTCCAACAGTACCGAATACTGTTGATTTATCGGTTGCCCAATCTGACTCGGATCCATCTTTAGAAGACCTGGAGGTTACACCAGATCTAGAATCATGTCAGTCGCCCGATAAAGAGGAGCCGAGTCCGAGTGGGTTTAACGATGTGGAAACAGCCCCTGTACCCAGTGTTCACCGGAGAAGGGCACCTAACCCTCCTAAGGTTACATCAAAGGGTAAAAGTAAAACAAAAGCACCAGTTAGGAATCACAATTTGATTTCCCCCACCCCACAAAAGATATCAGGCATCCCGTGCTGGGTGCAAAATATGGTTACTGATTTAAAACTAGATCTTGAAGCCACTTTAGCAGCACAAATCAAACCTTTAATTTCTAAAGTGGATAGGCTTACTTCATTAATACACTCCAAATGGCCACAAAATAAGCAAGGACAAGGGCATGTTCAATTGCAAGGGACTACAGACTTAGTCTCTGAATGCTTAACGAGTATCCGGTCCCCTAAGGATGCTTTAAATAAAGCCCAAGGTAGCGTAGCCCCAGGGAACTCAGTATTTCTTGAGTCGCAAATAGTGAACAACCTCGTTCAACCAATAACTGTACCGACTACAAAGGAGAGTGTTCCTGTTCAGGCTATTCAACACTCTGTTGATGCTAATATTGCCACTACATCTATTCAATCCAAGGAAGTAGCAGGGAAACTCAATTCAATCACTGTACCCCTTTCTACAAATAGACCTGAAGGGCCTAAACCGAAGCAGGCACGTTTTAGGTCCATCAATCTACCACCAGAGGTTTCTCCTTTTGTTGTTGTGTTGACAGCTGTTCCCCCATTGAAAGAGGGAGTAAAAGAAACGTTTACGGAGCTTAGAAACAAATGTGCTCAATGGCTTCATCTACATAAACCTCTACCTAATAGTATGAACGGCGAAATTCTTACCGTTCGGAGAGGGGATTGGGTGGGTAGAAGTAAGAAATCAATAGTAGGGGACGTAATAACTGTCAATTTCAGGGATGTAGGGGCAGCTAGTTATGTATGTAATGCACCTAATAGTGGTCCTGCGACCCAAATTAAACCACTTCCTCTGTCACATTTTTTACCAAATCCCGCACGACCTAATCCCCCCACTTTTCAAAGTAATAGTGGACCGGGGTTTTTTCAACAGCATGCCGTTAAACCTTGGCTGCAACCACCTTATCCGCCCCCTCCTTTCCCACATTATGTCAATTTACAGCAGCAGGTATCAAATGCCTTACCTTTTCCTATGCAGCAAGCTAGAGTACAGTGGCAACACCCTTTGCATTTTCCGCCACCTCTACACCAGCCAGCTTATCAATGGCAGCAATCTTTCCAGCCACCGCAATTAGATAAACACCCGTGGCAACAAATGTGGCAGGACCCACCCCACCCCCAAGACCTAATGTCTTCACAATTCGCCCACCCAAATAGATATGCCGCGTTAGATGAGGTAGATTGACTTAGCCCTTTAGACGTACTGGACTTAAACATCCCTAAGCCCTTTCTTGATATGGAGCGTTCTTCTTCTTCCTCTGCCACACCCCTTGCTGTACCTCACGAATTCACTACGTCGGCGCTAGCAATACCTCCCCAGTACATAGGTAACCAAGGTAGCTTTGATATATGTATAACTACCGCTAGTCCGAGCTTAAGTTCAGCTACCATCATTCGGGAAGAGGGTCCTGCCTTTTCACCACCAGAAAATCAGTTGGAGATATCCGTTGGTGGTAACCCTGGTAAACCAGCAGGAATTTCTCTTATTTCTTGGAACATCGCTGGTCTTACCGGCAAATTAGGTACACCCTTCTGGACCAGTTTTTTGGGGGAGGGTTTCGATCTAATCCTACTTCAGGAAACTTGGTGTCCAGACCTAATTAACATTGAAGGGTATGTATCCTTCTGCCTTAGAGCAACTAAATCTAGCTCGGGCAGGGCTAAGGGGGGCCTTTTATTGTTAATGTCAACCAAGCTGTGTGAATGTACAGTTAAATACAGCACAACCGTGGGGACATACAGCCAAGTTATTAGGGTGGAGTGCAGGAAGAACATTGATTTAGTTATTGTTAATTTTTATAATAATATTTTTGACGCAACTAGGGGGGATATTTTGCTGCCTCTAGAAAGGGAAATCAATAAGGCTCTTGATATCTCGAAAAGAAAGGCTGAGGTGGTTTGGGCTGGTGATTTTAACTTGCAGCCCTGTCGTCTGTCCAATGTGAATAACTGTGGTTTCGATGCAGTACCAATTAGCCATTGGGGAGACCAGGGGGGGAGGGAGGGCTCTCCCCATTTTCAACACTGTAGCTATGGTTCCACTTTAAATAATATGCTAGTCATGCTAGATATGACCCTGTTAAATTGCAATGTTAATAACCAGGCAATTATATGCCCTACATTTACAGGCAGGGGTGCATGTTCTTTTATAGACCATATTTTGCTGTCCAGCAGTGGAGCCTACACGGATTTGTACGTGAATGAAGAAAGTCTCAGTGACCACAACAGTCTACGTGTTACCCTCTTGGGGCACGGTACCTCATTAGTTTCAGAGGGTAAATGTACAACTGACATAGTGCCTGTTAGACCAAAGGGCCTGAGGATTAAATGGACAGGTTTAAACTCCAAAGCTAAGCAGAAGGAGGTCGTTATGCTTTGTAAGAACCAAATTAATTATTTCTTAGATGATGACAGTGATTCTGGCGGCTTAATAGATTATTTTGTATCCATGAATAGCTGTATTGATGGTATTTTTACTAAGACCCCGTTAGCTAATGGCGGCCCAAAACAGGGGTGGTTCGATAAGACATGTATAGTCGCCCTCCGTGACCTAAAGAATGCGCTAGGCACTAAACCACGTGTTAAGACGGACATACAATATCTCAGGGCCTGTTATAAAACAGCTATTAGTAAAAGGAAAAGGGTTCTGCAGTCTGAGGCGTGGGACAAGTTGAGGGAGGCGGCAGAGACCAAAAATAGTAAACTCTATTGGGAAACAATTAACAGCTCGTTTCTCAATAAAGAAAATGTCCCAGAACTGACCTCATACGTGGCATGTAGTGACTGGGTTAATCATTTTTCTAAAATTTTTAATCCGGAAAGGTCAGCCTCTGAGTTATCCCCACCAGTTATAAACCCATGGTTGCCCCTTTCGATGGCTATAACACTAGAAGAATGTCAGGAAGCTATCTCTTTAAGTAAAGGAGGAAAGGCCCCCGGCCCCGATGGGGTTCCGCTGGATTTATACAAAGACGAAACAGCGTTATGGGCTCCTATTTTGGTGAGGGTTTTTAATTGTGCGGCCGAAAGTGAATTTCCTTCTACTTGGGGTCAATCGATTATCATTCCCTTACATAAGAAAGGTGACAAGGCAGAGGCCTCTAATTATCGTCCTATTTCATTACTGGACGCCTCTGTAAAGGTGATGAGTAGGATTTTGCTGAAGAGGCTAGAAGATTGGGCAACGGATTTTAACATTTTAACTAGAGTCCAATACGGCTTTCGCAAAGGCCTGGGTACACTGGACCAATGCGTAAATCTGGACCTTTTAATTAGTAAATATACTGTGGCTAAAAGTGGCAACCTCTTTTTATGTTTTGCTGATCTGAGCAGCGCTTTTGATTTGGTTAACCATAACATACTCTGGGAGGTTCTGCTTGATGCCGGGGCACCTAGGGAAATAGTGTACTTTTTAGCTAGATTGTACGAAAGACTTTCATGTAAAGTCCGCTATGGCACCCTTGGCGAATGTACCCCGTTCTTTAGAGTGTCCCGGGGCATACGTCAGGGTTGTGTTTTAGCTCCGCTTTTATTTTCCCTTTTTATTAATGGTGTCGACCGATTTTTGACCGACATCCCAGCAGACGCCCCTTTGATTGATGGTAAACCTGTTCCGCTGTTACTTTATGCGGATGACGCTGTTCTTTTATCTCGAACACAGTTGGGCCTACAGCGCCTGATTGATAATTTTATGCAGTTCATTCAAGCTAGGCGGCTTCGTGTGAACAAAACTAAGACATATGTAATGTCATGTGGTCAGGCAGCCAAGCAGGTAAAGCACACTTTCTTCCTCGACAAGGAAAAGTTAACTTCTGTCAAGTCATTTTGTTATCTGGGAATAACATACAATAATAGAGGGTCTTGGAATGTGGAATTTGAGGCCGTAAAAACAAGAATGTTACGGTCAACTAGTAGCATATTTCGTTTTGCCTCTAAACTCGGCTCACGAAGTATCCTAGACATGATGAACATTTACAATGTATGCTGTGTCTCCTCTGCTCTGTATGGGGCAGGGGTGTGGGGTCACTGTGAGGGTATTTCTTTGCAGAAGGAGGAAAACAAGTTTTTAAGGAGAATGTTATGTGTTCCCCCTTCTGCCTCAATTCAGCTGATCCACGAAGAAGTTGGGATCGAGTATATTTCCGACTTGGCAGCAGTTCGGCCACTTTTATTGTGGCGTTCTATTTGGGCTAAGCCGGAGACTCGATTCACCAAGGATATCATCCTTGACTGTATAGGTTTGGATCACTCCTCACGTGTATCATGGTTAAGATACATTCATCGTTGGTATCTACGTCTTTTTAACATTGACGTGTTTCGTGAGCCTGAAAAAGTTGTCTCCATTTCTAAAAAAGAAATCAAGCTAACGTTTCTTAATTTTCGTAAGGCCGAACGAGACAAAGCCGTTGGCAATCATGTTACTATAAAATTTTATAAAGACCTAAATCTAGTTCCCGGACTACAATCTTATCTTGTATTTGTGACTCGCCCTTCTCACCAGTATGTGTTAACACGGGTCAGATTAGGCATTGTACACCATCTGGTTGCTTTTCCTATTATAAAAACTAGTTCAAATATACCCTGTCCATGCGATAGCACCTCTAGGCAGAGTAGTTGCCATTTTTTGCTTTTTTGCAAATTTTATCAGTACTTTAGGATAAAATACCTTAAACCTCTCTTCATTAAATATAACATTTGTACCACACAAACAGCATTGATATTTTTATCTTCATTAGAGAACGAGGAGACTTGTTTCTTTTTGGCTACTTTTATTTTAAAATGTACAGCTGCCAGGAAAAGTATTGTATTATAATGTTATCTACTTACCTGTCTGTACTCATGCTTTACAGCTGCCAGGACCTGTTTATGATGATATTACTGTTTTACGCTCCTGTCTGTATAGTTATGCCTCCATTTTTAAAATTTTTTATATCAATTTCTGTAGTAAGGTATTACTAAACATGAAGTGGTCCACAGTATCGAATGATTATTAATAATTTTAAACGTTCAGTTCCCCATGAAAAGTCTAGTGAGTAACTCCTACTGATCCCCAGCTAATCAATATAAGAATGTCTGTATTTTACAATAATATTGGCCTATAGAGACGTGATTATTTCCAATTTGATGTATTTAGCCTTTTTTTCTTTCTTGGTATAATTATATGGTGATTTTAATATTTTAATCATGTATTTCTGCTTGTATGATTTGTATGTACAAATCGAATAAAAGCTTTTGAAATTGAAATTGAAATTGAATGAAGCCACTCAAGCCAAGGTGAGTCAAGGAAGGGAAGTGATATTAGCTAGACCAGTGAAGAAAGGGATATACATTCCATAAAACCCAGTCTCTCTGGTTTCAGAGTCTCGCCCCGTCATGCCACCTGTCCATTTTCTTCCCCACATCCCCAAGAGAACAATACTTTACTGAAACCTTGATCCAGGCTCAGGATTGTGGAAATGGAAGACACAGCAATCAGTCCCGCTTAGCAACTAGGTGTGCTGGAGTTTTCACAAGGGAGGTCTGCTAACAGTGTCCCTGTGTTTTGCTGAATTTAGAAAGGCTCTTCACCATTGCTGGAAAAAATACACTCTAGATTTAAAGGAGCAAATCCTTTTTCTTCACTTTCACGTGATACCTTTACCTTTTTACAAATGGGAAAGTGTATTTACTTTCAAATGGCAACTGGATATTTTTTTGCACCTTTACAGATGCTCTATGCATCTTCTACTGGTCTTTAATCTCACCACTAAACCAATACTTTGCAAACATTTCTTCTTACCTAATAATACTATTGATGAGGGGAGGTTACTCCAGCTTATCAACAAAAGCTTTCTGAAATGCAATAGAGTCCCTTGTCAGGCCAGCTGCCCCATAAGTCTCATATCTGTCTATGCGTAGTATGCCTACTCTATTTCACATGTGTGATATCAGATGAAAGTATTTCAGCCAATACTTCAGCTAGCGGCTACTTCACAAGGTAATGCTAGGTAAGTAGGATTTGAGGCAAGACTTATAATTACATACCTATCTTGGGTAGGCCATGCACTATTATTCTACGTCATTATCAACCTTGGTATAATGTCATATAACTCTCTCAACACAAGACTTACATCTAACCACCTGGTGAGCAACCAGCAAAGACCCAGTGATACTGACCAAGTGCTGCAACATTGACAGTCGTTAATCTACATGACCAGGCCACTGTATTCACCCACCAGTGAATAGTTTTGTCAATTTCCTGAGGTAGGTAAATTTCACAGCAAAGCCTTGAGCTTGGAATGAGCCAACTGCTTTCACCTGATCCTGTCTAGACATAGTCTGGGCCTGTTCAGTTCATCCACACTCAGACAACATGTTTCATTTCTAAAAACACAATCAATGCCAGACAGTCAGGTACAGTGTCTAAACTCCTCGTTCTCCTTCTTCATGTATCCCTCACAGATGATCTATAGTTGAGGGATACATCTGGTGAGATCAGTATTGTATGTGAAGGGTAAGGCACTCTTTAGCTCCCAATGGGGACATTGTAAAGGAATGTCTCAGCCTAAGGGCAATAACTGTTCTTTGAAAAATACCACCCTCTCAGGTTTAATACTGAAGCAGCAGTCACATGAGCTAAGCCAGTTTATCTTTCATCCTGAACTAAAGTGGACATATGTTCTTGCTGCCTTTCTTCCTTCTGTGCCTGCTAAAGGCTTTTGAATTCTCTTTCAGAGTATCTGCCACCCAGCTACATGAATATGTCATCATGTTAGGACGTTTTTACTTAACTATAGGAAGATTTAAATCAGTTTGTCTTTGGTGAGGCATAAAGGAGTGCAGTGGTATGACCTGAGGTTGGATATGAAGGAATAGAGTTGGTGGATAGTTCTGTGAACTGGTGAGAATGGTGCTGTAGTAGGTCATTTTTATGTTGTTTATAAAGAAGTTGTTGATTATCATTGGCTTCTGAAAACTGAAAAAAAGATGATGGGGATGTGAGTGGGTTTGCCTAGAGTTTGAATGCGTTGACAAGTGCCTTGCTTTCATTTTGTCATTCATTGATGACTTTGACCTACTCATACATTTTGGTCTGCTGAGTGGAGTATTTTCAGGTAGAGCATTTGGTTTTAAGGGCGAGGATATCTTCAGTTGGTGTTTACCTGCATCAGATCCTTTCTTCACTTTAGATTGGATGGTATGTTTTAGCTACTCGGTATAAGGATGTTTGGGGATGTGAATAGCAGTGTTGACTCGCTTGTACCGAGTGTGGTAGGGCAAAATAAATTCATTTTACTTCATAGTGTGATTTGCTTCTCCCTCGGGTGTCTTCCAGGAAGCTCACAGCAGGAGAGCAGTGCCAGGATTGGATAGAGCAGGCTCCGAAGAGCACTGGAGGTCTGTGCTTTCTCTAACTCAGCTTTCAAAGACAGTCAGGTTATAGAACTTTAAAATGCACATATCTGGCTGGCCGGCCCAAGATGGCAGGCCAAAGAGACATGCATCTGTTAAAGCACACTGCTCCCTGCTGCTGCCACTCCCTGCTGCTGCCACTCGGCAGCGCTGGCCCGACCTGACACCTAGTTTGGGATAGGTTGCTGAAAATTAAAATGGTAATAAATAACCTTTATCACCATTTTATTTTCAGCCAGGCTATCTTGAGTCCAGTGGCGCAGTGAGCATGGGTCGCACGCCTGGGCACACCCTTAGCCAGTTAGGGTGTACATTACAAAATAAAATGACAAATGGAGTGTTGAAGCTTTTCAAACACTCACCCCCAGTCACAGATCAGGGTTTTATCCACTGTTATTTTGCTCGCCACACCAACCCAGTTTCGAGCCAGCCATATGCAAATCAGTCTTAGACCTGTTCCCCATGGGGACAGTCTAGCCCGAACTGCCAAGCCATCTCCTCCCTGGACCGGAAAGAAGCATCCTGGGAACGGTTTAGGGGACTCACCCCTCATCAGCTAGAATAGCATGAATCCAATGGTGCAGCGAGCAAGGGACCCACGGATGGGCATATCCTTAGCCACTTAGGGTACATATAGCAATTTCACAAAATAAAAAGATGGACAGCGTGTTGAAACTTTTCAAACAGTCACTTCCAGTCACAGATGTAGGTTTGATCCATCGCTATTTTGCTTCTCACATCACGCCTGTTTGGACTCAGCCATATGCAAATCAGTCTTGACCCTGCACCACATGGGGACATTCTTGCCCGAACTGCCTGGACTCCTTCCTGTAGCCATGGTGCCTTCACATGAAAGAAAGACATGTGAAACGTTGAGTCCCAGAGAGACCTCTTTCTAGAAGACTTCATATTGAATACACTGTGACCCAAGAGACTGTGCAAATTATTCTCTATTGAGAGAGCGCACTGGGCCCCTGCGACTCCTCCCAAACCAGAGGCTCCTCCACAGACAATAATTGCATGATCTTCAATTACTGCAATCGTGACGCTATCCTGCAAAAAGCCAGTGCAAAAGGGGACATACATTTCGAGAAAACTCTGATCCGTTTTTTCCCTGACTTTACGCTGCAGGTGCAAAGGTAAAGGAGGAGCTTCGAAGCAGTAAAGAGGGAATTCAGAGAATGGGAAATCAAATACATCATGCTCTTTCCAGCAAAACTCTGAGTAATCGCAGAAGGCAAGACCTGGCACTTCAACTCCCCAGAAGAGGCATGGGAATGGCTGGAGCGGTGGCATACTACTAATCGAGGCGGTGGCGGGGGGACAAGACCTAGCAGAGGAGGACCAGAGGGAAGCAAGAAGAGCAGAGGGCAACCGGAACAGAAGGAAGCAGAGGACGCTCATACAAAACATCCAGAAGTCGGGGGAGTACTGCAAATTGAATATTAGAGAGTTCCAGCTCTGTGAGAGCCCCGGAGCACTGGCTGAAACAATGACATTGGTACTGTAAACAAACTTCAGCCGCTGGGCTGGAGACTAGTTATTCCTTTTCAAACTGGACTTCAAAACAGCAATGGTTCCTAATGGGGATCGATAAAAGTAACTGTCTTATATGGTACCTAGACGTAGCAGAGATGCCCCCTATTGTATTTGGTATACGTTAATAGCTGGGTGACAGGCACTCTGCAGGTGGGGAAGTTGGGGTATGTATGGCCTATGTAGCAGGGTGGGGGGTACCATTTAGAGGAAGTTGAGATGTTCTTACGATGTTTTCAGCAGACAGTCAGGTGCTCAGAAAGGGGGTCAAGAGAAACAAGTACAATTCAAGACACAAAGAGTCAACCAAAAGAATGAGGTTAGTGAGCCGGGGTGGGAGGGAGAGAGATCTTATATTATGATGACTCCTGAAATTGTCCTAAAATCTGTGAAGATATGGTCCTGTAATCTCAACGGTATTAATGGTGGGATAAAGTGGACAGCAGTGATGCAATTTATTAAAAGGCAATTCCCTAACATTAATGTGTTACAAGAGACAAATCTCCATGGGAATCTGTGTAAGGCGTTGGACAGATTCGGCTACACTCTGTTGGCACATTCAGGCTACTCGTCCAGTTCCAGGGGAGTCAGAATACTGTGTAAAGCGACCCTCTTATCCATAGAAAGTCATGGACAGACCCATTATGGAGGTTTGTGGCAATAAGTGGCCATTGGGAGGGACGGATACTGAACATCTGCTCGGTATATGCCCCACCGGGTCTCCAAACCCCTACGCTGGACACATTTGGCCCATTGCTACTAGAATTTCCAGAAGACAGACTGATAGTTTGGGGGAGACATGAGCGACATTGTCTCAGTGGAGATGGATGTCCAAGGGGGAGCATCGGCAGGACAGAGTTTGAGACCACTTAGGGACGTTCTCCTGACAATGGGTTTAAGTGATATATGGAGACACAAACACTCCTTCACTAGACAATACACACACGTCAGTGGCCCATGAGAACCTCTCCAGGATAGATTACCTCATCACACAGGCCCAAGGTCTGGGAAACTTTCACAAAGCCACTCACATAGCTTGAGCGTTGTCAGATCACTCGCCAGTGGAGGTTGTCCTTGAGGGTATATTAAAAGATCACACCTTGCCCCCGATATTTGACCCCAGGTGCCTCAAAGATGTGAAATTCAAATATGCCTTTAGGAAAGGGGGTGAACACTTCTGACAACATAGGCTCGGTGGACACCAAGGTAACACTTTGGGAAGCATTTAAAGTAGTAATCAGGGGCAGGGCTTAGGCCCAAATAGGATCATTGGAAAAAGAAAAGAGGTTACAGTGCCTTGCCCTGGAGACCACCATATCTGCTCTAGAGACCCAGGTGGTGGAGTGAGGAGCAATGGCATTGGACATGAGACAAAATTTAGAATTGCACCAGAAGGAGCTGCGTGATTTGCTAAAGAACAGCGCCAGAACGCAGGTGCTAGCCACCCAAACCAGACTATATGAAGTAGGGGTAAAAGCCAGCAAACTATTGTTGTTGTTAGACAAGAATAAAAAGAAAGACAAATGGGTCCCAGGCATAGTGAACAGAATAGGCCACTGACAAGAGACGGGCAAAGAGATAGCAGATCCGTTCACCACGTATTATGAGTTACTGTAAGCCTCCACATCCAGTAGGATGGAGATGGACTGTACAGAGCTTCTAAGGGACATAAAATTGCTGCATTTATCCACAGAAGAAAGAGATATGTTGGAGGGGGTCCTGACGGTGGAGGAAATTAAAACCGCAACACGCACCCCGCAATTAGGGAAAGCGGTAGGACCAAATGGTCTGCCAGTAGAGCTATTCAAGTGCATGCTCGACAAAGCAGCGGAACACCTTCTCAATATGTACACTGAGGCCAGGGAGGAGGGTGCTCTCGCCAGGACCAGAGGACGGCTATGATCATGGTAATCCCCAAGGAAGCGAAATCCCTGTTGAAGTGTGGGTCTTACAAACTAATATCCTGATGGAGATGAACTATCTTTTTTCCATTCTGGGCCACCTGGGCTTTGGTCCGAATTTTATCGGATGGTTTAGACTTCTCTACCACCAACCACTGGCAACGGTGTGGGTTAACACTTCAGTGTCCTGGGTGTTCTAGCTCCAGAAATGGACTCGGCAGGGATGCTCTCTCTCCCCGATGTTATTTGCCCTGGCTCTAGAGCCACTGGCGGCGTGGGTGCGGCTCGACCCCCTGATTTGGGGCATTCCGGTGAGAGTGGAATGCGACAAACGCATATCCCTATATGCGGGCAATATTCTGCTGTACGTTATAAGATGAAGGCAGTCCATTGATAGAATATTGCAGATATTCTTTATCTACAGGGACTACTTGGGATACCGTATTAATTGGGATAAATCTCTGTTGTTCCCGCTGGTGGGTGGTGCTCCCGAACTCACGTTACGATGTAGGGTGCTGGTTGAGATGCAGGACTTCAAATATTTAGGGATATACACTGACTAGGAAGCCCCAAAGGATATCAGCGCTTATTACTGGGTCTCCCAACTAGTCAATGTGAATGAATCGGTATTCAGTGATAGAGCAGAACCTTCCATTATTGTACGACTAGGGATCAGTTCAGAGCCTGCCGACACACACACAGGCAGCGGTGGGAGTGTGGTCAGCAGTGATGAAATTCCTGGGTTGGGAAGGCACATTAACACAGACTACCCCACTTTGGGACAACGATCAGCTGAAAAGGGTGGGGCAGCTGGCTAGCTTCACTAAATGGAAATTGCTTGATTTGGTCTTACTTGGAGATGTGTGGAGAGGGCATGCATACATTACTTTTGACACCCTGCAACACATATATGAAATAGGACAAGGGGAGTGGTTGAAATACCTACAACTGGGCCACGCCCTTAAGAGCCATATATGTGAGGGGGAAGATCTGGAGGAGGTGTCTTCGCTAGAGGACCGACTGCTGACTGACCCCTTGACCGGATAGGCAATATCGTTAATATATAAGAAAATAATGAACAACGCCACAACCCCCTGGGAGTGTTAGAGACAAAATGGGAAAGTGATTTAAGCCAACTAGATGACGAAGAATTGACAGAGGCCTTACAGGGCCCGAGGGAGGTGGTGATACGTTCCAGATTCTGACTTATCCAGCTTAAGGTTCTTCACTGGGTATATTATGCAAAGGCAGTGCTGCACCGGCTGGGAGGTGCCGAGAATGGGATGTGCCAGAGAGGTTGTGGGCAGGAGGGGACTTTCTTCGGTCTGTTATGGGACTTCCTGGTGTACAATCATAGCTTGAAACAGGTAGAATCATGGCCACGGTGGTAGGAGCTGAGGTCCAGGTTGAACCCAAGTGGTTCCTGTTGCTGATCTCAGGTGAGGAGGTCTGACCTAGACACCTGAGACTATGGCTGACATTGGCCGCAGTAATAGCAAAATGCAACATGGCAAAAAGTTGGAGAGCGGCCGCCCCGACAGTGTCGCAGTGGAAAACAGACTTAGAGTGGTGTCGGCAGGCAGAACACAGAATATTTTTAAGTAGAGGTTGCCCAAGGAAAGGGGAGAAGATTTGGGGGTTCTGGTGGGCCCATCGGGGTCTTTAGGGGGAAGGGAGGTTCCAGCATGAATGTGGCTCCATGACGCTAGGCTCTCATTTTTCATCTGTAATACTCCAAGAGAATTTGATGGTACAATTTGGCAATACTTACTGAATTGTGTACTTGACATGTATTCCGAGCACTTTGCAATTAAAAGAGTTGTAAAAAAAAATGCAATGCTGAAAATTAATGCACCAGTAAAATCAGGTGAAGAACCGCAATGATTCCCTTATGCCTAAATACCCTCACTCCACTCAGCACAAATAAAAAGACATGAAAATTGTGATACCAATGTCCACCGGTGTTGAACTGTAAATGAGGATCAACGTGTCAGTTGCTGCAGAATTCCAAACATAGCTTCCACTGTGAACAGCAAGGTAGGAATGTGTAAAAATGAAGAGACATGTGTCATAGCTAAATACTACAAGAAATTGAATGAAAAGGCACGCCTGTCACTGAAATAAAACAACATTGCGCAGACACAAGCACATGGGAAGCAAGGCGTGACTGTTGCAACAAATTAACCTTGGGTATAGAACAGACAAGTGAATGACCAGGCGTGCCTGTTGCCGCAATTCTAAAAATATCAGCTGTGCTGAAGGCAGGCCAAAGATGCTTGAACTTTGTGGAGACTACAGGCAAATGGAGAACAAGGCATGCCTATTGAAGCAGTATTAAATTTAACAGCTGTAAACAGGCTGAAGTAAACGTGCCTGTTGATGAACAGATCTAACAAGCTCTGTGCTCAAAGTATGGCCCTCAGCATCCCGGCGTTATGTGCAGGGTGCACAGTGATGCCGCTCCAAACCCTAGCTGCCCATATAACAGAGAAGATGGCTGCAGAAAAATGTGAACAATGGGGCTCGCTCAAACACAACCTGTAGTGGTAGGAGCCAACAGTAAATAGAATGCCCACGCCAGCAGCACTCCACTGACTCTGACAGCCCGTAATGCTGCCTGTTGAGTAAGCTCCCACATAGGCCCAGGCCCCCCAACTGCAGCACAGACAGGGAAATCCCAACAATAGTCCCGTGCCCACAGAAATGCTGCACTTGCCTGAAAATAGCCCCGCACTGCTCCGCACCATGGCTGTGGAAAATAAATGCCTAACTGTGCACTTGCCAGAAAGTTAAGGAAAATTGACAAACGCTCGTACAAGTACTATTCAGGGCTCCAACCGGCTCGAGTCACTCATCGCCAAAAGTGTGTTGCAAAGAACAGCACAAAACAGGAAGGATATCCAGAACTCTGTTGTTTTACAATGTGATGCAGTGCCCGCAATGAAATTTGTTTTATTTATTTCATTGTTTACTTACCTCCGTTCATCGATATTCCGGTGTTTACTACCCCCACCCTGCCCCTCCTCCGCCCTGCCTCACCACCCCACAGAACTCCCTCCACGGGCCGCTACTGGTCATTTACTTTGAGACACAACAGCACACGATCACCCTGGCAGTTTATCTCTGGCAGAATAATTGTCTGCCCCAGAACGCTCTACCAGGATTGTCGTGGCAACATTCTAATACAAGGTTTCATTACAAATGGAACTACGGTAAGCCAACAAAAATCTGTTCAAAGTTAAGTCTGACTGCTCATCAGCCAAGCTACCAAGTGTTGAGCAAGAACTCATTTATTGAGACTTGACTGGACTCTATGTGTGACTGTGGTGACTGGCTGTAGGTACCTACATGCACTTACCAATAAACCACCTTCTAACAAGTAGTCACCTCCATAGATAGAAATTCCTTGTGTTGTTCTGACCTAGTGCCATTTTCTGCTTGAATTTCCATTCCAAACATGGTTTTCTAAAATTCACAAGAGGTATCACCCAGTGGTGCCGCTGAAATTACCAATGCATGCCTTTAAAAGGGGCAAGAATATTAGGGACCATGTTGTTCGGTCCTTCCTTCCCCCTGTGGAACCCAGAACTGTACTATCACTTTGGAATCTTCCACCTGTGACAGGCCATCACAGATGCACTCAGTGCAAAGCGTGTAGTAATTGCATCCAGACAAAGGTCTTTGAATATAAAGAACATAAGATTCCTCTAAAATCACATACGAACTGCAATTCCTCTAATGTTATCTATGCTATTATCTGTGATTGTGACCTGATTTATATAGGCCAAACCCAGCAAAAGGCCAAAGTAAGGATTTTGCAACATGCAAGTAGGATCAGGTGTGAGGTGGCTGGAGCTCCACTAGTTGACCACTTTAAAACTGCTAAACATGCACCAGAGAATTTTAAGTGGGTTATTCTAGAGAAGATTACATTGGGTCCCAGAGGTGGGAGTGTCTCTAGTATCCTTAACATCCGGGAAGCCAAATGGATGTTTTTGTTTAACTCTGTAACATTAGGACTGAACGAAACTGACAGTACCTTTGCGCAAATGGCAATCTTGCATTAAGCAGTATTGTGCATACTGTTTATTATGCAGAGAGTTCTTTGCAGTCACCAATCATATTTGCTGAACCTGTTATTAATAATTGCACGGCCTTTACCATCTTGTATGATAGGTACGCCGATTTGCTTTGATCTGCCAAATTTTCTGTTGTGCAATGTAATTAACATCTTTGGCGTGTACTTGTAATACCAGTTGACTGAAGTGCTATGTGGCCATTGCTAACATTAATGATAGATATATGGACTCTTCATTGTCAAAACTATTTCCCCCTTTTAATTCCAAATGATACCTATCCCGACACTACAACGGTGCTACTTTAGGTATGAACAATCCAAATTTCTCCTTTAAGGGTTAACACAATTTTGGCAACTACCTTTTGTTGCATGCCACTATCGAATTGGTAATTTCGCCAACACGATTAATTCCCTTGGAGTATATATACAAAAATATATTTTTTCTGGTCCTTCTCGTTACTACAGGCACGGGTAGTCTGTTTTCATTCTCTTTAGAAGTATACTGGTCATGTGATCGGAACTCCGATCCCGGAAGCTTTACAAATACAGCCTCACTCGCGACTCCGCTTTTACAAACTTGGATTTCAAATACCAGACCCCCGCGTTAGCCTTGGAAATTACCGTTTCAGGTATGCATATTGCAACTCTGATATAAGCATCTATTGATTGGCTGCATATCAAGCGATTATCTCTAAACTCATCGATTTAATAATTTCAGAAAATCGGACCGACTTATGCGGCCGGTTGATAGATATCGACCCCCACGAACTTGAAGGACGCCCACCAGATCCCCGTGTAAATTGTGCAATTCCCGTATTCAGGTATGCGCACTGTAATCTTGTTATCGCATCCTGGTGTCGGGCTGTATTTATGCGATTATTTACAATCAAGTCGCTTTAATCCTTTCAGAAACCGGACCCCTTTCCAACAGATACTGACCCCTACGAACGTATACCATGCACACCAGACCCCCGTGAAAGCCCTGCAAATTCTTTTTTCAGGTACGCACACTGTGATGCTTGCCAATGTATCCATTTTCATAATTGGCTATGTCTATGTGAATATTGACGAGTCCAAATTTTAATATTTTCAGCAATTTGATTGACCCCCTCCCTGGGCTAACGGCTCAACCATTCACTCCAGGTAGGCCCCGTTTTTCGAACCTCCTGCTACTACCGAGCCCTCTTTCTATGGTTGGTGACCTGTCGATAATTCACCTTTTGCAGGATCGTGACTTATGCAGCAGATTCTTCACCTACCATGCGATCATGCTAAACTGATGAGGTAACCAATTTTGATGTGCTCCTTGTCATTTCCTGACATCCGATTCTGTGATTACCAACCTAGTTGTCTATTTGACAGATATACTGAACGGTGTACCTCCAGCATATCTGGCTCCTGTTCAATCTGCGAAATTCCATTTCGAGTGAGTCCATTCTTCTTAACATGAGATTTTGTTTCATCTCTGTAACATAAATGTGAGCATCGTAGTGGAAGTGTTCACATTCTGTTGTCACATTAGACGTATCAATGCAAATTGCGTTATATTTGGCAATGACACCATCCTCACTGGATGTTCCCTGTCTAACCTGCAGTTTCTAATCTGGGTGATTCTCACCACTCATATATTCCTCGTATTACCTTGGTTTCAACTTGTGTGCTTCCCTGATAATACTCCCTCTCTGACCATCTACAATTGTATGTTTTATACCTAATATGGATCAATATGACCATAATTGAAATTAATATTTATTAATTCTTTGCGCAGATTCACTGCCCCTCCTGTATCTTTGTCCTGATGAAGACCCTCTAGCAAGGCCTTATTCCACGCCTGCACCAGTTTGGGTCGAAACGTCGACACTTGCTCTACTTCCAGCCTTCTCCCCCATTTACCATTTGTGATTCTGTTTTGATAGGCATGCTTTTGTTAGATTGATTTATGAATTTTGATCATTTGCCTGTGCTAATAAATTATTAGTAATTTTTCATTGAGGTCATTGTGACCACTCTGTTGTTAGTTGTATAGTTTCCTCACTTTCCAATCACTACCCTTCCCTTTCCATCCTGTCAGGGGCATCATTGATGACTAAATATTGATGTATTTTATGAATAGTGTTTTTATTGAATATTTCTGTGCACGTTGTGATTAAAAACAATATTGTATTATCTTTTTGAATCTAGTTGAGATATAATTTATACTTGGTTTGATTGCCTTAGTATCTGGGACCACTTTGTTTGCATCATCAATTCACCCAGGTCCCAGTGACTCATTGGGTTAACCCGTGTTTCTTCAGCACGAAATCATAGCTGAGCACATCAAAGTAACATATTTGTGCATAGCTGATGTTAAGTTTGAAACCAGGGTTCTCCTAGTGTCACTACTTTTCAGTAGCCTCTTGTGAGTATTAAGTGAGTCTGTCAATGAGAGTGTCCCTTTCTAATAGTCTGTAAGGAGTTTTGTTTTCTTTAAATATTTGGCTAACTTAGCAGCTATAGTAAATGGATTACCCCCTCGACTGAGTCTTTGGCACCAATGGTTTCATACTAGTGATGATATCTCAACTTTAGAGTTTAACTTATTAAATTCTCTACGTGCACTTATTAAACAGAACAATTAGGCCAAACTATGTGAAGACCGCGTGAGGTGTCTGTAAATGCCAGTGCTGTAAACGCCCACCAAGAAAGTTGCACTGCAGACACAATCTAACAGACCTACAAGAATCAGGGTGGAAGCACTCTGGATGCCTAATTTCATTGGCACATTGAATGCCACCGCACTTTGTGCATGGCTTTTGCCTTTTTATCAATCCTCTGCGAGGCTTGTCTTAACACACTAATCCTGTCATCATCCATCCATTGGTAAGTGCCAGGATGGCATACTTAGCATTTGCTGGAAGCTTCTTGTTCCCAGTTTTCATTTTCATGAGCCCACGTTGCCATCAAGGCACAGCCGAGAAAGAGGAGGGCGGAACTACAGCAGGAACCAGAACTCAGACGACACTCGAATTTAGGGCTAGATGTATCAAGCATGTTTGCGTTCTCAAACGGGCAGGTTCGCAGAATCTGTCTGTTTGTGAACACAAAAATTGCTTTTCCGATGCAGCAAACCTAATTTTGTGATTCAACATGTTACCGAATCGTAAAATGGGTTTGCGATTTTGTATTACGAAGGGATGTTTTTAAGGCTTCCCTTCCTAATACCGAATCGCATCGGTATGTATGAATGTTTTGAGACCGCAATTGCGGTAAAAAAACATTTACATTTTACCACCTACTTAAAGTAGGTGGTAACCCATTTGCAAATGGGAAGGGGTCACCAAGGGGTCACCCTTTGTGAATGTTTGTAAAACCATTTTGAAAAGCAGTCATGGACGTTGTGGTCTGCTGATCTCAGCAGGCCACCATCCCCGTGATATTTGCTATTCCTAGGGGGTCGCAAATTGTGAACTACCTCATTAATATTAATGAGGTAGGTCATTTACGACCCCCTAAGAATCACAAAAGGTGTACTATACACCTTCATACATTGCATTTTGCGATTTCCTAATTGCGAATCCTTGTGATTCGCAATTAGGGAACCACAAAATGCTAGCTAAATACATCTGGCCCTATGTGGCATGTCTTCCGTTCCAACAGCAAGTGTCGTGCACCTTTCCAAGGTACCTTCATTTGATAGAATGCAATGTGAAGAGTTAGTGAATATTAGAAAACAATGAAAATTATTGGATGAAAAATGCCATACAAAACCTCCAAGGAGTAGAAATGTAGAAATTGCAACAGACAAGGGTTCAATGAATGGGGAGAAAGGGATTGGATCAGGGAGAGTGACAGGGAGAAATCTAGAAAGATTTTTAAGAATGTGGAACTGTCAAAGAACTCCAACGGTGTTGCGACACAGTATGTGTAACACAATGCCCCCTTTTAAATGATCCATGCGTGAACAGGAAGTTGCGCCATGTTGGAATGGTCTATACCAAAGAACACCTTGAGATCATCTACCTTAAATTGGAAAAGGAAGTGACCTAACCCGACCTGAAGAAGTGCTTCCTATAAAAGGATTCCAGAAACTTCCTGCTCCATTTTACTAGAAGGAGCTGCTGCACCCAAAGACCTTGACCAGAAACTGGGGTAATGTGGACATCCGACTGAAAGATAAGGTTTGCACATCTCTCTGCCTCATTAGTTGGAGCAGGACTGCAAATAGGCATGGTGGTCTCACTGCTTTCCATGGCACAACACGACTTCATATTTACAAATTCTGCAATAGGTTGTCAAAAACAGATGTCATCATAATCGTGTTAGCAATGAAAGAATATTTTATATATCAACCTTTAGAAACTGAAGACTAACATGTATATCCTGTTCTAATTTCAATTCAACGTTTAAACTTTTCAAATATCATCTATTGTTACTGATTTTTTCTTGCTGCAGAAATTATTGATAATTGTGACTTTGTTTTTCAGTGAAGAAATTAGCTCCAGTCATATTGAGGAAGTCATGATTGAGCCTTTCACCACCTCAGCACGTGGATAATGATTTTGAGGACATCACTGGAAAGTGATTACTCTTTGAACTTATTGATTTTCTGATTGATGCATTTGATTAACATATTACTGTTGCTTACACCACAAGGTCCACATTATCAAAATTGACTGTAAGTTGGTTTATTGAACAGGTCAATACACTCATTAGCTCAGTGCATAAAGGTCCTTCCTGTGCCTGCTTCCTAAATCTACAATTCCCTAAACACAAACAATACCCTACATATAGTTAGACATTGTGAGCTTCTGTGCAGATATCTAGACAGCCCTCAGTCAATGAACAAAGAACAATGGATTTCCCTGCTGTAGCTGCTGTCTGGCATGGTTCTTGCTCATCCATAGCAGAGATGATCAGTCTTTGACATTACCCACCTTGAGGTGGTCCGCTGGTGCCCTGTGAAACCCTGTGATACAAGTGGCTTATGTGAACACCAGCTAGCCAGGCCCAAATAACACAGCTAGACTGTATACATGTTAATACCAGCCTTCCTTCGGAACAAGATCGGCCAATGAAAAGGTCTTATTGCCTGCTAAAGCACAACCCTGTATGTGGGAGAACCAGATAATCCCTGCATATTAATGTGGGTCTCAGTCACCTGCAGGGTGCACTAAATATCTGTTATCTAGAATCTGACACTCAGTCGACGTGTCCCTCATTTGTGTGTTTGCCCATGGTCATGCTTTTGTAACAGCAAGCATGCCCAACTACAAAGGAGAATCCTTCTTTCAGTGGACATATCCAATAACGTGTGAATGTGACACAAAAGACCATCTGCCACGAAAGCATGGAGCCGCCATTCATCCCTACTCAATGAACGTATGTTTTCTCTGTGATTGAGCAGAAGATGCATTCATTTTACTTTGGGCCTTCTCAAGTCATATACAAGCTTGGACAGCACATAAAGTAACAGGAGAGGTGGGTGGAATAATCTTAGCCACTGATACCTTCTCTGGGCCGCATTGCAGTCCATTGTATTGAGCTCATCTGTGCCAAACAGGGAGACATATGGAAACCAGTCTAGGCGCCACTGCCCAAGGGACAGTCCACACCTGACCTCCCTGCCCACTCCTCACTGAACAAGAACACGTGCAACACCAGACCCAGTTTCATCCCTGTTGGGTCTCATCAGTGAGTCACATCTTGAGTCTTGTGGCAGGATGAGCGCTGGCCCACTTTAAGGTGGACTTCCCCTCCCCCATACAAGAAGGTCCTTTAGCAATCACAAAAATCAATCATGGAATGCTTGAATTAATCTCAGTCACATATAATTAATCTGTGCAGTTACACACACGGGTCATTCATATGCAAGTAAGTCTTGGCCCAACCTAAAAAATGACGTCCAAACATAAGTGTCCGGCCAGACCCCCTCTCATAAAATGTCATGAAACACTATGTTATCCATTTTGTGATTCATTCAGATCTTTGAATTGCGAGTACTGCAAGCAATGTACGAGTTCACCTTTTTGAAGACCTTGGAAATAAATATTGAATATTAATGCACAGCTTGCGCATAAAAACCTGGCCTATGTGTGACCATATAACCCTCCGGTTATGAATCAAATTGCTAAAAACTGTTAAAACTGTTACGCATGAAAAATACTATTCTGATATCGGTTTCCAAAAGACCAAACGTCACGTTTGTGGTCGATGGCGATAAGTGGAAAATAATATTCCACTGAGAAATTAAACAAATTGTTCTCAGCAGTGACTGGATTGTGTAGAGTCATGCGTACAGTTTCTCAACAGTGTGTATTTCTGTCTCCGGCTGTCTATGATTCATAATTAACACATTACACATAGGAGCCAAGAGATACCACATGAATTATAAATAATTCTAGTCCGGGATAATATTCTGTAAAAATATGCTATGCCAAGCATAATCAACGAATTCACGATCAAGCACAAACATATACAAATTAGCGATACACGTCTTTAGTTGCAAATGTGTAGAGCAAAAGGAGTTAATTGTAATATTATGCTTCAAAGCCTCCAGAGTGGCAAATTATTATCTATATAATATTAATGAAAATCACAATCCAAATTTCCTATGGGAGGAATGTTATGGTCTGGCAGCAGACTCTGCTAAGCAGTTTTGAGATATTCAAACTGAATTGTACATAAAATTTAACTATATATGTAATTACAGTAAATAATGTTTTATCAACTTATAGTTATTAAAGATTCCCTTAAGATTTGAAGGTTCAGTCAGCGAGCACATCTTCTCATCATGCTACGACGATTATACTATAGTCATAAAGTGTACGCAGTAGGTAAAACCTAAAGTAATTTTAATAATATGGTACTCTTATGGGAGCCACTCTGACAACTGTATTTGAAAATACATTAGCAACTGCTGGGTTTTAGTACTATTATGAATGTATCTGTGCACATATTGGAAATGATTATATTACAGAGGCACAATCATGCCTCTGGAGTCACTTTGTAGGAAACCTCGTTTTTGCACTCCGAATAACTTTGACCCCTTTCTCATCAATTTTCACCAAGCTTGCTGAAAAGGATGAACTCATTGTTGGCAATCCAAATAGGCCTGTTATTGTATCTGATTCTTATTGCCCGGAGGGAGATTTGTAAATTGTGGAAAGATTCAAGGCCCCCACTATATGAGAACTGGCTGAGCGCTTCATTTGGTATGGCCGGCTTGGACCAGGGACATTTGAAAGACAATAATATTAACATCTGGTCACTGCTCTTAACATGGGGTAGAGAAATGAGACTGGTTCAATGTCCCTGGGTCCAATGATTACATCAAGCTTCGAACAAAGAAGCTGGCCTGGTTAGGCCTAAAGCCTATGCAGTTGCAGAAGTCCGGGGTGCTCAGGTCGGAAGGATGGCTTCTTGCTTTTTTTGCAGACGCTATATGGTGACATGAGGACAAAAAAAAAAAAGCTTGCTGAAAAAGTCATTTAGAAGTCAAGATTGGAAATTGCCAAATTTGGCTGTGTCCCCTAAATACCTTAACAACAGTATCAATGGGACAGAATATCGAAAAGAAAATATCGATAGGTAAGTAAATCTAGATTGTATATATCTAACTCCACATATATGCATCTAGGCATTGCATATATCTTCAAGGTATGTAGTTGTGGAGTTAGGAATAGTAATCCTAAACTTTCCTTTGTGCATTTACATTTTCTGCGCTCTATATTAGTATGTGAAAGTATTGCTGGTGTCCATAGTCAGTAGTAGAATTTGGAAGAGATTAATGAAACAGATCAAAGTTATAGATGGGTCCACAAGCATGCCATTTGGCAAATAACATCTGTGTTCCATAGTAAAGAGTCTCCATGCATAACACTGGAAGTGCTAAACGAAAGTCCATTGACTTTTAAAGGCTTTGGTGTCTTATATGTTATTTTTTGCCTATTCTTGGTTTGGTGAATTTTTCTCTATTTGGGATATACAAGGAAACATGTGACTGCCCAGTGCATAGGTTTGCGTTCTCCCTAAACATTACAGATAACAGTTTGGGAACGCAGAAAAATATCAAAAAAGCATACATACCTTTCGGCATATGCAGATTGGGCACTCATATCCCCGCCCTCCATAGTTGGAAAACAAAGCCTTCACCCCCCCTAATGTCTGAAAACAGTGGGAGAAAAAGAAATCAAAGTTAGCACAGTGGCAAAGCCTATGGAGCATAAAGTATGGGTGGAGGGCTCTTGACCCTTCAAACTTGCTGAGGTCACTCTCCAAGCATTATAACAGGCCGAGGAGAGATCAAAAATGAATAAAGACCTTTTCCTCCATTCCCCCTTAACCTGGCCAGGACCAGGGGATTACAAATACACCCCCAATCTGAGAAGGGTGGAGACAAGCAGCTGGAGAGGAGTCATTGGCCTTGACATGCCTTTTAAAACAAACCAACCCTTCCTGCCCAAGGGGGTGTTTACTTTTCAGACATTCCCAGGTTGAGAAGGTTCATTGTTACACAGCTCCCCCTCAGCATGGCTGAAGAACAGGAAAAATGAAAATAGGACACTAGGGCAGTTATTCCATGTGTTTTGTCCCTCTGTTATATAGCTCAAGTGTGTGGTGGAATTTGTCTGATACCTTCTGTCTAGCTCAAGGTGGGAAGGTGGGGTGCTTGGTATCCCCTCCCCTAACACATTGGCCAAGTGTGAAGGAATTGCTAAAAAACCTTTCCGTGCAGCAAACTGGGTGATTTCCTAAAGCTTCTACACCTCTGCAATGCCCAGGTGTAGGGGATATTGTGTTTACTTGCCATCTTGCACCTTTGTTCTCTAACCCCTGCCTTGTCTTAGAAGGATTGTAGTCCAAATTCAAAGGGCTAAGGTAGGCTATCAATAAATGAAAATCAAACACACTAAGGACCAAACAAGGGGTGTCTAAAGACCCAGCCAACATCAGCCTCCAAAACACAGAACACACATAAAGGACATGGCAAGTGTATCTTAAAATCAACTCAAGAGTAGTGTTAAGCAACTAGATGTCTCTTGTAATATTATATAATCCTTAAAGGCCGAAATTCTCACCCACCCTAAAGTGGCATGCTTCATCATCGGTTACATCTATGTGAGCTGGATGGTGTTGGTGAGAGTGCAGTGCAAAAGGAAGCGAACCATGAAAAAGGTGATTTAAAAATGCCTCTGTTATTCTCACCAACACCGTCCTGCTCACATTTGTGTAACCTCCATAATAGTAGGCTGCTCAAACAAGAAGTTTTCGACAACAATTGTTTCATCAAAACAAATTCATTTTCACACTCATTGTTCCAAGTGAAAGTTGATCCTTTCTTTAGAAGAAGCCTCATATTTTCTGTCTTATGTGCAAAGTTAGGGATGAATTTTGCATAGTATTCGGCCATACCCAAGAACTTTACCACTTGTTCTTTATCGCTCGGACTGCCTAAGTGATGAAGAGTGTCTACAAGCTCTTTCTTGGGCTCTATACCTGAACCAGAGTTTTTGAGACCAAGATAATCTATTTCTGTGAGATTGAATTTACATTTTATTGCTTTAAGGGTGAGACCATTAGTCTCTAGAATCTTTAAAACCTGTCTCACTCTGTCATCATGTTCTTTCTTGTTACAACCATAAACAAGCATGTCAACTTGGTATATCTTTATGCCTTTGACGTTACTAAAAATGTGTTCCATCATCCTCTGAAAGACGGCAGCAATAGATATTAGCCCAAAAGACATTCTAAGGAACTTGAAAGTCCCAAAGGGCGTAATAAATGTTATTAAATCTTGTGAATCTGAGTGTAATTTCACCTGATGGTACGCTGAAGCCAGATCTAAAAACGAAAATAATTTGGCGCCTTCTAAGAGGGACAGCATCTCAGAGATGTTAGGTAATGGCTAATGGTCAACAACAACACACCTATCAAGTTCTTTCAAGTCTATATAAAGGCTTGACTCTCTATTGCTTTTAAGCACCATAAAAACTGGAGGTAAGCATTCCGAGTCGTCAACCTCTGTGATAATACCTGTATTGAGTAGTTTTTCCAAATTTAACCTTCATATTGTCTTTTACTTAGATAGAAACACCTCTAACTTTACTGATGACAGGCACAGCATTTTTCTTTAAGATGATTTTGTATGAATAACCTGTTAGGCATCCCAAACATTCATTAAAAACTAGTGGGAATTCTTTTTCAAATGAAATACCAGAATCACACAAATTGACCTGACCTAACAGGAGTTGTAAATCTTTACTGGGAAAGGTTTTCAATAAGACCGATGGTGTTTAATTAGGATCTAAGATAATTCTAAGATCTCTTTGATGAATCCAACTAACTAATGAATCACCCCTTTCAGAAATATAAACTCTCCCAGTGGTACTGCGATCTTTGAACTCAATGACACCATTGAAATACCCAGAGAGTTTAATAGGTTCTCTTACATAACCTCTAGCTTTGATGTCTGGTTCTTTTAAAACCACAAAACCCTTTACATGTTTATCGAAGATTTCCTTGTGAATAAGCATAATGTTTGCCCCGGTGTCAAATAGCATCCGAACAGGAGTCTCATTAATGTGAACAGTGTCAAAAGGACCACTCTTTTCACCACCAGAGGTTCTGAGTATAATTTCTTCCACATCACAATCTTCAGAGTAGCCAATCTCATGTACCTGTTTTTTGTTTATATTAGAGCGACAACATTTAGTTATATCACCCTTTTTTTTACATTTCATGCATGTTGCCTTCCATCCAATGCGCCCTTTCAAATTGGCTACATGACAATGTTCCCCACATCTATAGCATGTGACTTGAAATTTTTCAGTGTAGGAGGCATTTTTTTAGAATTATTCTTGTTGGACAGGGATTTGTCTGAGTCATTTTTGTTTTGGTGAGTTTTGTAAAATAATTATGTTTGTTCTTTGAATCATAAACTCTATCTACTTCATCTTCCTTATGTTCCTCTCCATTTTCTTTCTTAAGTTCCGCCACACATGCCTTGGTGTGTTCGCATGATTTGACAATGGTAAGTACTTCAGACAAAGAAGGGTTATCTTTATCCCAACAGACTCCTTTGCTTTATCTAATGAATAACCTAGCATAAAATAATCTCTAAGTCTCTCCTCATAATTAGTTCCAAAATTACAAGAGGAATCTAATTTCCTTAGTGTAGTGATATATTCTTCTACACTTTCTCCAGGCCTTTGCCCAACAATTTCCAAAGTGATGTCTTTCTAAGACAGTGGAGACTTTAGGTAGAAAATGTAAATCTAAGTTTTTGTAAACAGATTTCATGGTCATTTACATTATCTGCCTCAGATGTGGGTAAGTCTGGTAAATGTTGGAAAAACCTCTTTGTCCCTCAGGGCCTAGACAATGAAGGAGAAGAGACATTTTCCTTTCTGCACTAAGTGACACACCACAAACATGAGAATAGTGTGCAAATACATTTTTCCATTTTTTCCAAGGAATGTTGGGTTCATCTGGACTCATAAGAATGAAAGGAGGAGGAGGAGGAACGTTTTCCATTTTGTTAATAGTGATGAAACCAAAAAAATATATATATTTATAAAAGCTTGCTACCGTGGAAATACCCAAAATCCAAGCAAGAGTGTCACCAACCTGTAAAGAAATAAGGTTAAAACACACAAAATACAACCAGAATGATAGAGCTGAGCCTGTCACAATCCCATCCTCGTCGCCACTGTAAAGATCCTCTAAAAGTCAAAGGTGTAATAAAGGATTCTTTATTTAAGTAACAGGTAACACCTCAGCCTGCTAGTACCACCTTCAGAGCAGACAACGGAATAACTTTTTCACGCAATTAAAGCAATACATTCCATGCTGAAGCTTGGTAATCAGAGTTCCAGAACTCTGAAGTAAGAAAGGCAGAAATAAAGTTAAAATGGCTGACAATGTAAATAAAGCGAAACACACATACAAAAGGTACAGAATATTACAGCAGGGATGTGGGGCCAAGGCCACAGGGCAGTTCACGTGTCTTTTTGACCGTGTTTATTTGTGAACAGGGAAGTATAAGTTTGAGTTTTCACACCTCTTCTTCATCAACTATCCTCTGGTGGGACTTGCGAACTCTGATCTACTCCAGTTACTTTTTTCAATCAAGTGAAGCCTCAAAGATTAGTGGAACCTATGAAACCACTCAATTAACAAGGGAATGTGTGAGCCTCAAGGTTCTACAAAAATCCTTCTCCTCCATCCTTATCAATGCCAGAGCTTTAAGGAAGAACAGAATTCACATACATAGTAAGTCCAAAGGAGGTCGCACACTGCTCGTCCCATCAGCGTGTGACCCCAGAGCATGATGGTCGATGTGGTCGGTATCAGCGGGTGCGCTTCTACCCGAGTTTAGAGTCTTGAGGGTGTTCACTGGTGTGCTTGCCATCCCTGGACACGTGTTTCGCGTTCATTACCGCTCATCAGCAGAGATTAGGCGTGTGCACGGGGTTGCTGCGTGAGCTGCTGAAAATATTCATAGGTCCAGATACCTCTTAAGGCGCGCAGGTGCGTTGTCTCGAGGTCATCACCTCCACCGGCTCAAGGGAGCCTGTATAAATATTAAGTCCAAAGGAGGTCGCACACTGCTCGTCCCATCAGCGTGTGACCCCGGAGCATGATGGTCGATGTGGTCGGTATCAGCGGGTGCGCTTCTACCCAAGTTTAGAGTCTTGAGGGTGTTCACTGGTGTGCTTGCCATCCCTGGACACGTGTTTCGCGTTCATTAACGCTCATCAGCAGGGATTAGGCATGTGCACGGGGTTGCTGCGTGGGCTGCCGAAATTATTCATAGGTCCAGATACCTCTTAAGGCGCGCAGGTGCGTTGTCTCGAGGTCGTCACCTCCACCGGCTCAAGGGAGCCTGTATAAATAGTAAGTCCAAAGGAGGTCGCACACTGCTCGTCCCATCAGCATGTGACCCCGGACCATGATGGTCGATGTGGTCGGTATCAGCAGGTGCGCTTCTACCCAAGTTTAGAGTCTTGAGGGTGTTCACTGGTGTGCTTGCCATCCCTGGACACGTGTTTTGCGTTCATTAACGCTCATCAGCAGGGATTAGGCGTGTGCACGGGGTTGCTGTGTGGGCTGCCAAAAATATTCATAGGTCCAGATACCTCTTAAGGCGCGCAGGTGCGTTGTCTCGAGGTCGTCACCTCCACCGGCTCAAGGGAGCCTGTATAAATAGTAAGTCCAAAGGAGGTCGCACACTGCTCGTCCCATCAGCGTGTGACCCCGGAGCATGATGGTCGATGTGGGCGGTATCAGCGGGTGCGCTTCTACCCGAGTTTAGAGTCTTGAGGATGTTCACTGGTGTGCTTGCCATCCCTGGACACGTGTTTCACGTTCATTAACGCTCATCAGCAGGGATTAGGCGTGTGCACGGGGTTGCTGCGTGGGCTGCCGAAAACATTCATAGGTCCAGATACCTCTTAAGGCGCGCAGGTGCGTTGTCTCAAGGTCGTCACCTCCACCGTCTCAAGGGAGCGTGTATAAATAGTAAGTCCAAAGGAGGTCGCACTGCTCGTCCCATCAGCGTGTGACCCCGGAGCATGATGGTCGATGTGGTCGGTATCAGCTGGTGCGCTTCTACCCGAGTTTAGAGTCTTGAGGGTGTTCACTGGTGTGCTTGCCATCCCTGGACACGTGTTTCGCGTTCATTAACGCTCATCAGCAGGGATTAGGCGTGTGGACGGGGTTGCTGCGTGGGCTGCCGAAAATATTAATAGGTCCAGATACCTCTTAAGGCGCGCAGGTGCGTTGTCTCGAGGTCGTCACCTCCACCGGCTCAAGGGAGCCTGTATAAATAGTAAGTCCAAAGGAGGTCGCACACTGCTCTTCCCATCAGCATGTGACCCTGGAGCATGATGGTCGATGTGGTCGGTATCAGCGGGTGCGCTTCTACCCGAGTTTAGATTCTTGAGGGTGTTCACTGGTGTGCTTGCCATGCCTGGACACGAGTTTCGCGTTCATTAACGCTCATCAGCAGGGATTAGGCGAGAGCACGGGGTTGCTGCGTGGGCTGCCGAAAATATTCATAGGTCCAGATACCTCTTAAGGCGCGCAGGTGCGTTGTCTCGAGATCGTCACCTCCACCGGCTCAAGGGAGCCTGTATAAATAGTAAGTCCAAAGGAGGTCGCACACTGCTCGTCCCATCAGAGTGTGACCCCGGAGCATGATGGTCGATGTGGTCGGTATCAGCGGGTGCGCTTCTTCCCGAGTTTAGATTCTTGAGGATGTTCACTGGTGTGCTTGCCATCCCTGGACACGTGTTTCACGTTCATTAACGCTCATCAGCATGGATTAGGCGTGTGCACGGGGTTGCTGCGTGGGCTGCCGAAAACATTCATAGGTCCAGATACCTATTAAGGCGCGCAGGTGCGTTGTCTCAAGGTCGTCACCTCCACCGGTTCAAGGGAGCCTGTATAAATAGTAAGTCCAAAGGAGGTCGCACTGCTCGTCCCATCAGCGTGTGACCCCGGAGCATGATGGTCGATGTGGTCCAGGGATGGCAAGCACAAAAGTGAACACCCTCCAGACTCAACACTGGGGTAGAAGCGCACCCGCTGATACCGACTACATCGACCATCATGCTCCGGGGTCACACGCTGATGGGACGAGCAGTGTGCGACCTCATTCGGACATACTATTTATACAGGCTCCCTTGAGCCGGTGGAGGGACGACCTCGAGACAACGCACCTGCGCGCCTTAAGAGGTATCTGGACCTACGAATATTTTCGGCAGCCCACGCAGCAACCCCGTGCACACGTCTAATCCCTGCTGATGAGCGTTAATGAACGCGAAACACGTGTCCAGGGATGGCAAGCACACCAGTGAATACCCTCCAGACTCAACACTCGGGTAGAAGCGCACCCGCTGATACCGACTACATCGACCATCATGCTCCGGGGTCACACGCTGATGGGACGAGCAGTGTGCGACCTCATTCGGACATAGAATTCACATACATGATCTACTGTCTGCTCAAAATCTGATATCATTTTCACCATAGAAACTCTGTTGTGACAAGATACTGCACTTCTTCTTCATGAAACCATTCCCAAGATGTTGGCAAAACTCTAATCCAAAGACAATTGATCAAACAAGTGGTGGGGAATAGTGATTGCTTATAAAATACCTTTACTAAGTACCTGCATAAATGAAAGCACAACATATCAGTCTGTGTACCTACTTGTACGTTGTTTTTGTCACCCAATTTTCTCTGCCTTTTTTTTGCTCGTCTACCAGCCACTACTACAACAACAGTGCTTTTCCAGATCCTCTCCTCGATTCTATTTCATATATCATAATTGGTGACACAAATATTTGCATCTTGGATCACCTCAAGATATGGTTTTAAAAGCTAGAACAGCACCACACCACATTGTTCAATTCTAATCTTGAAGATCTTGAATCCACCGAGTCACTATAGCAGCTCATTCTGCAGGTCATACTCTTTGATCCAAACAAAAAGTGATTGATCTCAAAGACAGAACACACACATGCCATCTGTAGTGATTATCATTACTTCCAATGTCAAACTAGTCATCTCACTCCTCAATACTGGCCTTGAACACAACCTCAGTTACCAGCCCATGCTAAAATCTCACAATAGACTCATTTGGGGACAACTGTCTGACAAATGGCTGCTGCAACTACGATGAATGTCATTCAGTGCCACAATGCTCTCAGAGATTTTGACAGAGTCTAACAAAACTGACACATCATGGGAAGGTTGGCATACTCATCTGGATGTAAAGTTAAAAAACAATATCTATAACCCTCAAAAAGCAGTGGAGATGAACACAGCGTCAATCTGAAAATTTAAACTACATATATAATACTGTATATATAAAGCATCCATTAAGCAAACTCATCTTTCATTTTATACACATTACACCAAATGCAGAGATCTTCAAAATAATCTACAAACTCCATAATCAACTCAAACTACAATAGTATGTGGTTTGCAATCCACTGGATGTTCACTTCGCTAAAAAACCTAAATTCTTGGAAATGTGCTTCCATTTACAAACAATATATGACACTACTTACAAGCAGAATCCTAGCTCCAGAAATTCCCACCTTAACCTCTACCCCATTAGACTTACTTTCTATAAAAGAAACAGTTTAGCTATATCTGGTGCTAGATCAGCAACTAATCTAGATCCCTAACACATTCAAAATGATTCTCCTAGCATCATTAGCTGTCAAACCGACCAGAGCAATTATTAACTCATCCCTTTGAATCAGATAGGTCCCCAACTACTAAAATCTTTCTATAATAAAGTAATAAAGATGCAACTACTTCATCAGTCTGATTCCCTTAATGAAAACTGCCTTCACTCTCACATACTAACATGTTTCTGTCCCATATGTGGAATTAAATCTGCATTAAGCTCAATTTGGCATGACCTCAAGATTGCAGTAGATACTAACAGCACTCCTCCTTCTTATATATATCATCCCCTTTTGACACCATTGTCCATCATCTACTTTCACGATTACCTGCCACCACTAAACCTATGAAACTCAGATCATCTTACAGCTGTAAAAACTATTAGAAACTATTAGAAACGGGTCAGGAATCAGCCATTTCTTATAGGTTATTGGCAGTTGAATGCTACAGAGTCACCGGCATGTCAATACCTTGAAAATGAAGATCCTAACTTATGAATATGACCCCACTATACTATGACTTCAGGTAATCGGACAACCCCCACAGAAGTAAACAACCTAGGTATGAATATGGACTTCAGACTCTCATTACAACATCAGATTAAGCAAGTGACCAGCGGTTCATTCTTCCCTGGAGAATGATAAATAGGATTTACCTTCACCTTGACCTCTCTCGCAGGGTTCTGGCCTTAAGAGTTTTGGTCTTGTCATGCCTTGTATTGGGCTCTCAAAAAATGTACTCAGAAAATTACAATAGACCCAGAATGCCTCAGCTAGACTAGTACTAACTGTAAGCTGATGCAACCAGATCTCCCCTGCCCTTAACGGCCCCAACTGACTCCCTATAACCAGAAGAATCTCATTCAAAGCTCTGCCTCTTTCTAAGGGCAACCACCAAACAGGATGAACCTTTTTTCATGCATAACTGAGGCATTGCTGCCAAGGGTGGAGCTTGGATCCAGAATAGCTCCACTCTTTATCACCCATTTGCAAACAAACACAATTTGGCAGACAATTATTCTCTGTACAGTTATACAAGCTCTGATGAAAATAAGGATAATCCCTACAATGATTACAATTTAGGAAGGCAATGGTGGATTTAATTTGTTCTGAAAATCATAGTACTAACTGGACACAATGTACAAGAACAAATGGTCTCCATATGCGGCTTACAACCATGTTGCTAACATTCTTTCACTACATTCTTCACTGTGATGGGACATGCTTGCTACAACATGAGTGGTGAATGCTTCCAATACTCAGACACAACACCAAAGCATGTCTTCCGTATTGAACACCACAACCCATGCCCTAGTAACCATGCACAGACACTCACAAGCTACCCTGAAAGCACTTCTGACTTTGCAAGAGGTAGGAATGTGCTTGGTAAATGGCAACACAAAACAATACAGTCAGGAAAATGAAGGAGAAGGACGGCCAGGTCAAATCACGTATATATCCCACTGCCCTGCTCACAATGTACTAACTCTTTCACCCATGCCTTTATGATGGTGTAGAATGGTGACTTCTCACAGCTGTTCAACTGCATTGTTCACTGTAGTTCTGCTGTATTGTTCACAAAGCAACACCCATGTTCTATGAAAAGGTTGGGGCTATTGGGCTTTCACCCAAGCACTTGGCAAAGGAGGGAAAAGAAGGCTAACAATCACCACCAATGTTATGCAATGTGGGTCTGGTACTTAAGCAATCAACCCCTCAACATGTAACCTCCTGCACTAGAGCAAAGCAAGGAGTGAAGGAATTATGCACACTATCCCAGTCCTTGGGTAGCAAATTGTTAGGGAGGTACTCAAACCATTGAACTCAGGCAAGGTGGGGGAGAAGGCCCCTAATCCTCCTGACTTTCTATTGACCCTTGGATAAGGCATGAGGATGCTTAAAAAGACAAGAACCCTTGTGCAAGCAGACAGGGAATTACATATTACCCCACATCCTGGGACAAGGACAGGTGTTTATAAACACTTTATCTGCCTTTGAGCAAGGTGAGGATAGGTAAAAATCAACCTCTACTTTAGGACAAAGGGGCAGTATAAGGAATAAATACACCCTTGTGTTTGCAGAGAGAGACTGTACACTTCTCTAGCTGTTGAGCAAGGTGATGTTGAAAAATAATTAACACCCTGCACTGCGACAGGTGGGAGATAAAGCCACTAAAACCCTAACCAACAATTGAATCTTTGGAAAGGTAGGGTAAGGCAGGGCTAAAGAACACAAGGTAGGGGAATATGTAGCCTGCACTCCTTTGTGCAAGGTGTGGTGAGATTCTGCACAGCACCCCCACCGTACACAAAGAAAGAATGGGGAAATAATCATCACCATGGCCTTTGGTCATGGGGATCTAAAAGAAGAAGCTGGCAGTGCATATGTAATTTTGAACAAGGCACGATGTCAGCTGGCAACTGTCCTATGCTTCTTTCACCTGCAAAAACATGACTTGGAAGGAGGCCTTGAACAATCAACGGCTTACCTGATATCCCTTTCACAATCATCATTTTCCAACCTTCCACTGGTGCTATTGACCCAGGTTTCTTTCTAGATGCCTTCTTGGTGGCCACAAGAATATGGTACTCTCCCCACACCTGTTAGGAAAGCTTGGAATTTGGGAGTCATAATTTATGAAAATTTCGCCTATTTAGATCAAATCAGCTCTGTTATTTCTTCCTCCTTCTACATAAAAAGATCTGTCCTTATATACCGCCTGACCTACAGGAAACTCTAGTAACTTCTCTTGTGCTTTTAAATAGACTATTACAATGGTCTGTATATTAATACTCATCAACACCTAAAAAATGTATTGCAAACTCTACAAAATGCTGCAGAGCTATTGCTGTTGAGGATACCTACATTTCACTTGGTTTCAAAAGCCATTAGGAAACTACACTGGTTACCAGTTAGACAAGGAATCACCTTTAAAGCCCACTGCCTCACTTATAAAGTGCTGCATTATTTTGGCTCAGACTTTGTTAAAAATAGTTTTCAACGATACACCCCACGTACAACACTACGTTCCATGATGGCTAAATATGCGGTGGTCCCCAGGTTTAAACGAGTATCATGGGGAGACAGAAGCTTATTGGTCAGTACAGCCAAAGCTTGGAATTCTCTATCCCTTCACATCAGAGCCATGCTGAACCTTCTAGCCTTCAGGAAAGCCTTGAAACCCTGGTTGTTTTAAACATAATTGAAGTTCTTTTCACACTGTTTAGCAAGCCAGTGCTAAAACATCTACGGTATTCGAGTGCTCTAGACGTTTCTGTAACATAACATAACATAGCATTGGTGAATTGTGTGATAAATGTGCATCTATTTTGCTGATCTTGCCACAAAGGCAGCAAATAATTTAGATAGCCTGAGTGAGAAATGGCAAACTGATTTTGTAGTTCTTGTTCGGGCTTGAATAAATCCTTATTTCCAACTGTAGGTGCTTGCAAATCAAGTAACTTAAAACTCCAAAACTTTTTCAAATGTGTCTGAATTATATCATACCCCACTTAAGCCACTTAAATTGGGCTCTGAAGAGCCTTCAAACAACATTCTATGCTCAGAGGAGGGAGAAGAGATCATGCATATGTTTGGTATGTGTTCAGTTGTTTATGGGTTTTGTCTTGAGACTTTTCTAGAGCAATGGCCTAATTGTGAATTAGGTGATAATGGGTTCTGAAGTGCATGTTGAACCCAGAAGATAATACTCTGGTGGAATATTTTCCACCACGGGAGTTGTTTGATGATATGGCTCTGGTTCATTTTCCTTTGTCTTTAGCAGTCCCACCAGAAATTAGGGGATCCTCTATTACAAACAAACTTTAAATATGGCCCCAAGCTTGATTTATTAAGTTACTACATTTTCACTAACATTAATTATTATTCTACAGTTCAGCTCACAACATTTCCAGATACCTTATTGCCCTTTGGTGTACTTGTGTGTATATTGCTGGATTGCAGATTGCCAGAGTTTGTTTAAAAGGAAGGCACCATTCCATAGTGACTACTGCATTCCTAAGATTCTCAATTTTTTTTTCCCCAAATATGTATTGTATAGATAGGCTTAGACTTAGATAAACTTTATTTCGGTAGTGACACACAGCCATAAAAGCATATTACAAAGATAAAATACGTTATTAAAAAAACTCATCTCATGATCGCCTTAATAAACAGATCTCATAATGGCAAGTAGAATAAATATAGTAAATAAAAACCACAATCGAAAGCCTCCTTCAAACAGTTTAAGAAAACAAAAACCTGCCATGGAGCAATGTGCCCAACTGTCTTTGAATAAACAGATCAAGCTGGCAGGTTCATGCTATTAAAACAAAATCTGTTTTCTCCTGGTCATAGCACCCTTTAAGAAGGAACAAATAGAAACACAAAGTGTAGGAGAATTCAACCCTTACAAATAGAGCAGAGCCTCAGCGCTTCTTCTGATACCACAAGCTTGAATTAGGGGTATTAAAAACCTCCTAGAGAGTATCCGATAATATTTACAAAAGAAAGTAAAGTGAAGCAAACTATGGGGTGAAGACTCATCATAGGGACAGATTAAAATCGTATGGGGGTCAAAGTGGCCCAAAGAAAAATTCAGATGCCACCTAATGAGTCCAAGTCTAAATCTAGTTAGAAGAACTCTGCCCCAGGTGAAATTCACCGAAGATAGGTATGGCTCCATATTGAGAGTGGACTGTAGAGGCTCAAACTATCTAACTGAAATTTTGCTTGATTCCTCCACCTCTCTAAGCCTCATTTTCCTGGCAAAAAAAGCTTTCTTTACCCAGGTTGTTTGAGCCTTAGTCATGACATAGGAGGAAGAGAAGAGTCTGGTCTCCCTTCCTAGGATAGTCCATTCCTACTTAACACAGTGCAACCAGAGTATAGCCAGGCCTCTGTCGCAGGCTAGACAGTTGGAAACCGCCTTCCTATTAAAACCTGCTTGCAAATTTGCCCATATATTACACCATAACACCAGGGGGGTCAGTTTATCACAGTCCTCAAAATACTCAACCTCAAACTCCTGATGAACAATATATGTGCCACTAGCTGGGGTACACCTAAAATACATTGCAAGATCCTAATTTCTCTGGTATGGATAGTGAGTGTGTTAGAGAGATCCCAAATACTAGTCAAATAGATAAGGATGGGTAAAGATTTTTGCCAATGAGTGAGGCTAAGTTATAAATATAGACCACAGCATTGGAAAACCTTTGAGAGATTTTGTATCCGGTTTAGGAGCAACAGGATGACCCTGCAGAAACACACTCTTCCTCTTCATGGATTTGGGGCCACAAAATATAGTAAAAGTTTTTGAATGATTTGTAGCTAACCCCAAAGAATCCACGAAGTTCATGAATAACTAGAAAAGGGTATTGAAGCTCTTATGTGTGCGCCCAAGCAAAACAGGGTCATCCGCATAAAGTAATGCTAGGGCTTTATTCTTGACCACATATGGTACATCAGTGTTACAGGTAGGTAATACATTCTCAAGGCCATTGATGTACAATAGGAGTAAAATAGAGGCCAATACGCACTCTTGGAGAGCACCCTTCTCCAGCGGAAAACTGCTGGTGCATTCTTTAGCAGGGCCATATCTTACAGACGTGGCGAGACCAAACTGCAGGGCCCGAAAAAAAATTCATGAGCCCTGGATACATCCCCATACCCTCCAGCAAGGTCCACAGTTTACATCTTAACACACTGTTGAAGGCGCTTGACAGATCTATAACAGCGAGGCGAAGGGAGTCCAGCTTTGCAATGGTATATTTGCTAATAAGCATATGCAAGTTTAGGCATTGTATGAATAGTTTTTCCTATGGCTTTTTATTAATGATTTCTCCTCACACTGTTGCTTGATACTATGTCTGAAAATGTTGGTTAAAATAGAGTTTCTTACTGCATGAATCTAATTCACGTACTCTACAGACAAGCAACACAATGTTGCTCATATTTTCCATTTTTGTTTTCAGTATTTTATAATTCGACTACTATTAAAACGATCTGTAAACTAGCCAACCCCTCTGCCCCTAAAAAACAGGGTGATGTAGAGTACTGCAATAAAATGGTGGATTATTTCAAAACCAAAGTTGAAACTATCTTCATCGCCTTGGTAGGTCAAATAAATGGGAAACAGGCAGATTCAAATCTCACTGACTCAGGCCACCTAGTTACCACCCAAGGCTCTCTGGATCATTTTACCTCTATTGAGAATGCTGATCTGATTAAACTGCTGCACACCATAAAATCCGGTGCTCCCGGTGATCCTTGTCCCGCGGGAATTGTTAAGCTAATTACAGAAATCATTGGAGAAGTTCTGACACCCCTACTAAACTCAGTTTTACAGACCGGAATTTTTCCTAGGGACTGGAAAAAAGCCTCCGTGCTCCCTCTGCTGAAGAAGCAATCTTTGGACCCCAAGGACTCGAACAATTATCACCCGATTTCCAGACTCCCACTGCCCGCCAAAGTACTGAAAGAAATGAACATCCAACTTAGTAATTTCATTTTGACTAATAAGTCCTTAGACCCTTCGCAGTTTGGGTTCAGAGCCTTCCACAGTACTGAGCTGGCTTTAATAAAATCAACGGAGGAGATCAGAGAGGCCGTGGATAGGGGAGGAAGTGCCATCCTAATCCTCCTGGACCTATCCGCTGCCTTTGATACAGTCCACCATGGGGTCCTGCTGAATTGGCTCTCGGACATTGGAGTTAAAGGTTTAGCTAGGAAACTGCTACACTCCTTTCTGGCAGATAGGTCCCAGACCATGGATCTCGATGGGAATGTCTCTGACCCCTTTTCGCTTCCTTGTGGGGTGCCACAGGGCTCATCTTTGAGCCCTACCCTTTTTAATATTTATGTTGGCTAATATCATCCGGTCATTTGGGTTCCAGCTCACCTCCTATGCTGATGACACACAGATTGTGTTGTCGCTTATGGAGGGAGCGGAAAGAGAGGCAGGGGAAAGGTTTCAGAAATGTATGAGCTCCATTTCCATCTGGATGTCAGCCAACTGTCTAAAGCTCAATTCAGCAAAAACGGAGGGGATAAAGTTCGGCAACAATCCCCGGGTTTGGACACCGGACTGGTGGCCGGTAGAGCTGGGATCCTGTCCAATACCCTCTAGGAAAGCCAAGACTCTCCTAGTGAATAACAAACTCTCTATGGGGGACCTAGTGAACCAGGTGACTTCATCCTGTTTCATGGTCCTCAGAATAATAAAAAAATCAAGCTCTTCCTCTCAGCCAGCAACCTAAGTACGGTCGTTACGGCCCTGATTTTGTCCCGTCTGGACTATTGCAACAGTCTCTATCTTAATGTACAGAAACAACACATGTACAAGTTGCAACTGGTCCAGAATGCGGCAGTCAGATTACTATCGGATACGGCGAAGTTTGCCTCGGTTAGAGGTGAGCTGAGGAAACTACACTGGCTCCCCATCCCACTGAGATCTCGGTTTAAGGCCCTTTGTGTGGTCTTTAAAGCAGTGAATGGTATTGGCCCGGAGTTTCTTAAGCATAGACTCTCATGGTATGCTCCTAGTAGAACCTTGCGTTCTTCTAGTTCTAAACTAGTCCAAACATCCATGTTCATGAAAACAAATTGGGGAGGCAGAAGTTTCTTTCACTGTGCCTCTAAAGCATGGAACGAACTCCCATTCCAATTAAGAAATGCTTCTAATTTAATCTCCTTTCCCAAGGGTCTGAAAACCTGTTTTTTCTCTCAATAACAGTCTACCCCTCTCCCAGGCAACCCAGTTCTCAGCGCCAGGACACCCCAGGGTAACATTTACAAGAATAAATAACATAACATAACATTCAACTTCCATGGTGATCAAGCCTTGTTAAAGAGCCACTCAGATTGAATCATTTGTTAGCTTGCTACATCGCTACACAATCAAATTTAGAGGTATTTTTACAAAATTAAACTAAATTAATTAAAACAATTGAGAGAGATTGCAATGTGTTTTTAAACATGGAGTGAGTGCGGATCATGTCAAAAGGATATTCATGGTAACTGATTTTGAGTGTTTAGAGCTACACAGCGGCTATTTCCTTAAGGCAACACATGATAAGTGGCTGCGATATTTACATGTACACATGTGTATATGTAAATATTCATTCAGTAGGATAATTCTGTATGTGATGTGCAGAACAATAAATGTATGGTCGATTTTGGAATCTTCTTTCTGAAAGCCCTCCCAGATTTCCCATTTTTATGTGAGGATAATAATTCTTCTATATATTCCTGGATTTGCCATTGAAGGACGTTGCAAAAAAAATCTAGCATTATTGTTACTCTGCTTTCATATGCCTCATATTCACCATCTGCATAGCTCTTTGCTCATTTCCATATAGATGTATGTATCTGCATTTGTGTGTTTATCCACAGAGGGGATCCGTGGGGTGTCTCTGGGCACATGATGCCTAATATCATAAGAGAGATGTTGGGTAGGATGCTGGGTGTGCCTGGGGTTCCATTTTGAAGGGAACTGAACAATGTAACCTGCTTGCCAAACCAATGTGAAGGTGAAGTGTAATGAGTTGTCCCTGATGGGTTAGGGTGTGGTTCATGTGGACCATCTGCTTTGTATCAGAATACACCTCAGTTGGGACAGTACTCTTGAGAGGCTATATGTTGATTTGTGTATGTGTGTTGGTAATGTGTTCAATCCTAGATCAAAGTTTTTGATGTTTTTGTCTAGGTCGATCCAAGTAGGTAAATCTCTCCTTAGGTAGTATTTGTGCCAGACATAGCTGCTCTGTTCATCCTCCTCATACAGTGTTCTATAACCACCCAACTCCACCAGCTAAGCAACGGGGTTTATGATAGCTGATCAGCTGCTTTATGCTGTGTTCCTTCATGTGACTGTGCTGCATGAAGTGATTTTTCACAGTCCCTTCCCAGAGCCTGTTATATGTAATAGCTACAGACAGTGGGCTCTGGAGAACTGATCAACAGGAGTTTAAAATATGTACTGCCCTGCTTATTTCATTATTTCAAATATATATCTAAGATGTGGCAGACATTGAAGAATATATGCTTTAAAAGCAATAGGATCTTTTATGAGAAATGGTTTAAAGATATGATGGTTACATAAAGAAAGCTTATTAGTGCATGTTTTTGGATGGTCAAAGACATACTCGGACAGTATATGACAAATATTCAAGATGTTTATTTGCATACCATAACATAAGGTATTTCCTATAGAGTTCCAGACCAGGGGCCGTATTACATAAAGTGCCCTGCAACTGCTTAGCGTGCCCCTGGGGCAATTTAGTATTACAGAAGGGGCCACAGATGCTTGTGCGGCCCTTCTTTAATACAGATAGCACTGGCACATATAAAGCACAAGCACTATCTTCTGGGGGGCATTCCCACATTTGCCTGGGGGCATGCCCCAAGCAAATGAGGGAATCCCTTTGTCTCTGCACCTGCACCATATTACAGACGAGGGTGCAGAGGAAAAGAAGCCCTCAGGAGGAGCACTTGGAGTGTGCCATCTAAGAGGTGGTGCACTGTCATTGCGCCCCCTGATGGCAGCCCTCTGGTGGGGAAGGCAGTCCCATAGACCCGACCAGACATCCCTTTCAAAGGTGCAGGCGGGCTGACGCCTGCACTGTGAAAACACACAGAAGCTGTAAAGCAGCTCCTCTGTTTTTCACAGCAATGTTATGTTACTGACACGTATAACTCTACTCAAAGAGTGTCCCGGCGCGGTACCAGAGCGGACATGGGAAAGACCAGAATGTTAGATGAAAAGCAGAGTTTTCAACCATTTCCTGAAAAGCTTAGGGTCCTGTATACCACGAAGGTCCAGGAGAAGCTAATTCCAGGCCACTGATGCCTTGTATGCCAAAGAACTAACACCAATTCTTGTAAGGCGAAAACGAGGAATGACCACCAGGAGATGTGACGCTGAGTGCAGCTGTTTCATGGGAACATAGAACTTAAAGTGTTTCCTGAGGTATATTGGGACAAGTTCGTACAGGGCAGAGTGAGTCAGGGTGAGGGCTTTAACTTTGACTCTTTCCGCCACAGGGAGCCAGTGTAGTTCGCACATGTGTTGGCTTATGCAAGATCTCACCGGAATACCAAGATATATAATACGTGAAAGAATTAAGGCACTAGTAACCATTTCCTTGGCTGCCCTAGGGAGGAGGGGAAGGACTACTTTTCTAAGTGATTTAAGTGTGACAAAGCACTGCCCAGCTTGCTTCTTAATCTGTGCGGAAAATCGGAGATTTTCATCAGACTAAATTCTGAGGTTTTTGGTGGACTGACCCAGGAGTTAGGCAGAGGATAGTCTTCCAGCCAGAGCGATTCCCTAAAATGGGGAGGAAAGGACCCAAACAGGAGGATCTCTGATTTATCTTCATTGCATTTGAGCAGCTCCATGAGGAGCCATTGAAAAATAGCTGTCAAGCATGTTCCGGATCGAGAGGTGGATGAATCGCTTTTGTTCCATGTGAAGAGGAGCTGAGTATCATCAGCACATGCAATGATCTTGGCACCCAACTCCTCCGCCAGCTGGATCAGCGGGGTGACATATGTATTAAAAAGGAGGGGGCTCAGGGTGGACCCCGGAGGCACGCCCGTGGTGACACTTTGCCAGGCAGACGAGGTAATGGGGAGCCATACGTACTGAGTTCTGTTCTCAAGGAATGGATTCAGCCAGATCCACGCAGAACCGGAAATAGCAATGTCCGCGAGGCAAGCTAGCAGCAAAGAGTGAGGCACAGTATCAAATGCTGCAGAGAGGTCCAACAAAAGCAGAGCTGCTCTGCCACCTGTGTCCAAACATTCCCGAATAGCTTCAGAAATTTCGACAAGAGCTGTCTCAGTACTATATGAGGCTCTAAAGCCTGATTGTGCTGGATGGAGCAGGCCTGAACCTTCAACATAGTTGGTGAGCTGTTTATTAACAACCTTCTCACAAACTTTCGCTACAGCAGGGAGGAGAGAAATAGGGTGATAGCTAGCTGGAATAGATGAATCAAAGGCATAAGCAAACGTTTGGCCTGTCTCCAAGCTAGGGGAATTGTAGCAGCCTGTAAAGACATGTTAATAAGACCATTAACTTCCTGGTTTACTACCACTGCAGCTAAATCCAACAGCCTGGCCAGGCAATGGTCAGTCGGGAAACCTGATTTCAAGGATTTAAGAATCAGCAGGGAATCCAGCAGGGCAATGGGTAAGAAGGCCGCCAGAGAAGGTGGTGGAAAAGAGGTAGATGTTGGCCCTTTAGGAAACTGATTCCCTGCCATAGAGTCTGTGCCGATCCTGGATCTCATTGACGAAGAAACTAGAAAGTTTCTCACACTAGGCGACCGATGTGGGAAGTGTGATGGTCTCTGCGGGCCAGAAAGCTCTGTGCGATGGAAAAGATTTCCTTAGCTCAGACATAGTAGTTACTCATAGCATGCAATATAGATGCATAATATGATTTCTGGCCTTTCCTTAATGTCAACTTGGCTATAGGGAAATACGCCTGTCTACAACAGCTCTGAAGTTTTTTGCAGTGTTGTTTCTGCTCTTTGAGCTCACTGGAGAACCAAGGTTTTGAGGTGGAGTCTCTAGTTCACCTATTTCACCATCTTGCCCCCCAAGCCTGCATCGCTTTTAGTTGTCTGCCATTTTGCCTTGTTTGTTGTTGTCTTTGCCCTCCCCAGCTCCACACCCCGCCTCCCGCCTCCCAGCTGCCCCTCCCTCCCACAGATCATCAGGCTCCGCTCTCCCACGAGCCCTCTGTGACCGTCCTGCTTTCCCCAGACACGGTCGCTCCTCCTCACGCTGCTCCCTGACCTGACTCCAGACTGGTATCGTTATCACAAGCCCTCCGCCTGCATTGTAGACGCATAGACGCATATTTAATATTGTATTCAGCCAGGTCGCCAGACATCGTCTTAAACGTGCTACATTCGTCTAAATTAGCATATCCCAGTAGCGCGAGTCGCCCATAGCGCGCTGCAACGCTCCTGTAATCTGTGCTGCATTTATCTCATTGTGTACCTGCCTGTGTGACTACATTAGCGTTTTTCACCATCTTGCCCCCCAAGCCTGCATCGCTTTTAGTTGTCTGCCATTTTGCCTTGTTTGTTGTTGTCTTTGCCCTCCCCAGCTCCACACCCCGCCTCCCGCCTCCCAGCTGCCCCTCCCTCGCCCCTCCCCTTCCACTATCCACATATGACCGATGCATTCGCGCGCAGCGGTCACGCGCAGCGGTCGCGCCGAAGGTGCGCCAAAGGTAAGCCCGTCTGCGCCCGTCCGCGCCTGGACCGCGCCCAGCGCTAGACCCCCTGGTCCCCGCCGCACCCAACCCCCTAAATTCACATACGATGCCGCTACTCTCCTCGCCCTCAACCCCGGACGCGCACCACACTGCTGCGAAGCCACCCCAGGACGCACCCACGGCCCATTCGCCTGCCTCTCCTGCAAGCTCAACTGTTCCAGGACCCTCACCAAACCCACGTCCTCCACACACAGCTCCGAACCCAACAGCCTGAAGTGCATCCTACTGAACACCCGCTCGATCCACAGACATGCAACAGAACTCTGGGACCTATTGGACTCTGCGTCACCTGACATCGCCTTCCTAACTGAAACATGGATGAACACATCTTCTGCTCCCGACATCGCCATAGCCATACCGGACGCTTACAAGATTATTCGAAAAGACCGCACCGATCAAACAGGAGGAGGCCTCGCCATCGTCCACAAAAACACCATCAAAATCACAACCAGTCCCGACGACAATCTCACAACAGCCGAACATCTCCACTTTCAGATCCACACCGACCCCAGAACCACCCTTAGAGGCACCCTCATTTACAGGCCTCCAGGATCACGCACCCTATTCAGCGAGGACATCTTGGACCTCATATGCCCGCACGCCCTTGCCTCCGAAAACTACATTCTTCTTGGTGACCTCAACTATCACCTTGAAAACATACTCGACAGCAACACCACCACCCTTCTGGATAACCTGGCCAACCTCGGACTCAAACAACTTGTTGACACCCCAACCCATGTAGCCGGACACACGCTCGACCCCATCTTCACCTCCAGCAAACACATCGCCTTCGATCGCACCACAGCTCTCCACTGGACGGACCACAGCTGTGTTCATTTCAGCTACAAATCCACCCTGACCCACATCAGCCCACAACCAATTCCCCGAAGAAACTGGAACAAAATCACCTCCGAACAACTCCTAACATCACTCAACCAAAACCCCCCCACCCTCTCATCGGACCCAAACCAAGCGGCAACCAATCTCAAGCAATGGATCACCCACAGCGCTGACGAATTAGCGCCCTTAAAAAAGCACCAGATCAAATCAACCAGCAAAAAGGCTCCCTGGTTCAATGACGACCTTAAAAATTCCAAGAAGCTATGCCGCACCCTGGAGAAAACTTGGAGAAATAACCAAACCACCGACAACATGTCCACCCTCAAGGCAGCCACCCGCAAACACCACCAACTGATTAGTTCCGCCAAGAAATCAGCATTCAAGGATCGTCTCGACAACAACACCCATAACAGCAAGGAACTCTTCAATATCGTCAAAGAATTCACCAACCCCACCGCAGCAACCAACGACATCACTCCCTCCCAAGACCTCTGCGACGCGCTATCCTCCTTCTTCTACAACAAAATTGCCGACATCCACCACAGCTTCAAGAACTCTCCCAGCGATCACCACGCCCCACCCCCTCCAGACCCTACTCCCCCTACTAACAACCTCAGTGCCTGGAACACAATCTCCACTGAAGACACCATCCGCCTCATGAACTCAATACACTCTGGCTCGCCTTCTGACCCTTGTCCTCACCACATCTTCAACAAAGCTGACTCCATCATCGCACCCCAACTCCGCGATGTAATCAACTGCTCTTTCAACTCCGCCACCTTTCCAGAAAGCTGGAAACACGCCGAACTCAGCGCCCTTCTGAAAAAACCCACAGCAGACCCCTCAGAACTGAAAAACTACCGACCCATATCCCTCCTCCCATTCCCGGCTAAAGTCATCGAGAAAGCCGTCAACAGCCAACTCGCTGCCTTCCTTGAATCCAACAACTCCCTTGATCCATCTCAAGCCGGGTTTCGAGCCAAACACAGCACCGAAACAGCCCTCATTGCAGCGACCGACGACATCCGATCACTCCTGGACAACGGTGAAACAGTTGCCCTCATCCTACTCGACCTTTCCGCCGCTTTCGACACAGTCTGCCACAGCACCCTTATACAATGACTCAGCAACATCGGCATTCAAGGAAAAGCCTTGGACTGGATCACCTCATTCCTCGCTGGAAGAACTCAAAAAGTCCGACTTCCCCCATTCTACTCAGAGTCCACCGAAGTCATCTGCGGCGTACCTCAAGGTTCCTCACTCAGTCCCACCCTCTTCAACGTCTACATGAGTCCTCTCGCCTCCATCGCGCGTCAACACAACCTCAACATCATCTCTTACGCCGACGACACCCAGCTAATCCTTTCCCTCACCAATGACCCCAACACAGCCAAATCCAACCTTCACGAAGGCATGAAAGAAGTAGCCGAATGGATGAAACAGAGCCGCCTTAAACTCAACTCAGACAAAACCGAGGTGCTCATCCTAGGATCCTCCCCCTCAGCTTGGGACGACTCCTGGTGGCCATCCGCTCTGGGCACTGCACCCACACCCACAAACCACGCACGCAATCTGGGCTTCATCTTGGACTCCTCTCTCTCGATGTCCAGACAAATCAACGCCGTCTCGTCCTCCTGCTTCAACATCCTTCGTATTCTCAAAAAGATCTTCCGCTGGATCCCACTCGAGACAAGAAAGACTGTCACCCATGCTCTGGTCACGAGCCGACTGGACTATGGTAACACACTCTACGCCGGAATCACAACAAAATTACAGAAAAAACTCCAGCGCATCAAAAACGCGTCAGCGAGACTCATATTAGACATCCCGCGCCAAGATCATATCTCCGGACATCTAAAAGACCTTCATTGGCTCCCCGTCAACAAAAGAATTACTTTCCGCCTTCTCACCCACGCACACAAAACCCTCCACAATATAGGACCCGAATGCCTCAACACTCGACTATCCTTCTACAAACCCAACCGCCAACTAAGATCGTCCAATCAAGCCCTCGCCACAGTCCCACGCATCCGGAAATCCACCATGGGTGGCAGGTCCTTCTCCTACCTGGCTGCCAAGACCTGGAACTCACTCCCAACACACCTTCGCCTTACTCAAAACCACATCTCCTTCAGAAAAGAACTGAAAACCTGGCTATTCGACAAATAATGAACCCCTTCCCCAAGCGCCTTGAGACCCTCTGGGTGAGTAGCGCGCTATACAAATGCCCGAACTTGAACTTGAACTATGCTGAGAAAGAGGAGATAGGTGCTCCAACTAGTGAAACTATCAAGGGCTTCTCCCAGATCTTTAGCATAGGCTGGCTGAGTCTCAGCCAAGACCAGGCTAAAGGTTATGGGGTCAACTTTGTGGGAGGGTCTGCCTTGACACAGCAGATTAGGAGAATGATAACTATCGATGGTCAACAAAAAATTGATCAGAAAGTGATCGGTCCAGGCTACCTGGAGGGGCTCTTTGACAGTAATAGGAAAGTTTGAGCATATCGGGCCCAGGATATGACCTCCATGATGCGTGGAGGAACTGACCCATTGAGAGGGCTGTGCAAGGCTCAAAGAGTCAAGGAACTCACGAGTCTCCCCAGCCTCCCCACAGTCCAAATGAATATTGAAATCCCCAAGAAGTAAAAAGTGGGTAAAGCTGAGGGTGTGAGGGATGATGACATCATCCAGGGTTTTGAGCTACCCCCAAAATCGTGGCTGCCCAGGGGGCAGCACATTCATGGTAATAGAGCGCATTTTCACTGTTTGCGACCAGCACACCTTTTTAAAGATGAAAATGCGCTTTTACCACAATACGGCCCCAGGGAGACTCTGCCGTGTTAGGTCCATGTGAAATGGGGAAGACAATTCAATTAAATGGACTGTCAAGTGCTGATTGTTTTAGATCAAGAAGTGATCTTTAATTCCTATTTGGAAACCAAAAGGAAGAGGTGGTGCTTTCTTGGTTTTGGAGGGAATCTAAAGAAGTGATGGAAGAAGAAAGAAGTTAGGAGATGGAAGTTTGCTAAGTAAATGGGGCATGCATGTGACATGGCGAGTGACAGTTTGAGAGAGATAGTGGTGGGCTGCCATAAATTGCACTGAATACTTTTGTGAGTAACATAAACCACGCCCTTTGTTTGGCAGAGAAACATTACACATGATATCCAAGGAACAGAATACACATTGGAGGAGGAGTGAATAAAAAGGGACGCAAGAGGAAGAGCAATGAAAATATACGGAAATAGCCATTCTTGTGCAACTTCTCTGATGTCTAGATATGAGAATTGCTAACATGGATTAGTAGTTAACCATGGTCAGTGACGTGGAAAGGTGAAGGAGAATGAATACAATTGAAAGCCTCACAGTACATCTCCACTTCAATAAAATCATCGTCATCCAAGTTCATGCAAAAGTATTTTCTGATTCACTGTCGTTTTTGCAACTGTCAAGTGTTTTGTTCTTGGGAATTAGCTGATGAGGTTTGTCAATGCAAGATTCAATGTTGAATCGACCGGTGTCATTTCTAGACAGAAGAATAATCATCGTGGTATTGGTTACTCTCTGCGAACTACTCAAACTTTTAAAGTAAAAGTAATTTGAAATGTTGATATGTTTTTAAACAGATAATAAACATAAAATGGTGATAAAACTTTTAAGTCGTATGGCTTGAAATTTTACAGATCAGCTGACGTGATCGTATGACTTAAAACTTGATGGATCAGCACACACAATGTGACCAATTTGACAAATATTATTTTTCTGTACTGAGATGACATTGAATGATTCCTCATTCCTGCATATGATCTACGGGTTAATAGTGGATGAGTGGTGCACTGACTGGCTGATTTTTGATACATCAATTAACCTACTTTTTAATGATTTTTTTTTCCAACAATGATGATGGCAGTATTTTCTACATAAAGACTATGCAAATTATTGCATTGAGTGGCTACCACCACTACTACCAATTACTGCCTGTGGCTTAGATTTGTGAGCCCCCAGTCATTGTCAGGATTGTCTATTGGGCTCCCAGTGTAATGCAGGCTCGTGGATACAGTGGGCTTTCCAGTGATTCAGAGTCTCATGGGCCCTGTGGGATCTTTTTTAACAGGGACCCATGCCTGGTTTTCTGGCAGGCCCCCAGTCTTTGTGAAATGCGAATGGCTTCTGTGGCAGCTGGATCTGTGTGCAAGAGCATGATCTACGATGAATGGAGATACTTCACTTGCGTTGGTTTGAAACCATGTCCAGAATGCAGTCTTCCCACATGCATGCATCACATCATGTTCTTCCCATTCTAGAATGAAGATCGCTTGCTGTGGGGTTAAGGAACTGTGTAATCCAACAATGGCAGATGACTCTGGGGTGAAAGGATGACAAGTAGTTCTGAGTCATGACTTCCAGTTGAAGTATATAAAGTGACAAACATTGTAACAGCAACTGGTCAAGTGCATACAATGATTATGGTCCATACATGGTTCTGGCCCTCATTTTCCTTTTTCCTGGATTTTGATTCTGTCCTTTGCCATTCCAGACAAAGGAGAGTTAGCTGGTGATTCACTTAGAGCATCTCCTTGTTGTTCAAGTTCCTTTGCTGGTCTCTGATTTTACCATGTTGCATTTGTTGGAGTTTGCTGAGTGGTTCTGAGCATCTGGACGAGGACACCAGGGGCAGGGCGCTTCTTAGAAAGTGGCTGTATGAGTGCAAGGAACATCTGTCGGATACATTCATAAAACAGAACTCCTATCTGTTTTCAATCCTCTGGTTCCCTTTCTGCTTTCTCTTCCCATAAGTCCCCAGGGCTCCTGCATTTTCCAATTATCTACATGGTATTGGAAACTCCAGAGCTCCGTGGAACAAACACTCTGGCTACTTTCATGAAAGCTGTCTTCTACATTCCATGGGGACACATGGCATCTGTTAGACCTGACATCCTTGGCATGGTTTTCCTCTTATTTGCCCTCAGACCCCCTGTTTTTGCTAACTTTATTTTTGTTGGCCTTAGCACTCTGCATACTTTCCCACTGCTAAACAGTGCTAAATTGCTTGTGATCTCTCCTTAAAACATGTTAGATTGTCTAATGACCAATTGACATACTTAATTTACTTGTAAATCCATAGTAAAATGGCATTACCTATCCCGAGGGCCACTTCAACCTGTTTGTTAGCAGTTTTAAACAGCCCTTTGACCCTGCAAAATAAACCTTTTGCCAGGCCACAATCTTCCTTTTTAAAAACATACATCACCCCTAAAGTAGGCCCTGGACAGCCCTAAAAGCAGGCTGCAATGTATTTGAAAAGTTAGACATATACTTTTAATTTTTACATTTCCTTGTAGTGAAAATGTCTTACAATTTTTTTCACTAATGCAAGGCCTACTTCTTCCGTAGGATGACATTTAAATTACCTTATTACATTTTATAAGTGTAATTCCCAAATGTTAAAATCTAACCCCTTCATGTTTGGTGTCTCTGAAATCGCAATTTAAAATCCTAACTTATGGTGAAGCCGGATTTTGAATTGCAATTCTGAAAATTCTACATTTGTCTTAGCCATTTGGTGCCTGCAGGCGGTCTCTGGGTCACATGCCTGGGTGTGGGTGACAATTGGGCTTTGTGTATTGCTCCTAGACAGCCCCACAAAATGGAGAGCTTAGGTGTGACAGGATGGGCCATCACTGTCAGAATGGGAGGGAGAAGCTGGGCCTAGCCCCACTCATACTTGAATAGGCTGAGTCCTGGCTACACACAAAGGGCTGCATACCCCCTGTAGTTAATCTGGAGCCAGGGCCAGGAAGGCAGGGCACTTGCGCACTTCAAAGGCATGACTCTAAAATGTTCTCCCCACTTCAGAGGCACTTCTGGTTATATTTACTGGACCTCAGACACCACTACTGGAGTACACTTCTGGACCTGTGGATACTCTGCCATGAAGAAGGACTGCTGTGCTGCCACAAGGACTGCAACTCTGCTGGACTGCTGCTCTGAAGGAACTGCTGCCCTGATGTGTTGCCTGTTGCCCTCTTGCCTCTTTTTGAAGGACTGGACCTGCATCTCTTGAACCTAGAGTGACTCCAAGGGTTAGTCGGCTGGCCTCCTGAGCTGAAGCCTAAGGGACACAACAGGCTTCCAACAACCTTGCATCTGCATCTGCATCTGCACCTGGATTTTGCCATCTGTGAGTCTACCCTGCCAAGTGGTGGCACTCTAGTCCTGAACCATTGGAAGTGAGCTTAAGGTGGTTTGCCAGCCTCTGTGGTACCAGTGAAACCAATGTATGTCCTCTGATGCACTTGGCAACCTGAGCAGAACTGACGCGCCTCTGCTGCTGCTTAAATTGGGCCTGTCGCAAAGACCTGCATTACCTCCATAACCCGCAATGCCTTTGGAACTGTCACATCCTCGGTGCAGGCCCTCACATACCTCGTCAATGGCAGCCTCGACAATGACGACAAACTCCACAACACAGCCTTGCAGCTTTTTGGAACCGCCACATCACCCCGACTGCGCACTGCATCCTCGATATTGGACTTCGCATTGCAAGTCCCATCATTAGTATCCTTGACGACTATGCATTTCCTTGCATTGCAGCCTCACCGCATCTCAGAACAGACATATTGCTCTGGTTATGTGACAAATCTTCGGCGCGGATCCTCGCAACACTCTGTAAACTAGGATTTAAGGTGCTTAGGGCCACATGTACATAACTTTTGGTTTGCGATTTCCTAATAGCTAATTTTACACTTTGCGATTCTCATTGGGAATCGCTAAAAAGACTTGTGGTCTACTGGGGAGGAAGTATGTCATCACAACGCATGCTTTTACTACGCATGCCTTTACAACGCAGGTTTTACAATGCAAGTCGTTACAACAACTTGCATTGGGGGCGCTGGATAGTGGAATAGTTTAATTTACTATTCCAACTCCAGTCCCCGTGGATAGTAGGGAAGGTTTTGGATAGTAAATTAAACTATTCCCTATCCTACAGCGCCTTCCAGCGCAAGTCGTTGTAATGACTTGCGTTGTAAATCCTATATGTGAGTATATATCTAGGCAATTGTGAACGCTTGTCTCAAGAAAACCATCAAAGGTTAAAGGCTACTCTTAAAGATATGGTACTACAAATTTATTAACATCATATCAGTTCATAAAGTTTACATAAAAACAATTGTTTATTACAGCTAAAAAATTAAAATGACCCTGTAGGGGGCATACAATACATATGAAACAACTTATACAGAAAGCAAAAGTGGGTACATAAAAAACATCCTGCGTTGTAATGGTAGTGCGTCGTAAAAGTTTCGTTGGGATGGATGTTTCCCACTGGGGACAGCAGACCACCATGTCTGTGTTTGCTTTTAAATTAAACAAAGTTTTTTCTATATGCAGCACATTTTCCTTGAAAGAAAATGGGATGCATTTCAAAAGGAAAGGTTTCTTTTTTAAGAGTGGGGCCTCTGCCTGCTCTTAAAAACTTTTCGCATACATTCACAAAGGGAAAAGGGTCACTTCCTTTCCCATTTGCAATTGGGTTACAACCAACTTAACGTTGGTGGTAAAACTGTGAATGTTTTGCAACAGAATTTTGTTGCAGAACATTCATAAATACTACTGCAAGTCACTGACAGAAGCGAAAGAGACCACAGGCCCCTGCATGTCACCTTGCAATTAGAAGTTCGTAGAGCAAACCCACTTCAAGTGATAGGTGGACCTACGGGAGAAGAGCAGCTTAAGGTTCTCTAAAGAATTAAATGGTTGGCCAGGCTCAAGACTACTTGTGAAAGTGGGTGGAAAAGAGAAACAACCTCAATAAAAAGCAACTGGGAAGCCCTTATCGCAGACCTATAACAGAATTTGGGGAAGGCTCGACACAAGACCCTGAGATTTAGTTTAGAAATGATATCTCAAGCACCCTTCCGTATGAAGAATTTGGGGCCAGATGTAGGTAGGACTCAGTTACCGATTCTTAATTACCGAATTTTACCGATTCTGTAATTAAGAATCGGTAAATAAGAATGGGGGACATGTAGGAACATCCAGATGTTCCTTTTACCGAATCGGTAAAAATCTGTATTTGCCGATTCGGTAAATACCGACCGGTAATGCCCATTCATTCCTATGGGCTTTGAAGCCCATAGGAATGAATGGGCATTACCGAATCGGTATTTACCGAATCGGTAAATACCGACTGACACAAGGGTGCAGGGGGTGTCACTTTGACACCCTCTGGCACCCCCAAAAGAGGCTCGGGTGCCATGTGGCAGGCATACCTGCCCTAAGGGCAGGTCTGCCTGTCATATGGCACAGGTGTGCATGCACACATGTGCATGCACACCGGATTCGGTATTTTACCATCAAATAGATTTGATGGTAAAATACCGATTCTGTACGGCTTGTGGGACTCTGAAGAGTCCCACCTACATTTCAAGTTTACCGAATCGGTAAAAATACCGATTCGGTATTTTACAGAATCGGTAAATTTACCGATTCTGTAAAATATGTGGCCCTACATACCAAAGCTCAAATACCGGTCGGTAACGGCCGAAAATACCGATTTTCGGCCGTTACCGACCGACCTACATCTGGCCCTTAATGTGCTACAAACGCACTGGAAGCCAAGACAAAAGGTGGCAAATCTCTTGATGGGCGCTACACTGCTGCTCTGAGTGCAGCATATAAAAAGAAAGTATGGGAGAGCAAAAGGAAGTACTTCAAAATGGAATGGCTTAAAGTGTTTTCTTTGCTTACAAAAAAGAACCATTCCAGGCTCTGGAGGTACATCCCAGCTTGATAACCAAGGAGTGACAAAGGTGAACAGGGTACCTGAAAATGACTTGATAAGGTATGTCAAAAATCTGTATTCAAAAGACTCATCAGATGAGGGTCCACAGTAATAAGTTGCCTGGAAGCAGTCTGCACCCCCAAGGTATTTTAAGCACAGACAGCTAAGTAATTAAGAATATCAATAAAATGAGGAGCGATGGAGCACAAGGGCCAAACTGGATCCCCGCCCTAGTATTTTAATCTACAAAAGCATTCTATCTTCCAAACTTGACCCCACTTTTCAGTCATGTTTTCATGACAGCAATGACGCTGCACTCCTGGAGAGGATCCATTCTATTTCCTATACACAAAAAAGGCAATTTCTTTAATTCAGCACACTACAGGCTTGTTGACTTGCTCGATTTAGAAGCTAAGGCTTACGCCTAAATCCTCTTGAAGGAGCTGGAGTTATGGATAAAAGAAAAAGCAATTCTCATAATCTTTCGGTCTAGATTTAGGCCACAAAGGTCAACCATAGACAACATCCTTGCACTGGCATATCTTTCTAAACAAGCAGTCAGGAAAAAGTAACCCCCCTTGTTCTGCTGTTTCATAGATTACAGCACCGTATTTAATAGGGCGGACTGCAACAGACTATGGGAGAAATTGACCACCGGGGTAATCCCGTCTAAGATCCTGAAGACAATTACATCTTTATATCAAGGAACATGAGTTCAGGTCAAAACAAGCACTAACACAGTAACATCAAGAGTCTCCAAATGGGGGGCAAACATGGCTGAAATTTGCCCCCCCTACTTTTCAATCTTTATTCTGTAGATCTTGGGGTCGCCCTAAAAAGTGCTAGCTTAGTCGCTCCAAGGCTGGGTAGGGAGACACTCCCCACCTTACAATATGAGAATGACACAGCAATGATAGGCCATACTAGGGTGGGTTTCTGGAGAGCCCGCAACACACTCCACTGATACAACTAGGATAACAATCTGCTGGTCAACCAGAGCAAAAGCAAGAGAGTTGGGAGAACATTGAATAGGGACAACAACAGCCTACAACTACCTTGGGGTCTAGCTTTCGAAGAGAGTAAAACTGGCAACCCACCTAAAACACTTCAGTGCAAAAGCAGACCATGTCCTTAAAATATTGAAGCGACTGAGCCAACGCCTGATAAGCCCAACTGCTGAGCCAATGCTGACAGTCTGAAAACAATATTGATACCGGTAATCAACTATGGGCACCTTGCTTTCCCGGGCGCCCTGAATAGATTGATAATAGCTGCACAGGCCAAATCATATACATCAGTGCTGCTAGCTCTGCGGCATGCCAGAAAAGCGAGGCTAGGGCTGGAGCTTGGACTCGGCAGGCCAGTTTGGCATTACAGGGGGACCTAATTAAGCTCTTAATTAGGATGTTGAGAGCCCCAGAGGACACACTCAAACACAAAATGAGAAACATTTTGGAGGAGGAGGGTTCCCCCTGGCACTCCTGGCAGGGGCAAGCAATTGGCAGCTTAAATATTGAAGCAGAAACCCTGCACTCACCCGTCATCCTGTTATCTGCCAGGAAAATTATGGTGAAGAGGCAGGTATTGGTGATTTCATCTGAAAAGGTCTCTGTGGTGGCTCGTGCTTCTTTTTCCATGAGCCAGGCTCATGAACACTTGCATGGAACCCTCATCAGTGCAGAACCTTGGTTTGTTTGGAATGGTGCTTAGGACTGGTACCAGGGAGCAAGTTTTTGTTTTTGTTCTTATTTAGTCCTCATTCACCTCAAAAAAGACAGAGCAATGTGTCCATTGTTTCTGCCCAGTCTTTTTCGATGGAGAGGGGAGATTACTGACCATAAATAGGCTTACTACAATAGGCACCTGCCTTCCTATGGCTTTTTCTCTCACCGGAACTGCTTATGATTTTTAAAAGTGTGACCAGACCCTGTAGCAGTCAAAGAGTTTGCCGGTGTAATCATTGGACATTTTTTAAGATCCTATTGAAGCAAAATAAAAAGGCTTTATGGTAACCCTTCTGAGCTCTCCAACCATAGCTGTAACATATTCCAGAAGGCTTTTTTCTTTGACTTTTTACCTGATAGGTCCATTCTGGACATTTATATAAGAGACTCCAACCATTCTGTATGCTGTGGTGGTATGTTGCTCACCCATTTTCGACATATCTCTCTTCTAGCTAACAGTAATAAACAGCATGTCTCTAAAGTTACCTGTGTATTCATCTGTAACACCAAAGATAACTAGGAGGAGGCTTACCCTTATTTGCCGACCCAAAATACCTGATATTGTCATTTCCACACTGTTCCAGAAATAGTTGATAGCGGGACATTGATAGAACATGTGTACATCCATAGCACCTTCAAGCCCGCATTTAGCACAACAGGTTCGGCCTCCTTTCCTTATCTTTGATAACTTCTCAGGTGATATATACGCCCTATGGAGTGAGAAGAGATGGTTCCTTCTTAAGAAAGCAGGTTTAACTGTGTGGTAAAGTGTACGCATAGATACTTGCCAAATGTTCTGCAGCTTCTCTCTCAGCAAGTCATTTCCCTACAGTTTCTCGGCCAGCTTGAAATCTTCATCCATAATGTCCGGTAGGTTCCAGTAATATAATGCTACTTCCTTTTTTCCTGGTGGTTTAGTTACCAGTTGATCTTCTAGGGAATTACCTATTCCCAGTGTTGATTTCTTGCTTTGCTCCCAGCTTTTCAGTTGTAGATATTTAAACTTAGATAAAGTGCCTACCATCAGCCCATTTAGATTGACCCAAGGTAATAGTTTACTTTCGTTTGTCAAGTCGCCCCAGATTTTAATGTCAGCGACTTTAATAGGTTTTGCCATATTATCCTTGAGACACTCTGGGTTACCTGGTGACTCCAATATGGGAACAAAGTAAGAATAGTAGACATCTAATTTGTTACCAAATTTTTGCCATTGACTGTAATATCTTCAATTTCACTTTTTTGAAAAATTTGGGATCCCCAAATTTTAATAGAAATCCATTTAAGTCCATTTGGCACTCTTAACATTGCTGTATACATAAGACCTATCATAGATCCATCCGGGGTTTTTGTGAGCATTCTGGAATTCTTTAATTGGAAAGCCCATGCGTAGCATTGGATATCTGGCAAGGTTAGGCCTCCCTTCTCCCTTCTCCTCCGCAGGTTTTTCCATGAGATTCTAACCCCTTTATTGGCCCAGATAAATTAATTTAAAGCCTGTTGGATTTTTTGTATGGTCATTTTTTCAAAGTAAGGAGGTATGGAATCAAATAAGAAGGTGATTTTTGGTAGGATGGTCATTTTTACCAGACTTACTCTACCGAGAATGGTTAATGGGAGGTGTACCCAACTCTTCATTAATTTAACAACTTCTTTAAGCACCCTCCTCAGATTTTTTTCTGCGATTGTATTGATTTCCTGAAATATCCTGATACCTAAATATCGTATCTTCGTTTTTATTAGAGGGTTATTTCCTGCATGGTTCCATACCATCACTTCTGTCTTATTTTCATTTACTGAATATCCCGATGCTTCTCCAAATTTTGTTGCTATACTTAAATTTGTTGGTAAAGCGATATCTAAATCAGATGAGTAGACCATAAGATCATCCGCATGATGAAATGGCGGAATGTCAGTGTTATGTCTGATTTTGAAAGCAAAAGGCTCCCTATAAAAGTTAAATAACAGAGGGGAGAGTGGACAGCCCTGTCTTGTACTCCTGAATGTTTTAAAGGGTGCAGATAGTCTTCCATTTACCAAGACCCTTGCAACCGGTTCTTTATAGATTAACCTGATCGCTCTACAAAAATTATCCCCCAGATTGTATCTCTCTAGAACTGTAAATAGGTATGACCATCTCACCTTATCGAATGATTTTGAAGTATCTAACGTTATTATAGCTAAAGAGGTATTAAAAGTTGTGGCAAAATCGATGGCCCCTATAAGTTCACATGTGAGTTCATATAGATATCTTTCTTTAACAAAGCCTCTCTGATATTCATGGATTGTAGTATTTGCTATTTTTGCTAGTCTATTTGATAACACTTTTGTGAAGAGTTTATAATCAGAGTTTAAAAGAGAGATTGGTCTATATGACACACATATTGTTGGGTCTTTCCCCGGTTTTCAGAATAAGAGAGACCGTAGCCTCATTCCATGACTTTGGAAGTTTTTTACCCTGTACCAATATCTCATTCATCACCAAGGTCAATAAAAGGGACACTACCTCTACTAAGATTTTATATAGTTCAGTTGGTATACCATCAGGCCCAGGCGCTTTACCCCTTTTTTTTGGGTCAAATCTGTTTTTATTGTTTTGTTTTTAGAGTTACACTTCACCTTTCAGACAACACTCACAGAAGCTTGATGTCAAATACATAACTATCGCAAGTGCATTAGCACATTGTCATACAACGGTGCAAATATTCAAGCTGCATACTGAATAATACAGAAGGTGTTCGTCAGACTCCTAGGCTGTCCAAAGAGCCGAATTGTTAGCCGCTCAAAAGTCCTTGTAGATCAGGGCTGGCCTGTCAACTTGGGCTTGCAAACAGATGGTATACATTTAAAACAGAAAAACATTAACTTGGCAGCAAAAACCTCACAAAGCTCCAACTCCCCTTTTGTCCTCCCCCCTGTCCCCCCTCCCCGGCCCCATCCCTCTGCCCAAGCCAAACACTGCGCATGCCCCTCATTTGTGACTACGCCAACTTAGTTGCCTTTGCGCTTTAGTGGAGCAGGGGTTAAACATCGCGGCCTATCCCTGGAAGGAGAACGGCTTGTGGCATGCGCCCACCCTCACGTGTGACTTCCATTCCCACCGCATCTCTCGCTTCTCCCTCCCTGTCTGCCTGCTGTAATGTACTAAACATTTCCTCCCAGTGTGCCGCTATTGGTTCCTTTCGGAGTCCCATTGTTTCCTCTCTGTGTATGGCGGTCCACTCTGCCCTGGCCCATGCCTGGAATGAGGAAGTCCATGCCCGTGAACATGGTGGGTCATGCGCCTTCCACATTCTGGTAAGGAGGCTCTTTGCTACCACCAGTACCAGGTCTAAAAAGCGGGATGTCACCTTATCTTTGGGGGATCTCTTAAAAAGGAGTAGGATGTACTCAGGCCAGTCAAAGGGTATGGTTCGGTCCGTGCAGTGCCGTAGCAGCTCGCTAACTGTTTGCCAGGATGTGCCCAGCCCGGAACAGCTCCAAAGCATGTGTATGAACCCCGCCCCTTGCTAGTTACACCTGGGGCAGAGTGCATCAACTCGACAAAAATACTTGTTGATCAACTCGGGCGTGAGGTAGGCCTTATGGACAATGAAGAGTTGAATCTGGCGAAATCGCATGTTTCTGGGGACTCGGACCGGACTTTTAAGTACCTTTTCCCATTCCTTATCTGCCAGTGACCGCCCCAAATCCAGTTCCCACTTGCCTCTAAGGGGGTCCAAGCTGACTGCCACATGTTCCCGTAAAGACGCCGCAAATCAGCGGACCAAATGTCTGCCCCTCCCCATGACGTGGGGATACTGTAAGAGTAAATGTTGCCGGGGCTCCGTAGCCACATCCCCCCATCTGACCGTCAGTTGTGCTATCAGGGATCGATGCATCAAGAACCCCCCAGGGGGGAGCCCCTCCTCTGTTACCAATGTCTCGTAAGCCGTGAGCACCCCTTCCCTGTATAGGTCACCGAATGTGTGAATGTCGGCCTCCTGCCATTCCACGAACAAGGACGTGAGCACGCCATCCCCGCTGGGCGAGCCCTCCAAGGGTATAGCAGACGCATAAAGGACTGTGCCGCAGAAAGGTATAAGGCTCTTCGGTAGCACTTGTATGCCACCCCCAAGAGGAGCGGACCCGGGCGCTCAGCTTTTGCCAAGGGGTGGAAGAGTTTGGTGATGCGCTCTAGGGAGTATGGCAAAAAACAACAAGTGATGGACTGAATGTGGATCAATGTCACACACTCCCCCAGTCAAAAGATCTGGGCCCAAATCCATCGTTTTTTTGCACTCCACACCACCCTGGGTCAGATAATGGCTTTATGCAAATCAGCTCTGACCCTGTTGCCCCATGGGAACAGTCCAGTCCGAACTACAACAGCCATATCTTTCCCAGACCGGAATCAAGCATCCGAGGACCGGACCGGTTTCGAGGTAACACCTCTCTTCAGCCCGGCTAGCTTGACTCCAAGTGGTGTGGAGTGCCTGGGACCCACGTCTGGGCATCCCCAGCGCACTTAGGGCGGCAATTGCAAAAAACAACAAGTGATGGACTGAATGTGGATCAATGTCACACACTCCCCCAGTCAAAAGATCTGGGCCCAAATCCATCGTTTTTTTGCACTCCACACCACCCTGGGTCAGATAATGGCTTTATGCAAATCAGCTCTGACCCTGTTGCCCCATGGGAACAGTCCAGTCCGAACTACAACAGCCATATCTTTCCCAGACCGGAATCAAGCATCCGAGGACCGGACCGGTTTCGAGGTAACACCTCTCTTCAGCCCGGCTAGCTTGACTCCAAGTGGTGTGGAGTGCCTGGGACCCACGTCTGGGCATCCCCAGCGCACTTAGGGCGGCAATTGCAAAAAACAACAAGTGATGGACTGAATGTGGATCAATGTCACACACTCCCCCAGTCAAAAGATCTGGGCCCAAATCCATCGTTTTTTTGCACTCCACACCACCCTGGGTCAGATAATGGCTTTATGCAAATCAGCTCTGACCCTGTTGCCCCATGGGAACAGTCCAGTCCGAACTACAACAGCCATATCTTTCCCAGACCGGAATCAAGCATCCGAGGACCGGACCGGTTTCGAGGTAACACCTCTCTTCAGCCCGGCTAGCTTGACTCCAAGTGGTGTGGAGTGCCTGGGACCCACGTCTGGGCATCCCCAGCGCACTTAGGGCGGCAATTGCAAAAAACAACAAGTGATGGACTGAATGTGGATCAATGTCACACACTCCCCCAGTCAAAAGATCTGGGCCCAAATCCATCGTTTTTTTGCACTCCACACCACCCTGGGTCAGATAATGGCTTTATGCAAATCAGCTCTGACCCTGTTGCCCCATGGGAACAGTCCAGTCCGAACTACAACAGCCATATCTTTCCCAGACCGGAATCAAGCATCCGAGGACCGGACCGGTTTCGAGGTAACACCTCTCTTCAGCCCGGCTAGCTTGACTCCAAGTGGTGTGGAGTGCCTGGGACCCACGTCTGGGCATCCCCAGCGCACTTAGGGCGGCAATTGCAAAAAACAACAAGTGATGGACTGAATGTGGATCAATGTCACACACTCCCCCAGTCAAAAGATCTGGGCCCAAATCCATCGTTTTTTTGCACTCCACACCACCCTGGGTCAGATAATGGCTTTATGCAAATCAGCTCTGACCCTGTTGCCCCATGGGAACAGTCCAGTCCGAACTACAACAGCCATATCTTTCCCAGACCGGAATCAAGCATCCGAGGACCGGACCGGTTTCGAGGTAACACCTCTCTTCAGCCCGGCTAGCTTGACTCCAAGTGGTGTGGAGTGCCTGGGACCCACGTCTGGGCATCCCCAGCGCACTTAGGGCGGCAATTGCAAAAAACAACAAGTGATGGACTGAATGTGGATCAATGTCACACACTCCCCCAGTCAAAAGATCTGGGCCCAAATCCATCGTTTTTTTGCACTCCACACCACCCTGGGTCAGATAATGGCTTTATGCAAATCAGCTCTGACCCTGTTGCCCCATGGGAACAGTCCAGTCCGAACTACAACAGCCATATCTTTCCCAGACCGGAATCAAGCATCCGAGGACCGGACCGGTTTCGAGGTAACACCTCTCTTCAGCCCGGCTAGCTTGACTCCAAGTGGTGTGGAGTGCCTGGGACCCACGTCTGGGCATCCCCAGCGCACTTAGGGCGGCAATTGCAAAAAACAACAAGTGATGGACTGAATGTGGATCAATGTCACACACTCCCCCAGTCAAAAGATCTGGGCCCAAATCCATCGTTTTTTTGCACTCCACACCACCCTGGGTCAGATAATGGCTTTATGCAAATCAGCTCTGACCCTGTTGCCCCATGGGAACAGTCCAGTCCGAACTACAACAGCCATATCTTTCCCAGACCGGAATAAAGCATCCGAGGACCGGACCGGTTTCGAGGTAACACCTCTCTTCAGCCCGGCTAGCTTGACTCCAAGTGGTGTGGAGTGCCTGGGACCCACGTCTGGGCATCCCCAGCGCACTTAGGGCGGCAATTGCAAAAAACAACAAGTGATGGACTGAATGTGGATCAATGTCACACACTCCCCCAGTCAAAAGATCTGGGCCCAAATCCATCGTTTTTTTGCACTCCACACCACCCTGGGTCAGATAATGGCTTTATGCAAATCAGCTTTGACCCTGTTGCCCCATGGGAACAGTCCAGTCCGAACTACAACAGCCATATCTTTCCCAGACCGGAATCAAGCATCCGAGGACCGGACCGGTTTCGAGGTAACACCTCTCTTCAGCCCGGCTAGCTTGACTCCAAGTGGTGTGGAGTGCCTGGGACCCACGTCTGGGCATCCCCAGCGCACTTAGGGCGGCAATTGCAAAAAACAACAAGTGATGGACTGAATGTGGATCAATGTCACACACTCCCCCAGTCAAAAGATCTGGGCCCAAATCCATCGTTTTTTTGCACTCCACACCACCCTGGGTCAGATAATGGCTTTATGCAAATCAGCTCTGACCCTGTTGCCCCATGGGAACAGTCCAGTCCGAACTACAACAGCCATATCTTTCCCAGACCGGAATCAAGCATCCGAGGACCGGACCGGTTTCGAGGTAACACCTCTCTTCAGCCCGGCTAGCTTGACTCCAAGTGGTGTGGAGTGCCTGGGACCCACGTCTGGGCATCCCCAGCGCACTTAGGGCGGCAATTGCAAAAAACAACAAGTGATGGACTGAATGTGGATCAATGTCACACACTCCCCCAGTCAAAAGATCTGGGCCCAAATCCATCGTTTTTTTGCACTCCACACCACCCTGGGTCAGATAATGGCTTTATGCAAATCAGCTCTGACCCTGTTGCCCCATGGGAACAGTCCAGTCCGAACTACAACAGCCATATCTTTCCCAGACCGGAATCAAGCATCCGAGGACCGGACCGGTTTCGAGGTAACACCTCTCTTCAGCCCGGCTAGCTTGACTCCAAGTGGTGTGGAGTGCCTGGGACCCACGTCTGGGCATCCCCAGCGCACTTAGGGCGGCAATTGCAAAAAACAACAAGTGATGGACTGAATGTGGATCAATGTCACACACTCCCCCAGTCAAAAGATCTGGGCCCAAATCCATCGTTTTTTTGCACTCAACACCACCCTGGGTCAGATAATGGCTTTATGCAAATCAGCTCTGACCCTGTTGCCCCATGGGAACAGTCCAGTCCGAACTACAACAGCCATATCTTTCCCAGACCGGAATCAAGCATCCGAGGACCGGACCGGTTTCGAGGTAACACCTCTCTTCAGCCCGGCTAGCTTGACTCCAAGTGGTGTGGAGTGCCTGGGACCCACGTCTGGGCATCCCCAGCGCACTTAGGGCGGCAATTGCAAAAAACAACAAGTGATGGACTGAATGTGGATCAATGTCACACACTCCCCCAGTCAAAAGATCTGGGCCCAAATCCATCGTTTTTTTGCACTCCACACCACCCTGGGTCAGATAATGGCTTTATGCAAATCAGCTCTGACCCTGTTGCCCCATGGGAACAGTCCAGTCCGAACTACAACAGCCATATCTTTCCCAGACCGGAATCAAGCATCCGAGGACCGGACCGGTTTCGAGGTAACACCTCTCTTCAGCCCGGCTAGCTTGACTCCAAGTGGTGTGGAGTGCCTGGGACCCACGTCTGGGCATCCCCAGCGCACTTAGGGCGGCAATTGCAAAAAACAACAAGTGATGGACTGAATGTGGATCAATGTCACACACTCCCCCAGTCAAAAGATCTGGGCCCAAATCCATCGTTTTTTTGCACTCAACACCACCCTGGGTCAGATAATGGCTTTATGCAAATCAGCTCTGACCCTGTTGCCCCATGGGAACAGTCCAGTCCGAACTACAACAGCCATATCTTTCCCAGACCGGAATCAAGCATCCGAGGACCGGACCGGTTTCGAGGTAACACCTCTCTTCAGCCCGGCTAGCTTGACTCCAAGTGGTGTGGAGTGCCTGGGACCCACGTCTGGGCATCCCCAGCGCACTTAGGGCGGCAATTGCAAAAAACAACAAGTGATGGACTGAATGTGGATCAATGTCACACACTCCCCCAGTCAAAAGATCTGGGCCCAAATCCATCGTTTTTTTGCACTCCACACCACCCTGGGTCAGATAATGGCTTTATGCAAATCAGCTCTGACCCTGTTGCCCCATGGGAACAGTCCAGTCCGAACTACAACAGCCATATCTTTCCCAGACCGGAATCAAGCATCCGAGGACCGGACCGGTTTCGAGGTAACACCTCTCTTCAGCCCGGCTAGCTTGACTCCAAGTGGTGTGGAGTGCCTGGGACCCACGTCTGGGCATCCCCAGCGCACTTAGGGCGGCAATTGCAAAAAACAACAAGTGATGGACTGAATGTGGATCAATGTCACACACTCCCCCAGTCAAAAGATCTGGGCCCAAATCCATCGTTTTTTTGCACTCCACACCACCCTGGGTCAGATAATGGCTTTATGCAAATCAGCTCTGACCCTGTTGCCCCATGGGAACAGTCCAGTCCGAACTACAACAGCCATATCTTTCCCAGACCGGAATCAAGCATCCGAGGACCGGACCGGTTTCGAGGTAACACCTCTCTTCAGCCCGGCTAGCTTGACTCCAAGTGGTGTGGAGTGCCTGGGACCCACGTCTGGGCATCCCCAGCGCACTTAGGGCGGCAATTGCAAAAAACAACAAGTGATGGACTGAATGTGGATCAATGTCACACACTCCCCCAGTCAAAAGATCTGGGCCCAAATCCATCGTTTTTTTGCACTCCACACCACCCTGGGTCAGATAATGGCTTTATGCAAATCAGCTCTGACCCTGTTGCCCCATGGGAACAGTCCAGTCCGAACTACAACAGCCATATCTTTCCCAGACCGGAATCAAGCATCCGAGGACCGGACCGGTTTCGAGGTAACACCTCTCTTCAGCCCGGCTAGCTTGACTCCAAGTGGTGTGGAGTGCCTGGGACCCACGTCTGGGCATCCCCAGCGCACTTAGGGCGGCAATTGCAAAAAACAACAAGTGATGGACTGAATGTGGATCAATGTCACACACTCCCCCAGTCAAAAGATCTGGGCCCAAATCCATCGTTTTTTTGCACTCCACACCACCCTGGGTCAGATAATGGCTTTATGCAAATCAGCTCTGACCCTGTTGCCCCATGGGAACAGTCCAGTCCGAACTACAACAGCCATATCTTTCCCAGACCGGAATCAAGCATCCGAGGACCGGACCGGTTTCGAGGTAACACCTCTCTTCAGCCCGGCTAGCTTGACTCCAAGTGGTGTGGAGTGCCTGGGACCCACGTCTGGGCATCCCCAGCGCACTTAGGGCGGCAATTGCAAAAAACAACAAGTGATGGACTGAATGTGGATCAATGTCACACACTCCCCCAGTCAAAAGATCTGGGCCCAAATCCATCGTTTTTTTGCACTCCACACCACCCTGGGTCAGATAATGGCTTTATGCAAATCAGCTCTGACCCTGTTGCCCCATGGGAACAGTCCAGTCCGAACTACAACAGCCATATCTTTCCCAGACCGGAATCAAGCATCCGAGGACCGGACCGGTTTCGAGGTAACACCTCTCTTCAGCCCGGCTAGCTTGACTCCAAGTGGTGTGGAGTGCCTGGGACCCACGTCTGGGCATCCCCAGCGCACTTAGGGCGGCAATTGCAAAAAACAACAAGTGATGGACTGAATGTGGATCAATGTCACACACTCCCCCAGTCAAAAGATCTGGGCCCAAATCCATCGTTTTTTTGCACTCCACACCACCCTGGGTCAGATAATGGCTTTATGCAAATCAGCTCTGACCCTGTTGCCCCATGGGAACAGTCCAGTCCGAACTACAACAGCCATATCTTTCCCAGACCGGAATCAAGCATCCGAGGACCGGACCGGTTTCGAGGTAACACCTCTCTTCAGCCCGGCTAGCTTGACTCCAAGTGGTGTGGAGTGCCTGGGACCCACGTCTGGGCATCCCCAGCGCACTTAGGGCGGCAATTGCAAAAAACAACAAGTGATGGACTGAATGTGGATCAATGTCACACACTCCCCCAGTCAAAAGATCTGGGCCCAAATCCATCGTTTTTTTAGGGAGTATGGCGGCATTACCGTGGTTGCGTCATCCCTACCTCTGTCTGCTAGCTAACGAGCGACCCACTGGAGCTGCAGGGCTAGATAGTAGTGCTCAAAACAAGGGGCAGCTAAACCCCCCGATCTGTCGGCAAGAATAGATTTGTCAGTGCCAGTCTGTGCCTGGAGGCGCCCCAGATGAAGTCCTGCAGTAACTTATTGAGCATATTAAAAAAGGAACCGGAATAAATAATGGCAGGTTGACAAAATCGTATAGGAGGCGGGGAGCATGACCATTTTAGCTACCCCTTTTACTTGTTAGAATGATTTTAACAACTTCCTCCTGCGAGATTTCGTGATTGAAACTAATTTGCTGATTAGCATTTATAGGTTTGGTAGATTCCATAAGTCAGCCCTCTGTATCTTCATATACCACTTCATCTTTTCCCTCCCTATAGAGATCACTAAAAAAAAATTCAAAGGCCTCAATATTCTCGTCTACATTACTCAGTAATTTCCCGGACTGGTCTTCTCTAATTTCTTTAATTCTGTTCCTATTTCGTTCTGTCTTAACTTTCCAGGGTAAAAGTTTACCTGCCCCTTCCCCATTTTCAAAATGTGCTAGTTTACTAGCATCCCATCTTTTTTTAATTCGTACTTGGAGGGTCTCTGATAGCTGACCTTTTATTAATGACTGTTTTTTCCCTAATTCTGATTTTTCTCCCTCTAAATCTATACTTTTGATTTCCCCCATCTATTCTCTTCAACTCTTCCTCCAATTGCGATATTTCTTTTTTATATATTTTATTTCTATACCAGGTGAACTCTGTGATCTTACCTCTAATAAAGGCCTTTAGGGTATCCCACACTATTAATTTGAAGCTGTGTGACTATTGACCTTAATAAATTCTTGAACCTCTCCTGTCAGATTTTCCATTATTTCAGTATCTGTCAATATGGTGCGATCCAACGTCCACCTTCTCTCTACATCTTTCTTGCTGTTTTTCAATGTTAGCAAAACTGTAGAGTGATCTGATAGATGGGCCGCCTTAGATTCTATATCAGTAATGTTTTCTCTCAGACTCCAATCTACCAGAAAGTAGTCAATTCTGGGCCTACTCCCATATTTCTTATTATGAAAAGATGTACCCAGTGAGGTTCCTGCTCTTTCTCTCCAGAGGTCACACAATGTATGCTGGGTCATCAAAGCTGTTAATAAAGTGCGTGAATTAGGAGTTGGGATTGTTCTAGTTTTGCTTGATTTATCTAAGTTAAGATTTAACACCACATTAAAACCCCCTCCCTTAATTATAGGGTCAGGGAAATCCAAGAGGTTTGCAAAGAGATTTGTTAAGGGCTCACAATCGTCATGATTTGGACCATAGTAACCTACAAGGGTCAATAGCCAATCGTTAACCTTAATTTGCGCTATGATCCATCTTTCCCCTCTGTTCACTCTCGTTTCAGTAGCCCATATATTTGTTAGTTTTTTCACTATTATTGCAACCCCTCTTATATTACAACTCTGGTTTGTACAGAAGACTTGTTCTACCCATCTGTGTTTTTCAAAGAGGTTGACGCATTCCTTTTTTAACAAATGTGTCTCTTGCAAAACTAAGATATGTGCCGGGGAATCTCTCAAGTACTGAAGTATTTTATCTCTTCGACACTTCACTCGTAAACCATGGACATTCCAGTTTAAAATCTGAATGGACATAACTTTTTTATTTTGAGAATCGCTAAGGATCTTGAGGATTTATTTTTTATTTTTTCCCACATGCTTCCCACCCTGTGCCCCGCCACCCTCCCCTCCACCCATCTTACCCTGGAGAACCCACCCCTGCTTCTTCTTCTTGGACTTGATGTTATTCCAAGTTTGTCTTGCTCCGATTTCTCTCAGCCCATTTTCTAATAGTCCTGTGTACTATATAAACCATCTATTAGATATCAACTTTTACCTTAGATACAAAGTTACAAAAATTACAAAATTACTTCCTTAACTCCCCCCACCACCCTTCATGCTTTCTCAAAGATCGTCTGCTTCTTTTATATTTCTGACATATACATTTTGTTGTATGTATGTATGTATGTATTGGTATACTTTTATAGCGCGGGTCTGTCACCCAACGGGTATCCTGGCGCTTTGACTATAAGAAACCTGCTTCACACGTGCTGATCAAAGAAACTAATGTAACCCAGCCTTAGGAAAAAGATGGGTTTTTAAGTTTTTCTTAAAAGAATTGAGATCGTTTGTGCTTCTCAATCCCAATGGAAGAGCATTCCATAGCCTAGCTGCCGTAAAGCTGAAAGATCGGCCACCCAATCGTGATCTCAATACTTTAGGCACCACAGCCAGGTAGGCAGAAGCCGAGCGAAGGGATCTGGTCGGAGTATACCAATGGAACATGTTCTGTAGTGGAATTGGGCCTTGTCCGTGAAGGGCCCTAAATACAATACATAATGATTTAAAATCAATCCGCTGAAGGACCGGTAACCAGTGGAGGTCCCTTAGTGCCTGGGATGAGGAGTCGAAACGGCGACGGTCTAGCGCCAATTTGGCTGCAAGATTTTGCACCCGTTGCAGTTTTCCTGTCAAGGTAGCTGGTGCTCCGAGGAAAAGGGCATTACAGTAGTCCAAACGACTTACAATAATGCTTCTCACCACCTCTGGTCTGCTGTCCAAAGGGAGCATCGGGAGGACCTTCCTCAGCATTCGTAGTAATCCCATGCAGTTACTCACAGTTTTACTAACAGCTGCGTCCAATTGGAGATTAGACCCAAACATCACTCCCAGATTACGGACCGACATAGCTGACACAGACGTGCTCTGGAAGGAAGGCGGCCAAAAGTCCGGCGGAAGAGGTCTAGGGACACGATCAGTAGTGCAGTGTAAGACTTCTGTCTTAGAGCTGTTAAACTGCAGCGAATTCTGATTCAGCCAGTCGGCAGTTGCGAGCATACATCGGTGGAAGATGTCCAGCGTCACTGCTTCCTTGCCCTCAAGCGAGAAGACAAGTTGAGTGTCATCCGCATAATTCGTCACCGCTATGCCAAAAGATCTAATTAGCGCAACTAATGGCCGTAGATATAAATTAAAGAGGATAGGGCTGATGGCCGACCCTTGTGGGACCCCTTGCTCCACTTTCCTGATGTCAGATTTGAAAGGAGGCAGTGACACTACCTGATAACGATTTTCAAGGTATGATGTCAGCCACTGCAGAGCAAGGCCTGTCACCCCCACTTCCTCTAGCCTTTTGATCAGAATTTCGTGGTTGACTGTGTCGAACGCGGCCGACATGTCGAGCAGCACTAAAAAGGCAGCTCTACCATGGTCGGCTCGCGTCCTAAGATCGTCTAACACAGTCACCAACGCTGATTCGGTCCCATGAGCCGGTCTAAAGCCGAATTGAACCTCATCCAGACAGAACCCGGTCTCCAGATACTTCGACAGATGTTTTGTAACCCATTTTTCCAGAATTTTTATTGGAAACGGGAGCAAAGAAATAGGTCGATAGTTTGCTGGGCACACCGGATCCAAGGTAGCCTTTTTAAGAAGAGGGGAAACCACGGCCAGTTTCCAACAGTCTGGAACCCGTGCTGAAACCAGGGACTGTTCACAGATGGCGGACAGCGGGGGGAAAAGCTCTTCCCGGAACAGCTTCCAGTATTTATGTGGAAGCGGGTCCAGAGGGGATCCCGACGCCACACTGTGAGCCAAGGAAACGAATTCCTCAAAGGTGGGAGATGGAAAACAGTCCAACTTGGCAACGCTAGGGGTTATTTCTGTAGTAGACTCAAGGTGCAGTTCATTGCCTTCTAGAGGATTACCGCTAGATGTAACGCCAAGATTGTTTAAAATGGCTGCGATTTTATCCTCAAAGGCCTGCGCCAATGAGTTACACAGAGACTGGGATGCGGGAATAGCATTGGCCGTGGTGGCAGGGCATGACAGATCCTTCACGATTTTAAACAAAGTCTGTGATTTGTTTACTGCCACCCGCAGAGACTCTTCCAAAAACCTAGCCTTCGCCCTTTTAATCTGTGCTTTGTAGATGGACATGGCCTGTTTGTAAAGAACCCGGTCGAGGTCCGAATAGTTCTTTCTCCAGATGCGCTCGGCCCGCTTACATTGGAGTTTAAGTTGGAACAGCTCCTCGGAAAACCACGGCATGGCCGGGGTCGGCCTGTTTCTGATTTTCCGTAAAGGGGCCAAGGAATCTAATGAGGACACAATCCGTTGACTCAGTCTTTCGTAGCTCAAGTCTACGTTTTCCTCAAGAGTGAAACCCCCAGAAAGTAATAGAGGTAGAGGAGACTGATTCAGGAGTTTAGACCATTGTCTGCTGCATTTGACCCCCGCTAGGTTCCTCTTCTTCCCCCGCCCCGCCTTGGGCGTAAGGGAGAAGGACACAAGCGCATGATCTGTCCAGCATTGTGGCAAGATGTTCCGAACAGTTAAGTGCTCTGGATCAGCGAAAACTAGATCCAGTATATGGCCCTTTACATGGGTGGGAGTAAGAACTAACTGCTGTAGCTGAATACTCAGGCAGGTCTGGGTTAGATCTGTGAGCGCCGTCTCTCCAGAGCCACCTGCCCAGAGATTAAAATCTCCCAGTACCATTAACCTTGAATGTGAGGTGGATAGATCAAGGATGAGCTCAATCAGCCCAGCCACAGCTGAAATAGGGCTAGATGGAGGTCTATAGCAGAGCAGACCCGTAAATAGAGCGCCCCCCTGATCATTCAGGGAAAAGGCTAATAGTTCACACCCGGGAATAGTCTTGATGTCAATCAGGGATAGGTCTATTGATTCTCTGAAAATCAAACCCAGTCCTCCTCCTCTAGCACCAATCCGAGGGATGTGCCTGATTTTATATCCGGAGGGGCAGGCTAATCCCAGCTCCACTACACAGTCCGAGCTTGTCCATGTCTCTGTCATGAGTAGAATATCCAACTCATGGCAGTCGATCATGAAGGCAATATCCCCGTGATGCAAACACAGCGATCTCACGTTTAAGAGACCACATCTATACGAGTCCGTCTGCTTCTCCACAGCCGCTGCTCGTCCTCTTAACGGGGGAATGATGTTAATACCTAAGAGTTCATCTCGGGTATAAATTATGGTCCCCTGAGATGGAAGTCCAGGGAGACCGGCCCCCGGCGCGTCCGTTGCGCGAACGGGCGCAAACGGGCTTACCTCTGGCGCACCTCCGGCGCCCCTACGGCGCACCCGCTGCGCGCCGTCGCTGCGCGCTTGTCCAGCAGCCATCTTAAGAAGGCCCGGCCAATAGGTCACGTGGGTCCTGGCAGGGCGAGTGGCTCTCCCTCACCCAAGATGGCGCTCCGTGAGGAGAATCCTTCCCCCAAACCAAAATGGCGCTCAGAAACCGGCGCGATGAGTTTGCAGTGCCCCCGAGTCCCTTCTACCCCACAAAGTGTGGGTGTGCAGAGGTTAAATGCGGGTGAGATCTCCCTAATATTCCCTCTAAGCGGCGCAGGCAAAGAAAAAGCAAACAGAGCAAGCGCTCGACGCAAAACAATATAATGGATTTAAAAGTAATTAAAATACAGGTAGAGCGTTTGCACGCAGCGCGAGTGCAGGAGGCTAGTAGTCTGCCTAAACGAGGTAGGAGGACCTACTTTTATTACCTCCTCCTCCAATGCGTGGGTCCTGGCAGGGCGAGTGGCTCTCCCTCACCCAAGATGGCGCTCCGTGAGGAGAATCCTTCCCCCAAACCAAAATGGCGCTCAGAAACCGGCGCGATGAGTTTGCAGTGCCCCCGAGTCCCTTCTACCCCACAAAGTGTGGGTGTGCAGAGGTTAAATGCGGGTGAGATCTCCCTAATATTCCCTCTAAGCGGCGCAGGCAAAGAAAAAGCAAACAGAGCAAGCGCTCGACGCAAAACAATATAATGGATTTAAAAGTAATTAAAATACAGGTAGAGCGTTTGCACGCAGCGCGAGTGCAGGAGGCTAGTAGTCTGCCTAAACGAGGTAGGAGGACCTACTTTTATTACCTCCTCCTCCAATGCGTGGGTCCTGGCAGGGCGAGTGGCTCTCCCTCACCCAAGATGGCGCTCCGTGAGGAGAATCCTTCCCCCAAACCAAAATGGCGCTCAGAAACCGGCGCGATGAGTTTGCAGTGCCCCCGAGTCCCTTCTACCCCACAAAGTGTGGGTGTGCAGAGGTTAAATGCGGGTGAGATCTCCCTAATATTCCCTCTAAGCGGCGCAGGCAAAGAAAAAGCAAACAGAGCAAGCGCTCGACGCAAAACAATATAATGGATTTAAAAGTAATTAAAATACAGGTAGAGCGTTTGCACGCAGCGCGAGTGCAGGAGGCTAGTAGTCTGCCTAAACGAGGTAGGAGGACCTACTTTTATTACCTCCTCCTCCAATGCGTGGGTCCTGGCAGAGCGAGTGGCTCTCCCTCACCCAAGATGGCGCTCCGTGAGGAGAATCCTTCCCCCAAACCAAAATGGCGCTCAGAAACCGGCGCGATGAGTTTGCAGTGCCCCCGAGTCCCTTCTACCCCACAAAGTGTGGGTGTGCAGAGGTTAAATGCGGGTGAGATCTCCCTAATATTCCCTCTAAGCGGCGCAGGCAAAGAAAAAGCAAACAGAGCAAGCGCTCGACGCAAAACAATATAATGGATTTAAAAGTAATTAAAATACAGGTAGAGCGTTTGCACGCAGCGCGAGTGCAGGAGGCTAGTAGTCTCCTGCACTCCTGCACTGTTGTGATACATGATGCGTAATGATGCGGGGAATTTTAATTGCACATTTGCCCCAACTTTCTTATAGTCTTCCATACGTTTTCCTAACTCCCATTGTCTATCCAAAGTTACTCTTGATAGATCTGATCTTATTTCAAAAGAAAAATCAGGGCCTTTTAAAGTCTTAAGCTTTAATGCTGATGACAGAATTTTCTCTTTGATTGCATATGTCTGAAAGTTTGCAATAATTTTCTCGGTTTTATTCTTCCTGGCTTTTTTCTAAAGGGATCCCTGTGTATTCTTTGTATATCTTTGGCAATTTCTTCTTCACTTTCCTCTATCTGAATTGCGGATTTTTATGAGGATTACCATAGAAGATCTTAGATCCTCTCTTTTTATTCCTTCGGGTATATTTAGTAATCTTAGATTATTTTTTCTCGAATTATTTTCAAATTGTTCAACTTTTTCCTGCAGACCCTGTTCGTCCTTGCGCAGTATCTGGATTTCCGCTTTACTGCTGGCAACATCCTTTTTGAACTCTTCCACTGTGTTTTCGAGGCTTTCTGTCCGATCGGATAGTGAGTCTAATTTTTTTTCCAGAGTCTCACAGAACCCTCGAATCTCCTGCTGATTTGTCTCCGATACCGCAAAACCATTTCTAATCTCTGTGGTTAAACTCCCCATCATTGCCTCTAAAGAGCCAGGACTTGGATTAACTAAATCCCTGACCCCGGGGATAGTTGTATAGTTAGTTGCGTTCTTATTTGGTAAGTCCGGGTTGTCTGGGATTTCTGCAATGTGATTCTCACATACATTGCCCTCCATATCTCCCTTATCTCCCTTATCTTTAATAACTTGGGGCTCCTTAGTATTTTGAGTACTAACCCCCTCGCTCTTATTAACCTGGCAGCCATTCTCCATATTGAAAACTGGGGAATCTGCTACAACAATTATTTTTTCGTTGCTTTTTTCCCCACAGCCTCTCTGTCCTTCTAGTTCAATTAGAGAGGGTCTTTTCAGATTAAGGACAGGTGGTTGAATTTTAAAAAAAGAACGTAAGGATGGAGTAAATTTCAACTTAGAGTCTAAGGACTCTGCTTTTTTCTTTTGCTTTCTACCTCTTTTTTTTACTTCTAATCTTTGTCTCTCCCTATCTGGGGGATTTTTACATTTTTCTACTGTTTCTTTGTAGGAGACCGAATCTGCCCAAGCAGCCTGTCCTTTGAAGTCTTTATCGTCCCTAGGTGGCACCTCTCTCCCTTCTTGGAGCTCTTGGAGCCCCCCTGCTATTTGTCTTTTGGGCCCCCCGTCCAGACAGGCCCCCCTTCTTGGCCCCCCTACATCTTGGAGATTGCTGTCCTTAACGTCCTTCGCTTGACTGAGCCTCCGCAAAACTAGCGTCCAAACCCCCAGGGTGTGCAGGAACAGCTCATGTACTGACGCTGCCTACACTCACATGGAGGAAGCCTCGTGCTGCTGCCCTGAGCTCCAGGGCGGCTGTAGTACAGCGCGGGCCGGTAGACGAGGGCAAGCCACCCGGGATCAAAAGTCACTGAGCGGGAGTGATTACAGTTTCCAAACACATCAGGGGAAAAAGCAATCCAGCGGGAAGCACACTGCCCGTATTGGGCCAATATCTAGCATATAAACATGAACAGGATTAGCGTGAATATTATTCCAATTTCATAGCTGTAAGGAGCCGAGAGTCTTCAGAGCCGCGACCGGCGTACTACGCAGCCGCCATGTTCTCCCCAAGCAAGTTTGTGTCATACGAGACAATGAAGATCTTGAGAAAATTTTCAACAAATTTCATCATGTTTTTTCAGGGGAATTTGGGAAAATTTGTGACCACAAACACACTATTATTGTTAAGGATGGTGTGAAACCTGACAAAATAAAAGGAGAAGGAGTTAAATTATTTGTGTGTGAAGGGGATTATTAAGCCTGTGGACTCATCTCTGTGGTTATCTCCACTGGTGGTTGTCAGGAAACAGAATGGCAAACTGAGGGTGTGTGTTGACCTTTGCTGCCTAAATAGGGAAATATCGGTAGACTCACACCCTCTCCTGAACATTAATAAACTTCTTGCAGGACTAAAAGATGCTGTGTTTTGAAAACTTGATTTAGCGTCTGCTTACCATCAAGTGAAACTACCTCCCGAGTCCAGGCATCTTACTGCTTTTGTTTCTCCATTTGGCACATATCAGTACGTCCGTATGCCGTTTGGCCTAGCGTCAGCTGCATCAGTGTTTCAACGTTTGATGAATAACATGCTTAAGGGTATTGACGGACTGTCTGTTTTTCAGGATGATGTTCTAATTTTTACTCCTGACAGGTTTACCTATGATGCAATCCTGGAAGAGGTATTGTCTAGGTTTCAATCTAAAGGTGTGGTATTACGCAGAGACAAGTGTATTTTTCTGACTGAGGAAGTGGAATATTTAGGACATCTTGTTACCAAGCAGGGTGTTCTTCCGAAGACCAGTCTGGTAAAGTCCATCGTGAAGGCTAAACCACCTTCTGATAACTCCACTCTCAACTCATTCTTGGACCTATGTGAATTTTATTCACGGTTTGCACAAAACTTGTTTCTAAATTGAGGCCACTCTCTCAGATGCTTATGAAGGGGTTTGGGTTTGAGTGGTCTGATGAATGTCAAAGTGTGTTTGATTGGGTATAAGAACAACTTGTATCACCTAGGGTGTTGAAACACTATGACCCTGATCTTCCATGTACCTTGACTGTGGATGCTAGTAATGTTGGTGTGGGGGCTGTCTTGATTCAGACCAAAGGTGATGGTGTAAGGAGAATTGTTTTTACTTCAAGGGTGTTATCTCAGGTGGAAAAAAAAATATTCAGCAATTGAGAAGGAACTGTTGGCTCGCTGGTGGGCTGTGATGAAATTTAAAAATTTCATATGAGGAAGATGTCTCCAAACTGACCACAAGCCAAAGATTTTTATTTTAAGTGGGAAAATGCTGGGGGGTTCACTCCTCGTATTGCTCGCTTGTCATCTAAACTGCTTCAGTTTGATCTTTCTCCTAAGTATTTTCCCGGCAGTGAGAATAGTTGTGAGGAATATCTGTCCCGTTCTTCTAATATTTTAGAAGATCATTTAAGTGTGTCTGTGGATGACAAGGAAAATGCATTGTGGCTGCTATTGATATCCCTCAATTGTGTTCCATCACAAAGCATGATTGGCGTGGTGCATTGGCCAAGGATTTATCTTTGCTGTCTGTCATGAAGTATGTGGAGACAGGTTGGCCCAAGAAGAGAAAATTGAAGTTTGAGCTTAAGACCTATGTTCAAGTTGCTGACGAGTTGTCAATTGAGGATGGTTTGCTCATGAGGAGTGATAAACTCATTCCTCCTGTGTGTTTGAGGTCTAGCATCATTGTACATGCTCATGAGGGACACCTGGGTGATCCCATGACTAAAAGGAGAGTGAGACTCTCTTTCTGGTGGCCCAACATGGATAAGGAGGTTGAAGATGCTGTTAGGTCGTGTGTTGTTTGCTCGAGTTGTGACAAGTCTGCTAAGTTATCCACTCCTCCTTTGTCTCCCATTATTTTGCCTTCTGCACCTTGGGTCAAATTAGGGATTGATGTTATTGGTCCTTTCCATGCTCTTGACTCTTCATGTAAATTTGCTTTAGTTCTGATGGAATATTACACCAACAGGCACATGCATCAAGGTAGGATTTTGCGAGTCCTTAATTGCGAAAATTAAGGAATCGCAATTAAGGACTCTCAAGAGCCTAGCATGTAGGAATCACTGTAAAAATAGCGATTCATACACATTCCTTACTTGCGACTCGCAAATTGCGAGTCACAAATAAGGAATGGCATGCGCAATTTGCGAGTACCAATAGGTCATCGCATATTGCGCATGCAAATTCAGGGTGCAAGGGTGTCAAAAGACACCCTGTTGCACCCCTGAAATTGATCTGTGCACATATGTTGCGCACACACATGCCCCACACATGCCCTAAGGGCATGTGTGTGCGCAACATGTAACTTTGAAAAATGCACTGCAAGTGCATTTTTCAAAGCTTTTGCAAATTACCATGAAGTTCAACTTCATGGTAATTTGGGCCTCCTATCAGCGAAATCACTACATTTTTTTACTTTAATGCATTGCATGTAAGGAATCTCAATTTGCGAATCCTTAAATGCAATCGTAATTTAAGAAATCACAATTTAGAGATTACTTAAATTGCGATTTTTGCATTTGGGATGATGCATCCCAAATGCAAAACTACCTGTGGCAAAGGGGCAGATTCTGAGAATCTGCTCGTTTGCGACTGATTTTTCTTTTGATGCATGTGCCTGCAAATGGCCTGAGGTCAAGTTTGTTAGAGAATTGACTTCTTTAACAGTTGATTAATTTCTTAAAGACATTTTTCTGAAAGAAGGTTTCCCTGAATCCTTGGTAACAGATAATGGCCCTCAATTAATTGCCAAAGTTGAGGACTCTCTTGTCACTAGTGGAGTCAAGCATCCTAAAAGTTTGCTTTTCCGTCCTCAGACAAATGGTCTAGTGGAGCAAATGAACAGAGTTTTGGGAGAATGTATTCAGTGGGTGTTAGCCAACAAGTGCTCTGTTGTCAACTCTGTCAGGAGCATGCTCTGGTTTCATTGCACAATTCCGCACTCTTCCACTGGTGTTTCACCTTTTGAGTTGTTGCGTGGACGCAGAGCAACCACGATATTTTCTTTGTGTTGGATGAGTAAGTGGGTCAAGGGAAGTAGTTGAACTGATGCTTATGTTAGGTGGTGTGTGTTCTTCTCTCAGGAAAAGCAGAAATCTTATTTTGACAGCAGGAAAAGAAACAAGGAGTTTGAGTTGGTTGTTGGTGATTGTGTGCGAGTTAAAAAACCTGTTCATGTGTGGAAGGTAGGACACAAATTTTCTCCTCCTATCAGTGTGATTGAAGTCAAAGGGGTATTCTGTAAAACTAGGAAATGGTCAATGGTGGAAACAATGTTTTTTAGTTAAATCGAAGGTTGTTCCTCCTGTTTCTAATGCATCCAGTTCTGATGAAAGTTATAGTTATTCTAATGTTGGACAAACTGATGTAAGACGTAGTTCTAGGGTGAAAAACATTCCGTTGAGATTTAGGACATAATGGTATCTTTCATTTGTTCTTTTTCTTTACAGGCTTGTCACCATGGTTTCATTACTATAATACTCCTGGTTGTATTGTTAACTTTTATTTTACAGAAGTTGCTTTTACTGGTATTTCCTTGGTTAAAGTTTTTATAGGAGTTTCCCTACTATTATTTCTTCTGATTAAGTTGTAATTCTTCTTTTTCTTCTATCTTATTTCTTCTTTGCTTTCTTATCTGTTTTTCTTCTTTTCTTTATTATTTTTGGGAAAGACCCAAGTAGTGGCTGGTGCTTCTTTTTCCACGAGCTAGGCTCATGAACACTTGCATGCAACCCTCATCGGTGCAGAAGCTTGGTGTCTGAATGTTTTGCACCGTGGGTTTGAAAAGGACAGTTAAACCGCGAGCTGCACTGTCGCTGCTCTGCCTGATGGTTCAGTGAAATAAACGTGGTTCATCCTACCTGCCTGTTGTCCTTGATTTACCACACTCTTGGCAACCCTTCACCTCAGACCCATTATCGAGGCACTGGATATGTCATATAACTTGGGGAAAGCTAAACCTTTTCGATGCGACGCACTGGAAGCTCAGGCCCACAGGAAAATACTCTACATGAGACTCACCGTGCTAAGAATTACAGATTTCAATACAGCTTGGGCACGTAAGGAAGAAACAGTGTTGAGCAGGCTTTGCTCATAGCACAAGGAATCCTGCTTTCACAAGCTGGGGTCGCTGCTCCAAACAGGCTGAAGATTGCTGTTGTTTGCTCTGCCCCATTTTTGGGGCTAAGGTTGTGAGGACTTGCAGGGAGGCCTCAGTCTTGTGCTTTATTGAAACAAAGTCTTGTGATCTAGCTTCAGTGGCAAAGTATACACATTTAATTAGATTAGCACTCGAGGAATCACCACAGGTTAATCAAGACAGGCTAAGACACAGCGCATTATGACTGGCATGGCACACTGTAATGTTTAGGATGATAATGAGCTGTCAGGAACTTACCAAAGTCCATTGATAGGCTAACATATGCATGTTTAACTTCCGCAATGCTCTTTAACCTCTCTAAGGTGGAAGTAGTGCACTTTTCCTTTGCCTGCAGGAGAGTGCACAGTAAGGGCCACCCACCAGCAGTATAAGTATACCAGATTTTGACTCCTTAATCCTACTGGCTCGCACTAGTTGAGCAGCTATGGTTTACCACCAGATCTGATAGGACATTGCACTTTAAAACGCAACTTTATTATTTATCGAACCAATTGGTTGTGAAGTAGGTTTTATCATGAGTAGGAGGAATGCATACATACCCATATCCAGCAACCAATCTAATTAAGTCTGGATCATTACATTTTATTCTAAATATGGATTTTATGATGGAACATCTTTTATGTAGGGCCACACATCACATTCTGATGCTCCTTTTCACCTGCAAGTGTATTTTGTTACGTCTTGAGAGCATATGTGAGCCGTGGGACCCAGTAGTTCTGGGATCTGACGGGATGGTGGGGGTCAAACATCAACGCATATTTTACTGTAATGATTGTAATTAATTGAAGGGTTAATAAGCTTACTTACTTAGGAAGGGACGTCATTAATACGCCCCTTCCTAATACTGTTTTGCTTACCCATTTTGCGATTCATTAATAGGTTACTGTATTGCAATATAAGGTTTGGTATATAAAACATGCATGTTTCTGGTCACACACAGCCCTGTGTGAGCTGGAAAATGCTTTGTACATCTGGCCCCATGTTCAGCAGGCCTAACTGGGACCCTGTAGCTGGCCTGTACATCATTGTGGTCAGCCTGAACTTGTGACTTTGTCCCTGTCCTGGCGTGACCAGATAGCCACAGTTGGTGCTTTGTGATTATTGGGACTATTTTCACTAAAATCTTCAAAACTGAATATCTCTGGGTCCAATAATTAGATTTTAGTCGTTTTATTCTTTTTTTTTTTTTTTAAGATAGTTCTAACCAGGCGTGGGATCCTATTTGTGTGGTGTTTTCACTATATGACTGTCTGGCTTTTTGCACAAATACATTGGACATTGCCTCTAAGTTAAGCCTGACTGTTCTGTCCCAAGTTACCAGAGGGTTGAGTGCAGGTTAATTTGGGGTTGGCTTATGCCTGACCCTGACACGGGTAGTGGTTGCTGCTTGACAGGGCTCACAACCCAGTCAACCGACAACCCAATTTCTCACACCATCACTTTGCACAGATGGCCTCTAACATTGGTCTCGGGATATGCCTGCTCACCATTCTGTCTACCTGTGGCTCTGACCCTGATCTCAAAACCTTTGCCCTGTTCCAGCCTGATATGAAGAGTTGCAAACGTAGTGGTGTCACTTTACCTTTTAACTCTCAAAAGTTGATTCTGTAGGCTTAGATCGCTGCCTAATTTGTGTTCATTGCTGTTGACACTGCCCTCACCACCTTCCTTTATATATAAGAAGTCTGTTAATGATTTTCTCTTTGTATGTTTTACTAGAATGCAGTCATTTGATGGTCAACTATGTCCGATAAACTGGCGTTGCCTTAGATAAACGACAAGCAAAGCGCGTCATATAGCTAACCTATAAAAAAAAGTGAAGCAATAAATCATTCTACACGCACTGCATTGTAATACTTATTAAATAAAATCATTCTTTTCTCTCACATTTTTATGAATACACCAAACGGTATGTTTGCGTGAAAGGGGAATACAGCCTAAATATGAACATAACATGGGCATTTTGTTTAGATAGGTGTTTTTTTATTTGCATGCGTAACTAGCACAAACGCTTCATTTTCTAACAGCAATTGCTTTTCAGCCCAGACAGTCTGGTAAAGTATGTATTTACAACTGAGGCAAAGAACTATCAAAACAAGCCCTCGAGCATGTTTTCAAATTAATCAGCCAAACTATGTGGAAATTAATTCTTTGCTTTCCCACAGCAACACTGACTCTATTCTTTTATGTCATTGCGAAATCCATTTTTTCAATTATAGGTTTAGTAAACTGCTAAGCTTTAAACTATAAAAGGCAATTGTCAGTGTTTCCCAATATGTGACTAATGTGGAAAGCAGAGCATGTCTTATCAAAAAACAAACAAAAGAGTTTCAATGATGAGAATTGTACTCCTTGAATAAATAATCGGAAGAAACTTCATTAATTTCCTATCATCACATAGTCTCAGCTCTGTTTAAAAGGCCCTGTTGTACCACATTTACTGTCAAGTATTTATCTCAAATAACAACGTAGGTTTTCGTTGTTATATTATCCCAGCAGCTGTCTAAGAACTGCAGTGGCTGAGAGCTGTGCGCCTTTGAATAGTTAGACAAAGAGCAATAGGCTTTAGAGCAGACAAGTGAATCAAATGTTAAAAAATTATCACAGAATGTAAGTTTTATATATTTAACTACATATATCCTTAGTCCACTGGTGTGAAAGTACCAACATGATTATACCTTTGTGCCATCATAATTTTGAGAGAGAATCTGTGCGCATATGCGTGGGTGTGTGTTTCTGTGTAGGTGCGCGTGTATATGTGTGTGTGTATTCCTGCCGGCTCGGCCCCTGCAGGTAAGAGCGGTGGGGCCAGGTTAGGGTGGATTCGACAGATGACCACGAGAGAAAATTAAATAAATAAATAATTTCCCCTCATGGTCGTCTGTTGAATTTCCCCCCTCCCCTCCCCCCCGGGGCACAAGTCCTAAAAAAAGAAGTGGGGAGACGCTGACATCACGACAGGAAGTGACGTCACGAAAGGTGGCTTGCACCATCAGACTCATTGCCTCCCCCGCTCACCCCTTAGATGCGATTGCATCAGAGAAGCCAGCGCATGAGCAGCGTTCTGAATGAGCTCCGATCTCGCCCCAGAGAGGCCAAAGAGTGAATGTGTGGCTCCATTTGCTCTAGTTATCGGGCTCCCGGTAAAATAGGTGGGGGACGCCGTCCACCCACGTGGTACCCTGACTTGAACCCTGCCCCCCCCACATGGCCCCACAGCCCCACCTCATACCTGCAAAGACCTGCAAAGGCCATGGCTGTGAGTGTGCCAGAGCACATGTTCAGTGGGTCTAGTGTTAAAGTTACCCAGACCTTCCACCTTGTGAAATGTTGTCATTGTGTCAGGAGGGACGGGTTTTTGGAGGCAGCGGGGCTTTATGTGGAGAACAGCCTGAGGAACTTTAACTCACCACTTCCCACACCCCAAAAAAAAATCCAAAGCTTTTGAGACTGCCACTAAGGTTCTGGTGAGGATTCACATCCGTAATAGACATCGAATGCACAGAGACTCCAAACAAATAGCTGGAAGACTTCTGTCTGCCGGTGTTTCCAGTGTATTTTTTGCATACCTGTAATACCAGATCTTTACTTGTGTCTGTGTAGAGGGAGCCGATTTCTCGTGACACACTTTGGCACAGATTGAGTTGAAAGGTCTGGTTACTGCATGTGAATCAGTGTCCATCTTACTGTGCAGTATGAAATTAAGAGTGTTGATATGAGTGCATTGTAATTTGAGCATTATTTTTACCGGACCACTACTTGCATGTCAGTATTTTTTTGTCTGCCTTTGTCCCTCCAGTACCCTGTGTCATTGTCCCTGTCTCAGTGAGCAAGATGATTCATTGCTGGAATTCCCTTTTAGAGCAAGTGTTGGATTAGGAGTGAGAAGGGGATGCCAGGTTGTCTAGTGAGGGGTGGTCTGTCCAGGGTCTAACATCTCCAAAACATGGATTACGAAGGCAGGCACCCTTAGCTAATGTGGATCCCTGCTTGGACATCAAGCTGAGGATGCTGTCAGTATCCAGGTTAAAAGAGGGATAGGGGTCAAGACTAATGGTACAATGTGACCATGTAGTCAAAGGTGGTGCTCAAAGCAATGCTGAGAATCCTTTTAGTGGGTAAGCAAGATGCACTAGTAGAGAAAGCTAGAGCTAATCATGTGAGCCTAGTTAATTCCACCATGCTAGCTGGAGGTACTTTGTGGTGATACCAGTAATCCTGTAAATAGGAAACAAGCAGAAGGAGCCTGCAGTCCTAAGTGTAGTACAGGGATATGCTTCTAGTCAATGGCAGAAAATTTAATAAATATCGTTTGCCTTGTTATCTTCCTTTCTGCTTCACCATCAATAACTCCCTAAGCTTATGACTGCTCTCATGTAGTTCTCCTTTTGCTGATTCAAATGGTATCCCTGTTTTGAAATAGCCACCCACCTTGCTCATGGCGGAATCATTACATAGATTGTTTAGATAGAGAAAGCATATGCCTACTAGTGTTTTAAATAATGATTCTAACCTGTAATTTGGCATTTTGCTGACTGATGGCCCTCTCTTGTGGGACTAGATTGTGCTATATCACCTATAAACTAGAAATCCAAACGAGCATGGATAAGGCCAGTAGTCTGGCTTTAATGTGTTAATCACTAGGTCAAGCCATAACTTGACAAAGTAGTTACTTGATGGCCCTGTTGAGCCAGCAGCACAAAGACGAATCCCTATAACTGATGCTAGATGTTCTGGTTGAGGCAAAAGGAAACGTGTATTTGCAAGGGACATAAACATATAAGGTGTTTAACTGGAGGATGATACAAAATACAGCCTGTGGCTATTAATAATGAGAGAAATTCAGGTTGTCTACAGTGGTGGGTGTTGCATGTGTTACAGCGCAAGCATGGAGGAAATCTTGTCCTCAACCTTACACTCTTTACTACTCTAACCATACTGGGCCCTTTACAATTAGACAATCTGCAGTGCTTCCATTCACCACAGATGCAATGATCCTCTGATGAATCTTTCTACGCCGATTGGAGCAGGGAAATTAGTGACCAAATTATATGTTAGCTGTGCAATGAGGACCATTAGTTGTCAGTCAACTCACAAATTCGAAATCAGATTTAGGTCCACCACTCTCAAAACTATGCTGCAGAAATAAAAAAAATGGCAACTAGAATACCCAACCTCCTGAAGAATTTAAGCTGGACTAGAATAATGTAGACCAAAAGTTTTGCAACAGCCACAAGGAACAAGAGAAATAATGCTTGATGTTCCATCAAAGCTTGCTGATTCTACCTACAACGTATTTAAAGCATAAGTACACTAGCCCAGTTTAAAATGAATAAATAACAAGACTCAAATAGTGATTTAGATTAATGTGGTTATCGGAGCAACAAGCAATCTTTTAAGAATTTCAGTTAAACATATCACAGCTTTGATTAAAAGTCCAAATATTTAATCAGCTTACAGAGTTTACAAAGTCCGACTACCACTAAAGGCAGAAGAACAGTCTGTTCACCTAACAGCTCAAATCGTATGAAAAAAGGGGAAAGGTTCAGATTAAAAGTCAATTAAGGGCAAGTCCATTTGCACTGAGCAAAAGAAATTGAAAATATAATGGTATGATAAAGATTGTATCAGTCCATATGCTACCGACTTTAGCATCAGCAAGACAGTCCAAATGTAAAAGATAGTTAAAACACCGATCAGCATAGCTTCCTCTCGCTCAAGGAGAAGAAAAGTTAAGGGTCTCATTGAGAAGCAAAAATCGATGGTGTCTACATTGCCTCTCCTTTGGGGTTTGTTTAATAAAAAAATGAGGATTGTCCCAATGAGGTGGCCTGACACCACCATTGAAAGACTTTCACATGTCCATATTCGCATAATGTCACTTACAACACTTGAAACAGTGAAAGGGTTTCCCGTGTTGGTCATTAGAAACTAGAGATAGACTGTCCATATAGGTCTAGTATCAGTAAAAAAAGATACAAAGTAATTATTCAAAGTAACAGCTGCAACCCTGCCCCTACAGGAATAATTCACAGAGAACACTGAAGAAACATTCAGGAATGTCGGGGTGTACAGAATACAGGACAGATAAAAAAAATATTTCACCAGCTGTGAGGAAGCCCATTGTTTTAGGCCAGGGGAAGGGTTAGCATTAGAAAAAGCATTAAAAAAGCCTTTAAATTGGCATTACACATTTATATAAAATAAACTTTAAATCAATAGCAAATTTTATTAAATAGAATCAATTAAATTAAGGAATATGTAGAACATTCAGCAAGTATTATTACTTGGAAATAGCCAGCGTTAGAAATACCCTAAAAACACAAAATTTCACATTGTTGATATACATGTATCATTTTCTGAATTCATACTACAAAAATCGTTTTTAGCTTTTAATAAATCATATGTTCTCTAGTATCAATATGTAAAGTTTCAAATTAGGGCCCCATTACGCTGGCGGGCGGACTTTGTCCACCCACCACCGTAATGGAAATTCTGACCGACCGCCAGAGGTGAGGCGGTCAACCGAGGCAAATTAGGATGCACCTGCCACACTGGTGGGGGCATTCTTAGCATTAACATTGCAGCGGGCGGTGCTGTTCACAGCTCCCACCGCAATATTACACGGGCATGTTGTGCATTGCAATGCACAACATGACAGGCACCGCATGGTGCCTGCCACCTTGTGTATGGTAATGAAGGGGGTACCATAGGTGCCTCCCATTGCAGCTACCCACCTCTACCTTGGGGCCCCCAAAGTCATTCTCCGGATGCCGTTGGAAAGGCATGCCCACCGCACTCATCATAATATGGATGGCGTTGCCTGCAAGGCACCGCCACCATATTGTTGGCCTTTTCCGCCCGGCAGGCAATTGTGACGATTGCCTGCCGGTGGAAAATCGGGGGACGGTCTTTCTGTCCGGTGCTGTAGCCCCCACCATTGTAATATAGCGGGGGTAAATGGCGGTCGGGCGGGGAGTTTTGGCGTGTGGATCGCCACTGCCGGTCGGTCGCTGTTGATCCGCACGCCATCATAATGACCCCCTTAGTTCCTAGTATCTACACAAATTTGCACCGATTTTTCTAAATGATGCACTCTAGAAATAGGCATTGAAAGCACTAGGCCACTTTATTAATAGCATATTCTCATCAATAAACGTTAATAAACAACATTAATTAGAAATTCATTAATACTACTCCCTTATATGCATCAGTAATATTTTGTTTATATGTTTTCTTCATCACACATTTTAAACCATGCTTTTATGGTGCTTCTACTACACTTGAATATAGTTCATGTGTCACTGTCTCTAACGTGTGAAAAGTATACTTTCAGCTTTTCATGTCTTTAGTTCGTAAATGTGTTGTGTATTATGATTTCTAAAATCACGCTACATCACAGGCAAGTCCTTGACCGAATATCTGCACACCCACAAGTCTCTGTACAGTATCTGCACACTCAGAATTCTCACACAATCCCAAGCAATTCATTTTCAGTCTTATGGGAAAAATACATTCTATCATTGTCATGGTATTACGCACTAGGAAAGACTTTGAGGTTTGCATGGCATTTTTTGTGGAACTGCATGGTGCATAAAGACTCCCTTACTACTAAAGTAATCTTCATAGTCCTTGTTACTGGCCATCTATATATTATATGAAAGAAAAAATAGGTCTGTTTCGGAATGCTCACTTTCAAAGGGAGAGTAAAAGAGCACAAATGTAAAATATGTTTTTGTGGAACAATATTTTTTGTGTACAGAAATTGATTACATAGTTGAATTTCTGTGTGGCACAGGGAAACGCTGTTTGCAGAGATCATGAAAACGTAAAAGAGCCAGATTTGTCAAGAGGGCATACAGTGCAGACCAGCCCTTGGCAAAACATCTATAGACCCATAATTCTCTGTGCAATAGCTGTGTAAAGAAACAGGCTTTTTGCAGGTTACCCCCCACACTCTTTTTGCCCCTATATGGACTACTGGCTGCTGGTTTATGCAACTTTGGGAATGCACTGGGGCCTGCTGCCCAGACCTCAGTGCCAGTGTTCTGACCCATTATAAAGGAAATTTCGAATTGGATGTCCCCAGTTGGCAAGCACTGACTTATTTGTAAGACCCTAGTTTATGGTACCTAGGGTACCAAGGGCATGAAAGGCAGAGTGTCCACTCGGTCGGGCCTGCAGCACTGGCAGTGTTTAAACAGCTAGTTCGACTTTGCCATTCAAACTAATGTCAAAGCCACCACTTCCCTTCATAATATAAGTAAGTCTCCCCTAAGGAAGGTTTATAGAGCTCTATGGCAGGGAAATGTATAATATTAAGCAAGACATATAGATGTATATATGTCTTAGCTGCAAAACCATTCAAGTCATTGTTTTTTAGAGGAAATGTTAGTAGTCCCATTGACTAATACAGGGTTACCGGCAGGTAGCTCAGCCTGACAAACTTCTAAATGGGACTACATACCTGGATAGTGTAAGGCAGAGGTCTTCAAACTTTTTGTTGCCGAGACCCCCTTGTAAAACCTTTTTAGGTGTAAGGACCCCCTTCTGACAAAAGTTTCTAGAAACTGGTACTCCTCATCATCAACAGCTATCGACAACCATAAATGCGCCTGTTAGACCTCATCACATCCATCCATCCATATTTCATCCACCCACACTTTCACACATCCTTCCGTCCATCCTTCATCCATCCACCCTTTCATCCTTCCATCCATACACCCATCCATTACCCATCCACCCATCATTCTTCCACCCACCTTTTCACACATCCATCATTCATCCATGCAACCTTTTATCCATCCATACATCCATAATTCATACATCCACCCTTTCATCCATACATTCATCCTTCATCCACCCACCCTTTCATCCATCCATCCATCCATCATTCATCCCCCACCTTTTCACACATCCATCCATGCATCATTCATTCATGCAACCTTTTATCCATCCATACATCCATCCTTCATCCATCCACCCTTTCATCCTTCCATCCATCCATACTTCCTTCATCCATCCACCCTTCCATCCATCCACCCATCCTTCATCCGTCCACCCTTTCATCCTTCCATCCATACATCCTTCATCCATCCACCCTTTCATCCATCCACCCATCATTCATCCACCCACCTTTTCATACATCCATTCATCCATCATTCATCCATGCAACCTTTTATCCATCCATACATCCATCCTTCATCCATATACCCTTTCATTCTCCCATCCATGCATACATCCTTCATCCATCCACCCTTTCATCCATCCATCCACCCTTTCATCCATCCATCCATTCACCCACCCACCTTTTCACACATCCATCCATCCTTCATCCATCCACCCTTTCATCCTTACATCCATCCATCCTTCATCCGTCCACCCTTTCATCCTTCCATCCATCCATCCTTCATCCGTCCACCCTTTCATCCTTACATCCATACATCCATCCACCCTTTCATCCTTCCGTCCATACATTCATCCTTCATCCATCAACCCTTTCATCCATCCATCCACCCATCATTCATCCACCCACCTTTTCTGTGCCTCTCTCATGGGGGGGGGTCAGTATCTCTCTGCGTCTTCTTCCTTCTTCCTCTCTCATGGGAGGGCATCGCTGTGCCTCCCTGCTGGGGGCGGAGGAGGGGGCAGACAGGCTGTAACAACATCTCACCATGAAGAACAGACTCTGAGGCACATTTCTCCCACACAGGCGGCAGTTATGAGGGCTCCTGGGACTTGAACCAATGATTTATGGGACGTGTCGGGGGGGGAAGAGGACCTTTCACGTGCTTTACTGGAGGGACCCACAGCTCCAGGCGCGCAATGTCCATTGGACTCAAAGGGCTACAGCCTCCTCCCCATCCACCCTTCCCTGCCCCCCAGCCCCCCCTCCCTCGTGTATGTGAGCCGGGCTGAAACAGCTTCAGGGACACACACACAAAGCCACACCCGAGTACTTCACAGGTCTTTAAAAGACCTTTTACTTGTTAATGAGGCTTTGATGTTTTTCACCCCTCGGTGTGAATTTAGGCCTCCGTCCGCGAGCACCCTCAATCAGCTTGACGCCACTAAGGCAAACACTCTGACAGAATCTGCGACCCCATTCCCAGGACTCCACGACCCACTTGGGGGTCGCGCCCCGCAGATTGAAGACCTCTGGTGTAAGGTATCAAATTAGTCGTGGCATTACGTCTGACTTGATGGCCAAGTCAAAAGTAATGTCAATATTAAAGTTGAGCAACTTTTGCAAAGTTGCCATTCTGTGCCGCAGCTGGTGCACACAGGCTCTGGCACACAGACAGCTTTCTGCCTACTTGGGAAGACTTGTGAATGACTCCCAGGCTTAGTATGTAAAGTAGTTGCTGCGGAGTGCAATGTGACTTCCAATCCCAGGAAAGCCACTTGGGGAGTTAGCCAAAAAGGTAAGCTTCAAAGGGGAGGCTGCCTTTGAAGAGCTGATGGAGATAACACTCCCAGCAGCCTACCTTTTGTTCATGCAGACAAGCTGAAGACAGGGATAGGGAGGGAAAGCACATCCCAAAATCAGTTTTCCTATGGGCGTGTAGCACTTAGGTAGCCAAACTTCTGGGGTGGGCTACAAAGCTCTTCACAGTCGAAAGAAGGTCCGGACATCTGGAGGAATATTATACTCTAGGATTACCAAGTGCCACAAATCACTGGACCTTTGTTAACCAAGAGTAGGGGACCTGCTAGCCCATTGGCGAGTGACTGCGTTGTCCCCTCGTGGCACTTTCCCATGATAAAATGGGCATGGCTGGTTCCATTAATCTTAGCACATGAGAAAAATGCTTTATTAAATTGTATTAAGCATTAGGAAACACGTTCAACATTTGGTGCCTTGTTTTGCTAGAAGAGCATGATGCATAGAAACTCCTCTAATACGGAAAAAGTATAATGTTTCATAGTTCATATCCATTTAATATTATTATGACTCATGAAATAAGAATGTGCTTATGTTTCAGAATGTTGGTGTGTGTGATTGAGAAGGGCCCACAAACCTAAAAGATAACTGACATCTTAAGTTATATAGAACATGACAGCCCTCCTAGAATAGGCTTTTCTTTACCATCAATGGAAAGCCCCATTCTAAGATGACAGCTTTCTATTTCTGTATCACATGTGGATTGCGGTCTGACCTACTAAATACCAACAAGGCTTTTTGATTTTGAAATTCATGATTTTTGAATTGGATATCTTAGTATTCATTGAGAGTTAAAGCCTTGGTAGACAAAGTGGAGATTAATTTAGCACTCAGCTAAAGCTGGCATTGTCAATGTTGAATCAACAATCCATTCCTTACTGTATGCTCTCCTCTTTGTATGATGCAATATCACAGAGTAGGCTTGGAATGTTTTTCTATAAGTCTTGCTTACAGAGTTTTAGCCTTTGGTTGGCAAACAAACTGTTTGTATCCTAAATAGACTTATAGTGTGATTTGCGTATACCCTTTCTCATTGCTCAATAGCTTTCCTCCCTGTTCTCGTTTTACTTCAGTCTCACCTTGTTCTGACTGGATGTGCTGTGTTCTTATATTGTTTAGATCAGAACCTTACATTGCAGTGCATTTAGGACTATTTTCTGTCCCAGATGTCATCAAAGCCAAATTCAAGAACGCTTATTGTTGGTGATTAGATGTGATGCAAGACTGGGTAAAAAGAGTTATTTGTTTTCTCTTTATTAAGACCCTTGCTCTCTTTATAAATTATTAGTCCCCAATGCCCTCTTGCCTCTCATGCCACCTGGCTCTTTCATTGCTGCCCCCCCAAGTGTTTCAGTGGGAAGCCATCTTCAAATAGTTTTCAAACCATTCCAAGATGGCTGCCTGTGTGTGTATGCATGTGCATTTATGGCAGCTATTTTGGAATTCTTTTGTTATAAGAAAAAATGCCATAATTGACGTTTGTGCATGGAATGCATCTATGGCAGTCATCTTAAAATGTTTTTTATTTTCTCTTAACAAAACTGTCACATATCATCAACATTATTGCATGTGAAGGTACAATGGACATTTTTTAATGTTTTATTTAAAAAAAGGAAAAAACATTCTAAACTTGCTGCTGTGTATGCATGCACACACATATGTAGCAGCCATCTTCACATGTGTGTGCGTGCATGGTGGCCGTCCGGGGAAAAACAACATTTGCAAATTCAATAGGTGTCACAGGCAAGACAATTGACTTTGGCAAAGCTTGCTTTATTATAAATTCTCAAACCTGTTCCACTGCTGAAGAAGCACAGTTTATGCATGAAATGTATCAGGTTAAACATACATAGCAGTGGGCTAATGCCTTATTTTTTTTTTATAATGGAATGTCAATAATAAATCAAAGTTGATTCAAGTATGATTACCAGGAATGGAAGTGTCTTTAGTTAACAATACAGGTCAAAATTACTCTTCAAGTTATTTTCTATTTAAATATCAATGAAACATAGAATGATCAATTCAGAGATTATGAATCAGTTTACTGCAGGGGAGTAGAGATCAGCATCTGCAAAGGCATATCTAATTTCCTTTGCTTTGATGCGCATGGATCCCTGTAAAGCCATTCAACGTCATACATCCATGATTCCTGGACTTCTTAAATTCCTGATTTCTCAACATCAGTGACTCACTCATTTCTGTAATCCCATTTTATATGTGACTGTGGCTTTGCTAAAGGTGCACTGCCACTGGTCCTGGCACTAGAAGATGTACTAACCTGTTCTAGCCTGGCTTTCCTAGGTTGATGTGTCTGCATAAGCTGAGAACCAAACCTTATACAATATGTGTCTTTCTCTCTCTTTGTCTTCCACAAACACACATACCCCCAAAACTGTTGGTGGGCTCAGATGATGAGTACAGATTGTGATACTAGGGCTGCTTTAGTAGCATCTTGCTAACAAAATGTGGTTATGGTTGGGTTGCTTCAGGTGTAGATTCCACTCAGTCTCCTCAAAATCCTGTGACCACCCCTCCCTTCCCAAGTATCTTACTGTTTTATCAACAACACAATGCTTTTAAAAATGGGCTTCAATTGGCAGAGGCTCTCCGAATTGCTGACCATTGAAACAACCTAATGTTAGCCACAAACTGATATCAAACAAAACTGCCCCACCACAAATTTCCCCCCTCAACACAGACAGACCAGCAATCAACCACATTCTTGCTATGTTCCCTCAAATCACAGTTTCCAGGTGCTGCAGTAGCTGACCAACAGGAATAGCTGACCTACTCCAACCTGAGATAAGCTCCTTGCCAGCAGCTCACTCTACTACAATTCAAACTCACACAATACACCAGAGATCAACTTCATCATCAAGTTTATTTAATCAATAACATGATCATACATATACATAAAAACACATGACATACAATGGTTCATTAATAATAAAAGCATGAGAAAGTAAAAGTGGCATCATCTTCATAGTCCTGTACATCATTCAAAAGTGGTGCTATGGGATCATGACTTAAATACGATGATTTAAAAGTATTTTAAAACCTAGGCTAAACATTAAAATGCATCAGCATTAACAAAACAATCCATAGCCATCATTATACACTGCAGTCTCTGAGTGACCTCGGTGCATACTTTCCCTACATATTCCAGAGTCCCGATCCACAATATTATTTAACCAAATTAGACCTCTGCCACCAGGCAGAGCAGATATCTAGGTGGTGTGAAGACAAGCCACCTTGTTGTATCTGATCTGAAAACATGTATCACATCTGAGGGACATGAGAATGACAGCAACTGACAATCTGGAATAATCCATGTTTTTTCTCAGGGTAGCATAGACGGGACAGAAGAAGACAGAATGTTTAATAGCTTCTGGGATAGTGCTACAGGACAGACACAGAGGAGTTACAGTAGCATTCGCCCAACTACTTTTCAGGACATTCAGTCGGAGAAACCCAATCCTAAATTGTATGTAAAGTAAAACTCAAGCTTAAAACAACTTTTTATATTTAAGAATCTGGCAGTTAAAGTCCCAAGTGACATAGTATCAGTGCAAGAAGAATCAATACAGTACCAGTACCTTTTTTTAAAGTTGAGGATCAATTTTCTGGGTATTTGACTGCGGATCATCCCACATTGTCCCCAACCCCAATTAAAAAAAACACTCCTTAACCTTTTCAAACCAAACCAGACATCCTGGCTGTCTTTGAAGAATTAATAATTCCTCCATGGTGTTCTTTACTGGAATATGGGTATTACTAGTCCAGAGTCTTATCCAAAACATAAGCACCTTGAGGACAGCGAAGTGGGTAATAGACCTTAGTCCAAGATCAAAGCGTAAAGGGAATAAAGGCGTGTTCACTCAAAGATTAAGGTTTGATCTTAAAAAATTAGTTCCATGACCTCTTGCTGATTCAGATGCTCCAGCTTGGCACCATAGAGGACCGCTCCAAACCCTTTGGCCCGATGTATTTCTAAAGTGGGACAAATTGGGCGGAAGGCTGAAGGTTTAACTCTCTTAACTATTGCACAGTCCACATGCTGGAGTGTCAGCACGCTCTTCCGGATTTGGGGATTCCATACCATATTATCACTAATTCTAATACCCAAGTAATCAAAGACCATGACCTGCTGTAAGAGTTGGGAACCCAACCTCACTTTGCCCTTGGGAATTTATAGGGATTTAAAACTATAAACTTTGTTTTTTAGCAGTTTATTTCAAGGCCCAGGTCTTTGCATGCTGTCGTAAACTTAGATAACATGTTCTGGATGCCCATTGGAGTTTTAGAAATGAGCAGCTTGTCATCTGCGAATAACAGAAAGGGTTTATCAGCTTGCCTGCTAGTTTTGGCAGGTCACTGCCACAGTCATAAAGATCACTTATGAGCCCATTCATGTACAAGGGAAACAGGGTTGGTGCCAGCACACAACCCTGGCTCACCCCCTTGGAAACCAATATATTATCGGTTAGAATACCTTTGGTGTTCCACCTAACTTTGGCGTAATTATCTTGATGTAAGCAGACAAAAGTTGGAGCAGGCCACAGGGGAGTCCAAGGTCCCTAAGGGCAGCCCAGAGCTTGGTGTGATCTATGGAATCGAATCTCGTTTTAAGGTTGACAATCACAACATACAGATGGCCCCTCTTGATCTTAACTTCCTTCCAAATGAGAAGAAGAAATCGGAACACCTGATCTAAGGTGCTCGTGGAGGCCCTGAAACCAGCCTGCAAGTGAGAGAGTATGCTGTTTTCCTCTATCCAGCTGTGGAGGTGTGACAGGATCACTTTACTGAAGACTTTCTGAGATACACCTATAAGGCTAATGGGCCTGTAGTTCGCGGGGTCTCCTTTATTCCCTTTTTAAAATATGGGGCTTATTTTGGCACCCTTCCAGGTTACTGGGATGTCCCCCCACTCATGTGATGGCATTAAAGACTTTTGTAACAAAGGGCCTGATATGTTAGGCTCAGATTTGTATAGATCTCCCGGTAGTCTGTCTAGCCCTGGGGCTTTCCCTGTCGGAAGTGAACTAATTCAATTCACAGTTTCCTTTAAGGAAAAGCTGACTACATCTTCCACTACAAGATCTGAGATCAACTTACTAGCAGTCACCCAAGAGAACTGCTGCCTGTACATACCAACTCAATCTCTAAATCTACCCCGTTGAGCACCAAAATTGCAAACCAGATTGTACCTCCCTAATTTTCTCACTGGGGCATTGAAAATCAGATTACTTGTACAAATGCCGACAAATTGCTTCTTGTCCATTGTCCACCAAACTTCCTTGTCTTCCCTGCTTCAGCCCACACAAATTAAGTGCTTCATTCACATTTCTTGTTTTGTTCTTGAATGAAAGGAAGTCTCTGCCTCTAGTTTTCTTAAAGATGTAGAAATCTTTAGTCACAAACCTTTAAATAAAAGCCTCACATACTGGTCAGAACACCTAAATGTAATTTGTGGTTCACCTTCTATAAATTATTGTACAAATCAGATAATCTCCTTATAATGCCATAGTACTGAAGCCATACATAGTGCTCCTGTCTTCTTCCACTTTCATTTAATATCAGACCAGGGCAGGGATACTGGCAATGATGTCAATAGAGTTTTATGAAACTTCAAACTTCAACCAGAGTAGGACAAATGTACAGCATACAATTGTAGTAAAAAATCTATGAATAGCCATGTTCAAAACAATCCATAGTTCACACCGAAACTTTTTACTCCTAATGTGGAAACTCAGAAGGCTGAAAGATGTGGAAGACTGAAACTGAGATGTGGAAGACAGGAAAACAAACACTTGTTTGCTCCCCAATTATAAACATCAGATACATATAGCAAAATAAAACTATTATGCATCACACATACTACATGCCCCAAATAAGAAAAAAGCTGCTTAGACTGTTTGAAGATCTTTCCGCTCCTATAGCCTTAAATCTATCAGGCCTTAACTCAGAATAATTATAGAACTAGTTGTTTAAATTATTTACGCCAAACAAAGAGATCATCAGATTTCACATTCATTTAAAAAGTAAAACAAGAAGACAACGCATTAGGTATTACTCTATAGCACATCCCTCTAATAAGCTCACATGTTGATTGAGATACCCACCAACGAGAATATTTATATTATGACAAATACTAGACTGACAGGTTCACAAGTCAACCCATTCCATTGCTATTATATCTATGCACAATTTTGGGCAAACTGGTCTTCACCCAGCTGTGTTACTTTGTGTACCCTAACGGAATTCTCCACTATCTACAGACCAGCTGGATTTAGGACTGGTAGCAGCATGGAGTTAGTGCTTCTGTCTGTGCTAGATGATCTCTACAGACTGGTAGATGATGGTGGTGTTGGGGTTCTGATATTATTAGCTTGTTTAGTAGCCTTTGACACCACCAGTTACTACATATTAACAGGCTTGAGGTCAATGGCCTTGATAAACTGGCTATGAGGTGGGTAACATCCTTTCTCTTTAATCAATCCCAAATAATCTCCTGTTCTCCAATTAAAACAGTAAAGAAATCACATTGAGTGTACCCTTGAGGTCTGTGCTTTCATCCAATATATTCAATGTGTATGTACTTCTGTTAGCACATACCCTCCATTGAATGGGTGTACAATGCCACACATATGCAGAAGACACACAATTTCTTAAATTGGTGGAGAAAAGGGATTAATCTAACACTCCTGTCGAGCAGAATGATTTTTTTCCCTTCTGTCACAATTTTTCGGAAATGGTTGGATTTGAATGTTCCCAAAATTATACTCTTACTAAATGAAGGTACTGGTAAAAACACTTTTGATAAATGGGCACCACATCTATGCCCAGAATAGATAGGCAACTCCCCAACTCATGTGAATGTTGCACGTAATCTTTGCATTGATACTGACGAAGATATCTTTAGAGACTCAGATCTCTGGAGTGGTGAGCAACTGCTTTTGGTAAATGAAACTATTCATGAAAATTCCTCCTTTCATCACTCCAGACTATCATACCTTCCTAAAAACCCACTTGGACTTTAGAAATTCTTTATACTTGAAACTGCCTGATAAATCCTTTCTGCATAACCAGTTTGTCCAGAATGTGGAAGCCATACTTGTAACTAGATCATGACATTGAAATCATATTACCCCTATTCTAAAGGCCTGCCATAGGCTTCATATCAGTAAAAGGAATCATTTTCAACTTTGCCAGTCCATTTAGTCACAGTTTACAAATTGAGCGGAAGAACCTGACGCATGTGATGCATCTTTGGATGCCAGTCTGCTACACCTTTAAATTCTTAAATCCTCTAAACAAAATGTCTAAGGAATTGTTTAGAACATCTTCTCATGGATCTCCAACACATTTTATACACAAGCAATTCCAAACTGGACCTTAATTTCAACTGTACAGCTGTCATTCAACGTGCAGAGATATTTTCTGACAACATAGAGGTATCAAGCAAAGCAAGAACCGATGAGGATAAAAGCTCACTTTTACATTCAACAACATTAAGTGCTTCGGAAACTGCTTTGACAAGGAAACTGTTATTTATTAACACATTGTGGAACTAAAGGAATGAAATTGTGCTTGTCAAAACTGCAGTAAAGCAATCTTTGCCAGGTTGTAGCATCATCCCTAGGCATGTCAGATGTTTTGTAGGTCAGCAAACCCACGCCATCTGACACCATCTGCTAGTATCAGAAATATGACATTCTTCCTTATCAATAACTAGATCAAGCTTGCTTTACAAAAAATGTTGCAGCACGAGGCCGTGAATAATAGAAGCACCTGTGGAATAATAACCTTTCTGATCCCCCATTCCAACGAGCATAAGAAACAATCAACAGCAACTACACAGTCCTATCACAAACATATGACCCTGCCAAAATTATACACCCTGTGGCAGGGTAGACAACGTTATTTTTCCCAAATCAATAGAAACAGTAAAATAATCCCAATAAATGCCTTCCAATGGTGTAATAACTGAACAAATCATCAATAATTTAGGAAATATCTGTGGTGCGATATCTCTATTTATCACATCAACACTCTAACCCCGAATTCATTAAGGAGAGTCGGTAGGCAGGAAAGGAATAATCCTGAAATATAACAATCAGTCAAGACCAATATGAAAACCTGAACAACAGGTAGGTTTATTCAAATAATAGTACACAGTACATAATGCAAAAGTTATATATATATATATATATATACATATTATTTTTTATTATCTTTTACTGCTAAAACCAGAGGTTACAGGGTAAATATATATACTAGAAGGTGAAGGATCACAAGAAAACAACAGCCAGACAGGGCAAAAATCTGGATCCCAAAGAACAAATGAGTCACAAAGAAATAAAATATCTAAGAAAGAAGTGACTCAAACAGATAAATTCACAAAAGAAGAAAAATATAGTTCTACTACAACGTTTCAGCTTCTGCCTTCCTCAGATAGTACAAGAGGGTTTGGTCAGTGGCTGTACAAATGATACAGCTGAATTTTCAAAAACCATCATGAGTGAAGATTCCATTTGGAATGTGAAATTAATGCATTCCTGGGAGCGCTTGAGATATGCAGTAATCAGTCATGTCAGTAATGTTCAGTCCATCTGGATGCAGTGATTTAAAACGGTACATCCAGACGTTTTATGTGGAGTCCAGTAGTTCTTCCTTTAAGACATGTTCCACAGGGAAAATCTCCAAATCTGATAATAAATTATCAACAAGGTTAAAATTATTGGCTACAGGCTGGCCACGTTTCTTATTAATTATTATCTATGTGGTTCTTGAATCATGTGTGGACGTCATTCACTGTTTGGCCTACATATTGTTTTTTACAGCTTTGGCATTAGCACTGAATCACATAATGTATGTTGAGCGAAATGTAAGCTGCTGTCTTATTCCTTAGGTTCCTCTCGTAACAGAACTAGTTGCTATTTCTGTTTGTGAAAGGTATTCACACGTTATGCACCTTTTAGAGTCAATGAACCAGAGCATTTGTTTCAATTGGCTTGAGTTCATCTCTTGCAATAAGAGATCGTAAATTGGGAGCTCTGCTATAAGCAATGACTGGTGGTTTTTGGAAAACCTTTTGCAATTTTTCACAAATGGACAGTAGAGAAATGTTTTTTGTATTATATTTCTATATTTGTGAGCTGATGGATAATAGTACACCACAAATGGAGTTCTGTCACTTTTGTTTCTGCTGTTGGTATTCCAAATAGGTTCTTCCCTGGGTAACTGCAAAGATTTCTCAATTTGTTGCTGTATGATATGCAGAGGATAGCCGCGCATTTTAAATAATGTAGCAAGCTCCTTTAGATGGTCTTTACAGGTGCCCTTATTACTGCAGATACGTCTTATTCTGAGTGCTTGGCTGTAGATGATGCTGAGCTTAGTGTGGTGTGGGTGACATGAAGTCCAGTTTAGATATAGATGAACATCTGTAGGCTTGTGGTACAGATCAGTTGTAATTTTGTGTTCATGAATGGTGAGAAGCACATCCACAAAAGAAGGATGATGCTTCTGTTTAGTATTGCTGATGGTAAATGTTAATGGTAGGACGGATATTGTTGATGTTCCAATGTTCTACTTCCTGCACTCCATATTATGAATATGTCATCAATGTATCATAGCCATACCAGTGGTTTGATGCGAGAAGTAGCAAGTATACAGTTCTCTAGTTTTCCCATGAATATATTGGAGTAGGATGGAGCCATCTGAGTGCCCATGGAAGCCCCTTGTATCTGCAGATAGTGTTTACCATTGAAGGTAAAATTGCTGGCTTTAAGGATAACTCTTGTATAGTCGGTGGGCACATTTGTTGATGGCTTTTTCACAGTTCTTTTATTAAGAGTTTTAGATAATGTCATAATCCCATCCTCATTTGGTATATTGGTATATAATGATGTAATATCAAGTGTAGCCAGAAGAGTATTATTATGAAAAAATGTAAGTTTGGTTTAATTTTTCAATAATCTGAAGGAAGTGACTGGTATCCTTAACAAATTATGGAAGTTCCTGTGCAATGGGCTGGAGGCGCAGGTTGACAGATAAAGATAGTCTCTCAGTAGCTGTGTCTTTCCCAGAGATGATGGAACGGCCATGATTGTTCATTCTGGGAATTTTGAGAAGCATATAAAATCTCCCAGTTCTTGGTTTGGGATGAACAAGTATATCTGCTGTTGTTTCATCGATGAGGTTTAAGCTCCTGTACCTTACAACCAGGTTCTTAATTTCTTTGTTCAAGTCTTCTGTAAAGGCTTCCACAATATTTTATTTTAATGTTGCAGCATCTGTTATCTTCAGATCTGCAGATCCTACTCACAATAAGCAAATCTGAAATGATCAGCAGGAGAGAATGGCCGAGTTTTTGTTTATTTTGTACATTTTCAGATTTAAACATAACTGCAGATCCTCAACGGTTCAGCTATCGTTATTTTTTTCTTAAATTTAACCCCTTTGTAGCCAAACCAAGCCACTCTTTGAACAATAATTTCTCTAAAAACAATGAACAGATATATACCAAACTAACAAAAGAACAATCCTTGCAAAAGTTCTTACTTTGTGGCAAGTTTGATGTAACTCTTGTTTTTTCTGTATTGGAGAGCAAATCGTGCCTGTAATTAATATGAGAAAATACACTTTTGGGAACCCCCTTTTTCTTTGCCTATGCTTGACAGATCGGCCTAAAACTTTCCACTTAGTGTTGGAAAGCTTCTTTTAGATTAGTCAAATGGTGCCAAATTTATTAAGAACACAAAAAAATGCCTTTCCAATGGAAATGCTGACCATAACTGTACTGCATATGTATGTAAACATATATATGTAGAGGATACACAATAACATGGTGATTGTTTTACCACTCGCAGATGCTGCTGCTGCTTGCAACATAATTCTGAACTTGAAGCATCACTGTGATCTCCGCAGGTAGGTTGAGACAGCATTTTAGTTCGTTGCCCTAGAAACTGCAATAATTTAGCTTCCAGTTCAACTGCTTTCTAGATGGTCAAATTCTTAGAAATGGAAACATTACGTACTGAAATTGAACTGGAAGTAGATAGCCCCTGGTTGTGCCATGTGTTCAGTGTGGTAGCACAGATGTACGTTTCAGAAGCCATAACCTCTCATCGCAGCTTAATATCTGCATACAGATGAAGGATTAAGATGTTGACCAAACCAGCTGTTTCTTTGTTTACACTGGAATATTTTGTTACCATATTTCTAAATTGATCTGCAGCAAGTGCAACAATAGGAAGGCTTACCTCATGGTATAATTCTTTTGCTAACTTCCCATATTAAAATCAAGAAAAGCACAACAATTTGGAGCAGGGCATCTATTAACACCCTGTTTGTCAACCTCCATCTTCATGGCACTTGCAGTTTGCAAACTCCTCTTTGTAGCACATAATCATAGATTGGTATTGCTCCAACTGGTGCAGCATATACAAGGCAGAATTCCAATGGATTGAGATCTCCTGTATCAGTACTTTTAAAGGAATTCTGCTAGTAAGTTGAATTATCCTCAACCTCTGCTGGGATTTGAAGAAATTACTGCAATTAGCAAATCTTGTGACAGGTGACCAGTATGTTTTGAACTACTCCTTTTTGAGTAGGTGCTTGTCAATTAGGTTGATGCAATAAGCTGACCGTAGCATCCTCCCTCTGCTCAGGCTCTGAGAGTATTACTGTAATTGCCAGTTGTAACCAAACAGATGCTTAGACCTCTGGATTGAAGCCATTTGTAGACTTTGCTATTTATTTGTTCCAGAAATTTGACAGCCATGTACCTTTCTCCATGGTGAACATTTCAACTACTGCATGCCAATGATTGTCTCAAAGAGATCAGTGATGGTGGCACCAGCAGCAATCTTTTTCTTTATTCCATTGAAGAAGACTAAGGGATCAGTTATGCCCTTGTATTCTGTTGCTTGACAACTTGTCCACATGTCTGTAGTGACATGGATGCACTGCACAGCACATACATTCATTTAACCAGAGACCAGTTCCACCATTTGATGGTGCTGTTGTGGAATAGTGAGTGTCAAAAAATAGGTCCTGCTTGGAACATTCTGTTTTGGACAAAGGGCCACCACAAATTCCAGAAACCATTATCCCTCCACCAAAGAAAAATGGTAAAAGCTATCCACTAACATTTCGGCCACTTTCACTTTGTATAAATGGACCTGATTATGATCTCAGTGATATGAAGTATTGTTCGTGAACATAGCCTTGATGGTTGTTATATTTTATTTTTTGTGATAATTCCATCTCAAGTGACCTCTGTGGAGGTGGGTTGCTTGGACACTTTGAGGTTATAATTTTACCCTCAAAATCCTTGTGTCAAGTTGTGGTTTCTTCTAGTAATGAGTACAAATTACAAGTGACTGGGCTCATTATAATAACAATGATATCTTCTTCAACATTAGCCCCTCCTTTTATCTCTTCAGCTTCTTCTACCAAGAGTCATTCTTGCCACAGATGTCATCAGTGATATCATCAATGATGTCCTTTAACATGTCAAGAGTGGTGTAATATGGCACATCATATGGGGAGGGGACATAAGCTATAGTTAGCTCACTGTACTAAACTGAGGAATTTCAGTGTATTTTCAGTTTTGAAACATTATTTTCTGCATGAGTTTGTTACCTAACTATGATGTCCCTTAGACCTTTTTTAAGTGAATCCCTGAGTTTTTCCTTGGTGAGTTACTGTTTTTCAAGACCTACTAGCCTTTGTTGTTTTAGTGAAGAAATACAGTGTGACCAACAGGTGGTCCTGGACAAGCTGAATACAGCGGATCTTGATTTCTGAGCTCGGAGCTCTGAGCAACTGCCTCTTCTGTAATGCAGACTTACTGGGTGGGTCAGACGACACATAGCTACACAATTGAGGTTCTCGGGCTGGAGAACCTGCAGTTGATGCATGCTGGCGTCCCCGAAAGCCTGGTGCCAACTCACAACAGCATGACACCAACTCAAGGTGCTGGACTCTGACGCAACAGAATTTAAATCACTTAGCACTAAATACAGATAATACGTGGGTGGTCATAAGGCATGTAAGATGCTGGTTTGCAAACACTGACCAAAGTAGCAGAGAGATAACGTGGCTTGGATAGATACACACACAGTTGAACCAGTATACTCCTTAAAGGGAATAACGGGGGCGCTATGAAACTTCTACACGGAACTGTACACCTCAGTCCTGCTCTCCACAGAGAACATACAGTGGTACCTTGATACATCCACGCTGTTGTGCCTCACTACACAACAGATGCACTAAATAAGGAAATCACTGTAGCAGAGGTAATAACCAGCATCTCCCACCTCTGCATAGGGAATTTCCCTGGCCCAGATAGGTATACAACAGCTTTCTACAAGCTCTTTTGCCCACAGCTCACACCTCTACTGACTAAGCTCTATAACTCATTTTAACACACAAGATCACTCACTCCACAGTCATACATAAGATGTGGTAGAACCCTGCCATCTGTGCCTCCTATCCCCCAATCTCCTTACTTAATATAGATTCAAAGATCTTTACAACACCTTAGCCAGGAGGTTGGGCCCTTACGTGCAGTATCTGTTAGGCACTGACCAAACAGGATTAGTCCCCAAAAGAGTATGCCCTGATAAAGGAAAACGCATGCTCCACATCATCCATGCTGAATATTTAAGGCTGGAGTAGAAGGAAGGCTCAAGACCTTTGTAAGAAACTCCTTGAAATACTGAAGGGGATTAGATCCTTTCCACATTTTCTGGTGGGCCATAAATTCCAGGATAGTTTCTATGATTTCTTTTTTCCAATTCCTCCGCATAGCTCCTCAAATCATTTAATTGTAATTGCATTTTGTCTATTTTGGTAGATTGATCTTGTACACCACTGACTGTCTGTTCTAGGACTGAAACTACCTTATACATAAATTACCTTTTAGATTCAAGATTATTAAAAGATTTGGTAGTATCTTCAATAAAGGTCGTAAAGCACTTATTCCCTCCGGTAGTAACTCAACTTAAATAGGCGCAGAAGATTTAACTGGAGGACGGTCTTTTTTTTTAGTCTTTTATGAGATGATAATGGAGGTTGTTTTACAGATAGTTGGGTCTCTGAATTGGCTCCAATAGGGGATTCCTCCTTATGAGCTGTAGCTTCTGCCATTGAAATGGTTAGGTGATTATTCCTAAGGGTTGCGAGGTACACAGGTGCGTATGAAGGTCAGTAAACCTTGTATGCACAGGCTTCCACCGGTGTATTTTCCCCATAAACTGATACATAAGCAGTAGTGTTGTGAAACACAGTATCTCATTTTGAAAAGTTAAAAGAGTAGCTGTGGTCTATAGATGATGATGTAAGTGAGCAGACATTATTGGTTTGGCTCATTTAATATCAAAGTGTCAAAGCAAATATTGCAAAAGTATAATAAAAGTACCTTAGGTGACATACAATGATTTTCTGTTTTAAGTGGAGACACAAATGATGTCCAGATGTGCTTTTGAAGAATGGAGGACATAAAAAACTGCAGAAAGCTCCAAAAGCAGGAAGAGAAATTAATGAAATATGATGAAAGAACCTGTATTATAAAGGAACAGGCATTGTGACGGCATCTTTATTGCTAAATTACCAAACATATACGTCTTTCCGGGTTATGGAAGGCAGCTTCTTCTCTCATAGTAAGCCACTCACATGCGGGGTGCCACGGGGCTCATTGCTTAGCCCCACATTGTTTAATATCTATATGCGCCCGCTGGCAGACATAATTCAAGGATATCGTATCTCAGTAATCTCATGCGCTGATGACACCCAGTTGGTGGTGTCTCTTGACTCCAGGATCAATGGCGAATCAAGCCAGCTGGAGGCCTGTCTTGAACGGGTTGTCAAATGGATGACAGAGAGCTGTCTAAAAGTAAACGGGGACAAGACCAAACGGATGGTCCTCGCCAATGCAGGGGTACCCAGGCCCCTGGCTAGCTGGCACACTGCCTAGGGAGTACTCCAGTCCTGAGTACTGCTATAAAAAATCTCAGCTTCTGGATGGATAAGTAGCTCACCATGAATAACAAGGCAAGCAAGGTGGCAGGAACTTGCTTTGGGCTGTTAAGAATGCTCAGGAAAATCCTAGACCTAATTCCCCTACAGCTACGGAAAATGGTACTACACTACCTGGTCATGTCCCGCCTGGACTATGGTAACGCGCTCCTTTTGGGCACCCCTAAGTACGTGCTCAATAAGTTACAGCTAGCCAAGAATGCAATGGCTATACTTGTGTGTCAGATCCCAATGAAGGAATCAGTGAAGAAGCATTGCAGACAGCTACATTGGCTCCCTATTGAGAAAAGAAGTTTGAAGTATTATGTTGCCTCATATATAGAGCCATAAACAACACAGGGCTCTGAGAGAATGTTAAACACTACCAGAATAAGAAGGGTCAGATGGGGGGGGGGAGCCTTTTCCCACCTTGCGCCCAAGTTATGGAACTCTCTTCCAAGGGAGTTAAGATTCGCAGTATCATAATCCACCTTCAGGAAGAAACTAAAAACCTGGTCGTTTAACCTTTTCCATGCGTCGGACGGCCTCCGGCCATCCGACGTCACAGTGGGAGTGTGCGGCGTGTGGGCGGGGGCCGCCCGATCTGCGCACGCATCAGATTCGGCCGCACCCTGGCGGAATGTCCACTGTGGCGAAGTGGTTAATGAGTGCGACAAACCTCCTTCTTTCACGCTTCTCTGTGTTTGTGCTTAGCGCTGTCAGCTGCAGTGCTCAGAAATGTCCGACATTGTGACCACAATATGGAGCTCCTTCGCTATGCTGTTAATTTTCGCCAGCGCTCAAGCCACACCCCAAGTCTGTTCATCTTCTTATCCTCAAAGTTGACTTGGTTTGTGTGTTACAAAAGACACCTCAATCTACTAATTTAAACATAGAGCCTCTTCTGTAGGTAGTTAAAACTATAATTATAAATTTCTTATTGTGTGAAGTATTTATTGCAATACTTTGGTTAAAAATGATGTGATCATTCAGAGTACTGTAGTTATTGCTCATATGTATGCTGTAACTGTCCATAAACTATACTTTAAATAACTAGTTGTATATGTATTGAAGTTTTAAACATGTCTACAGGAAGGGGCTTGGCCAAGATGGCAGACGAGTGAGTTGGTCCTTGTGCACCTCTGGCTGCCCATCGGCTTCAAATGAGACATAGTGGGGTCCAAACTGCTGTTCCATCCCATTGACTGTGGGGGGAGACACTGGAGAAGCCCCTCATTTAACAGCAGCCTGTATACGCGTCAGATTCGGCCGCACCCCGGCAGAATGTCCGCTATGGCTAAGCGGTTAACGAGTGCGACTAACCTCCTTCTTTCTCACTTCTCTGTGTTTGTGCTTAGCGCTGGGAGGACTACAGGTAGCCATGCACTAATAATAATAATTGTGATTATTATTGGCGCACTGATTTTCAAAATGGCAGCCACAAATTCTGGCAGAAATGCTTCAGCAGTTATATTCAGCAAACATTTGCCTTGTACACTAGCTGGTGAAGGAAAAATCTGAATATGCACTCCAACATCTCCATGTCAAAATATGTCAGCTGCAGTGCTAAAAAATGTCTGACATTTGGACCATGCGGTTGATTTTCGCCGGCGCTCAAGCCACAACCCAAGTCTGTTCATCTTCTGATCCTCAAAGTTGACTTGTTTTGTATGTTACAAAATGTGCCTCAATCTACTAATTTAAACACAGTGCCTCTTCTGTAGGTAGTTAAAATTATAATTATAATTATAATTATAATAATGTTATTTTGTGAAGTACTTATTGCAATACTTTGGTCAAAAATGATGTGATCATTCAGAGTACTGTGGTTATTGCTCATATTTATGCTGTAACTGTCCATAAATTATACTTTAAATAACTAGTTGTATATGTATTGCAGTTTTAAACATGTCTAGAGGAGGGTGCTTGGCCGAGCTGGCAGACGAGTGAGTTGTCACTATGAAGGGTTGTTCCGTCATGGGCCATTAATCTCAAAGCAGTGGTTAACATCCAACATTTTTAAATTAGAAAAAAGGTGACAGATAAGTAACAAAAAAAAATGTTTACGTTTTTTTATTTTCTTTAATGATCTGACTGTTTCTTTATTTTTAGTTCCTCGGTCTTTCTATATTCTTCATTATATTTCAATTCATTTTAAGCATTTTAATACAATTTATAAATATATACATAATTCATATAAAGGAGAGAAAAGATATACAAAAATAATATGCAATGAATAACAATATACCCAAAGTGAAAATGTCCCTGGTAACATACACTCACTCAAGAAATGTCACCACAATCATACCCATACTTCATACAACAACCCAAAAGAAGGGGAAGAGAAAGGGCTGAATTTTAATTAGCAAGAATGTCATGCCAATTAATAGGTCTCAAAAACACAGTAAGAGACCCTGCACAGGTCGACGCGCGTTTCGACGGCTCAAGGCCACCTTCTTCAGGACCTCTTCCAAACAATCTTATCCAAATAATCCAGGGAACGGTTAAAAACAAGTTCTAATTCCCACATTTTGGTCCATAATGTTGAGGAGATGAAACGGATTTCTCAAATTACTCAGTGTTTTTTAAGGATATCGCAATTTTTTAAGAAAAACCGCAACCACAATGTAATTTGACACAATGAAGAGTCTGTAATGTCGTGTAGAGAGGGGCGAATCTATTTTGTGGCGAGGAGGGGTGCCAGAGAAAATCAAAGCTTTCAATTAATTGTATCCTACTCCTTTTGCTTCGTTTGTTCGATTGAAAAATCACTCAATGGTGTTCAGTTGATCAGGGCAAATGTACTTGCCTCTGTCCATAAGTAACTTGAATTATATCCAAGTGTAGCCTAAGGTCTCTCCTGTCAGCGCCAGCTCACTCACGATACCAAAACCAGTGAGTTGTTCCTTGACCACCTCCGGCTTCCATCGGCTTCAAATGAGACATAGTGGGGTCCAAACTGCTGTTCCATCCCTTGACTGTGGGGGGAGACACTGGAAAAGCCCCTCATTCAACAGCAGCCTGGATATGCAGCAGTGGAGTGAGCGGTGGGTCAACCAGGCCCAGGTCATGGAGCAATCAACATGGCTCTCCAATATGGTGGGGGTTGGAGGCAACCACTGAAGAGGCAATCCAGGGGTTGTCTATATTTGTACCCTGTGGGAAAAGTGCTGACCCTACTGGGGAGCAAGGAATGCCTGCCGAGCCTGCAGTGGCCAACTGTTACCGGTGTGCAGCAGCAGTGCGGCTGTGAGTGAACCTCTCTCACAAGCCTTGTCAATGGCAGCTGGGGACCTAGATTGCCACCCTCCACCAAAATAATTCGGGACATGCTGACAAGTACCATGAGTATGGCACAAATGATGGAGTGCTGTCACAAAAGATTCCACCTCGTGGGGAGATGAGTGACTAGGCTCTGCCTACATGAGCATTCATGGAATCCCTGTTAGATTCCTTGAAAGCAGACCACCAAACTGTGCATTGGGACCTCACAACAGTACTGCCAGTGGTGAGTCAGGACCTAAACTCTCTAGGGGACAGGGTAGCCACTCTGGCAGATGCAGAAATGGGAAAGAGTGAGGAGCCCAAACATCTGCAGCAGCAGGTGCTTCATCTACAGGAGCAACAAGAGGAACTGCAGGCACACACGGAGGACCTGAAAAACAGTTCCTGCTGCAATAATATCAAGATTAATGGTGTCCCAGAGGACACCGAGGGCACAGACATTATCGGCTATCTGAGGGCCTTATTCCAGCATACCTTAGAGCTGAACGTTATGAGGACCACTCAACTATTCAGAGCACCGGAGGAAACAACAATGCCAGCGTCCCGGACATTTTGGCCTGTGCACATGATTTTCTATTGGAAGAGAAGATCCTACATAGAGAAAGGAATGCTCATCCACTCAAGTTTCAAGACCACAAGATCACCCTGTTCTAGGACCTCTCTGAGATCGCAAAAAATTGGACTCCCATCACATCGCACACGGAATTTCTCCAGACTTAGGTGGTCTACTACGTCTAGGGTCACCGGTTCCACATAATTGTTTGATGGAAGGGTCAGCTGCACCTGATCAGGAAAGTTGAGGGGCATGCCAGACATTGGGCATTCTGGAGACAGAGGTTAAAGGCTTTTCCTGGGGAGCAGAGAGAGCAGCAAAAGGTCATAAATACAAGTAGCAAAGGATACAACACTCACCTAAAAGGCCACGTCTGTATCTTGACTCCATTACACAGGAAAGGGGGATAGCTCTGGACAAAGTTCTGGAGGTGATTGGCTGTTGACAATGAGAGCTGTGCATGACCAGAGAGGAATAGCTGGACGAGTGGATGCTGTATAGGTCACCCTTATTGACCAAGTAAGACTGGTGGGGAGCGGACGATCACTACACCTTCATGTTGGGAAATGAGTACAGCCCAGTTCAAGACTGGCTCTCAGATCATACTCATGCAATCATCATAATGTGTGGACTGGTTAAAACTTGTTTTGTTGTTACAATTAGTTCTTTTCAGGGAGAATGTTTTTCACACTCGTATTTTGGTCAGCCCTACAGCGCCAATGCTGACTGAGAATGATTGAGGTACAGAACAGTAGAGATGAATCAGATACATTTCTAAGGATGCTTTCTTTAGTGCTAAATGACTTTCTGTCTTTAATTTGGTGTGCAGGACCATCACTAGTTGGTGCTGTATAGTGCTAACATAGTAGGCACTAAATGTCACTTGGTGAAACATATCTGCCGTTTCTGTTTTACACAGTGATTTGCTTTATAATGTCTTAGTTATGTTGTTTGAACAATTAGAATCTATATTATAGTTTCACATATACAGAGGTTCTCTGTAAGCTTATCCTTTTACAGTGTAATATGTACTCTGGTATTAAAGTAGTCCCTTTAGTGAGATTTTCAGAGAGACACCAGCTCTCATCAATCAGAAATATGCAGAGCTTTTACACTGTAAAGAAATGTTAAGAAAGAGGTCAGTTCCTCAACAAACCCTATTATGCACAGTGTTAGACCTGGCACCATTGGCGCGGGCCTACCTTCCATTTTTTGCTGTCGCCTCCTGTGTTTTGCTATGTTTTGCTGGTCTAGATACTTTGGGTACTTTGCCACTGCTATTCAGTGCCAAGGTACAAGTGCTCCCTTCTGTAAATTGTTGTACTGGATTAGTAACTACATGATTGGCTATTTGATTTACTTGTCAGACCCAAATGCAGTGTACCATGTGTGCCCAGGGCCTGTAAATCAAATGCTACTGGTGTGCTTGCAGCACTGGTTGTGCCACCCCCAGAAGCAGCTTGTAAAGTGTGGCTCAGGCCTACCATTGCAGAGCTTGTGTGCAGCCTGGGGCTGCCATGTCAACTTGACAAGCACACCCACTTGTCAGTCCCCAACCCTTTCCTTTACTACATGTTAGTTACCGCTAAGGTAGGCCCAAGGTACCCCCATGGGCAGGGTGCATTGTATGTAAAAGGTTGGACATACCCTGATGTATGTGGCATGTCCTGATAGTGAATTACAGCCAATTTTGTTTTTCACTATTGCAAGGCTACCTGTTCCCATAGGCCAGAATGGGCAGTTTGATTATAACATCTTATAATCCTAACTGACTCAGGGAACTAGGTAGAAATTCGAGTTTAGAATGCCTGAACTCAGAATGTTCAAATGCATCTTGTAGTGAAAGTGGTTTTTACATACTGTGTTTGAAACTACCACTTTTAGAAAGTAGGTATTTTCTTGCCTAACCATCCAGCATGCCTCTGCTAGGTTTGTGTATTTCATGTCTGGTTTGTGAGTGACAGCGGGCTGGAGAGAGCCTTGGCTCCAGCAGTCTGATGGGTCAGGGCTGGGCTGAATAGGACCTGCATTGAATAGAGAGTGGGGGGCGGAGATTTAATTTCACTGTCCTGAGCTCTGAAAATAGAATAGAGAGTAGAGGGAGGAGATTTCATTTCAGCTACCTGGGCCAGGTCTGCCTTTAACAATGCTGTCTCCACTTCCTGCCAGGAAATTGCACAGAACTGGTTTCTACTGGGCACAGGCACCCTCTGCCTTCAGAGGACAAAGGATTTACTAGTATAAATATTGGGGCCCAGACCCCAGAACTTTAGATCACTTCTGGGAATCAAGACAGACCTTTGCCAAGGAGAAGAACCAAGAAAGTTGAAGGAGGAGACTGCCCCTGTGCTGTTTTGCTATTTCTGGGGTTAGCCTGCAGTGGTTACATTATTGCCCTTTTTGGCAGGTTCACCCCTAAACTTTATGCCTTTTCTGTGACTTGATATTGGTAGTTTTTGGCCTCTGTGCACTTTAGCACTGTGGCCCAGTGTAAAGTGTGTGTGTTCTCTGAGTGCGTGTGGTGAGATTGGCCTGCCCTCCTATAGGAATGTATGGGGGATATGTATGTCCATGTAATTCCTGGTATGAGAGGAGTGCAGGGGCGAGTTTAGTATGTATGAACTCATAAGAATAAAAACAAGGCGCCACAAGATCCATGCATACTTAGTCAGGAGAGGAGTACATATAGCATTGCTTCAAGAAACTCACCTTACCAGGGCGGAGGGTCTGGCTTTGCAGTGGAGGTGGAGGGGACAGGTATTTAGCACTGCATATTCTGCATTTGCACGGGGGCATTGATCTGGATAAGGGCTGGGGTTCCTTTTCAGGTAACGAAACAGACTATTGACCCTGAAGGCAGATTTGTAGCAGTGGAGGGGAGACTGCGCGGTAGGGACTTAGCGCTCTGTAGTATTTATGCACCAAATACTGATCAGGCGCGCTTCCTAGAATGCTTGTCTTGCACATTAGCACATTACTTTACAGGCTCAGTAGTATTGGGTGGGGACTTTAACTCCATAGCGGATGTGTCACAAGACAGATCGCACCCCCAGCTAGCGGACTCCCCTGTCCATAGATTAGCTGAATGTAGGCTGGAATGGCAAAACTGATGGAATTTAGTGGACATATGGCGCACACTCCCCCCACATGACCGGGACTATTCATACTTCTCTGCGATGCACGACCTGCATGTTCGGTTAGACGCAGTTTTATGCTCCACACTGGTAGTGCCTTCCATAGCGCACACTGAATATCTCGATCACAACCCGCTGTTGTTTACTATGCACTGGATGGCGTCAGTGTCTGCCATCGCCACTTGGAGGTTACGACCTGAAACATTAGATGACCCGATTTTTCAGGGGGTGGTAGGTGAAGGGATAACACATTATTTTAACGAGAATGCTGGCACGGCGCCCACGAGAGCAATGGAATGGGACGCCTTTAATGTGGTAATACGAGGGCTATGCATTGGTAAACATGTAGGAGTGCGGAAGGTACTACTGCAGGACGTAGACCGGGCTGAAAGTGGATTGAGGAAGGCAGAACTTGCAAGGCCTGACATCCTGAAGTGCAGGCAGAGGTAATTGCAGCTAAAGAAGCGGTGGCAGTAGAGATAGAGAGACTACTTTGCTTTGATTATAAAACTTATATCACGAAAATGCATGCTGAGGGGGACAAGGCGGGGACGTTACTAGCTTGGCTGGCCAGCCCTGCGATGCGGGGCTCACCGATATTAGCACTGGAGGATAGAGATGAGGGGGCTGTGTTTACCCAAGGTGAGATTTTGAGCCGTTTTTTGCAGTACTATGAGGCATTATATAGAAGCTCGTTGGTGGCGGGGGACTCCGAAATTGACTCCTTTCTGGATAGGATGCTCCTACCAGAGTTAAGACAGGAACAAGCGAAATGCCTGGGCCGGGACATAACGATGGAGGAAATTAGGAGTGCCATCAAGCACATGGCTCGTAACAAGACTCCGGGAGTAGATGGACTGCCTGTAGAGTTCTACTGGCAATACGTGGATTTATTGGCCCCGAGGTTATTAGAGGTCTATAGAGAGGCAAAAGAACTAGGTCAACTTCCCGGATCAATGAGGGAGGCATTTGTAATCCCGCTATTAAAACCTAGACGGAAGGGAACAGATACAGCCTCCTAACGCCTGTTATCGATGCTGACCACTGATTACAAGATGATTTTGAGTAGGATATTGGCAACTCGCCTCTTGCAGCACATGACTGATCTGATCCATGAGGACCAGGCTGGGTTTCTCCCGACAAGGAACACAGCCTCTAACAGGCGGAGATTGATGAGTATTTTAGAAGCAGATCAACCTGGTACGCCGAATCCTACGGTGCTTTCAGTGGACATAGAGAAAGCCTTTGATAGTTCGGAATAGCTGTATTTATATAAGACGCTAGGACGCTTTGGAGTAGGAGACGGTTTTGTAGATTGGACAAGGGTGTTATACACATCCGCAGTGGCTAGAGTGAAGGTGGGAGCATTGATATCACCCCAATACCGAGTGGCCCCGTGGGACGAGACAGGGGTGTTCGCTCTCCCCGTTATTGTTCGCCCTGTCAATTGAACCATTAGTGGCAAGTACTAGACTGGGGGAGAGCTATGAAGACCAGCTCATAAGTCCCGAGTCAAAACAAACATCCTAACACGTTATTTTGACTCGGGACTTACGAGCTGGCTTTCTACAATAAATGATTTGCATCATCCCACTGCGCAGTGTCTTCCTGCTTCAGGGCAACTTTTGGATTTATATTGGGCGCCAGCCTGGCCGCTAGGAAGACGCCACCACAGCAGCGGGGCCCTCGGTGTGGAAATCTTCTATGCCGTCAAGGAGGTTGCAGTGGGCAGGAACTTACTCAGCTAGCTCTGTGGTCCAGAGGCCCACTGGGGCGAGATTTTAATTAATATTTGGCATCAAGTACAGCGCCCACTGGGGTGAAACAGTGGCTTTGTTAACTGCAAACTACAAGTACCAGCATACCATGATGGAGGCCCAGCTGTGGGCAATGAAGAGTGCATGCATTTACGTACCTGTGCAAGCCGTGTGAGCTGTTTTCCTGCCATTTCCTCTGACGAAGGAGCCGTAGTGCTCAGAAACGCATTAGGATGTTTATTTTGATTCTGGATTTACGAGCTGGCTTTCTACAATAAATGATGTGCATCATCCTACTGCGCAGTGTCTTCCTGCTTCAAGGCAACTTTTGGATTTATATATATATATATATATATATATATATATAGATATATAAAGTCAAAACAAAACCCTTTCAGGCATAGAGTGACGCATAAATTATGCAAAAAAGAAGGAGAGAACTCTGGGTAGGTCTCAGTTTAGGTGGAAAGCAGCTCCTGTAAGAGCACTCTCAACACCAGCGACACTCTAGATCTGCTCACCTCAAATGTCTGTTTTTCTATCAAAGTTTTTAAGCATAGGATTAGACAGTGCTATCCATGCCGAGATAGAAAATGACAAAGTCTTTCGCCATTTAAACAGCAAAGTCTTTAAGCATAGGACTAGTACAGTGCAGTCCTTGCCGAGCTGTCAAATAACAAAAGCCATTTATCACTCCAGGCACAATATTACAGCTTTGAATTAGTAAAATACCAACTCAAGCCAACCTGAAATGATTAAAAGCAACCCCTGACACAGTGTTTCGCTCGAATTAGAGCTCTTCAGAGAGGTATAGCTTTGTCCAGACACAAGGGAGCACCCAGTATTAAGTCAAAACAAAACCCTTTCAGGCATAGAGTGACGCATAAATTATGCAAAAAAGAAGGAGAGAACTCTGGGTAGGTCTCAGTTTAGGTGGAAAGCAGCTCCTGTAAGAGCACTCTCAACACCAGCGACACTCTAGATCTGCTCACCTCAAATGTCTGTTTTTCTATCAAAGTTTTTAAGCATAGGATTAGACAGTGCTATCCATGCCGAGATAGAAAATGACAAAGTCTTTCGCCATTTAAACAGCAAAGTCTTTAAGCATAGGACTAATTCAAAGCTGTAATATTGTGCCTGGAGTGATAAATGGCTTTTGTTATTTGACAGCTCGGCAAGGACTGCACTGTACTAGTCCTATGCTTAAAGACTTTGCTGTTTAAATGGCGAAAGACTTTGTCATTTTCTATCTCGGCATGGATAGCACTGTCTAATCCTATGCTTAAAAACTTTGATAGAAAAACAGACATTTGAGGTGAGCAGATCTAGAGAGTCGCTGGTGTTGAGAGTGCTCTTACAGGAGCTGCTTTCCACCTAAACTGAGACCTACCCAGAGTTCTCGCCTTCTTTTTTGCATAATTTATGCGTCACTCTATGCCTGAAAGGGTTTTGTTTTGACTTAATACTGGGTGCTCCCTTGTGTCTGGACAAAGCTATACCTCTCTGAAGAGCTCTAATTAGAGCGAAACACTGTGTCAGGGGTTGCTTTTAATCATTTCAGGTTGGCTTGAGTTGGTATTTTACTAATTCAAAGCTGTAATATTGTGCCTGGAGTGATAAATGGCTTTTGTTATTTGACAGCTCGGCAAGGACTGCACTGTACTAGTCCTATGCTTAAAGACTTTGCTGTTTAAATGGCGAAAGACTTTGTCATTTTCTATCTCGGCATGGATAGCACTGTCTAATCCTATGCTTAAAAACTTTGATAGAAAAACAGACATTTGAGGTGAGCAGATCTAGAGTGTCGCTGGTGTTGAGAGTGCTCTTACAGGAGCTGCTTTCCACCTAAACTGAGACCTACCCAGAGTTCTCTCCTTCTTTTTTGCATAATTTATGCGTCACTCTATGCCTGAAAGGGTTTTGTTTTGACTTAATACTGGGTGCTCCCTTGTGTCTGGACAAAGCTATACCTCTCTGAAGAGCTCTAATTCGAGCGAAACACTGTGTCAGGGGTTGCTTTTAATCATTTCAGGTTGGCTTGAGTTGGTATTTTACTAATTCAAAGCTGTAATATTGTGCCTGGAGTGATAAATGGCTTTTGTTATTTGACAGCTCGGCAAGGACTGCACTGTACTAGTCCTATGCTTAAAGACTTTGCTGTTTAAATGGCGAAAGACTTTGTCATTTTCTATCTCGGCATGGATAGCACTGTCTAATCCTATGCTTAAAAACTTTGATAGAAAAACAGACATTTGAGGTGAGCAGATCTAGAGTGTCGCTGGTGTTGAGAGTGCTCTTACAGGAGCTGCTTTCCACCTAAACTGAGACCTACCCAGAGTTCTCTCCTTCTTTTTTGCATATATATATATATATATATATATATTACCTACTGGCGGTCGCCAGTAGGTATATATAGTTACGATTTTTTCTCTATGGGATTTTTGAAAATTCTATGTCTAATAACTTTGGCGTTTGTGGACGGAATTGGCTGAAATCCTCAGGAAAATGGCACATTTTGTTTCTGAGCAGCCCTTGAAAATTTGGGGGTGGTTCGTCAAGGGGGGGCTGAGAAAAAAGGGGGGTCCCAAAACGTGTTTTTAACATTGAGTTTTCCATAGGGCGGTTGGCCTCACTTTTAGCCCGAACGGCTGAATGGATTTGCACGAAACTTGGCAAAATTGTAGGGACTGGTAGCCCGATGTGCCTTTTGTAGGTCTCAATATATGTGCTACAGTGGATTTTGAGAAATTAACGTTTAAAAAAAGATATATATCTGTAACAGCGGACCGGGCAGCGCTCCAGGACGCGTACTTTTCGCGCAACGGAGCTTTGTGAAGCGAAGCTGATTGGTTCTCCGGCATCTGTCAACATTCCAAACAGTCCGTAGCGGCCGCCATCTTGTCTCTCGGTAGGATCGAGAGACAAGAGGAGGCCAAAGCGAAGGGGCAAATGACCATAAGGGGGAATAGTAGATCCTCGCTGACCCCCTAGGTTTGATGTGGAGGTTTTAAAAGGGCCCCGCGGGGCAAAAAAAAAAATAATAATAATAATCGAACGGCTGAATGGATTTGCACGAAACTTGGCAAAATTGTAGGGACTGGTAGCCCGATGTGCCTTTGCTAGGTCTCAATATATGTGCTTCAGTGGATTTTGAGAAATTAATGGTCAAAAAAAGATATATATCTGTAACAGCGCACCGCTTCGCGTACTTTTCGCGTTACGGAGCTTTGCGAAGCGAAGCTGATTGGCTCTCCGGTGTCTGTAAACATTCCAAACAGTCCGTAGCGGCCACCATCTTGTCTCTCGGTAGGATCGAGAGACAAGAGGAGGCCAAAGCGAAGGGGCAAATGACCATAAGGGGGCATAGTAGATCCTCGCTGACCCCCTAGGTTTGATGTGGAGGTTTTAAAAGGGCCCCGCGGGGCAAAAAAAAAAAATAATAATAATAATCGAACGGCTGAATGGATTTGCACGAAACTTGGTAAAATATTAGGGACTGGTAGCCCGATGTGCCTTTGCTAGGTCTCAATATATGTGCTTCAGTGCATTTTGAGAAATTAACGTTCAAAAACAAGATATATATCTGTAACAGCGCTCCGCTTCGCGGAGATAAAATTATATCTGTATTACCTAGCTGTTGCTAACACCAGTTAGCGACGGCTAGTAGGAGATAGCGACCATCTTGGGCCCCACTTTGCATGTGAGTGATATTTATCACTAATGACATGCAAAGTGGGCATGCCAAGATGTTAGCGACTGGAAACAGTCGCTAACATCGCTATCTCCTATTATCAACTTTTGGAAATATTCGAGATAAGCGCGAATATCTCCAAAAAGTAACAGCTGCCCTGAGCAGTTCTTAGCCATGTTATCCAATGGGAGGTGGATAACATGGCTAAGAGCATTAGCTCGGTAATGCATGAATATCGCTGAGTTTTCAGCGATATTAATGCATTGCGGTCGTTTTTTATCGTATTTGCGATAAACCTTGATAATAGCAAGGTTTATCTGCGATAATTTCTGACGGTAAAAAAATCTTTGCAATGCATCGTTAGGGATAAATATCGCTTAACTTTGGTAATATGCCCCAACGTCTGTTAACGTTCGATTCGAAGGAAATCAGGAAGTGTTGAAAAACATTGTCTGCGCCATCTTGTCTTTTTTCAAATGCCACACTTTTGTCGTGCACGGCAGCCATTTTAGATGCCTTGACCAGACCCACTCTCTGCACGCTGTCGATCCTTAGCATGGCTCCCCACCCTCGCAAGCATCTCACCCAGGCAGTGGTCACCCCCGCTCTCTGTCTTATGCATGGGTAATAAACCTCCCCCCATCTGCGCTGCTCTTCCCTGAGAATCACACCCTGTGCCCGCCCGACACCTCCCTTTCGCCCTATTCACTACCGCACCCTCTGACACTCCTTTTCCTCTGTGTCCGATTGTCCAGGCCGGTCCTAGGCTATCAGCTAGCCCTGCAGATGTAGTTTATGGCCACAGCTGTAAAGAATCACCCCTCTTCAAAGGAGTTATAGTAGATCAAGGCCCACACTCGATGAGATCCGTCACAGCAGAAGCGTTGCTATTATCTGAAAACCATCCTGTATTGTGATTGGGGAGGGGACCGAGCGTGAAGCGGAAGATTCCAGGGATGACTCTTTGTACATCAAAGTTTTTACAATTATGTGTCACATTAAAAATATATAGCACTCCAACAAAGTAGTAAGATTATAAAACTTTAATAATTTATAAATATATACAAGAAAACAAAAATAGTAATAACATATAAACATTTTTAGGGAAAAACAACGAAGTAGCGGTCGGCTGTGCGAATAGTCCCAACGCAGCACAACGTCCAGATTTCCGGCGTGGGGCGTCGCGGGGGGTGGGTCATCAGTAGCAAACTGTTGTGCGAATAGTTCCAAGGCAGCAGAACGCGCCGAAATCTAGATGACACGAAAGTGATGTCTAGTAAGTTGCCACCCAGCAAATAACGGCGTGGGGCGTCGCGGGGGGTGGGTCATCAGTAGCAAACTGTTGTGCGAATAGTTCCAAGGCAGCAGAACGATGGCACCAAGGTGATGTCCAGTAAGTTGCCGCACTGGTTTTGGTATCCTACAATGCTGCTCCGAATAACGGCGTGGGGCGCCCCGGGGGAGGCGGCGTAAACGGGCCTCTCCAGGTGGAGTGTCATCTGTTGTAGTGGGGCGCCCCTTTACCGTTTCAGTTGCCATTCCGTCCGTTTTTGGTCCACTGTGTCAAAAGCCGCAATTCAGCTGAGTTGCGCTCACTCTTGCGGTGCAGCGATAGGCGGCTGTCACAGGACTCTCAAAATGGCGGCAGGCTCTTTCCTTTTTGGGCCTGGTCCACTGAAATGGCCCTGGGACACCTTGGAAATCGGACGCTTGTCTGCTAGGTCTTGGACCCCATTCTCGAAAGCGTCCCCTCTGCCTTGAGAATTCATCAAAAGTTTTGGGGGCCCCGACTCCTGCAGGCTTCTGGTGGGGAGCGGCTGCCATGATTGCTCGCGGAATGACCACGACGGAGCTACGAGATGGTGGTGCTCTCATGCTGACGCCAGCTTCAGTCTGAAACATCCAGAAACAAGGTGGGGCTTTCATCGTTTGGGAAAAAAAAAAAGTTTTCATCCAATGAAAAGTGTTGTTTTTAGGTCATATGATCAAGCCTTCCATCATTAGGAAACCAAAAGTAAAATGAACCAATGAAAAGTTTTATAAACAAGTCACATGACCTGTTATGCGGCATAGGGTATAAAATGCGGAGAAAATACGTTGGCACGTGAGGCGGCGTCAGTAGCGGACCGATGTGCGAATAGGCCGAAGGCAATACAACGCGCCAAGATCCGGATGGCACCGAGGTGGTGTCCAGCAAGTTGCAGCACTGGTGTGGCCATCCTACAATGCTGAAAGTCGGCGTGGGGCGCCCCGTTGGCCTGTGAGTTTGCGTCAGTAGCGGACCGATGTGCGAATAGGCCGAAGGCAGCACAACGCGCCAAGATCCGGATGGCACCGAGGTGGTGTCTAGTAAGTTGCCGCACTGGTGTGGCCATCCAACAATGCTGAAAGTCGGCGTGGGGCGCCCCGTTGGCCTGTGAGTTTGCGTCAGTAGCGGACCGATGTGCGAATAGGCCGAAGGCAGCACAACGCGCCAAGATCCGGATGGCACCGAGGTGGTGTCTAGTAAGTTGCCGCACTGGTGTGGCCATCCTACAATGCTGAAAGTCGGCGTGGGGCGCCCCGTTGGCCTGTGAGTTTGCGTCAGTAGCGGACCGATGTGCGAATAGGCCGAAGGCAGCACAACGCGCCAAGATCCGGATGGCACCGAGGTGGTGTCTAGTAAGTTGTCGCACTTCTGTGGCCATCCTACAATGTTGAAAGTCGGCGTGGGGCGCCCCGTTGGCCTGTGAGATGGCGTCAGTAGCGGACCGATGTGCGAATGGGGCCAAAGGCAGCGCAACAATATTTTCTGATTTGATGACACCACAAGGCGCTGAGATGCCAAGATCCGGATGGCACCGAGGTGGTGTCTAGCAAGTTGTGGCACTGGTGTGGCCATCGTACAATGGTAAAAGTCGGCGTGGGGCGCCCTGTTGGCCTGTGAGATGGTGTCAGTAGCGGACTGATGTGCGAATGGGGCCAAAGGCAGCGCAACAATATTTTCTGACTGACACCACAAGGCGCTGAGATGCCAAGATCCGGATGGCACAGAGGTGATGTCTAAGTTGCGGACTGATGTGCGAATGGGGCCAAAGGCAGCGTAACAATATTTTTTGTATGGAAGATACCACTAGGCGTTGAGATGCCAAGATTCGGATGGCACCGAGGTGATGTCTAGCAAGTTGCTGTACTGGTGTGGTCATCCTACAATGCTGAAACTCGGCGTGGGTCGCCCCATTAGCCTGTGAGATGGCGTCAGTAGCGGACCGATGTGCGAATAGGCCGAAGGCAGCACAACGCGCCAAGATCCGGATGTCACCGTGGTGGTTTCATAGTTGAGAGGCACTTCATCTGCAGTGGGGCGCCGAGATCCGGATGGCACCGAGGTGATGTCTAGCAAGTTGCTGTACTGGTGTGGTCATTCTACAATGCTGAAAGTCGGCGTGGGGCGCCCCATTAGCCTGTGAGATGGCGTCAGTAGCGGACTGATGTGCAAATGGGGCCAAAGGCAGCGCAACAATATTTTCTGAAGAGAAGACACCAAAAGGTGCTGACATTCCAAGATCCGGATGGCACCGAGGTGGTGTCTAGCAAGCTATGCAGTTGAGTTGTGTGCGCACTTGCGGCGAATAGGTCGAAGGCAGCATAACAATGTTTTCTGAATAGAAGACACCACAAGGCGTTGAGATTCGGTTACCACCGAGGTGATGTCTAGCAAGTTGCCGCACTGGTGTGGCCATCCTACAATACTGCTCCGAATAACGGCGTGGGGTGCCCGAAGGGGGGGGGAGCCGGCGTGAATGGGCCTTCCTAGGTGGAGGCTCGTCTGCTGTAGTGGGGCGCCCCTTTACCGTTTCAGTTGCCATTCAGCTGAGTTTCGGCTGCTCTTGATGCTACAGCGACAGGCGGCTGCAAGAGGACTCTCAAAATGGCGGCCTGTTCTTTGGATTTGGGCCTGGTCCACTAAAATGGCCCTGGGACACCTTAGAACTCGGACGCTCGATTTTTCTTTCCTTTCCTGTACATGCAAAAAAAGGTAAATGCCCGGTACGTTACACGCTTCATCTGCCACGATGAACTCTCCAGAGGAACCGAAAAAAAATATAGTTGTGGTAACTATACCATGCATCGTCATATGGAGAGGTGGCACCAATTAATTATAGTGCTGCATAAAAGAGAGATTTGGAGGAGAACCCCTGACCTGCTAGTACATTCATCAAAGAAGTGGCACTGAGAGCTTCAGAGGCAAGGGAAACGGTCCCAAATATTTAGAAGAACTTTGGAAAGATTAAAATGACATGTTTAGATTGTGGCAAATTAATTTCATGTGGACAGATGAGTGTTACTCTAATAAATACAGCATATGAACATCATCATAGTCGATGGTTGGTAGAGACATTTTGACTATATCCTGGACCTGCCCGTCCTCGCCCAAAATGGCGCCGGAATAAATGGGACTCGTAACTCCTTGTTGTGTACTGGTTGCAGAACCTTGAAATCACAAGATACGTATGCAGTTTTGAAGCACATGGCGGGCTGGGACGAGAATTGATTGAATATTTCGACATCCCTATTGATATTAAGTTCTGATGTGTTATTGATTACTGTACTGTTGAAAGTTCGAATTAACGTCACCCATGGTACTTGCCCGCAAATGTATATCTAGATAATTTTATTGTAACTGGCCCTGTCGTATTTTAATTATAAAATGTACGTCCACCGATTCCGTAACTGTTAGACACCTTAGTTCTTGCAACCTAATGGCCCGCCCGTTACGTTCCTCTACAGTGTAAATGTCTATTCATCATATACGATTACAGTTTGCTCCGTGGCAGGCCCACGTGGTTATAGGCTCGTATTTGTATAATGAAATTTTCACAATAAAGGTTTTTAAAAGAAAACATGGTAGTAGTATATACATTGGTAAAGTTTTTAATAATAGTGACTGTTTTAGAATCATTAAAAGGCAAGTGAAATAAAGCAGACCAATTACATGAAGGGTAAAAGGTATAATACGAAGGAACGCAGTAAAGATAAATGGTCAAGGGCTGTTGTGTTTTCTATTCCTGCAACATAAAGTGATCGATAAGAATCTCATATTCAGGCGTATCGGCGACTAAGACAGCAGATCGACCCTCTTTTGCCTAACGGCTCCGTCATGGGACGAAGAAACGCTCTTTTTCTCGAAAAAAGAATATATTTTACTTGCAGGACAGTTGTAAAATTTCAGGGAAAGTACATTAGCCTGGAACATTATAACATATATTTAAGAAAAAATAATGTTCGGAAGTAATGAAAAGCGTAATTTTTAGGTCATATGACCAAGCCTTTCATCATTACAATAAGAAAAGTAAAATGAACCAATGAAAAGTTTTATTAACAAGTCACATGACTTGTTATGCTTACGTTACGCGCTGCGCGCCCCGGATGACTTCCGGATGCGCTAATGCGGCGCGTCATATGACGCATTACGCGACAACGCAGGTACAGAATATAGTCAAAATGTCTCCACCAACCAGCGGTCGGAACACAACCCCTTTCAGCAGGCTAAATAGTTCTGTTAAATGACAACAGAAGGGACAGGCAACAAGAACCATCAGTCAAAGAGGGGAGGGCTAGTTCTTCTCTACCGGGTTACATTGGGGCGCTACTGGAACTGATCGAATTGGTAGTCTACAGTGTTTCTGGATGTTTCAGACTGAAGCTGGGGTTAGCATGAGAGCAGCACCAATTCGTAGCTCCGTCGTGGCCATTCCGCAACCAATCATGGCAGCCGCTCTTTATCGTTATTTTGGGCGGGGTGGGTGGCGGAGCAGAGCTGTTTTGCAGCCATCATTGTGTGGAGTTCAGTTCATCTCACTAGTTTTGTATTTGTCATGAGGGGTTGTTCCTAATGTTTCTATTTTAGCGAGGTCAAAAAGAGATCCCATTAGTGGCCTACTGATTTTGCTCGATTCCTTTTCTTTTTTTTTACACGATTTTTCGTTATCTGCAAAGACTAAACAGAGTATTGCGACTCTGTGTTTGTTTGCAAATAGAGAATGAACCAAAGAGAACTAATTCTAAAACAGTAAATACTTGGATAACAATCAATCAAATGGAGAGAGAAGCAGGCACGACGGATTACAACGGGGGCAAAGGCCTGCGTTAACTACCTTTCACTATCTGCAAAGAGAGAGTACTCCTAATAGAAATGAGGGGGGGGGCACCATTCAAAGCAGATCAGTGTGCATAAACACGAAAATGTTTTCACTTACCACGTACTTGACATTCGACAGCTTATGATATTTGCTATTAAAAAACCATTGAAATTCACTGAAAAAACCATAGGTTATAGACCATATATAGTTAGGAATTAGCATTTACAAAACCTTGAAAATTCACTGAAAAAACCATAGGTTATAGACCATATATAGTTAGGAATTAGCATTTAAAAAACCTTATTTTACTCACACAAAACCATTGAAATTCCATATATAGTTAGTTGCACTAACTATATATCGCGCACCAGCAATCCACTGCTGATCATGTCACATATTACATCATTCATGACATGGTCAGTGACATCACTGATGACATCACTGATGACATCTCAAATGACATCACTGATGACATCACTGATGACATCTCAAATGAGATCACTGATGACATCACTGATGACATCTCAAATGACATCACTGATGACATCTCATTTGACATTACTGATCACATCACTGATGACATCATTCATGTGATAATACGATGAACCTCTTCAGACTCTAATATAAGCTTAGATACACTCAGTGTAAACAGACACTCATAGACTGTCACTCATCCATGGAGTTACTCAGACACTTAGTCAGTCATGCAAAGAATCAATCACACCTCCATTTCCTCAACTATACAGTTATACACACCTTACTTATTCAAACATATACTAAAACATATTTACTCACTTATACAATCCTGGATACAAGTTCACAATGATCCATACAGCCACTCACACATTCACTGGCTCTTATGCACAGTTATTTATATATGTCAACTCTCACATGTACTGTGTTTTACATATGTACTTACTTTGACATGTAGCACTGAGATATCCATTCACTCACCAATACACTCATGCACACAGTCAACCGCCCATACAGCTGTTTCCACATGCACTTTTGAACCCATACATCTAGTCAATCAACTGCTCACACATCTATGCAGAGAGTCATACACCTCCCAGCCACCCAGACACACACTCAGTCTCCCATACAAATGCTTGGGCAACCAATCAATAACCCATACAGTTAATCATATAGCTAATGATCAACACATGCAGCAGTTTACAGAACAACAGACATAATGATGCACAAATTAAGACAGTTTAGTCACTAACCCATGCACTCAGTGAGACACATTTAATCAGTCACTCATACAGTCAGCCATGCCCCTACTAAATCCTTCATCAAGACACTTATACATCCACTCATTCTTCAATATGTAAGACATATTTTAACTTTACAGAATTATACAGTCACTGGATGTAGTCATCAGTGATGTCATTTGAGATGTCATCAGTGATGTCATCAGTGATGTCATTTGAGATGTCATCAGTGATGTCATCAGTGATGTCACTGACCATGTCATGAATGATGTAATATGTGACATGATCAGCAGTGGATTGCGGGTGCGCGATATATAGTTAGTGCAACTAACTATATATGGAATTTCAATGGTTTTGTGTGAGTAAAATAAGGTTTTTTAAATGCTAATTCCTAACTATATATGGTCTATAACCTATGGTTTTTTCAGTGAATTTTCAAGGTTTTGTAAATGCTAATTCCTAACTATATATGGTCTATAACCTATGGTTTTTTCAGTGATATATATATATATATATATATATATATATATATATATATATATGATACAAAGACAAAATCCAAGATAGGCGCGCTCTCAGGACAAAAAGAGAAGTATGCCGATGTCTGTAAAGTGCTGTTTATTCACAACGCGTTTCACCAAACAAATGGCTTGATCACGTGAATACATGCTGGCAGTTCATAGGTTAAATACCATCCACAAAGTAATGAACATAAACATGGGACTACGGCAAGGGTAATAAGCAGAACTGAAAGGTCAGGCAAATCTTGTCACGAACTCGCGCTACAGAATGCAAAACAAAACGACATAGTGTATCAATTTGTCACATTTTTCTACTGAAAAATATATATCCAAATGAAATAAACAAGATGCAACTGAAATATTATTTTTAAGTAACCATGACCTCCCCATAAGGTAATGCTTGAATGCAGTATGTCGAAAATAAATAATGAGATGTATGCTCTCATCATGGACGGGGGGTCACGAAATTCCGCCCTACATGTGCACATCTAAAACGCCCAGTGCGTTATTGTAGTGACTAGGACGGGGAAGTGAGAGGACGACAAAACTTAACATCGTATGCTATCGCGTACACAAAAATACAAGTGTACTGCGCATGTCCTGAATCACATATTGACCCAAGGGCAGTGCCCCTGTCACAATAATAGTCTTAAAGTATTGGCAAGTGCCGGAATCAAAGGTGATACACTTTCTGCAAATGTCCAAAAGTTACCCTCTCATGCCGGTCTCACGTCAAGCAAGCAAATCAGTGCCCATGTGAACAGGAAAAGTAAGAGAAGGGGAGAAGTCCCGTGAACGTGAATTGTGAATGAAAAGGGCCCCTTCTCTTTATCCTGTAAAAAACACAAATAAAAACATGATTATAATAAATTCTACTCAAGCTACTCATAGCATAGTGTACATTAAAAAATCAGAACAAAGGTACTGATTAAACAAAGAGAAATGGAGGAAGAAAAATTGTATACAAGTAGTAAATCAAATATATACGAATTGTACAGAATGAACTAGGGCCCTGGTGTCAAAAGGAGAACTAAACAACTAGCACACCATGTTAGTTTTTGAGATGTACTGATAAATCCTCATTTTCGTTCAATCCCCCCGGGGTTTTAGTTTGGAAATCAATGATGTATTTAGACTCCCTTTGGCGAAGTTTGAGAACCCTGTTGCCACCCCTAGGGTTCTTGGTGATTTGTTCCAGGACTATAAAACTCAAATCCTTCACATTAGAGAAGTGAAATTCTCTAAAATGACGAGCCACCGGATATTTGGGATCAAAATTGGTGATGGCTCTTGTGTGCTCCAGTATCCTCTTCTTGGCCATGCACGTGGTGCTGCCAATCTACCATTTGTTGCACGTGCATATGATGGCATATACGACAAATGTAGAGCTACAAGTGAGAAAAGGTGTAATTCTTTTGTAGATCCCATTGTGAGTAATCTCCTTACAAGATTTACTGTTGGCACAAGCCTTACAGTGTCCGCAAGGGTAGAAACCCACAATGCCCTCTATGTTTGTAGGAGGATATACCGTGATGTCACTATGGACCAACATATCACGTATACTTCTGCCTCGTCTGTAAGTGATACTAGGTCTAGTGGGTAGATCAGCTCCTAGTACATTGTCGCATTTGAGAACATCCCAGTTTTTGGTTATGATTTTCTTTATAAAACGGGCATCTGAGCTGTATGTGAGAATGAGTCTTGTGGTTTCACCGTTCTTATCATCCTCCCCTGGTTTGTCACTGATGGTTTCACTTCTATCTATGGAGTTGATCCTCGTCCTTGCTTTTTTCAAAACCCATTCGGGGTAGCCTCTCTCTCTAAATCTCGCCATCATGATCACACTCTCCTCCTCAAAGCTTTGAGGTGTATTGCAGTTCCGTTTTGCCCTCAGCAGTTCCCCAAACGGAATGCTCCATTTGAGATTATCAGGGTGACTGCTGAGGGCATGCAGCATACTGTTACCTGCAGTGGTCTTGCGAAAAAGTGAAGTGTGTACTTTATTGTTTTTAATCTCCACTTTGACGTCAAGATACTCTATTGTAGATGTGCTCTTATTGCCACTTAAGACAATATTCCTGTCATTCAAGTTGAGTTTATCTATAAAGATATCAGCCTCTTCCATAGAGCCCTTCCACACAATAAAAAGGTCATCTATGTACCTCAACCATACAGATACCTTCTCAAACTCTGATTGTAAATTGATGTCATTACGTATGTCATTTTCCCATTTACCCAGAAACAAATTCGCAAAGCTGGGCGAAAAACATGATCCCATGGCTGAACCACTCACTTGTCTGTACAGTTCTCCGTTAAACATGAAGATATTGTGTTTTAAACAATATTGTATCATGTCTAATATCATGCGAGTATGTTCTCTGAATCTGACATGTCTGCCTTTCAGAAATTCTTCACAGGCATTGAGTCCTTGATCGTGATCTATTATGGTGTACAGACTCTGTACATCTAACGTTATCAAAATCGAGTCTGTATCCCATGTTAGATTCTCAATCTTTTTGAGAAAATCTTTGGTATCCTTAACATAACTAGCTAAGTTTGTTACAAATTCTCTTAAGAAATAATCAATGTATTTGGATACCATCTCTGATGCACTGCCCCTGGATGACACAATGGGTCTACCTGGTGGACTAGTCTTGCTCTTATGTACCTTAGGTAACAAGTAAAGTACAGGTAATACAGGAAAATCACATTTAAGATATTTGAACTCTTCCCATGTCAAAATACCTCTATCTTTCCATTCCAAAAGGGAATCACACAAAATGGTAATGCTTTCGTTATATCGTATTGTGTCTATGGTTTCATAAAACCGACTGTCTGACAATTGTCTATTCGCTTCATTGATGTACATGTCTCTGTCCAAGATCACAATATTCCCCCCCTTGTCTGCTGGACGGATGACAATGTTCCCATCCTCCATCAGGGATTTAATGGCTTGACGTTGTCTAAATGTCATGTTTTGGTTTTCTGCTTTCCAATGTTTTTTGTGTCTTAATTCGTTGAGACTCTTGTTGACACACTCATGAAATGTGTCTATGCTGTCATGTGGTAAGATGGGCACGAATTGGGATTTCGTTCTAAAATCAGTGTTAGCCGCTGTGTCAGTGCAAATGTCTAAATCTGATAGAAGTTGTGTGGTACTTATAGGTACCAAATCATTGTTTTCATTTGTGCCTAATTCAATTACAGTATTCAAGGTCTCACTGTCTCCAATGTCGAAGTTACATGCATTGGGTAGGTCAGAAGCCATATTGGTGGTGTCTTTGGATTGGCCTTTCAATTTAAACAATTTTTTTAGTTTCAATTTGCGCGTGTATTTGAACAGATCAATACGACTGTCTGTATATCTGGATGGGGAAGAGGGGCAAAAGGATAATCCTAGGCATAGAGTCCGTTTTTCCATCATACTAAGTTCTCTTTTGGATAGGTTAATGATAGTATTATTTACCATTTTGTCATCCATTATTTGCCCTTCTTGGCGTGTCCTCTGTTGGTTCCCATGTCGCCACGTCCCTTGCCTCTTTTGCCACCGTTGCTTGATCCGCGATTTCCTGTTTCTGTGTCTCCCCTTCCGCGTCCTCTTCCTCGTCCCCCTTGTCCCCTGGTTCTGGGTACTGGTGTTTCCCTCGTCGTGAACCGTCCCCTCCGTAGGGTCCGGTACTCGTCTAAAAAATTCAGCTGTTTTTTACCCATTGTTGGTTCTGCTTCATTAATGGTGGAAACATCCGATTCACTGCCACTTGTGCGATTTTCATCATTGCTAACATTACTTCTGTCTGCAGCCATGTCACCTAATCCATCTTGTTTGTATAGGTGATCATATTTGTGACTAAAAGTAAGAATCCGGCCGCTGTCATAATCTGCATAGTCACGATTCCATTTTCTTTCTTTACGTGCTTTAATTTCATCCTCATGTTTGGCCAGTCTTTCCTTGATCGCTTTCAGTTTATTTTCTAAACTTTCAGTGTCAGTGTTTTTTGTTATTTCATCCATAAGTTCTATAATTTCTTTAATGATTTCCTCACGATCTATCCAAGCATATTTGATGAGAATTTCCAACATCCTCCGTGAACTACTGGCTGAATTGGATGACCACTCCTCCAGCATTAAGGGATTGGGTTTTTCATATGTTGGAATAGTAAATATTCTTAAACCCCTGGGGACCATATTTTCGTCCACATATTGTTGAAGTGATGTAGCTTCCCACCATTTGGTGGCAGACATGTCAGATTCAGAGAACATACTCGCATGATATTAGACATGATACAATATTGTTTAAAACACAATATCTTCATGTTTAACGGAGAACTGTACAGACAAGTGAGTGGTTCAGCCATGGGATCATGTTTTTCGCCCAGCTTTGCGAATTTGTTTCTGGGTAAATGGGAAAATGACATACGTAATGACATCAATTTACAATCAGAGTTTGAGAAGGTATCTGTATGGTTGAGGTACATAGATGACCTTTTTATTGTGTGGAAGGGCACTATGGAAGAGGCTGATATCTTTATAGATAAACTCAACCTGAATGACAGGAATATTGTGTTAAGTGGCAATAAGAGCACATCTACAATAGAGTATCTTGACGTCAAAGTGGAGATTAAAAACAATAAAGTACACACTTCACTTTTTCGCAAGACCACTGCAGGTAACAGTATGCTGCATGCCCTCAGCAGTCACCCTGATAATCTCAAATGGAGCATTCCATTTGGGGAACTGCTGAGGGCAAAACGGAACTGCAATACACCTCAAGGCTTTGAGGAGGAGAGTGTGATCATGATGGCGAGATTTAGAGAGAGAGGCTACCCCGAATGGGTTTTGAAAAAAGCAAGGACGAGGATCAACTCCATAGATAGAAGTGAAACCATCAGTGACAAACCAGGGGAGGATGATAAGAACGGTGAAACCACAAGACTCATTCTCACATACAGCTCAGATGCCCGTTTTATAAAGAAAATCATAACCAAAAACTGGGATGTTCTCAAATGCGACAATGTACTAGGAGCTGATCTACCCGCTAGACCTAGTATCACTTACAGACGAGGCAGAAGTATACGTGATATGTTGGTCCATAGTGACATCACGGTATATCCTCCTACAAACATAGAGGGCATTGTGGGTTTCTACCCTTGCGGACACTGTAAGGCTTGTGCCAACAGTAAATCTTGTAAGGAGATTACTCACAATGGGATCTACAAAAGAATTACACCTTTTCTCACTTGTAGCTCTACATTTGTCGTATATGCCATCATATGCACGTGCAACAAATGGTAGATTGGCAGCACCACGTGCATGGCCAAGAAGAGGATACTGGAGCACACAAGAGCCATCACCAATTTTGATCCCAAATATCCGGTGGCTCGTCATTTTAGAGAATTTCACTTCTCTAATGTGAAGGATTTGAGTTTTATAGTCCTGGAACAAATCACCAAGAACCCTAGGGGTGGCAACAGGGTTCTCAAACTTCGCCAAAGGAAGTCTAAATACATCATTGATTTCCAAACTAAAACCCCGGGGGGATTGAACGAAAATGAGGATTTATCAGTACATCTCAAAAACTAACATGGTGTGCTAGTTGTTTAGTTCTCCTTTTGACACCAGGGCCCTAGTTCATTCTGTACAATTCGTATATATTTGTTTTACTACTTGTATACAATTTTTCTTCCTCCATTTCTCTTTGTTTAATCAGTACCTTTGTTCTGATTTTTTAATGTACACTATGCTATGAGTAGCTTGAGTAGAATTTATTATAATCATGTTTTTATTTGTGTTTTTTACAGGATAAAGAGAAGGGGCCCTTTTCATTCACAATTCACGTTCACGGGACTTCTCCCCTTCTCTTACTTTTCCTGTTCACATGGGCACTGATTTGCTTGCTTGACGTGAGACCGGCATGAGAGGGTAACTTTTGGACATTTGCAGAAAGTGTATCACCTTTGATTCCGGCACTTGCCAATACTTTAAGACTATTATTGTGACAGGGGCACTGCACTTGGGTCAATATGTGATTCAGGACATGCGCAGTACACTTGTATTTTTGTGTACGCGATAGCATACGATGTTAAGTTTTGTCGTCCTCTCACTTCCCCGTCCTAGTCACTACAATAACGCACTGGGCGTTTTAGATGTGCACATGTAGGGCGGAATTTCGTGACCCCCCGTCCATGATGAGAGCATACATCTCATTATTTATTTTCGACATACTGTATTCAAGCATTACCTTATGGGGAGGTCATGGTTACTTAAAAATAATATTTCAGTTGCATCTTGTTTATTTCATTTGGATATATATTTTTCAGTAGAAAAATGTGACAAATTGATACACTATGTCGTTTTGTTTTGCATTCTGTAGCGCGAGTTCGTGACAAGATTTGCCTGACCTTTCAGTTCTGCTTATTACCCTTGCCGTAGTCCCATGTTTATGTTCATTACTTTGTGGATGGTATTTAACCTATGAACTGCCAGCATGTATTCACGTGATCAAGCCATTTGTTTGGTGAAACGCGTTGTGAATAAACAGCACTTTACAGACATCGGCATACTTATCTTTTTGTCCTGAGAGCGCGCCAATCTTGGATTTTGTCTTTGTATCATTGAAACAGCCGGAATATCTCCGCCGGCGTGCACGCCACCTTCCACGGGTCAGAGGGATCCAGAAGGAGTAATTTTCGTTGGATATATATATATATATATATATATATTACCTACTGGCGGTCGCCAGTAGGTATATATAGTTAGGATTTTTTCTCTATGGGATTTTTGAAAATTCTATGTCTAATAACTTTGCCGTTTGTGGACGGAATTGGCTGAAATTTTCAGGAAAATGGCACATTTTGTTTCTGAGCAGACTTTGAAAATTTGGGGGGGGTTCGTCAAGGGGGGGCCGAGAAAAAAGGGGGGTCCCAAAACGCGTTTTTCCCATGTTAATTTCCATAGGGCGGTTGGCCTCACTTTTAGCCCGAACGGCTGAATGGATTTGCACGAAACTTGGCAAAATTGTAGGGACTGGTAGCCCGATGTGCCTTTTGTAGGTCTCAATATATGTGCTCCAGTGGATTTTGAGAAATTAACGTTTAAAAAAAGATATATATCTGTAAGCGCGGACCGGGCAGCGGCCTAGGACGCGTACTTTTCGCGCAACGGAGCTTTGTGAAGCGAAGCTGATTGGTTCTCCGGCGTCTGTCAACATTCCAAACAGTCCGTAGTGGCCGCAAACAGTCCGTAGTGGCCGCCATCTTGTCTCTCGGTAGGATCGAGAGACAAGAGGAGGCCAAAGCGAAGGGGTAAATGACCATAAGGGGGAATAGTAGATCCTCGCTGACCCCCTAGGTTTGATGTGGAGGTTTTAAAAGGGCCCGCGGGGCAAAAAAAAAAAATTATAATAATAATCTTACGGCTGAATGGATTTGCACGAAACTTGGCAAAATTGTAGGGACTGGTAGCCCGATGTGCCTTTGCTAGGTCTCAATATATGTGCTTCAGTGGATTTTGAGAAATTAACGTTCAAAAAAAGATATATATCTGTAACAGCGCACCGCTTCGCGTACTTTTCGCGTTACGGAGCTTTGCGAAGCGAAGCTGATTGGCTCTCCGGTGTCTGTAAACATTCCAAACAGTCCGTAGCGGCCGCCATCTTGTCTCTCGGTATAATAATAATCTTACGGCTGAATGGATTTGCACGAAACTTGGCAAAATTGTAGGGACTGGTAGCCCGATGTGCCTTTGCTAGGTCTCAATATATGTGCTTCAGTGGATTTTGAGAAATTAACGTTCAAAAAAAGATATATATCTGTAACAGCGCACCGCTTCGCGTACTTTTCGCGTTACGGAGCTTTGCGAAGCGAAGCTGATTGGCTCTCCGGTGTCTGTAAACATTCCAAACAGTCCGTAGCGGCCGCCATCTTGTCTCTCGGTAGGATCGAGAGACAAGAGGAGGCCAAAGCGAAGGGGCAAATGACCATAAGGGGGCATAGTAGATCCTCGCTGATCCCCTAGGTTTGATGTGGAGGTTTTAAAAGGGCCCCGCGGGGCAAAAAAAATAAATAATAATAATAATCGAACGGCTGAATGGATTTGCACGAAACTTGGTAAAATATTAGGGACTGGTAGCCCGATGTGCCTTTGCTAGGTCTCAATATATGTGCTTCAGTGCATTTTGAGAAATTAACGTTCAAAAACAAGATATATATCTGTAACAGCGCTCCGCTTCGCGGAGATAAAATTATATCTGTATTACCTAGCTGTTGCTAACACCAGTTAGCGACGGCTAGTAGGAGATAGCGACCATCTTGGGCCCCACTTTGCATGTGAGTGATATTTATCACTAATGACATGCAAAGTGGGCATGCCAAGATGTTAGCGACTGGAAACAGTCGCTAACATCGCTATCTCCTATTATCAACTTTTGGAAATATTCGAGATAAGCGCGAATATCTCCAAAAAGTAACAGCTGCCCTGAGCAGTTCTTAGCCATGTTATCCTATGGGAGGTGGATAACATGGCTAAGAGGATTAGCTCGGTAATGCATGAATATCGCTGAGTTTTCAGCGATATTAATGCATTGCGGTCGGTTTTTATCGTATTTGCGATAAACTTTGATAATAGTAAGGTTTATCTGCGATAATTTCTGACGGTAAAAAAATCTTTGCAATGCATCGTTAGGGATAAATATCGCTTAACTTTGGTAATATGCCCCAACGTCTGTTAACGTTCGATTCGAAGGAAATCAGGAAGTGTTGAAAAACATTGTCTGCGCCATCTTGTCTTTTTTCAAATGCCACACTTTTGTCGTGCACGGCAGCCATTTTAGATGCCTTGACCAGACCCACTCTGTGCACGCTGTCGATCCTTAGCATGGCTCCCCACCCTCGCAAGCATCTCCCCCAGGCAGTGGTCACCCCCGCTCTCTGTCTTATGCATGGGTAATAAACCTCCCCCCATCTGCGCTGCTCTTTCCTGAGAATCACACCCTGTGCCCGCCCGACACCTCCCTTTCGCCCTATTCACTACTGCACCCTCTGACACTCCTTTTCCTCTGTGTCCGATTGTCCAGGCTGGTCCTAGGGTATCAGCTAGCCCTGCAGATGTAGTTTATGGCCACAGCTGTAAAGATTCACCCCTCTTCAAAGGAGTTATAGTAGATCAAGGCCCACACTCGATGAGATCCGTCACAGCAGAAGCGTTGCTATTATCTGAAAACCATCCTGTATTGTGATTGGGGAGGGGACCGAGCGTGAAGCGGAAGATTCCAGGGATGACTCTTTGTACATCAAAGTTTTTACAATTATGTGTCACATTAAAAATATATAGCACTCCGACAAAGTAGTAAGATTATAAAACTTTAATAATTTATAAATATATACAAGAAAACAAAAATAGTAATAACATATAAACATTTTTAGGGAAAAACAACGAAGTAGCGGTCGGCTGTGCGAATAGTCCCAACGCAGCACAACGTCCAGATTTCCGGCGTGGGGCGGGTCATCAGTAGCAAACTGTTGTGCGAATAGTTCCAAGGCAGCAGAACGCGCTGAAATCTAGATGACACGAAAGTGATGTCTAGTAAGTTGCCACCCAGCAAATAACGGCGTGGGGCGTCGCGGGGGGTGGGTCTTCAGTAGCAAACTGTTGTGCGAATAGTTCCAAGGCAGCAGAACGATGGCACCAAGGTGATGTCCAGTAAGTTGCCGCACTGGTTTTGGTATCCTACAATGCTGCTCCGAATAACGGCGTGGGGCGCCCCGGGGGAGGCGGCGTGAACGGGCCTCTCCAGGTGGAGTGTCATCTGTTGTAGTGGGGCGCCCCTTTACCGTTTCAGTTGCCATTCCGTCCGTTTTTGGTCCACTGTGTCAAAAGCCGCAATTCAGCTGAGTTGCGCCCACTCTTGCGGTGCAGCGATAGGCGGCTGTCACAGGACTCTCAAAATGGCGGCAGGCTCTTTCCTTTTTGGGCCTGGTCCACTGAAATGGCCCTGGGACACCTTGGAAATCGGACGCTTGTCTGCTAGGTCTTGGACCCCATTCTCGAAAGCGTCCCCTCCGCCTTGAGAATTCATCAAAAGTTTTGGGGGCCCCGACTCCTGCAGGCTTCTGGTGGGGAGCGGCTGCCATGATTGCTCGCGGAATGACTACGACGGAGCTACGAGATGGTGGTGCTCTCATGCTGACGCCAGCTTCAGTCTGAAACATCCAGAAACAAGGTGGGGCTTTCATCGTTTGGAAAAAAAAAAAGTTTTCATCCAATGAAAAGTGTTGTTTTTAGGTCATATGATCAAGCCTTCCATCATTAGGAAACCAAAAGTAAAATGAACCAATGAAAAGTTTTATAAACAAGTCACATGACCTGTTATGCGGCATAGGGTATAAAATGCGGAGAAAATACGTTGGCACGTGAGGCGGCGTCAGTAGCGGACCGATGTGCGAATAGGCCGAAGGCAGCACAACGCGCCAAGATCCGGATGGCACCGAGGTGGTGTCCAGCAAGTTGCAGCACTGGTGTGGCCATCCTACAATGTTGAAAGTCGGCGTGGGGCGCCCCGTTGGCCTGTGAGTTTGCGTCAGTAGCGGACCGATGTGCGAATAGACCGAAGGCAGCACAACGCGCCAAGATCCGGATGGCACCGAGGTGGTGTCTAGTAAGTTGCCGCACTGGTGTGGCCATCCTACAATGCTGAAAGTCGGCGTGGGGCGCCCTGTTGGCCTGTGAGATGGTGTCAGTAGCGGACTGATGTGCGAATGGGGCCAAAGGCAGCGCAACAATATTTTCTGACGAGAAGACACCACAAGGCGCTGAGATGCCAAGATCCGGATGGCACCGAGGTGATGTCTAAGTTGCGGACTGATGTGCGAATGGGGCCAAAGGTAGCGTAACAATATTTTCTGTATGGAAGATACCACTAGGCGTTGAGATGCCAAGATTCGGATGGCACCGAGGTGATGTCTAGCAAGTTGGTGTGGTCATCCTACAATGCTGAAACTCGGCGTGGGTCGCCCCATTAGCCTGTGAGATGGCGTCAGTAGCGGACCGATGTGCGAATAGGCCGAAGGCAGCACAACGCGCCAAGATCCGGATGTCACAGTGGTGGTTTCATAGTTGAGAGGCACTTCATCTGCAGTGGGGCGCCGAGATCCGGATGGCACCGAGGTGATGTCTAGCAAGTTGCTGTACTGGTGTGGTCATCCTACAATGCTGAAAGTCGGCGTGGGGCGCCCCATTAGCCTGTGAGATGGCGTCAGTAGCGGACTGATGTGCGAATGGGGCCAAAGGCAGCACAACGCGCCAAGATCCGGATGGCACCGAGGTGGTGTCCAGCAACTTGCCGCACTGGTGTGGCCATCCTACAATGCTGCGCCGAAAGTCGGCGTGGGGCGCCCCGTTGGCCTGTGAGTTCGCGTCAGTCAGTGGGGGCTGTTTGAGGATCTGACTGCATTGGAAAGCAATGTGATGCTGTGCGTCGCCCCCAAGATGGAGGTTCCTCGGCTGCAGTGGGGCGCCCCTTGGTGTTTCACTCGCTATGCAGCTGAGTTGCGTGCGCACTTGTGGCGAATAGGCCGAAGGCAGCACAACGCGCCGAGATCTGGATGGCACCGAGGTGGTGTCCAGCAATTTGCCGCACTGGTGTGGCCATCCTACAATGCTGCGCCGAAAGTCGGCGTGGGGTGCCCCGTTGGCCTGTGAGGTGGCGTCAGTAGCGGACCGATGTGTGAATAGGCCGGAACCAGCACAAGGCGCCAAGATCCGGATGGCACCGAGGTGGTGTCATAGTTGAGAGTTCTGAGCAGCGCTTGTAACACTGTCTGAAGCTTATTTGCACCTGCTGCAGCTTCACTATTGCCCTGGTGTGGCCTAAGATCGCCCATGACATAGGCGGCCACCTCCCGGGGTCCGGCGGAACTTTTTTCCTTTTCCTTTCTGCATCTTGTCCCAAATTCGTTTGACCTGAAGACACGACCAGGTCCCTGAATGTGTGCAGGGGGACGCTATTGATTGAATCAAAATGGCGGCTTCACACAAAGCTGACTCAAGCGTTTTCTGGTGGTTTCATAGTTGAGAGGCACTTCATCTGCAGTGGGGCGCCGAGATCCGGATGGCACCGAGGTGATGTCTAGCAAGTTGCTGTACTTGTGTGGTCATCCTACAATGCTGAAACTCGGCGTGGGTCGCCCCATTAGCCTGTGAGATAGCTGTTCTTTGGATTTGGGCCTGGTCCACTAAAATGGCCCTGGGACACCTAAGAACTCGAACGCTCGATTTTTTTTTCCTTTCCTGTACATGCAAAAAAAGGTAAATGCCCGGTATGTTACACGCTTCATCTGCCACGATGAACTCTCCAGAGGAACCGAAAAAATATATAGTTGTGGTAACTATACCATGCATCGTCATATGGAGAGGTGGCACCAATTAATTATAGTGCTGCATAAAAGAGAGATTTGGAGGAGAACCCCTGACCTGCTAGTACATTCATCAAAGAAGTGGCACTGAGAGCTTCAGAGGCAAGGGAAACGGTCCCAAATATTTAGAAGAACTTTGGAAAGATTAAAATGACATGTTTAGATTGTGGTAAATTAATTTCATGTGGGCAGATGAGTGTTACTCTAATAAATACAGCATATGAACATCATCATAGTCGATGGTTGGTAGAGACATTTTGACTATATCCTGGACCTGCCCGTCCTCGCCCAAAATGGCGCCGGAATAAATGGGACTCGTAACTCCTTGTTGTGTACTGGTTGCAGAACCTTGAAATCACGAGATACGTATGCAGTTTTGAAGCACATGGCGGGCGGGGACGAGAATTGATTGAATATTTCGACATCCCTATTGATATTAAGTTCTGATGTGTTATTGATTACTGTACTGTTGAAAGTTCGAATTAACGTCACCCATGGTACTTGCCCGCAAATGTATATCTAGATAATTTTATTGTAACTGGCCCTGTCGTATTTTAATTATAAAATGTACGTCCACCGATTCCGTAACTGTTAGACACCTTAGTTCTTGCAACCTAATGGCCCGCCCGTTACGTTCCTCTACAGTGTAAATGTCTACTCATCACATACGATTACAGTTTGCTCCGTGGCCGGCCCACGTGGTTATAGGCTCGTATTTGTATAATGAAATTTTCACAATAAAGGTTTTTAAAAGAAAACATGGTAGTAGTATATACATTGGTAAAGTTTGTAATAATAGTCACTGTTTTAGAATCATTAAAAGGCAAGTGAAATAAAGCAGACCAATTACATGAAGGGTAAAAGGTATAATACGAAGGAACGCAGTAAAGATAAATGGTCAAGGGCTGTTGTGTTTTCTATTCCTGCAACATAAAGTGATCGATAAGAATCTCATATTCAGGCGTATCGGCGACTAAGACAGCAGGTCGACCCTCTTTTGCTCAACGGCTCCATCATGGGACGAAGAAACGCTCTTTTTCTCGAAAAAAGAATATATTTTACTTGCAGGACAGTTGTAAAATTTCCGGGAAAGTACATTAGCCTGGAACATTATAACATATATTTAAGAAAAAATAATGTTCGGAAGTAATGAAAAGCGTAATTTTTAGGTCATATGAGCAAGCTTTTCATCATTACAATAAGAAAAGTAAAATGAACCAATGAAAAGTTTTATTAACAAGTCACATGACTTGTTATGCTTACGTTACGCGCTGCGCGCCCCGGATGACTTCCGGATGCGCTAACGCGGCGCGTCATATGACGCATTACGCGACAACGCAGGTCCAGAATATAGTCAAAATGTCTCCACCAACCAGCGGTCGGAACACAACCCCTTTCAGCAGGCTAAATAGTTCTGTTAAATGAGAACAGAAGGGACAGGCAACAAGAACCATCAGTGAAAGAGGGGAGGGCTAGTTCTTCTCTACCGGGTTACATTGGGGCGCTACCGGAACTGATCGAATTGGTAGTCTACAGTGTTTCTGGATGTTTCAGACTGAAGCTGGGGTTAGCATGAGAGCAGCATCATTTCGTAGCTCCGTCGTGGCCATTCCGCAACCAATCATGGCAGCCGCTCTTTATCGTTATTTTGGGCGGGGTGGGTGGCGGAGCCGAGCTGTTTTGCAGCCATCATTGTGTGGAGTTCAGTTCATCTCACTAGTTTTGTATTTGTCATGAGGTGTTGTTCCTAATGTTTCTATTTTAGCGAGGTCAAAAAGAGATCCCATTAGTGGCCTACTGATTTTGCTCGATTCCTTTTCTTTTTTTTTACACGATTTTTCGTTATCTGCAAAGACTAAACAGAGTATTGCGACTCTGTGTTTGTTTGTAAATAGAGAATGAACCAAAGAGAACTAATTCTAAAACAGTAAATACTTGGATAACAATCAATCAAATGGAGAGAGAAGCAGGCACGACGGATTACAACGGGGGCAAAGGCCTGCGTTAACTACCTTTCACTATCTGCAAAGAGAGAGTACTCCTAATAGAAATGAGGGGGGGGGGCACCATTCAAAGCAGATCAGTGTGCATAAACACGAAAATGTTTTCACTTACCACGTACTTGACATTCGACAGCTTATGATATTTGCTATTAAAAAACCATTGAAATTCACTGAAAAAACCATAGGTTATAGACCATATATAGTTAGGAATTAGCATTTACAAAACCTTGAAAATTCACTGAAAAAACCATAGGTTATAGACCATATATAGTTAGGAATTAGCATTTAAAAAACCTTATTTTACTCACACAAAACCATTGAAATTCCATATATAGTTAGTTGCACTAACTATATATCGCGCACCTGCAATCCACTGCTGATCATGTCACATATTACATCATTCATGACATGGTCAGTGACATCACTGATGACATCACTGATGACATCTCAAATGACATCACTGATGACATCACTGATGACAACATCCAGTGACTGTATGTTTCTGTAAAGTTAAAATATATCTTACATATTGAAGAATGAGTGGATGTATAAGTGTCTGGATGAAGGATTTAGTAGGTGCGTGACTGACTGTATGAGTGAGTGATTAAATGTGTCTCACTGAATGCATGGGTTAGTGACTAAACTGTCTTAATTTGTGCATCATTATGTCTGTTGTTCTGTAAACTGCTGCATGTGTTGATCATTAGCTATACGAGAGGCTATATGTGTTATTAATTGCTTGCCCAAGTATTTCTATGGGAGATTGAGTTTGTGTGGGGGTGGCTGGAAGGTGTGTGACTCTATGCATAGATGTGTGAACAGTTTATTCACTAGGTGTATGAGTTCAAGAGTGCATGTGGAAACAGCTACATGGGCAGTTGACTGTGTGCATGAGTGTATTGATGAGTGAATGGATATCTCAATGCTACATGTCATAGTAAGTACATATGTAAAACACAGTACATGTGAGAGTTGGCATATATAAATAACTGTGCATGAGAGCCACCGAATGAGTGAGTGGTTGTATCGATCATTGTGAACTTGTATCAGGGATTGTATAAGAGAGTAAATATGTGTTAGTATATGTTTCAATAAGTAAGGTGTGTTTAACTGTATAGTTGAAGAAATGGAGATGAGATTGTTTCTTTGCATGACTGACTGGGTGTGTGAGTAACTCCATGGATGAGTGGAAGTGTGTGAGTGTCTGTATACACTGAGTGTATCTAAGGTTATATTAGAGTCTGAAGAGGTTTATCGTATTAGCACAAGAATGATGTCAAATGAGATGTCATCAGTGATGTCATCAGTGATGTCATTTGAGATGTCATCAGTGATGTCATCAGTGATGTCACTGACCATGTCATGAATGATGTAATATGTGACATCATCAGCAGTGGATTGCGGGTGCGTGATATATAGTTAGTACAACTAACTATATATGGAATTTCAATGGTTTTGTGTGAGTAAAATAAGGTTTTTTAAATGCTAATTCCTAACTATATATGGTCTATAACCTATGGTTTTTTCAGTGAATTTTCAAGGTTTTGTAAATGCTAATTCCTAACTATATATGGTCTATAACCTATGGTTTTTTCAGTGAATATATATATATATATATATATTCACTGAAAAAACCATAGGTTATAGACCATATATAGTTAGGAATATTCACTGAAAAAACCATAGGTTATAGACCATATATAGTTAGGAATTAGCATTTACAAAACCTTGAAAATTCACTGAAAAAACCATAGGTTATAGACCATATATAGTTAGGAATTAGCATTTAAAAAACCTTATTTTACTCACACAAAACCATTGAAATTCCATATATAGTTAGTTGTACTAACTATATATCACGCACCCGCAATCCACTGCTGATGATGTCACATATTACATCATTCATGACATGGTCAGTGACATCACTGATGACATCACTGATGACATCTCAAATGACATCACTGATGACATCACTGATGACATCATCCAGTGACTGTGTGTTTCTGTAAAGTTTAAATATGTTTTACATATTGAAGAATGAGTAGATGTAGAAGTGTCTGGATGAAGGATTTAGTAGGTGCGTGACTGACTGTATGAGTGAGTGATTAAATGTGTCTCACTGAGTGCATGGGTTAGTGACTAAACTGTCTTAATTTGTGCATCATTATGTCTGTTGTTCTGTAAACTGCTGCATGTGTTGATCAGTAGCTATATGAGTAACTATATAGGTTATTGATTGGTTGCCCAAGCATTTGTATGGGAGACTGAGTGTGTGTGTGAGTGGCTGGGAAGTGTATGACTCTGTGCATAGATGTATGGGTTCAAAAGTGCATGTTGGAAACAGCTGTATGGGCGGTTGACTGTGTGCATGACTGTATTGGTGAGTGAATAGATATCTCAGTGCTACATGTCAAATTAAGTACATATGTAAAATACAGTACATGTGAGAGTTGACATATATAAATAACTGTGCATAAGAGCCAGTGAATGTGTGAGTGGCTGTATGGATCATTGTGAACTTGTATCCAGGATTGTATAAGTGAGTAAATATGTTTTAGTATTTGTTTGAATAAGTAAGTAAGGTGTGTTTAACTGTATAGTTAAGGAAATGGAGGTGTGATTGATTGTTTGCATGACTGTCTAGGTGTGTGTGTAACTTCATGGATGAGTGACAATCTGTGAGTCTGTGTTTACACTGAGTGTATCTAAGGTTATATTAGAGTCTGAAGAGGTTCATCGTATTATCACAACAGTGATGTCATCAGTAATGTCATTTGAGATGTCATCAGTGATGTCATCAGTGATGTCATTTGAGATGTCATCAGTGATGTCATCAGTGATGTCATTTGAGATGTCATCAGTGATGTCATCAGTGATGTCACTGACCATGTCATGAATGATGTAATATGTGACATCATCAGCAGTGGATTGCGGGTGCGTGATATATAGTTAGTACAACTAACTATATATGGAATTTCAATGGTTTGTGTGAGTAAAATAAGGTTTTTTAAATGCTAATCCCTAACTATATATGGTCTATAACCTATGGTTTTTTCAGTGAATTTTTAAGGTTTTGTAAATGCTAATTCCTAACTATATATGGTCTATAACCTATGGTTTTTTCAGTGAATTTCATTGGTTTTTTAATAGCTAATATCAAAACCTTTACAATGTATTATTCTTTAAAAAGAAAAATATTTTTTACATGTTTTTTATACAATTTGTTTTGTATTTTTTTTGTTTCGCTCCCAGTACGCGTACCGGTTAGCTTCCCGTTAGCTCAATCCGGAGGCGCGACCCGGTACGCGAACTGGTAAACGTTCCTTTAGCGCACCTCTCGCGTTACAAAACAACATCGCGACGCTTCGCGTCAGCATGACGTTTCGCGTTCTCGCGTAATACGTCATATTACGTGCTACGTTCGCGTACCCGGAAGCGCAGCGGTACGCGAACCGGAAGCGATCCGCGGCGCGGCGCCGACCGCGTAATGTAAACATAGCAGGTCATGTGACTCGATAATAACACTTTTCATTGGTTCATTTCACTTTTGGTTTCCTAATGATGTAATACAAGGTCATGTGATCTAAAATGGACACTTTTCATTGGTTTAGAACTTTTGTTTTTCCCAAATGATGAAAACCCCTCCTTCTTTCATCACTCTGACTTTCATCTTGGTGAGAGAAAGACCTTTTATTGAGACTTTGTGATGGCTTCATTAGTAGCTTCAGCTGGTGCTAGCCCACCACCTCCACCAAATCCAAGAAAGAGAGGACCACCTGCAGAAGTAATTCTGCAAGAAGAGGAAGAACAGGAAGAGGAGGAAGAGGAGGAAGAGCATGAGTTTTTGCCAGAGGAGCCCAGGAGGTACAATCGACAGGAGAATTATATCTGGCAATTCTACAGAATTCCTGAGGGGCAAAAGAAAGTGAATGCTCGTTACGTGTTTTGCCGCATATGCGGTGACAGATTGTCAAGGGGCACTGATAAAAAATATAGTTATGGCAATCATACTATGCATCGGCATATGAGTAGGTGGCACCCAAATAATTATAGTGCTGCCCAGCTACGTGACCAACAACAAAATCCCCTCCAAATGGCAAGAAGATCGGTGGTTCCAGAGGTGTCGGGACCAGAGACGAGGGAGGTGATTGCAAACATCCAAATGTTGTTTGGGCACGTAAAACAAGTGTGCGTGGAATGTGGCGCTTTCATCTGCTACAGAGAAAGTAGCATCACTTTGATTTTGCGAGCAATTCAAAATCATATTAATGTTTGCACAAGACGCACCAAAAAATAAATTCTTTTTTTTTTTTTGCTCCTGTTGAGCCCTTTATAATGGATCGTTTTTGTTTCCCCCCCCCCCAAAAAAACCAAAAAAAATTTAAAAACGTTCAGAAAATACAAAAAAAGTAAAAAAATGTTCAAAAAATACTAAAAAAAATATAAAACAACAAAAACATAAAAAAAAAAGTTCTTTTCAGAACTAACTCCCCATTATAAAAAAATTGGTAGAATATTTGGAACTCTGCCAACCTGTATTTCTCTTAGTTCGCTCCCGGAGCGCTACCCGGTACGCGTACCGGAAGCTAACCAAAAAAATATTTTTTTAAAAAGAACAGTAACTATAAGGGAAGGAAATACACAGTTATGTTAAAAGAAAGACAGCTCTAGGGAGTAAACTAAGGATACTGTTACCTACAATCCACTGTTGATGATTTCACATATTACATCATTCATGACATGGTCAGTAACATCAACAGCAGTGGATTGTAGGTAACAGTATCGTTAGTTTACTCCCTATAGCTGTCTTTCTTTTAACATAACTGTCTATTTCCTTCCCTTATAGTTACTGTTCTTTTTTAAAAAACATTTTTTTGATCAGTCATAAACAGTGACATTAATAGAAACAGAGAGAGTGAACAAGAGTGAAGAACTATGGTCCTCCTCAGCCACCCTCAGAAAACCAAGGGGGTCAAGATACATCTACCGTGCCCCCTTCTACCTATTCTGAACATTATTTGCCCTCCATCTTGTATCTTGATTCGAACGAAACACAAAATGGTGGACTGCCATAACGCTGCTGGTTTGCGAACCGGGCAACTTCCCAGGAAGCGGTCCCAAAAAAAAAAAAGTTGGGAAAGTAATTCACAGACACTAAGAGTAATAGAGATGGAGTGAGTGAACAAGACTGAGGAACTATGAGAACAGAGGGACTGAGAAAAAGAGTGGAAGGAGTTGAGTAAATAGGTAATAGAGAAAGGAATGAGGAAAGTAGCAAAGGCAGGAAACTGAGGATTAAAGAAGTGAAGCAGTGGATCTAATAGTAGGTGAATGTGATAGAAATGTAACGAAAAGAGTACAACTATTTACCTTGTAATTGCCGTTAAATTAATCACATTTTATTTCTATACTTTCAATCTGTGAAAGAGAGAACCAACATTTGAAAAAAATTAAAATATGTATTTAAAAATTACAAAAGACAAGGGAAAATATTGAAGGACAAATAGTTTTTCAACAACTTTGACACTGACAGAAGCTTCTGCTTCTCCAGGTCCTCTACACAATGCTAAAGATATACATTTTAAACTAACAGTATCTTGATGCAGATGAAGTGAGGCCTATCTTAAAACATGGTGCATCTTTTGCATTGCTCTTGTTTCAGAAAAGTGTCGCTTCAGTATGCCAATAACATGTCTCCTATCCAGAGATTTGTTTGAGGTGAGGCCTACTCAGAGTTCAAGATGAGATTTACACTTGTTGAAGTGTACAGAGGAGATAATATCTGTGAAAGTCTACTAATGAAGTGAGTCATGTCCACTGCACTCTTCAACAAAGTAGAAACCTCCTATGTTTCCCTGGACAGACCTAAACTTGATCTGCACAATGTGATTCGTAATGATAGGAAACTCAGGTGATGTAATTGAAATATGTGCAATTTATTTTGCTCATTTCACAATCACATCACTTGTGTTTCCTTTGCTTAGGTATCTCATTGTGCAGATGTAGTCCAGCATATGAAAGAATACGTAGAAGTGCAGCACTGCATACAATAAATTTAACACTTACAGAAAACTCACCTTCTCCATGCCTCCTACACAGTTCTACATATACATCATAAATGCAAACAGTACAGAATTAATTATACATGTTAAATGGTTTATTTTTGCTGTTCTCAGAATGTATCAAAATTCACTAAAAACAGTGACTTGAAGGTATTCATCATGTAACAGCGGGGAAAAAAAAACACAATCAAAATGATTGTGTTTAAAAAACCCATACAACATCAGAAAATAAAATTCAGAACTCCTTAAAGTTAACTTACTTTCCATGACGTCCAAGGATGTCCTATGAACAGCTTACACTCTTTTGTGCTGTTATTACTTTCAGCCCGCCACTTTCTGAAAGAAAACCTCCATCGTTTTTAAAAACACGTTACATGCAATAAATGACTTCTTGCTCTCTACCACTATTTTCCACAAGGCCAAATCTAGTCAGAGATATTTATAACTCTTGGATTTCTTGTAAGCCAATCCCATCATTTGGCATTTCCGCAACTTTCAGAATTAAAATGTTGAAGATCATTTTCACAATCCTGGAATAGTAATATCTTCCCCTTCTTGGTCAGTCATGTTCTACATTTCCTATGACACTGATACTGCTTAATATGAAGCAGACTTACACTACCTCTATGAGTACTACAATTATTTAATTCTCTACATCACTTTTAATCACAAAGCAATGTAAAACAGTAGACAGCATTGCAGACTTACATTCCCTCTACTCCATGTTTTGATTGGCTGCTTCAATTAGCTTATGAAAAGAAACAGTTTTTCTGAACTCATTTAAAGTGCACATACATCTCCATGATGTCCAATCCTTTGATTAGAAGTTATGTCTCTGAACTACACTTATCCTCAAGGCCAAATTGTGTAGGAGCCATTAGAACTTCTTGAAATTCCACAGATCATATCCCGAGATTATTTTCCTAAAATTTTGGTTTTAAAAACACCAGGTAAGAGTTTTTAAGGTCATACGGCAATTTTTTTTTGAAAATTAAAACAGAATCATTGCAGAATGACCAGCCATTTCTAGACTTTAAATAAGCTGTGTAATGTCCTGATGATATTGAAGGGCCGTCATGATATATAATTGCTGTAGTTACAAAAGTCCTTCCTGATATTGACAACTGCGAAGCTACAAAAATTTTTATTAAAGTTGTCAATTTTGTTCCATCAGGCCTACATCGTTGGAACATTAAAATGACGTACTGGCCATATGTTCGTATAAATAATGTGGACATCATTTCAGATTTACATTGGCTACACTCCATGCTGTGATTAGCAGCTTTTACTAGCTTATTAAAGGAGACTGATTTACTGTCTGGCAAAGTTAAATATATAAATCTTTCTGAGTCTACACTAGTAGTACTTGATACCATACAGTTCTCGCAGTCATGCTGCCATTGATAAGAAAGCCCAAACAGCTGATCTACATCTACACCTTCAGCATGTAATACATCAAGCATATACATTAAAAACTCCTGACAATCTTGCTGAATATTTTGAGAGAATTGTGTTTGCCCTGAACATCTGTCTAACAGGTTTCGAATTTCAGACACACTTTCTATTTTTGTTCTATCTGTGCTACATTTCTCTAACACAGAATTCAACAAACTGCAAAATCTTTGATCAGAATTGACCACAATCTCTTCTTTTACATTTTTTAGAGAAAACAAAACATTCATTACTACATTAGCATAGCAGTTGACACCAGAACTGTTTTCAAACTGAAAACCAACAACATCTTCAACAGAATCCTCTTTGTTTCTGCTTGTAATTTTAGGTTCATTCACTTTTTGTCTTTTTGCTACAACCTCCCCAGTATTGTTCTCATTTCTTCGTTTCCGGCCTACCAGACGTTTCTCAAACAAAGGAAACTGAGGCAAATGTGGCGCATACTCTCTTCTTAACCTATTGTATTCCTTAACACAATCTAGATCTGCACAAATGTTTCTGACATCACAGTCAATCAAGTACAATCCCGATAAAGTTCTAACTCGTGACAATGCCACATATGCCATACCCTCCTTGAACACAGAACTGCCAATATTCACCAATGCAGTGTCTACACTTAAACCTTGCGATTTATGAATTGTCACCGCATATGCCAAGCAAACAGGGAACTGCTTACGGCGAACATATAAGTCTTTTACAAGCAAAAATCTAGCAGAATAACGAGCAATTAGCTGTACTTCCTCAATGCCATCAAATTTAATTTTTAAAAATTCAATTCCATCTCTATTTCTGTATTTCACAAAATCAACAACATTACCCATTGATCCATTTACCAGACCTCTTTCAACATGTAAATTCCTTCTTAAAATTATACGGCAGTTCAAGCACACATTCAGAGTCTTTTCAAAACCTGCAGTTTTAGATATACTCTTCTCTAATGAATCCAATTTTGTTTTCAGATTCTCAGACAAAATAATTGTTGATCCCATATGCTCTACTCTATCAATAGCTTCCACTTTCACAATCTCTTGCTTTTCTAAATGCAACATTTTGTTGTTAAATTTGGCACATTCTGCAAGAGTTGGCATCAAACATATTCCAGATTTCTTATCAGTAATTTTCTGAAAAATATTCTCAGGCACAACATCTTGTTCTGGATATAAATTTGACAGTAATCGTGCATGTAAAGCTTCTTTCCCATGCTCGGTCACTTTTCCAATTCTAACATCTTGTAGAATAGTCTTGTAAACTTCATCCTTTGCCTGACGCATATTTTCATGCAGTTCAGCATAATTGAAGTTTAACCATATATTGACGTTGCCAATGCTGCCTAGGCACTTCCTGGTATCTTCATGCGTGAGCATTTTGAACACAGGTTGCCCTTTCACTGGTGTCAGCTGCAGAAGATCTCCGAAAACAATGATGTGTTTGCCACCAAATAACACATCATACTCTGTTTTGAGAACTTCTTGCATCCTCAAATGCACAAAGGCAAGCATGACATTGGAAACCATGCTTACTTCGTCAATGATAAGAAGTTTCATTTTCCTCAAGATTCTTGAAACTTCAAAACAAGCATCTCCAGATAGCTTGTGATATTCTAATTTGTTGTCATGCTCCACTGGCAGCATCAGTAAACGATGTAAAGTAATCCCTTTAATATTATGTGCTGCCAGTCCAGTTGGAGCAGTGACAACACAAGACAGCGATGACTCTGTCCTTTCCTGCAAATAGCATGAAATTGCTTTAATGAGGAAACTTTTTCCAGTTCCCGCTTCTCCACTCACGTACAGTCGGACAGGCTTCAACGACGTACATGAGCACTCTTTCTTATCATGACTTAATCCATGATCAATTTGCATGGTAACTTCGTCATATATTTTCCTCTGCTCAACGTTGAGTTGCCTTTCCAACTCTTCTAAGTTAACCGCATCCTCTTGAGCATGTGCCATGGCTCTTTCCACCTCATTCATAGCAGTGGCAGCTTCATTTTCAATAAGAGGTCCTCCTAGTGGATCCTGACTCAATGAAGCAGAACTCTGACTGTCCTGAGAACTGTCTCTGGCAATCTCGGCTGCAATCGTTGCTTCCTGCTCAATTTCCGCATTCAACATTTCTACATATTTGGGAAAAGCAGGACATTCTATGGTCTCCTTGGCGGCATTGAAAGAGTCTTCATAACAGAGGAAATCTCCAAGCAGTTCCTCTTCTGCACGCCAAGGCTTGAAAAGTTGCAAAAGTGCTAAATAGAAAAACTCCTTTTTTTCAGGAGATTCGCCACTCAATTTTCGATGGTTTATCAAGTGGCATTTTCTTTGCTTCACCAGACATCCCTCACTTCCTATTACAGCATACACTCCTTTCTCAGTATCTTCTTTGATGTTCCTCTTGAACATGTAATTTTGCAGAACCTCATACAGACAAACATTCTCTAGGTGACTGCTTCGATTTGGATAATATGTATCCAACATGTTTGTCTTCAAAATGTCGGTACTGTTTGGCTCCTTTTCCGCCAAATACTCAATTTCCCGCACAGGTTTGAGAACTCGATTACGCGTTGCAGCAAGACCAAGACTCGCCCAAACGATACTCCTGGACTTGGCATAGAGACTTGCTGAAGACAACCGGTCAGAACATTCGTACGCTCCGATTTCTCGATGCGACAACATCTTCAGACTGAAACTGTACAACTTCTTGCTGAGGCTCTTTTCATGGGAAATGTCCTCCCACATATCCTTCAATTCTGTCTTCTCTTTTTTGGTGATGTAAGACGTCACATACCGAGCCACAGCCATACAGTTATCAGCCACAAACTGTATATCCATGTTAGCATTCCACATGGACAAAATCACCGGGTTGTAGTCGTTGATGTACTTGGACTCTTCGTTCCTCTTCAAATTGTAAGTGTTTTTAGGTGATTTCTTCATCACATTATGTCGCAGCGAAGACATCAAACTGTTTACTCTTCCTTTAGAAATCACCGGTCGTAGAAAGCCGAAACGACATTTGGTGTAGAACTTGTCTTTCTTTCGGAATTTACGACGGCAGTACTTTCCACATCGATGGCTTTGGAAACGCAGAACTTTTTCTCTTAGGCTTTTCTTCTCCTTTGCGTTTGGAACAGCACACGTAGAATACTGTTGGATGAAACTCATCACTGAGTCTTCTGGATCCGTTCCAAATTTAGGTGCATCCTTGATCCACAGCAACATATGTATATGAGGAGCACCTCTTGCTTGGTACTCCTTTCTCCAGAAGAAATCCAACACCTCTCCAAGAGGTGGATTCTTCTTATTCATGATGAAAGACATCATAGCTTCAAATCTATGATTGAAGTACCTACATACATTGACTGGATCCAAAGAGCACAGTTCTCCGGGTGTCTTGAATTCGATGTTTTCTACGTTAGCATTTGCCTCTCGTAGAAATTCAAGTAAGTCTTCCCAGCCATACTCGGCACAGCTCAGAGTGAGGAACCATGTGGGAGTACCTAAGTTCCTCAGCATACATTTTAAATCACCATGACGACGGTACCAGTACTCATTAGTACCACGCTGACACGCCATGAGATTAATCAGGTGAGAATCCAAAATACTATCTTGGACATTCACTTTATCCATAAAATCACTTGCCGAGATGTTTTGCATGTGTATACCACTTTTCAAGATGTGGTTCACTGCATATGACAGTCCAGACAGATCGCTTTCAAACAGGAGATGAAACAAATAAGGAATGCATTGTCGAAACCTAGCATCTCCTGCATACAATCGCAAAGTCCGGTATTCAGAAGCAGGAATTTGATGAGGTCGCTCATCATATCTTCCTCCCTGACCTGTTGGAAAAAGCTGTGGGAAACACCGAGCTTCCAAACTTTCCTCCCAAACACTAATGGGACTCCCTTTGGCTTGTTTCATTTGAAACAACTCAATAGCATTCCCCATGACTTCCTTTGAATGCAAAGGATGAACACTATAATGTTCATATATTTCCTCACTAGTAGAGGGTTCTACTTTCTCAATTTGACCAGCACACAAATCGCTATCCTCTTCCTCACTTACTTCCTCTTCTGCAACATATACATTCGTATAGTATTTATTATTTTTTTTCAAATACAATGTTGCCTTTTTAACTTTCCTAACATCTACTAAATCTTGCCATATTTTCTTATTCTTTGTCGGAACCCCATTAACTAAGATAACCAGAGGTTCCTCTTCCACTTTTTCTACTCCAATTGTGTTAATGTTTTTCTTCAAATCTAGAGGCAAATAAACAACTCTTCCCTTTAATCCTCTCTGTAAATCTGATGGAGGCAATTTCCCTGTCTTTGGCTCCATTCTTACAATAGCCTGAAAGGGATGGATACTTTGAATCAAAATAGATTCATAAGTATTTAAATCCTTCAATTCAGAAGGAATCTCAACCAATTCCAGATTATTATGAACTGCTCTAGCAGGCATCTGGTTTTGTTTTAATTTGTTACAACAATAAGTACACACACGTTGATCCAATCCCAAATCAAAACAATTTTCTACCATCAAGTATGTTGCAAAATCCTTCCATTCACTATTATTTTCCCTTTCACTTTTTGCATATAAATCCACTAACTTAGTCTGATTCTTATAATAAGTGCGTCGACAACACACACAAGTGAAATTAGGCCTCTCACTTGATTTCATGTCAAACGTCGCAATTTCCCTCTGGAAATTATCTGTACTGGAAACATGTACAGTATCTTCCAAATGACCCTCTATTTCTTGCTCAATTTCAACATTCTCCTCTTTACTTCCAAAGTAACAAAACTCAATTTCTTCACATATATTCCTCACATCTATTTCAGAACCATGCAAAAGAGCAGCGCATAATTGTTTCAGCATAATTGCTGGACTCTTAGCATAATACAACAGTCTAACTAACTTCCTCACTTTGTTATGATGCACTGCTAGCATCCTGAAATGATGAAAAACACTCTGGCATACTCTCCTGGAAAGACAAGCCAGTGAATGACCATGCAAACCTGTCACTTCTCTCACTCTGCAAGGATCTAATTCTTGCAACAACCTCATTTTCTGCTTCAAACTTTTCTTGTTAAATGACCGTACAAAATCACAAAGCAAATTGATGGAATCCTGTCGCACACTGCAAATACTACTACACTTCCAGGTGTACACAGGACCCTTAGCACGTCTTCCTAAAACCTCATTACCTAACAACTCTTCTGCCTCTGTTGTCACAAGTTTTTCTTTTTCAACTGGACAACCATCTTTCACTTCATAAGCACGACCACTGATGTCAACTGCATGCACCAAATCATTATCCTGGAAATAACTCTCTTCATTAAAAAATGCCTCACAGCTTGAACTATGTATCCATTCTCCAGAAAAAACTTCACAAAAATTACTACGATTAACTATTCTCTTCCATCTACTATTTCTTTTGAAATCAAAAATTGCCTTGTTTAGCTTCCTAATTCTATTGATTATCAAAATAAATAACTTACGTTTAATTTCAAAAGCCTGATCAATAACTTTCTCAACTTTTTTTTTTCTCCTATAAAAAACTAATTTCTGTTGACCTTTCTTAATATTTTTTAACAAATTGCCAATTATCCTGTTACGGAACATTCGTTTACGAATCTCCGTAAACTGTTGTTTCCTTCTACTATCATGCACAGATTTATCTCTTGCTCTAGCAGTAACATTTTCATTTGTCCTTTTCTTTCCATTTGATTTACTTGTGTTGTTATGGATTGAAACATTTTCTGTACTAATATTTTTTTTATTAGAAATATTTTTTATGAAATATTTAGAGCTCTTACCCGGTGCTTTCTTCATCGCTTGAGAAATCTTTTTGTTAGAGGACTGCTGCATTTTTTTTTTCTCCTGCTGTCTTTGACGTTTTGCAGCCTTCATCTCTCTTATTTTTGTAGGCATAGTTGAATCTGAGGAAAAATATAATAAAAATGTTATTAAACATTATTATCAAACAGTAAATCAGTAATGTGATCAAAAACATAACACACTACTTGACATTTTAAATAGAAGATTTTTTAGTCCTTGCAAATTTACAATACAGAAATAGCAGAAAAGAAATGAGATTTATATTTATGTTACCTATGCTATTTTATATGTGAATCTGATCTAATTTTATGAGCATATTTTAATATTTTATTGAAGACACTACACATAACCTGTTTTTGAAGGTGTCTTTATTTTTAAATTAAACGGTTTACCTTTTTACTTTTTATTGATTATAAATTTTAAAAATAAATGTTTATAATTCCAAAGGCTCAAGCAGGTCAGCTTCCCATCCTATATCATATAATTCGGACAAATCTGCATCCTCATCACGCTCTTCTTCATCCTCAGGATTTAAATCATCCAATGGATCAACATCCACTGATGTTTCAATTACAAGTTCAATGATGAGGTCAAAATCAACTGATTGCAGATTGTCGCTCATGTTGAGGTTGTCTTTATCTTTAAAGAAAGACAACAACAATGAGATGTTGCAGAGTAAGAGACAAATCTCACAGATTATAATAGTAAAATTATTTAACAAGAGTAACATTTTGCAGCTATTATTTAGCCATGTCCAGCGATGCTGAGCAGGTGAAGCCTATGTCTAATTTTTCACTGAACAGGACTCATCTGTTCTTAACCTTGGATAAGCCTCAACGACTCTGTGTCCCCTGCACATACTCAAATGTTAAAGTGCAGATTTATATTAAATGGCACATCCCCAGGCATGCACCAGTTAATGTGCACCACTGCTTTACCACCCATGGTGTGCCGCATTTACAATCAGATAGGAGAAAGCTGCTTCAAAACCCTGCGCCTGCTTGAAGCTGGCATAGGTCTTGACGCAGCATTGTATAGATGGGGCACCCCTGATCCTTGCTGGAGCTGCATCGCACTTACGATACAACTCCAGCAATGCGCCACCTTTACAGCACAGATGCGTCACGCATCTGTGCCTTTTTTGCCCCATGCTGCGCCGCATTGTAAATGCAGCACACCATGGGTGGCGGAACAGTGGCGCAGGATGACTGTCACATCCCTGGGGATGCGCCACTCATCATAAATCTATCCCTAAGCTTCTTATCTTGTTACAGATGAACTGCCATATGTATCATCAAAATATTTTACATATTATAAATAGCAAATTTTAAGGAATAAATAGCGATTCTTTACTATTCCTAATTTGCAATGAGCAAATTGCTAATTGCAAATTACCCATTCATTTCCATAGGCTAGGAGGCTCATAGGAATTAATGTTGCAAGTTGTGATTAGCAATTAGCTCATCACAAAATAGGATTTTTTTCAAGCGTGCAGGGGTATCTCAAGAACACCCTGCTGCACCCCTGAAAAAGAAATTTGGGAGCACATGGCACACCTACATGCCCTAATGGCATGTATGGGCGTCATATGGGACCTTTTTTTTTTTTTTTTAAAAATGCTTTTTGAAAAGAATTCGCAAATTACCACAAACTACAAGTTGGTGGTAGTTTCCAAATCCTTAATATCATTTTTTACATATTTTTTTTTGATACATTGCATTTAAGGAATCACAAATTTTGAATTATTGACATTTTAAGTAATTTCCACATGTGCACTGTTTTCTAAATATAATTTGAAAATCGTTTTTGGGGAAAAGTAATGGTTTGCAAATTTATGACAAGGACATAATGGTGTATGCTTCTCTATAAGGCATTTCAGTATCTCTAATGTCATTTTTCCCATATTACATTATAAGACCTTTCCCCATGAAGCACATTCCTTGTAAATATGCTCCCACCAGTGCATTGCAAATTTAGATTTTGACTGTTTCAGACACATAGCCATGTTGAAAGTGACCCAAAAAAATTGCAAACGTTTTAAAAAAAAACATTCATGTGTCTTAATGACATTTTAAGTCATTTCCCCATGGACAATGTTTTCTAAGTGGCACAAAAGAGGTATACACCTATCATAAATCTGTCCCTAGAATTATAAATGATTAAATCAGGATGACAATAAGATGTGGCCTATCCAGAGGTTTGTTTAAGGTGAGGCCTACTCAGGATTGCAGATTAAAGTTATGCTTGATGAAGAATACAGAGGAGATAATTTATTGTAAAGGCCTACCAATGAAGTAAGTGATTTCTACTTCATTGCACCAGTCATCATAAATGTATCCATAAGCTTCTTATCTTGTTAGACATCAACCGCCATATGTATCATATAACTATTTTGCATTTCCAAAAAAGCGAATTTTAAGGAATAAATAGCGATTCTTTACCATTCCAAATTTGCGATGAGAAAATTGCTAATTGCAAATTACCCATTCATTTCCATGGGCTAGGAGGCTCATATAAATGAAGGTGCAATTTGCGATTAACAATTTGCTCATCACAAATTAGGAATTTATTCCAAAAGTGCAGGGGTGTCTCAAGAACACCCTGCTGCAACCCTGAAAAAGAAATTTGGGGGCATATGGCGAACATAAATTTTAACAACATTCCTTTACCTCAAAAACGATTTTCAAATCATAACTTCAAAACACTACACATGGGAAAATTACTTAAATTGTCCTTAAGACACATAAAAGCGTATTTTGATTGGCTTTCCTGCATGGTAGGCTCACTTTTAACATGGCTATGTAACATAAACATTCAAAATCAAAATTTTCAATGTACAGGTGGGAGCATATTTACAAGCAATTTGCGCCACAAAGAAAGGTCTGACATTAAAATGGGAAAAATAACATCAGGGACAGTCAATTGCCTTATAAAGAACCATACACCATTATGTCCTTCTCATGAATTTAAAAACAATTCCTTTTTCCCAAAAACGATTTTCAGATCATAATTTCAAAAAACTGCACATGAGAAAATGACTTAAAATGTCATTGAAACACATGAAAGCGTTTTTTTATTGGCTTTCCTGCATGGTTGGTTCACTTTTATCATGGCTATGTAACACAAACATTGATAATTAAAATTTTCATGCACATGTAAGAGCATATTTACAAGCAATTTGCGCCACAGAGAAAGGTCTTACACTAAAATGAGAAAAATAACATCAAGGACAGTCAATTGCCTTATAAATAACCATACACCATTATATCCTTGTCATGAATTTAAAAACAATTCCTTTTCCACAAAAACGATTTTCAAATCATAATTTCTAAACACTGCACATCAGAAAATGACTTAAAATGTCATTAAAACACATGAAAGCATTTTTTGATTGGCTTTCCAGCATGGTTGCGTCACTTTTAACATGGCTATATAACAAAAACATTCAAAATCAAAAATTTCCATGCACATGTGAGAGCATATTTACTAGCAAATTGCGCCACATAAATCATAATTTTCTCCTTAAAGCACACTATTCTCTATCTAAAGTAAAGAAATATTTTCTCACCTTAGCAAATACTTTGAGTTTGAAAACAGTCTAAGAAACACACCAATTTGTCTTCAGCAGAGCAAAAGGTATGCACTCCAGAGTCTGCAGCTATCAAAAGCACAGAAATGGTGTAATTCTTCACACATATTTCTCATGTCACCCAATCAAAACTCTTCCCTCACTTTTTTTCAAATGAAAACCCTTCCCCCTCTGCCCTTTCTGCCTATTTTCCATAGCAACCACCTCTTGGAGAAACTCTGGTGTTTGCAAATTCACACAACAATGTTGCAATTGAACTCTGAACTCTCAGTGCACCTGCATATCCAGTGCTTTCTTTCATTTAATGATTTTTTATTGACCACTCAAAATACATCTTTCAAACAACACATCTGTACACCCTAACTTTCTGTTTTCATCAATTAAAATCCACCAATCACTGTTACTACTTCATGAACACAGAAACTCCACAGTTTTTTTCATTTCAAACTCACATTTTTTCAACTGCCATTTCATTGCCACACTTCATCTGACTGCAGGAGAACCTTCTCTCACCATGTTTTCTGTCTGGATTGTTGGTCATAGTGATATTCACTGGGCTCAAAGGTACGTTGAAAGCAGGAATTTACCTAACCTCAATTTACAAGATGTGGAAATTAAGTGGTTTGGCCACAGAGGATTAAAATGTCACCAATTGATACCATTGGTGAAAACCTTTATGCATTTGCCAAAACCTGACCTGTTAATTGTGCACTGTGGAGGTAATGACTTGGGCACTTTGACTGGTGTAGGTCTGGAAATGCTTTTAAAGGACACCTTTGAGCAATTGATGGCACTTTTTCCTCAGACTGCCTTGGTATATTCAAATATATGCCAAAGACAGAAATGGAGGTGGTCAAACCAATTTTGTCCACAAATTGAGAAGTCGAGGAAGCATGTAAACAAATCTGTTTCAGCTTACATGAGAGACCATGGAATGGGCTCCCTGTACAACAATAACTTGCGTTATTACATGCAAGATATCTACAGAGGAGATGGAGTTCACTTCTCAGATGAGGGCAACAGAGTTTTCACTCTGAATTTAAAAATGTGCATTGGTACCTACTTATAAGTACCAAAATGTACTATAAACCCAAAAGCTCTTCTCAGAGCTACCCTACATCTAATTACTCACAATTATTATTTTACTCTAACTTTTTTCACTAATTTTCAACAAAGTACACTCCCTGGTGCGCTACCCGGTACGCGTACCGGGAGCTAACCTCGCGAAATTTTTTTAAATTTTTTTTTTTTTTCGCACATATGGGCCTCCTCAGCCACCCTCACAAAACCTAGGGGGTCAAGATAAGTCTACCGTGCCCCCTTCTACCCATTCTGAACATTATTTGCCCTCCATCTTGTATCATAATTCGACCGAAACACAAAATGGTGGACTCCCGTTACGCTTAAGGTTCGCGTACCAGGGCGCTCACCGGTTCGCGTACCGGGTCGCTTCCTGGGAAGCGCACCATCAAAAAAGGTGGGAAAGTAGTTCACAGAAAAGCCACTGGAGACAATTTCACCAAATATAGAATAGCTCATACTACATACCAATCCCTACCATTTTCACAAATTTGATTGGAATTCCATTTAGCCATTTAGCCTGTAGTCCTCTCTAAATACCGTGAGGTAAATTACTTCACAAAACACATCTGAAGTGTTGGAATTGACAACCAATTAAAATGTTACTTTCATTTTCTACTTTTTTTACCTGACATTTGATTGGTTATGTACCCGAATATATATAAAGGAAGAGAAGGAAACACAGCCATTTTGACTACTACTTCCTGGTGTACATTTCATTTGGATTTTCATTAATAACTTCAACTTCTTTTTAAAGGTAAGTTGTTATTTTTAAAACTGAAGTATATTGTGCACTTTAAGTTAATATGGCAAACTTTTTCTGTTAGTTATATACTATCCCTCTGTAGTACTTATAAATTTAGATACACTTTTTTATATTCCTACTTCCACTCTGATACTATACACTGCCCAAAGATAAATTCTCTGATAAAAACTGCCTATCTAAAATTAATCCCAACAGTGCCCTACCTCTACTAATATATATTTTTTTTATGCAAATTTCAGGAAAAATGGAAAGTGAACAAAACATTTCATTTGAAATTGTCCTTCCAGAGTCCAACACAGAAATCATTGATCCAAATGAGATTGAATTTATGGATGAAACATGGGACCAAGAACTACTGCAATGTGTGCAAGCAGTAGATAACCTCCTTGCAAATGAGGACATTTTACAACCTCAGAGACTACAATCTATATTCCATGATTATGAAATTTCTGACAATGAAATGTTAGAAAGTTTAATAAATTATGAAACACAATAAAAAAAGTTAAAAAAATAAATAAAAATAATCAACAAAACCAACAATCAATTAACATACAGCATTTGAAAAGTCTATCATTCATTTTTCATTGTGATACGCTCCCCAGTACGCTTCCCGGTTCGCGTACCGGGCGCTAACCACGAAAAAAAACAAAAAAAATTTTTTTTTTTTTTGCTTAGCGGGGCCCCTTTAAAGCCTCCACATCAAACCTAGGGGGTCAGGGAGTATCTACTATGCCCCCTTAAGGTCATTTGCCCCTTCGCTTTTGACCTCCTCTTGTCTCTCGATCCTACCGAGAGACAAGATGGCGGCCGCTCCGGACTGTTTAGAATGTTGACAGACACCGGAGAGCCAATCAACTTCGCTACGCGAAGTTCCGTTACGCGTCAAGTACGCGTACCGGGGCGCTGCCTGGTCCGCGCTTACAGATATATATCTTTTTTTGAACGTTATTTTCTCAAAATCCACTGCAGCACATATATTGAGACCTACAAAAGGCACATCGGGCTACCAGTCCCTACAATTTTGCCAAGTTTCGTGCAAATCCATTCAGCCGTTCGGGCTAAAAGTGAGGCTAACCGCCCTATGGAAAACTCAATGTTAAAAACACGTTTTGGGACCCCCCTTTTTTCTCGGCCCCCCCTGGACCAACTCCCCCCAAATTTCCAGTGGCTGCTCAGAAACAAAATGTTCCATTTTCCAGAAAATTTCAGCCAATTCCGTCCACAAACGCCAAAGTTATTAGACATAGAATTTTCAAAAATCCCATAGGGAAAAAATCCTAACTATATATACCTACTGGCGACCGCCAGTAGGTAATATATATATATATATATATATATATTCACTGAAAAAACCATAGGTTATAGACCATATATAGTTAGGAATTAGCATTTACAAAACCTTAAAAATTCACTGAAAAAACCATAGGTTATAGACCATATATAGTTAGGGATTAGCATTTAAAAAACCTTATTTTACTCACACAAAACCATTGAAATTCCATATATAGTTAGTTGTACTAACTATATATCACGCACCCGCAATCCACTGCTGATGATGTCACATATTACATCATTCATGACATGGTCAGTGACATCACTGATGACATCACTGATGACATCTCAAATGACATCACTGATATATGGTCTATAACCTATGGTTTTTTCAGTGAATTTTTAAGGTTTTGTAAATGCTAATTCCTAACTATATATGGTCTATAACCTATGGTTTTTTCAGTGAATTTCATTGGTTTTTTAATAGCTAATATCAAAACCTTTACAATGTATTATTCTTTAAAAAGAAAAATATTTTTTACATGTTTTTTATACAATTTTTTTTGTATTTTTTTTGTTTCGCTCCCAGTACGCGTACCGGTTAGCTTCCCGTTAGCTCAATCCGGAGGCGCGACCCGGTACGCGAACTGGTAAACGTTCCTTTAGCGCACCTCTCGCGTTACAAAACAACATCGCGACGCTTCGCGTCAGCATGACGTTTCGCGTTCTCGCGTAATACGTCATATTACGTGCTACGTTCGCGTACCCGGAAGCGCAGCGGTACGCGAACCGGAAGCGATCCGCGGCGCGGCGCCGACCGCGTAATGTAAACATAGCAGGTCATGTGACTCGATAATAACACTTTTCATTGGTTCATTTCACTTTTGGTTTCCTAATGATGTAATACAAGGTCATGTGATCTAAAATGGACACTTTTCATTGGTTTAGAACTTTTGTTTTTCCCAAATGATGAAAACCCCTCCTTCTTTCATCACTCTGACTTTCATCTTGGTGAGAGAAAGACCCTTTATTGAGACTTTGTGATGGCTTCATTAGTAGCTTCAGCTGGTGCTAGCCCACCACCTCCACCAAATCCAAGAAAGAGAGGACCACCTGCAGAAGTAATTCTGCAAGAAGAGGAAGAACAGGAAGAGGAGGAAGAGGAGGAAGAGCATGAGTTTTTGCCAGAGGAGCCCAGGAGGTACAATCGACAGGAGAATTATATCTGGCAATTCTACAGAATTCCTGAGGGGCAAAAGAAAGTGAATGCTCGTTACGTGTTTTGCCGCATATGCGGTGACAGATTGTCAAGGGGCACTGATAAAAAATATAGTTATGGCAATCATACTATGCATCGGCATATGAGTAGGTGGCACCCAAATAATTATAGTGCTGCCCAGCTACGTGACCAACAACAAAATCCCCTCCAAATGGCAAGAAGATCGGTGGTTCCAGAGGTGTCGGGACCAGAGGCGAGGGAGGTGATTGCAAACATCCAAATGTTGTTTGGGCACGTAAAACAAGTGTGCGTGGAATGTGGCGCTTTCATCTGCTACAGAGAAAGTAGCATCACTTTGATTTTGCGAGCAATTCAAAATCATATTAATGTTTGCACAAGACGCACCAAAAAATAAATTCTTTTTTTTTTTTTGCTCCTGTTGAGCCCTTTATAATGGATCGTTTTTGTTTCCCCCCCCCCCAAAAAAAACCAAAAAAAATTTAAAAACGTTCAGAAAATACAAAAAAAGTAAAAAAAATTCAAAAAATACTAAAAAAAATATAAAACAACAAAAACATTAAAAAAAAAGTTCTTTTCAGAACTAACTCCCCATTATAAAAAAATTGGTAGAATATTTGGAACTCTGCCAACCTGTATTTCTCTTAGTTCGCTCCCGGAGCGCTACCCGGTACGCGTACCGGAAGCTAACCAAAAAAAATTTTTTAAAAAAGAACAGTAACTATAAGGGAAGGAAATACACAGTTATGTTAAAAGAAAGACAGCTCTAGGGAGTAAACTAAGGATACTGTTACCTACAATCCACTGTTGATGATTTCACATATTACATCATTCATGACATGGTCAGTAACATCAACAGCAGTGGATTGTAGGTAACAGTATCGTTAGTTTACTCCCTATAGCTGTCTTTCTTTTAACATAACTGTCTATTTCCTTCCCTTATAGTTACTGTTCTTTTTTAAAAAACATTTTTTTGATCAGTCATAAACAGTGACATTAATAGAAACAGAGAGAGTGAACAAGAGTGAAGAACTATGGTCCTCCTCAGCCACCCTCAGAAAACCAAGGGGGTCAAGATACATCTACCGTGCCCCCTTCTACCTATTCTGAACATTATTTGCCCTCCATCTTGTATCTTGATTCGAACGAAACACAAAATGGTGGACTGCCATAACGCTGCTGGTTTGCGAACCGGGCAACTTCCCAGGAAGCGGTCCCAAAAAAAAAAAAGTTGGGAAAGTAATTCACAGACACTAAGAGTAATAGAGATGGAGTGAGTGAACAAGACTGAGGAACTATGAGAACAGAGGGACTGAGAAAAAGAGTGGAAGGAGTTGAGTAAATAGGTAATAGAGAAAGGAATGAGGAAAGTAGCAAAGGCAGGAAACTGAGGATTAAAGAAGTGAAGCAGTGGATCTAATAGTAGGTGAATGTGATAGAAATGTAACGAAAAGAGTACAACTATTTACCTTGTAATTGCCGTTAAATTAATCACATTTTATTTCTATACTTTCAATCTGTGAAAGAGAGAACCAACATTTGAAAAAAATTAAAATATGTATTTAAAAATTACAAAAGACAAGGGAAAATATTGAAGGACAAATAGTTTTTCAACAACTTTGACACTGACAGAAGCTTCTGCTTCTCCAGGTCCTCTACACAATGCTAAAGATATACATTTTAAACTAACAGTATCTTGATGCAGATGAAGTGAGGCCTATCTTAAAACATGGTGCATCTTTTGCATTGCTCTTGTTTCAGAAAAGTGTCGCTTCAGTATGCCAATAACATGTCTCCTATCCAGAGATTTGTTTGAGGTGAGGCCTACTCAGAGTTCAAGATGAGATTTACACTTGTTGAAGTGTACAGAGGAGATAATATCTGTGAAAGTCTACTAATGAAGTGAGTCATGTCCACTGCACTCTTCAACAAAGTAGAAACCTCCTATGTTTCCCTGGACAGACCTAAACTTGATCTGCACAATGTGATTCGTAATGATAGGAAACTCAGGTGATGTAATTGAAATATGTGCAATTTATTTTGCTCATTTCACAATCACATCACTTGTGTTTCCTTTGCTTAGGTATCTCATTGTGCAGATGTAGTCCAGCATATGAAAGAATACGTAGAAGTGCAGCACTGCATACAATAAATTTAACACTTACAGAAAACTCACCTTCTCCATGCCTCCTACACAGTTCTACATATACATCATAAATGCAAACAGTACAGAATTAATTATACATGTTAAATGGTTTATTTTTGCTGTTCTCAGAATGTATCAAAATTCACTAAAAACAGTGACTTGAAGGTATTCATCATGTAACAGCGGGGAAAAAAAAACACAATCAAAATGATTGTGTTTAAAAAACCCATACAACATCAGAAAATAAAATTCAGAACTCCTTAAAGTTAACTTACTTTCCATGACGTCCAAGGATGTCCTATGAACAGCTTACACTCTTTTGTGCTGTTATTACTTTCAGCCCGCCACTTTCTGAAAGAAAACCTCCATCGTTTTTAAAAACACGTTACATGCAATAAATGACTTCTTGCTCTCTACCACTATTTTCCACAAGGCCAAATCTAGTCAGAGATATTTATAACTCTTGGATTTCTTGTAAGCCAATCCCATCATTTGGCATTTCCGCAACTTTCAGAATTAAAATGTTGAAGATCATTTTCACAATCCTGGAATAGTAATATCTTCCCCTTCTTGGTCAGTCATGTTCTACATTTCCTATGACACTGATACTGCTTAATATGAAGCAGACTTACACTACCTCTATGAGTACTACAATTATTTAATTCTCTACATCACTTTTAATCACAAAGCAATGTAAAACAGTAGACAGCATTGCAGACTTACATTCCCTCTACTCCATGTTTTGATTGGCTGCTTCAATTAGCTTATGAAAAGAAACAGTTTTTCTGAACTCATTTAAAGTGCACATACATCTCCATGATGTCCAATCCTTTGATTAGAAGTTATGTCTCTGAACTACACTTATCCTCAAGGCCAAATTGTGTAGGAGCCATTAGAACTTCTTGAAATTCCACAGATCATATCCCGAGATTATTTTCCTAAAATTTTGGTTTTAAAAACACCAGGTAAGAGTTTTTAAGGTCATACGGCAATTTTTTTTGGAAAATTAAAACAGAATCATTGCAGAATGACCAGCCATTTCTAGACTTTAAATAAGCTGTGTAATGTCCTGATGATATTGAAGGGCCGTCATGATATATAATTGCTGTAGTTACAAAAGTCCTTCCTGATATTGACAACTGCGAAGCTACAAAAATTTTTATTAAAGTTGTCAATTTTGTTCCATCAGGCCTACATCGTTGGAACATTAAAATGACGTACTGGCCATATGTTCGTATAAATAATGTGGACATCATTTCAGATTTACATTGGCTACACTCCATGCTGTGATTAGCAGCTTTTACTAGCTTATTAAAGGAGACTGATTTACTGTCTGGCAAAGTTAAATATATAAATCTTTCTGAGTCTACACTAGTAGTACTTGATACCATACAGTTCTCGCAGTCATGCTGCCATTGATAAGAAAGCCCAAACAGCTGATCTACATCTACACCTTCAGCATGTAATACATCAAGCATATACATTAAAAACTCCTGACAATCTTGCTGAATATTTTGAGAGAATTGTGTTTGCCCTGAACATCTGTCTAACAGGTTTCGAATTTCAGACACACTTTCTATTTTTGTTCTATCTGTGCTACATTTCTCTAACACAGAATTCAACAAACTGCAAAATCTTTGATCAGAATTGACCACAATCTCTTCTTTTACATTTTTTAGAGAAAACAAAACATTCATTACTACATTAGCATAGCAGTTGACACCAGAACTGTTTTCAAACTGAAAACCAACAACATCTTCAACAGAATCCTCTTTGTTTCTGCTTGTAATTTTAGGTTCATTCACTTTTTGTCTTTTTGCTACAACCTCCCCAGTATTGTTCTCATTTCTTCGTTTCCGGCCTACCAGACGTTTCTCAAACAAAGGAAACTGAGGCAAATGTGGCGCATACTCTCTTCTTAACCTATTGTATTCCTTAACACAATCTAGATCTGCACAAATGTTTCTGACATCACAGTCAATCAAGTACAATCCCGATAAAGTTCTAACTCGTGACAATGCCACATATGCCATACCCTCCTTGAACACAGAACTGCCAATATTCACCAATGCAGTGTCTACACTTAAACCTTGCGATTTATGAATTGTCACCGCATATGCCAAGCAAACAGGGAACTGCTTACGGCGAACATATAAGTCTTTTACAAGCAAAAATCTAGCAGAACAACGAGCAATTAGCTGTACTTCCTCAATGCCATCAAATTTAATTTTTAAAAATTCAATTCCATCTCTATTTCTGTATTTCACAAAATCAACAACATTACCCATTGATCCATTTACCAGACCTCTTTCAACATGTAAATTCCTTCTTAAAATTATACGGCAGTTCAAGCACACATTCAGAGTCTTTTCAAAACCTGCAGTTTTAGATATACTCTTCTCTAATGAATCCAATTTTGTTTTCAGATTCTCAGACAAAATAATTGTTGATCCCATATGCTCTACTCTATCAATAGCTTCCACTTTCACAATCTCTTGCTTTTCTAAATGCAACATTTTGTTGTTAAATTTGGCACATTCTGCAAGAGTTGGCATCAAACATATTCCAGATTTCTTATCAGTAATTTTCTGAAAAATATTCTCAGGCACAACATCTTGTTCTGGATATAAATTTGACAGTAATCGTGCATGTAAAGCTTCTTTCCCATGCTCGGTCACTTTTCCAATTCTAACATCTTGTAGAATAGTCTTGTAAACTTCATCCTTTGCCTGACGCATATTTTCATGCAGTTCAGCATAATTGAAGTTTAACCATATATTGACGTTGCCAATGCTGCCTAGGCACTTCCTGGTATCTTCATGCGTGAGCATTTTGAACACAGGTTGCCCTTTCACTGGTGTCAGCTGCAGAAGATCTCCGAAAACAATGATGTGTTTGCCACCAAATAACACATCATACTCTGTTTTGAGAACTTCTTGCATCCTCAAATGCACAAAGGCAAGCATGACATTGGAAACCATGCTTACTTCGTCAATGATAAGAAGTTTCATTTTCCTCAAGATTCTTGAAACTTCAAAACAAGCATCTCCAGATAGCTTGTGATATTCTAATTTGTTGTCATGCTCCACTGGCAGCATCAGTAAACGATGTAAAGTAATCCCTTTAATATTATGTGCTGCCAGTCCAGTTGGAGCAGTGACAACACAAGACAGCGATGACTCTGTCCTTTCCTGCAAATAGCATGAAATTGCTTTAATGAGGAAACTTTTTCCAGTTCCCGCTTCTCCACTCACGTACAGTCGGACAGGCTTCAACGACGTACATGAGCACTCTTTCTTATCATGACTTAATCCATGATCAATTTGCATGGTAACTTCGTCATATATTTTCCTCTGCTCAACGTTGAGTTGCCTTTCCAACTCTTCTAAGTTAACCGCATCCTCTTGAGCATGTGCCATGGCTCTTTCCACCTCATTCATAGCAGTGGCAGCTTCATTTTCAATAAGAGGTCCTCCTAGTGGATCCTGACTCAATGAAGCAGAACTCTGACTGTCCTGAGAACTGTCTCTGGCAATCTCGGCTGCAATCGTTGCTTCCTGCTCAATTTCCGCATTCAACATTTCTACATATTTGGGAAAAGCAGGACATTCTATGGTCTCCTTGGCGGCATTGAAAGAGTCTTCATAACAGAGGAAATCTCCAAGCAGTTCCTCTTCTGCACGCCAAGGCTTGAAAAGTTGCAAAAGTGCTAAATAGAAAAACTCCTTTTTTTCAGGAGATTCGCCACTCAATTTTCGATGGTTTATCAAGTGGCATTTTCTTTGCTTCACCAGACATCCCTCACTTCCTATTACAGCATACACTCCTTTCTCAGTATCTTCTTTGATGTTCCTCTTGAACATGTAATTTTGCAGAACCTCATACAGACAAACATTCTCTAGGTGACTGCTTCGATTTGGATAATATGTATCCAACATGTTTGTCTTCAAAATGTCGGTACTGTTTGGCTCCTTTTCCGCCAAATACTCAATTTCCCGCACAGGTTTGAGAACTCGATTACGCGTTGCAGCAAGACCAAGACTCGCCCAAACGATACTCCTGGACTTGGCATAGAGACTTGCTGAAGACAACCGGTCAGAACATTCGTACGCTCCGATTTCTCGATGCGACAACATCTTCAGACTGAAACTGTACAACTTCTTGCTGAGGCTCTTTTCATGGGAAATGTCCTCCCACATATCCTTCAATTCTGTCTTCTCTTTTTTGGTGATGTAAGACGTCACATACCGAGCCACAGCCATACAGTTATCAGCCACAAACTGTATATCCATGTTAGCATTCCACATGGACAAAATCACCGGGTTGTAGTCGTTGATGTACTTGGACTCTTCGTTCCTCTTCAAATTGTAAGTGTTTTTAGGTGATTTCTTCATCACATTATGTCGCAGCGAAGACATCAAACTGTTTACTCTTCCTTTAGAAATCACCGGTCGTGGAAAGCCGAAACGACATTTGGTGTAGAACTTGTCTTTCTTTCGGAATTTACGACGGCAGTACTTTCCACATCGATGGCTTTGGAAACGCAGAACTTTTTCTCTTAGGCTTTTCTTCTCCTTTGCGTTTGGAACAGCACACGTAGAATACTGTTGGATGAAACTCATCACTGAGTCTTCTGGATCCGTTCCAAATTTAGGTGCATCCTTGATCCACAGCAACATATGTATATGAGGAGCACCTCTTGCTTGGTACTCCTTTCTCCAGAAGAAATCCAACACCTCTCCAAGAGGTGGATTCTTCTTATTCATGATGAAAGACATCATAGCTTCAAATCTATGATTGAAGTACCTACATACATTGACTGGATCCAAAGAGCACAGTTCTCCGGGTGTCTTGAATTCGATGTTTTCTACGTTAGCATTTGCCTCTCGTAGAAATTCAAGTAAGTCTTCCCAGCCATACTCGGCACAGCTCAGAGTGAGGAACCATGTGGGAGTACCTAAGTTCCTCAGCATACATTTTAAATCACCATGACGACGGTACCAGTACTCATTAGTACCACGCTGACACGCCATGAGATTAATCAGGTGAGAATCCAAAATACTATCTTGGACATTCACTTTATCCATAAAATCACTTGCCGAGATGTTTTGCATGTGTATACCACTTTTCAAGATGTGGTTCACTGCATATGACAGTCCAGACAGATCGCTTTCAAACAGGAGATGAAACAAATAAGGAATGCATTGTCGAAACCTAGCATCTCCTGCATACAATCGCAAAGTCCGGTATTCAGAAGCAGGAATTTGATGAGGTCGCTCATCATATCTTCCTCCCTGACCTGTTGGAAAAAGCTGTGGGAAACACCGAGCTTCCAAACTTTCCTCCCAAACACTAATGGGACTCCCTTTGGCTTGTTTCATTTGAAACAACTCAATAGCATTCCCCATGACTTCCTTTGAATGCAAAGGATGAACACTATAATGTTCATATATTTCCTCACTAGTAGAGGGTTCTACTTTCTCAATTTGACCAGCACACAAATCGCTATCCTCTTCCTCACTTACTTCCTCTTCTGCAACATATACATTCTTATAGTATTTATTATTTTTTTTCAAATACAATGTTGCCTTTTTAACTTTCCTAACATCTACTAAATCTTGCCATATTTTCTTATTCTTTGTCGGAACCCCATTAACTAAGATAACCAGAGGTTCCTCTTCCACTTTTTCTACTCCAATTGTGTTAATGTTTTTCTTCAAATCTAGAGGCAAATAAACAACTCTTCCCTTTAATCCTCTCTGTAAATCTGATGGAGGCAATTTCCCTGTCTTTGGCTCCATTCTTACAATAGCCTGAAAGGGATGGATACTTTGAATCAAAATAGATTCATAAGTATTTAAATCCTTCAATTCAGAAGGAATCTCAACCAATTCCAGATTATTATGAACTGCTCTAGCAGGCATCTGGTTTTGTTTTAATTTGTTACAACAATAAGTACACACACGTTGATCCAATCCCAAATCAAAACAATTTTCTACCATCAAGTATGTTGCAAAATCCTTCCATTCACTATTATTTTCCCTTTCACTTTTTGCATATAAATCCACTAACTTAGTCTGATTCTTATAATAAGTGCGTCGACAACACACACAAGTGAAATTAGGCCTCTCACTTGATTTCATGTCAAACGTCGCAATTTCCCTCTGGAAATTATCTGTACTGGAAACATGTACAGTATCTTCCAAATGACCCTCTATTTCTTGCTCAATTTCAACATTCTCCTCTTTACTTCCAAAGTAACAAAACTCAATTTCTTCACATATATTCCTCACATCTATTTCAGAACCATGCAAAAGAGCAGCGCATAATTGTTTCAGCATAATTGCTGGACTCTTAGCATAATACAACAGTCTAACTAACTTCCTCACTTTGTTATGATGCACTGCTAGCATCCTGAAATGATGAAAAACACTCTGGCATACTCTCCTGGAAAGACAAGCCAGTGAATGACCATGCAAACCTGTCACTTCTCTCACTCTGCAAGGATCTAATTCTTGCAACAACCTCATTTTCTGCTTCAAACTTTTCTTGTTAAATGACCGTACAAAATCACAAAGCAAATTGATGGAATCCTGTCGCACACTGCAAATACTACTACACTTCCAGGTGTACACAGGACCCTTAGCACGTCTTCCTAAAACCTCATTACCTAACAACTCTTCTGCCTCTGTTGTCACAAGTTTTTCTTTTTCAACTGGACAACCATCTTTCACTTCATAAGCACGACCACTGATGTCAACTGCATGCACCAAATCATTATCCTGGAAATAACTCTCTTCATTAAAAAATGCCTCACAGCTTGAACTATGTATCCATTCTCCAGAAAAAACTTCACAAAAATTACTACGATTAACTATTCTCTTCCATCTACTATTTCTTTTGAAATCAAAAATTGCCTTGTTTAGCTTCCTAATTCTATTGATTATCAAAATAAATAACTTACGTTTAATTTCAAAAGCCTGATCAATAACTTTCTCAACTTTTTTTTTTCTCCTATAAAAAACTAATTTCTGTTGACCTTTCTTAATATTTTTTAACAAATTGCCAATTATCCTGTTACGGAACATTCGTTTACGAATCTCCGTAAACTGTTGTTTCCTTCTACTATCATGCACAGATTTATCTCTTGCTCTAGCAGTAACATTTTCATTTGTCCTTTTCTTTCCATTTGATTTACTTGTGTTGTTATGGATTGAAACATTTTCTGTACTAATATTTTTTTTATTAGAAATATTTTTTATGAAATATTTAGAGCTCTTACCCGGTGCTTTCTTCATCGCTTGAGAAATCTTTTTGTTAGAGGACTGCTGCATTTTTTTTTTCTCCTGCTGTCTTTGACGTTTTGCAGCCTTCATCTCTCTTATTTTTGTAGGCATAGTTGAATCTGAGGAAAAATATAATAAAAATGTTATTAAACATTATTATCAAACAGTAAATCAGTAATAGTGATCAAAAACATAACACACTACTTGACATTTTAAATAGAAGATTTTTTAGTCCTTGCAAATTTACAATACAGAAATAGCAGAAAAGAAATGAGATTTATATTTATGTTACCTATGCTATTTTATATGTGAATCTGATCTAATTTTATGAGCATATTTTAATATTTTATTGAAGACACTACACATAACCTGTTTTTGAAGGTGTCTTTATTTTTAAATTAAACGGTTTACCTTTTTACTTTTTATTGATTATAAATTTTAAAAATAAATGTTTATAATTCCAAAGGCTCAAGCAGGTCAGCTTCCCATCCTATATCATATAATTCGGACAAATCTGCATCCTCATCACGCTCTTCTTCATCCTCAGGATTTAAATCATCCAATGGATCAACATCCACTGATGTTTCAATTACAAGTTCAATGATGAGGTCAAAATCAACTGATTGCAGATTGTCGCTCATGTTGAGGTTGTCTTTATCTTTAAAGAAAGACAACAACAATGAGATGTTGCAGAGTAAGAGACAAATCTCACAGATTATAATAGTAAAATTATTTAACAAGAGTAACATTTTGCAGCTATTATTTAGCCATGTCCAGCGATGCTGAGCAGGTGAAGCCTATGTCTAATTTTTCACTGAACAGGACTCATCTGTTCTTAACCTTGGATAAGCCTCAACGACTCTGTGTCCCCTGCACATACTCAAATGTTAAAGTGCAGATTTATATTAAATGGCACATCCCCAGGCATGCACCAGTTAATGTGCACCACTGCTTTACCACCCATGGTGTGCCGCATTTACAATCAGATAGGAGAAAGCTGCTTCAAAACCCTGCGCCTGCTTGAAGCTGGCATAGGTCTTGACGCAGCATTGTATAGATGGGGCACCCCTGATCCTTGCTGGAGCTGCATCGCACTTACGATACAACTCCAGCAATGCGCCACCTTTACAGCACAGATGCGTCACGCATCTGTGCCTTTTTTGCCCCATGCTGCGCCGCATTGTAAATGCAGCACACCATGGGTGGCGGAACAGTGGCGCAGGATGACTGTCACATCCCTGGGGATGCGCCACTCATCATAAATCTATCCCTAAGCTTCTTATCTTGTTACAGATGAACTGCCATATGTATCATCAAAATATTTTACATATTATAAATAGCAAATTTTAAGGAATAAATAGCGATTCTTTACTATTCCTAATTTGCAATGAGCAAATTGCTAATTGCAAATTACCCATTCATTTCCATAGGCTAGGAGGCTCATAGGAATTAATGTTGCAAGTTGTGATTAGCAATTAGCTCATCACAAAATAGGATTTTTTTCAAGCGTGCAGGGGTATCTCAAGAACACCCTGCTGCACCCCTGAAAAAGAAATTTGGGAGCACATGGCACACCTACATGCCCTAATGGCATGTATGGGCGTCATATGGGACCTTTTTTTTTTTTTTTTTTAAATGCTTTTTGAAAAGAATTCGCAAATTACCACAAACTACAAGTTGGTGGTAGTTTCCAAATCCTTAATATCATTTTTTACATATTTTTTTTTGATACATTGCATTTAAGGAATCACAAATTTTGAATTATTGACATTTTAAGTAATTTCCACATGTGCACTGTTTTCTAAATATAATTTGAAAATCGTTTTTGGGGAAAAGTAATGGTTTGCAAATTTATGACAAGGACATAATGGTGTATGCTTCTCTATAAGGCATTTCAGTATCTCTAATGTCATTTTTCCCATATTACATTATAAGACCTTTCCCCATGAAGCACATTCCTTGTAAATATGCTCCCACCAGTGCATTGCAAATTTAGATTTTGACTGTTTCAGACACATAGCCATGTTGAAAGTGACCCAAAAAAATTGCAAACGTTTTAAAAAAAAACATTCATGTGTCTTAATGACATTTTAAGTCATTTCCCCATGGACAATGTTTTCTAAGTGGCACAAAAGAGGTATACACCTATCATAAATCTGTCCCTAGAATTATAAATGATTAAATCAGGATGACAATAAGATGTGGCCTATCCAGAGGTTTGTTTAAGGTGAGGCCTACTCAGGATTGCAGATTAAAGTTATGCTTGATGAAGAATACAGAGGAGATAATTTATTGTAAAGGCCTACCAATGAAGTAAGTGATTTCTACTTCATTGCACCAGTCATCATAAATGTATCCATAAGCTTCTTATCTTGTTAGACATCAACCGCCATATGTATCATATAACTATTTTGCATTTCCAAAAAAGCGAATTTTAAGGAATAAATAGCGATTCTTTACCATTCCAAATTTGCGATGAGAAAATTGCTAATTGCAAATTACCCATTCATTTCCATGGGCTAGGAGGCTCATATAAATGAAGGTGCAATTTGCGATTAACAATTTGCTCATCACAAATTAGGAATTTATTCCAAAAGTGCAGGGGTGTCTCAAGAACACCCTGCTGCAACCCTGAAAAAGAAATTTGGGGGCATATGGCGAACATAAATTTTAACAACATTCCTTTACCTCAAAAACGATTTTCAAATCATAACTTCAAAACACTACACATGGGAAAATTACTTAAATTGTCCTTAAGACACATAAAAGCGTATTTTGATTGGCTTTCCTGCATGGTAGGCTCACTTTTAACATGGCTATGTAACATAAACATTCAAAATCAAAATTTTCAATGTACAGGTGGGAGCATATTTACAAGCAATTTGCGCCACAAAGAAAGGTCTGACATTAAAATGGGAAAAATAACATCAGGGACAGTCAATTGCCTTATAAAGAACCATACACCATTATGTCCTTCTCATGAATTTAAAAACAATTCCTTTTTCCCAAAAACGATTTTCAGATCATAATTTCAAAAAACTGCACATGAGAAAATGACTTAAAATGTCATTGAAACACATGAAAGCGTTTTTTTATTGGCTTTCCTGCATGGTTGGTTCACTTTTATCATGGCTATGTAACACAAACATTGATAATTAAAATTTTCATGCACATGTAAGAGCATATTTACAAGCAATTTGCGCCACAGAGAAAGGTCTTACACTAAAATGAGAAAAATAACATCAAGGACAGTCAATTGCCTTATAAATAACCATACACCATTATATCCTTGTCATGAATTTAAAAACAATTCCTTTTCCACAAAAACGATTTTCAAATCATAATTTCTAAACACTGCACATCAGAAAATGACTTAAAATGTCATTAAAACACATGAAAGCATTTTTTGATTGGCTTTCCAGCATGGTTGCGTCACTTTTAACATGGCTATATAACAAAAACATTCAAAATCAAAAATTTCCATGCACATGTGAGAGCATATTTACTAGCAAATTGCGCCACATAAATCATAATTTTCTCCTTAAAGCACACTATTCTCTATCTAAAGTAAAGAAATATTTTCTCACCTTAGCAAATACTTTGAGTTTGAAAACAGTCTAAGAAACACACCAATTTGTCTTCAGCAGAGCAAAAGGTATGCACTCCAGAGTCTGCAGCTATCAAAAGCACAGAAATGGTGTAATTCTTCACACATATTTCTCATGTCACCCAATCAAAACTCTTCCCTCACTTTTTTTCAAATGAAAACCCTTCCCCCTCTGCCCTTTCTGCCTATTTTCCATAGCAACCACCTCTTGGAGAAACTCTGGTGTTTGCAAATTCACACAACAATGTTGCAATTGAACTCTGAACTCTCAGTGCACCTGCATATCCAGTGCTTTCTTTCATTTAATGATTTTTTATTGACCACTCAAAATACATCTTTCAAACAACACATCTGTACACCCTAACTTTCTGTTTTCATCAATTAAAATCCACCAATCACTGTTACTACTTCATGAACACAGAAACTCCACAGTTTTTTTCATTTCAAACTCACATTTTTTCAACTGCCATTTCATTGCCACACTTCATCTGACTGCAGGAGAACCTTCTCTCACCATGTTTTCTGTCTGGATTGTTGGTCATAGTTATATTCACTGGGCTCAAAGGTACGTTGAAAGCAGGAATTTACCTAACCTCAATTTACAAGATGTGGAAATTAAGTGGTTTGGCCACAGAGGATTAAAATGTCACCAATTGATACCATTGGTGAAAACCTTTATGCATTTGCCAAAACCTGACCTGTTAATTGTGCACTGTGGAGGTAATGACTTGGGCACTTTGACTGGTGTAGGTCTGGAAATGCTTTTAAAGGACACCTTTGAGCAATTGATGGCACTTTTTCCTCAGACTGCCTTGGTATATTCAAATATATGCCAAAGACAGAAATGGAGGTGGTCAAACCAATTTTGTCCACAAATTGAGAAGTCGAGGAAGCATGTAAACAAATCTGTTTCAGCTTACATGAGAGACCATGGAATGGGCTCCCTGTACAACAATAACTTGCGTTATTACATGCAAGATATCTACAGAGGAGATGGAGTTCACTTCTCAGATGAGGGCAACAGAGTTTTCACTCTGAATTTAAAAATGTGCATTGGTACCTACTTATAAGTACCAAAATGTACTATAAACCCAAAAGCTCTTCTCAGAGCTACCCTACATCTAATTACTCACAATTATTATTTTACTCTAACTTTTTTCACTAATTTTCAACAAAGTACACTCCCTGGTGCGCTACCCGGTACGCGTACCGGGAGCTAACCTCGCGAAATTTTTAAAAAAAATGTTTTTTTTTTCGCACATATGGGCCTCCTCAGCCACCCTCACAAAACCTAGGGGGTCAAGATAAGTCTACCGTGCCCCCTTCTACCCATTCTGAACATTATTTGCCCTCCATCTTGTATCATAATTCGACCGAAACACAAAATGGTGGACTCCCGTTACGCTTAAGGTTCGCGTACCAGGGCGCTCACCGGGTCGCTTCCTGGGAAGCGCACCATCAAAAAAGGTGGGAAAGTAGTTCACAGAAAAGCCACTGGAGACAATTTCACCAAATATAGAATAGCTCATACTACATACCAATCCCTACCATTTTCACAAATTTGATTGGAATTCCATTTAGCCATTTAGCCTGTAGTCCTCTCTAAATACCGTGAGGTAAATTACTTCACAAAACACATCTGAAGTGTTGGAATTGACAACCAATTAAAATGTTACTTTCATTTTCTACTTTTTTTACCTGACATTTGATTGGTTATGTACCCGAATATATATAAAGGAAGAGAAGGAAACACAGCCATTTTGACTACTACTTCCTGGTGTACATTTCATTTGGATTTTCATTAATAACTTCAACTTCTTTTTAAAGGTAAGTTGTTATTTTTAAAACTGAAGTATATTGTGCACTTTAAGTTAATATGGCAAACTTTTTCTGTTAGTTATATACTATCCCTCTGTAGTACTTATAAATTTAGATACACTTTTTTATATTCCTACTTCCACTCTGATACTATACACTGCCCAAAGATAAATTCTCTGATAAAAACTGCCTATCTAAAATTAATCCCAACAGTGCCCTACCTCTACTAATATATATTTTTTTTATGCAAATTTCAGGAAAAATGGAAAGTGAACAAAACATTTCATTTGAAATTGTCCTTCCAGAGTCCAACACAGAAATCATTGATCCAAATGAGATTGAATTTATGGATGAAACATGGGACCAAGAACTACTGCAATGTGTGCAAGCAGTAGATAACCTCCTTGCAAATGAGGACATTTTACAACCTCAGAGACTACAATCTATATTCCATGATTATGAAATTTCTGACAATGAAATGTTAGAAAGTTTAATAAATTATGAAACACAATAAAAAAAGTTTTAAAAAAAATAAAAATAATCAACAAAACCAACAATCAATTAACATACAGCATTTGAAAAGTCTATCATTCATTTTTCATTGTGATACGCTCCCCAGTACGCTTCCCGGTTCGCGTACCGGGCGCTAACCACGAAAAAAAACAAAAAAAAAATTTTTTTTTTTTTGCTTAGCGGGGCCCCTTTAAAGCCTCCACATCAAACCTAGGGGGTCAGGGAGTATCTACTATGCCCCCTTAAGGTCATTTGCCCCTTCGCTTTTGACCTCCTCTTGTCTCTCGATCCTACCGAGAGACAAGATGGCGGCCGCTCCGGACTGTTTAGAATGTTGACAGACACCGGAGAGCCAATCAACTTCGCTACGCGAAGTTCCGTTACGCTTCAAGTACGCGTACCGGGGCGCTGCCTGGTCCGCGCTTACAGATATATATCTTTTTTTGAACGTTATTTTCTCAAAATCCACTGCAGCACATATATTGAGACCTACAAAAGGCACATCGGGCTACCAGTCCCTACAATTTTGCCAAGTTTCGTGCAAATCCATTCAGCCGTTCGGGCTAAAAGTGAGGCTAACCGCCCTATGGAAAACTCAATGTTAAAAACACGTTTTGGGACCCCCCTTTTTTCTCGGCCCCCCCTGGACCAACTCCCCCCAAATTTCCAGTGGCTGCTCAGAAACAAAATGTTCCATTTTCCAGAAAATTTCAGCCAATTCCGTCCACAAACGCCAAAGTTATTAGACATAGAATTTTCAAAAATCCCATAGGGAAAAAATCCTAACTATATATACCTACTGGCGACCGCCAGTAGGTAATATATGTGTGTTCACTGAAGAAAACGAACATTAAAATAACATTATAGTTAGGTATTGTATCAATATCTTACTTTACATTTCTAAAAACCATAGAAATTCATTGAAAAAAAACAAAGGTTAACGTAATGTTAAAGTTAAGTTAAACTTTCAGTGACAACGTACTATTTTACACTCAACAACACACTAAAAGTCACCAGTTAGATCTATCTGAAGTAACTATAGCTTATGCTCCAAAGTAAATAACTTGCGCCCCCGCCATGCACAGTGTTGTTATCAACAATCGTATTCTATATGTTGCTTTGATGTTATCAGTGATGTCATAGAACATGTCAAGAGTGATATAATATGTGAGCATATTAGCAATGCATGGCGAGGGTGTGAGTTAAAGCCTCATGAGGGCACAAGTTCAACTGACTTGCGATAATGGCCCCTCCCCAAAAACATATATTATTTTTCAGTAAAGGGGACTGAGCCCTAAGTCCTAAAATGGCTGCCATCACATATTTCTTAATGTCCTGAAGTTATAAAAAAAATAAAGATATATGGGAGCAGTCTAGGGGTACACTGACCCCTAGGCCCCATGGAGGGGGCCAGAGGGAGCCCCTGAGGCAAAAAAAAGAAGAATACATTAGCAAAAAATGCTGCAATCCCTCAAGACTATTGTGGGATCTGAGAAAGAACGGTGGTCTGGCTTCGTTTATAAACGATATGCCCCAAGGAGCCCACCCCTGGGCTGTATTAAAAATGGGAGGAAGCGTACACACTTACACCCATTAGCTGGATCCAGGCTGTAGAAAATTAGCTAGACAAGTAATATGGTATTTACCCACCACTATGTAAGCTAAACTTAGAAATTCACAAAAAAACAAAGGTTAAAGGGAAATTATAGTAGGTGAAAATTTCAATTAAACATATTGTTTAAATGAACACAAAAGAAATTCTCCAGTTTTAGTTATCTCGTGTAACTATAGCTTGTGCCCTAAAGTAACCATAACCTGTGCCCTTATCCATGCACTGCTTCTGCTCTCACATATTACATCACTAATGACATGTTGAATGACTGCATTGCTAACATCCATAAGGACATCTGAAATTACACCATTGATGACAACACTGTGCATGGCAGAGGGTTGAGTTATTACTTTAGGGTGTGAGTTATAGATACTTCGGATAAATCTAACTGGTGAATTTCTATGGTTTTGTTCATTTAAAACAGTATGTTCTAACTGACATTTTCACCTAACTATAACATCCCTTTAATCTTTTTTTTTTCAGTGAATATATATCATTTACTTAAAACAATAATTAAGTAAATTACCTGAGAATAAAGACCTGTGAAGTAAAAATAATGACGTTTTTACTGCATTGCAAAGACTTCATCTGGAAGCCTTGCAATGGGAATACTCCTGATATGATACCTGTGAAGTAATACCATACAAGACAGTGAACTGGTGGCATTTGCGAATCAAGGAGGAGGCAGCCTTGGGCTTCATTAAAGTGCCTAATCACTAGTCACCAAGATACTAAGGTGCCTATTTTCGAGATGGTTTGCATCATGTTTGCACAATGCAACGTGGTACATGCCCGACGCAAACCGTAAATAGGATTTATGGAGCCATGCAAGGCCACTTTGCGTGGCCCTGAGTTGGTCCATAAATCTGGACTAAGGCAAGGCAGTGCAAATCACTGCATTGCCTTACTCTGCCCTGGGAAGGCGTTCCAGGGCCGTTGTATAGGTGTTCACATGCAACTCCCATGGTTTTTGATGCATTCCCATATTTACCAGAACTGGTAGACCTGGGAATGCACCAAAAAATATGCCTTCCCAGGAGAAGCGTAATGAGGATGATTAACTTTATTTATTCTCATTACTTCCTCTTTATATGTGTGCTACATTCAGCACACATAGAAAGATGAATATGCCTCTCAAGATTGTTTTTGTGCAGGAAGGTGCCCCTAAATGCACACACAAAAATCCTGCACCACGGTGCAAGGGTGCCTGCTTTGGTGCTAGGCTGCCAAAAGGAGCCAGCACAGGGGAAAAGGTAGGAATGCACCGCATTGCCTTAAATATGGGGCATTCCTGCCCTTTCCCTGTCGCACAGTGCAGCGCAGCAAGATAAGTTACTGAGCTGCACTGTGCAAATTTTCGTAATTCGGCCCCGAAGACCTACCCATTGATCACCTTGACATGCCTGGAGTAAGGGGAAAAGGATATCCTGAGTATCCTGTCCTGAGATGCAGAGCACGTTGAGCGCAGTCGCATTCCATTCATACCTTTGCTGCATGCTGCAGCTATGTGCCAGGGACACAATGTATGTCTTAAGTATCTTGCCTCACCAAAACTGTGTAATGTAGCGTCCAGAAATACTTCCCTATTAGGAGACTCGAGTTGTACTGCTAAATCTGCTAGGCGGGCTATAGTTTCTCCTGCGTTTGTGGCTAGTTGGAAGTGCTTTATACATAAAAAGTGTTGAGAATGGTTTTGAGACATACAAAAAAAAGTGTAGGTAGTTCAATTTACAATATATTTACACCAGTAATAGAGTAAAGGAGAACTGTTTACTAGGCCACTGAACCATGTGCTTAAATTGGTTCACACCATTCTCAAACATGGACATTCTGCTACATCTTGAGAAATAAACACATTTGTCTCTTCCGTGAACCTTTAACCAGAACTGTGCAGCCCCATGGGGGATGATGCCTGCATTTAATTACCACTGTTCATAATCCTTGAAATAACCAGGCTAACAAGTACACTGTGACGAGTCAAATAAGCCTTTGAATTCACCTCTTGGCTTCTTGAAGCCCAACACTGCACCCATTCAGGAAGGATCTCATGACCAGGGTCTTCGAATGACCTCAACGGAGCTGATCTCACCCATCCTCAGCGCCTTGAGACCCTCACGGGTAGTAGTGCAGTTTGCAAAACCATGATTGATTGATTGATTGAAGCATGCTCTTTAGTTACACCTGAGGGCTGGCTTAATGCGTCCAGCAGCTGCGGACTGGTCAACTCTCTAACAGAGATCTCTGTATTATCAAAACAATCTAGTTGACCTATTCACTGGGATTGTCCATCCACCAGACTTTAACTAAGGCATTGAATTCTATGTCAGAACCGGAGGCTCCGATTATGCTTCTCATTTTCTTTACTGAAAATTCTCATCAGCCAATCAGAAAGTAAAAAACAAAATAAACACTGCAATACCCATAAACCTTAGTGGGTATCACATGACAACCATAGAGCAGACCACTATATAAGGAGCATAAGAGAATACCACATCCTCTTTCTTTGCTGCTCCGCAGCTAGTTAAATGCAATTACTTTCTCTGTCTTGTATTTGCTAATGTGTACTGCATGTCTAATTGTTTCATGCTTACCAGCTGTATTGATGGTTGTGCTGTGTGCAGACTAGCGTCTGTTACCTGTTTAGTGTGCACGTCTCGCGCTGCAGCTGACTGTTTGCAGCTCTTCCTTTGATATTGTGCCACTTACTTATTGCGTTTATTGAGTGATTCAGCTTTGGTGTTGCTGCCTGTGCAAGCGCTTCGCGCATTGTGTCTTTGCCGGTCTGCGGGGGTGGCACGTTTTTTGGCGTTCTCTCCGTGCTTTTGAGAGCGGTTTCCACTCCGGGGGATTTCTCTTTGCCGATTTGGCTTCCCCGACTCGCTGTGCTTGTGCGAGTCTCTCTTGTTTTCTTGGGAGCGCTTCTAGCCTCCTGAGACTGGGCGCTTTGTGCCCGCATCTGCACCCGGGGGAATGGGAGATTCGAGGGAGAGTACGCGCGTCGTTCCGACACGTAGTCCTCTTTTACTGTTGATTGACAGGCCACTCCGCGCATGCGCGGTGGCCATTTTTTTCCCGATTTCAAGGCAAAATCGGATTAAGAGAGCGCAGGAGCAGGGCAAACTTTGTGCTCTTAACCCACAAGTCTGTTAGCACCCCTAGTGACGCTCATTTCAAATTAATTGTGATTTGGGCAGTATACTAGTGCATAGGCTTTGCCTAGAGTGGTATTTCTGGGCAAGCCCTCCCTCCACATTCTACAGTTTTGTTGCACATGTAGGGTCTTGTGCCTTTGTGTTGCAGTGGCTTGCTTGGGGTTCACCACTCCCCCTTGTTTCACTGTCACGCTTTCAAGTGCGTCTAGTGTGATTTTCTCTTGACCTGACAGTACATATTAGCTCCAGTTTCCTCTTGTGGGTATATTTCTGACACTCCTTGTGTCGCCATGGCAGAATATTATTATGAGGAAGAATATTATGAGGAGGACCCTTCTGGGTCATTGGAGCATGAGCTTGTCGAAGTTCTTGATGTAGGAGTGCAGCACTCCGTTAACAAGTCCATGGTCAAAGCCATTGAACCATTGAAACGCCATTTGTGCAATTATGCAATACAACAAGGTTGGCTTCCAGGTTACAAATGCCATTCTTCCAAGGGTTCTCAGAATCCTCATTCTTCAGATTTCCCCAAACTTGCTAAGACTTTAGCCTCAGATCACTTCTAAGAATCTTCATCCAAGGCCACTCCTTCCATTTCAACTCTTAAAGATGATACTTCTTCCTCCTCTGACACTGCGTCTGAACTGGAGGCCTCTCCTCCCCAGCTAAGAAACGACACAAAGAACGTTTTGTCGATGCTCTTTCCATCCCAATTTGCTTAACTTTGACCCCACTGAAATTGTTCATCCTAACTCCTCCTCCTGGCTCCCCTCTACTGAGGTTGCTGACTATGTTCAGTCCAGGCTGCGGCAGGCCTTTGATAAAGATGTCCATGCACGCTTGCGCTCAGAATGCCCTAGACCGGATCTGGCAGACAAAGTAGCGGATACGCCTGACGTGGATCCTTCCATGCTCACCTATCTCAAGAAATACACAAAGGACCCTAAAAACGGGATCGAAAGTGCATTACGATCCTGTCAGGATAGGTTACTGGATTTGTCCGGTCCATTGACAAAAATTTGGGATTTGGGTTTCAAGGCTAAGATCACGGGCCAGATCATTAATCCTGATGATTTGATTGGATGGGCTCAGCGGGCCATCTGTCTCTTAGGCAATGCTAATTGTGCCATGTCATGTGAGCACCTCCGCTCTATTCTTCCGAAGTTGGTTGAATTGTCAACATATGAATCGGGTCCTTTGGCGCAAGGCCTCCTTTGCGGTCAGCCTTTTTTGAAAGAGTTGACTACGTTTGTCGCTACTTACAGTGTCCTTGACAAAGCACAGGGTTCCTTAAAGCGGGCATCTCGTCCAGTTTGGTGGGGTTGGGGAGCCCGGTGCGGTCAAGAATCCACGGGCGGCCGTTGGTCTGCGGAGGAATTGGATCTCCACATCAATTGCCTGGAGCTTTTGGCGGGCTCCTTTGCGATTTGGTGCCTCTCGCCCCGTCAGACAAATTGTTGCATCTTTCTCCGCATGGACAACGTGTCTGCAGTTCGTTATGTGAACAAGTTGGGCGGGACTCGGACCTGGCTTCTACCGGAAATTGCAAAGGACTTTTGGGACTTTTGCCGTCAGAACAAAGTGTTGGTAGTGGCGGAGTATCTTCCAGGGTGCAGCAACCAAGTTGCCGATTGGAATTCCCGACATCTCTGGGATTTCGGCGATTGGAGACTTCACCCTCGTGTGTTCCGATTGTTGACCAAGATGTGGGGTCCTTGCCAGATCTATCTATTTGCCTCCAGACTCAACAAACAGATTCGAGCGTTCTTCAGTTGGCGCCCAGATCTAGAGGCTCTGGCCATGGATGCTTTTCTGCAGGTGTGGCCTCCAGCTCTTTGCTATGCATTTCCTTCGTTTGTAATGATTCCGAGGGTCCTGGCCCGAGCCAGGTGTTATCGTTCGGAGTTGATTCTGATCACTCCTCTCTGGAGGGGTCAGGCGTGGTTCCCGGTCTTTCTGGAAATGTTATGTGCGATTCCGGTCCTTATTCCCCAGAAGTGGAATCTGTTGTTAGACCCTCTCAAATCTCCGCACCCGTTGATAACATCAGGTCAATTCATGCTAGTCACTTGGCGAATTTCAGGGATCGCTGGAAAATCCCAGGCCTTTCACGAGACGCTACCCGATTTATCAGCGAGGCTTGGTCGCCCAACACACACAAGCGTTATGCTACAGCATGGAAATGATGGTGTGATTGGTGCTCTCAACAGGAGGTGGATCCCATTACAGCAGATGTCTCCTTTGTAGTAAACTTTCTTGCATCTTTAGCCGCTTCAGGTCTTGCTTATCGCACTGTCAATAATTTCCGGTCGGCCATCTCAGCGGGTCACGTACCCATTGCAAGCAAACCTCTTGGTGAACATCCTTTATTATGTAAATTGCTCAGAGGTATCCGGTTGGAAAAACCACCATGTTCTAAATACTCAGAGCTTTGGGATGTCTCCATTGTCCTTTGTTTCTTAGATTCCTGGCCTGTAAACCAATGTTTGTCTCGTAAACAGCTTTCTGCCAAGCTCGCTATGCTACTTTGTCTAGTTTCCTGCAAACGAGTGTCTGATATTCGCGCGCTAGACTTAGCAGGTTGCTGATTCACTCCAGAAGGTGTTACTCTTTTGGTCACCAGACGCACTAAATGTAATACCTCCTCTGTCACTTATCCTGCATTTCCTGACAATCCAAAATTGTGTGTGGTAAAATGTATGACTATGAGGTGAGTGCTGCAGGTTTTCGCCAAGATATGGCAGGTCAATTGTTGATTGCTCTGCAGAAACCTTTTTGCCCAGTGACCCCAGCTAAACTGGCAAGATGGGTGCATTGGCTCATTGGCGAAGCTGGTATTGAGGTCTCCAAATTTGGTGCTCATTCTGCTCGTGGTGCTATGGCATCCAAGGCTTTTTCTGTGGGAGTCAGTTTACTAGATATTATGAATGCAGCTGATTGGTCCTCTGATTTTACATTTAAAACCTTTTATTATAAACCTATTGTCAATGTTGCATCAGTTGTGGTGGCACAGCTTTGAACAAGCATAATCGGAGCATCCGGTCCTGACATAGAATTCAAAATTTGTGAACATTCGTGACAAGAATTTTCAATTCTGTTAAGGACACGGAGGCGAGGATTATCCCACCCGTAATTCAGTACTGTAATGTCTGATTTGAATAGTTTGTATACTGCAATGTATATTGGTGCTGGGTTTTTTTACCCTTCCCTTATGTTATGACTCTTCTTGGGAGTGTGGTATTACGGCTTTATCTCTCACTTTTAGGTTCTGATCTCAAGTAAAGTTTGCTGCCCTTCACCTTTGAAGAGGATATTCATTGTCTCCGAGAGGATGCTGTTTTGTTGACGCTGACTTCAAGTTTTCGTTGCTGCCCGTTGGCCTGTGAATTTCTTTAGGATGGATTCTTCTTTCCGGTTGTTACCAGATGTCAGACTGTATTTATTTCTGGACTTAACTGCTATTTTCACACAAAGAGGATGTGGTATTCTCTTATGCTCCTTATATAGGGGTCTACTCTATGGCTGTCATGTGATACCCACTAAAGTTTATGGGTATTGTAGTGTTTATTTTGTTTTTTTTACTTTCTGATTGGCTGCTGAGAATTTTCAGTAAAGAAAATGAGAAGCATAATCCTCTCCTCTGTGTCCTTAATAGAATTGAAAATTCTTGACAAAAATGTTCACAAACTTTGAATTTTCTTGGTAAAAAAAACGCCTTCAGGCTCAACTAATCGATTCAGAATTAAATAGTAATCTCCACAGGGCTCCAGTTGAACTTATTCCATTCTTTGGCACTTTGGAGGTCTCCATCGCTTGTATTTTTTGGTTTACCCCTCATCTCTTGCACGCTTTCAGTTTTAGAGGTTACATTTTCTGGCTCAACATGGGGGATCGGCGTTTGACTATTTGTATTTGGGAAGGGCTCTATCATATCCTGCGGATTGATTCTTTCACGTACCTGGGATAAGTCGGAAGTCCTATAAATAAATGATACGAGTTGGCGCTGGTTAAAACTGGCCGACAGAGGGCGCGCTAGCGTAAAAACAATATCTAGCTGGAGGCATTAGCCTTTAGGAAATGGCTGGTCTCCTGGTTACCAATATCATTATGTGCGTAGCTAATGTGTCATTTATGGGGTCACCAAGAGGGAATCCACATACTAGTCCGAGTTGGGTGAGTTCGAATGTTTGCTCTCTGAAGAACGGGCTTAGAAGTTCTTGCACTGCTGACGGAAAAGGGGGTGTGCACACTGCACAGCGCTTAGGTTGAAGACAGCATAAGCTCATTAATGATGAAAATGCTCAGTTGTAGAGGTGCTAACTGACGACGGAACACCCTGCAGTTTCACGGGGCACACGATTTCCACAGTCCGTGTGAAAGGGGAAAAACAAGCATTGGCGGCCAATCTTTTAGCTTTCTCAATGATAGTTTTGTCATGTTTTTTTGTAAATCTGTATTGCTACGGGAGCTGACGGACCATCGCCAATATCAAAATAAATTACTAAAAGCAAAAATGTTTTTTTGTTTAAAAAATGCACATTGTCGTAGTAGTCCTTGGCAATTAAGTTACTTTTTGCATGTGGATATGCCCCTTTTTAAAAACGTTATATGGAAGAATGACATCACTTACCGTGCTGCCCAATCATGACTGAAGTGGGCCGACCCATTGCCACAATAATCTACGTTGCTGCGAGAGGAAGACAAAAAAAGTGTTGACAGAACAACTGAGTAATGGATGAAGAGGGATAGCTGAAAGTCCCAATAAGCATATTTACACAGATAATTTTAGTAACATGAATTCAAAAGGTCTTGGCAAAAACTAGACCTGAAAAATATCCGAATATTTAAGGGAATTGTGTTCGAGGACACTTGTAAATAGGGACAACCAACACATCTGCTTTCCTCGCCCCAATGGTAAACATTCTTCCAGAAGGGACACCTTAAATAAAAACTTGAAATAGGGAGCAAAATGATTAACAATACATTTTGCTCTTTAAAAATGCCCTGTTGACGAAATTAAACATATTTAGTAGTGAATAAAATGGAACTGTGGGATTATTAAAAAAATATGAATTGAGCGTCTTTTGGCTTGATTATGCTGCGTTTTAATTACTTCTGCTTCAAAGTGTAGCTCGTGCCAGCCACCAGTGGGGCATCTCGTATGAATATGGACCAAATGAGGCAATGATACACATCCAATTTAGTAGGGTAATTAATTATTGCGGCCCCAAACTTCTGTAGACAAGAAGTGCCCTTAGGGATGCCACGCACGTCCTTCCACAAAAGAACGGGCCGGTGAAGGTGTTTATTGTGCCGTTTCTGTCATTTTAGGGTGTGCATGACATTTTAAATGTCTGTAGTAGTGTCACTTGGTCGCGGGGGAGGGGGGTGATGAAAGTCGAAATATTCTCTCAGTGTATCTTTTCGACCTAAACCTAATCACTCCCTTGTTTAAGATAATGAAAAGAAATGTCAGTTAGGGTTTGTTCATTCTTAGAAACGGCTCCCATGTGTATCAATTTTATGCCACCTTCTTCAAAAAGTAACTGCAATATGCAGAATACTGCAAACGTACTCTGGGCTGAGCTACATGGGTCGCCTCTGCTCGGAAACATAACTGCTGTACCGCGCCTCGCTGTACAATTAAAACGTTCAGTGTGAGGCGGTCCTTTCATTAGCATCCATCAAGGGCGGATTCTTCAAATTATACGTTGCGCGCAGAGCTACTGCTTCTAGGCGCTGTATTTAGCAGATAGTACTAATATCCATTTCCAATGTATGGCTCTCGCTAAGATGAAAGCCTGAATTGATTTTATCGTATTTGTAATTGTGATCTGTATTCACTTCAAACAAACGTGCAGCGAGCGCCCCCTCGCTTTATACAGCTGGGAAGGGAACATTGGGGTCCCTGTGGGTAGAGAGACAAAGGGGCGTGTTTTGTCTGCTGTGAGTTTCTCTCGAAAGCCACTTGTGCGATATTAGGTTTATAACAAAATGTGACTATCAGGGAATAAAGCTAGTAACATGCGTTCAGTCTCACGGCCGCTACCGTCTCTGGAGCTCAGTGACTGACTGGTGTCGTTGGCTTCTGAAGGACTGTCCCCCTGCTTCCGCCCCTTGATAGACTGAGACATGTTGCGAAAGACAGTAACTATGTGGCAGGGTTCCATTTATAACAGTTTCCCGTTAAACAATGCCTACTGGCTGGGTGTAAAAGATCAAAAGATGGGAAAAGAGTTGAAAAACGCTGGATTTGTTTTCCATTCTGTCACCCTGTGCCGTTGTGAGTTTCCGAATGTGTGTCTGGCCGGTTCATGAGCACCACATATATTAAGAGCGCGCGAACCGTGGAAGTCCGCAATAAAAGGTTCATTTAATAAAGTGTCTGCCAGTAAACTTTCTGCGACAGACTTTGCGGTCGTACCTTAATCTCATATATATGTTGGCCGAGATCGCCCTGCTTTAAATGGTCCCGAAAGTGGCATTGATTTTACTTCCATTAACCAAGCTGTGTTATGTTGTTTTAAGTCATTTGGCAGTGGTGGAAATTTGGGAAACCTCTACTGATCCGTCCCTCCTCCATCATACTATGCTTCATGCGCTGTATTTTTGTATTGGATATTTCATGCACTCACGTTATGTGTTTGGGAATAACGATGATATCACAACCACACTATCTTGCCTCTCAATCCCATTGACAGCTCAGACTGCCTCCTCTTCCATTTACACAAGAACGTGAACTCATTAATGTTTCCTGCTCGCATTTCAATCAGCGTCGGCCACCGTACCGGAAGCCAGGCCGCGCCTTTAGGGAGCCTGTGACTTTGAAGCCTCCTATTTTGAACACAGCCCCTAGTCCTTCTCCCCCCCTCCCCCAGTAAATGCTGCAGCAGCGCTCACCGGGCGAGTTATCAATTGCGCAGCAGCAGGTGTAGTGAGGACAAGTGCTGTAAAGGGACACTGCACTCCTATTATGTTTTTCATTTGTACCACTCAAGCGTGGGGCTGTGGGACATTTCCATAAATACATTTATGTCCACGGGGCTCTTTCTGCCAAGTTTCACAGGTCCATTCTGGGGTAGTGTAGTCCAGTTCCACTTCTTTTCTTGGAATTCTGGAGCTTCTAGTCCTTCTTTTATACTGGTGCGAAGTAAGACGATAGGTTCCAGAATTCTTAGGAAAGCCCGTGTCTAGTTCAACTAGTTGCACATGGACCTGGGAAAGTTTGGAGCTATGCTGCTGCGCACGGTACATCTCCCACTCAGTCTGACAAAGCAACCTTCTTTTACCCCAAGTGTTTATTTTTTAAAAGCTCGCTGGTCAGGACGTTGATGGATTTTAACATTGATAAATTAAGTTCACGTATATAAAACCACAACAATTATATACAATACATAGACACCTTTAATATTTACAAATATGTGTATTCACAATTGATGCAGATTTGTTTTCATAATTTCGGGCACATCAATAAGAAAATACGATTTCTTTTGTTAGTATGATTCTTTTAAATGCTATAAAATAATGATTGTTCTACTGAAAATGTATTTTCACTTTAAGTCAGCACTCGCAAACATTTTAAATACTACAACGGACTATGTTAAAACAACGTCTTCTAATTAACAAAAGTACACGGATGGAGTGAAACGAGAGCAATATATGATTCAAGCCCGCGTGGAGAGGGGGGTGCTCAATGGCGTGAAGTGAGGGCTTCATCACTCACAGCTGGTGGTGGCCAGGAAAGTGCTGTGCACTTCACGTGTTGCGTGCGAGCTGCTGTGAAGCGACAAAAAGAGCGCAACTTTGTTCCCACATCCTTTATGGTCCTGGTCCGTGCGCCAATGGCATTAGGGGGGCCAGGTGGGGGCTACCATCTCCTGCAGCGCGATACAAAATGAGAGAGGGGAGGGTGGGGAGAGCGCTAACAGGGGAGGGACGCCTGCACCTCAGTGGGTGTTCTGCGTTACACAAACCTCTCGGCCGACCCCGTAAGGCGGTCTGTGGGGTGTTGGGGTACAGGAAGGCTGCTGGGCAGGGACCTCTGCTCTACCGGTCCTAGGACCGAATGGGGGCGGGACAATACAAGGGGTGCAGGAGTCCATTCAGCCATCTCCTGAACCCCTAAGTCCGCGACAGAAGTTCGGGGGCTGGGCAGTAACACCAGCACTCCCTTCTCTTGAGCGACGGGCTCTCGGGCGCAGCTGTGCGTCCACACCCTGAACCCCGGGCCCTCGGGACAGTCAAGAGGGGAGTTGTAAACAGCACCTGCTCCATCTTCTGAACGCTGGACTTTCTGGTGGGGGAGTAAAGGATGCCTGCACTTTCATCTCTTGGAGATTGGGCTTCCCATGGCAGTCTGGTGGGGGAGGGGTGAGCGAGAAACCTGTACTTCCATTCTTCCGTTTCCTGGAGCCCAGGTCTGGGGGTGGGGCGGGGTTTCATCACAATGAATAAGTGCCATGCATTCCTCTGCTCTCCCAAGTCCGAAGAAGAATGTTCTGAGCAAAAAAACAGAGGGGGAAGTAGAGTGCCACGCAGCCGCTGGGCATTCACTCTGCGAGACAAGCATTATTACCACGACGTGATATGAACACGTCATCACCGATCCTGCTATTTATTTATTTTAATTTATTTATGCGTTTTTATATAGCGCGGACTTTACCCGAAGGCGTCAGAGCGCTTCACAATAGGAACAGAATTGATACATGTGATACATGAAGAGAACATTACACGTGAACAGATTACAAAAGCAGACGTTAAGTTACATGAGGTAAAAGTGACAATTGTGAGCAAATGAAATACATGAGGTAGCAAACAGTGCACAGGAGGAAAAAGTGACAAGTGTGCAGGTTACAAGAGAAATCAAAGTACAATTAGAGGTATAATACTGCAATATATGCTAAACACTCAGGCACAAGAATAAACGTTACATAGGCAATGGTGGCACTTGTGCAAGTATCAAAGGCAAACAAAATGTGAGAGGTAGCTAACAGTGTGTTACAAGAGAAGAGTGGTGTGTGCATGTTACAAAAGAGTACCAAACATAGGTACAAGGATAATACTGCAATAAATGGCAAACACTCCAACCACAAGAACACACTGGGAAGGCACTTCCATAGTCATGGAGCAAAGAATTTTCAGTAATGGGAGGTCTTCCTTCAAATAATAGAGAGGACGTGAATTACTTTTGGAGGTGTCTTTGGAGGAGGAGAACTTTGAGGTCCGTTTTGAAGGCCTGGGAGGAGGTGGTGGTCCGGAGCTGAGGCGGAAGGGAATTCCAGATTCTCACCGCGTTGCCTGAAAAGGATTGGGCCATCGATCTTTCCTTCTTGAAAGTGGGAGGTTCAAGCAATAGATTTTCCGCATTACGTGATGGTCTAGAGCCTCCAGAGAGTTTCAGTTTATTCGCCAGGTAGCAGGGTGAGGAGGAGTGCAAGGCTTTGTGGGTGATGCAGGCAGTCTTGTAGATAGCTCTAGCCTCGATGGGAAGCCAGCGGAGGGTGGATAACATCGGTGTGATGTGGTCGCTTCTTTTGGCCCCATAAATGAAACGAGCTGCTGAATGGAAAACAGATTTAAGGGGGGACAAGTGGGATTTGGTGAGGCCAGTAAGAAGAGAATTGCAGTAGTCTAGGCTGGAGAGGACCAGCGATTGCACCAGGGTTATAAGGTCCTGCTCCGAGAAGAAGCGACGTATTCCCCAAAGAAGGCGCAGTTGGTATCGAGCAGACTTTGCAATGGAATTGATGTGGGAGATTAGATTGAGTTTTTTGTAGAGTATGACACCCAGGGATTTTGCGCAGTTGGAAATGATTGGTTTATTGTTAAGTAGATTCATCTGATCCATCCATGATTGAACCGGGGGAGGAGAGAGTGAGGAGGAGAAGAAGAGGAATTCAGTTTTGGAGGGATTCAGAATCAGTTGATGAATTGACATCCAGTTTTGAATGGAGTCGAGAGTACAACTTAGGATGGAGAGATCGTGAGTGGAGGCAACCTTGAGGTAGATTTGAGTGTCGTCTGCATAGAGATGATAGTGGATCCCGGATTTACCTAGGAGATTTCCCAGTGGTTCTAAATAGAGATTGAACAATGTGGGTGCAAGTTAAGAGCCTTGAGGAACACCATGACCAACCGCCACAGGAGATAAAAGACTGTTTGCTATTTTGATCATTTGGGATATGTCAGAGAGGAAGGAAGCAAACCATTTGAGCACAGTGCCCTCGATGCCCATTCTCTGTTGAAGGATATTGAGGAGGGTGTTGTGATTCACAGTGTCAAAGGTTGCAGAAAGGTCAAGGAGAATTAGAAGACATGACCCCCCTGAATCGAGTATCCTCAGCGCGTCATCAACCACTTGCAGTAGGGCTGTTTCAGTGCTGCAGTTTTGGATGAAGCCGGACTGACAATTGTCAAGAAGATCATTGTCCTTGATATGACGAGAGTTGTTTCGCTACACATCTTTCTGTGATCTTCGCAAGAAAGGGTAGGTTAGTGATGGGGCGGAAGTTGTTGAGGTCAGTCGCATCAGCAGTGGGTTTTTTAAGCAGAGGGGTGACCTGCCCAGTTTTGAAGGAGACAGGAAGGGAGCCTTGATAGAGGGAGAGGTTGACCAGAGTGGTCCAATAGGAAAGGGAAAGGGTATAGAAGTCAATGGCAATGGCACTGGGGATGGGGTCCAGATAATGGTTGGAGGGCTTTTTTCGCCTATGCCCTTGAGAAGGGCGTCTTCAGATATTGGGTCAAAGTTCTGCCAAATGGCTGAGGATTTGCGCTCCTCAGGAGGGGTAGGATAAGCGACCTGATCCACAAGTGATTTCACTTTTTCATCGAAGAATATAGCGAAATCCGCTGCTCTCGTTGTAGAATCTTCCAACTTGGAGGTTAGGGGAGAGCAGTTCGGAATCTTGATGAGATCGAATGGTTTTTTGGTCTATTTTTGGCTGAGTTAAGGAGGGTTTTGAAGTGCGCCGCTTTCCCAAGGAAGATGTGCTTGTGTTACTTGGATCTTGCTGAGCGAAGCGTGGCCAAATTATCGGTGGAGGGCACTTGCCTCCATTGTTTCTCCAGGAATCTTAGCTGCTTCCTTTCCTCATAGAGGGATTTGTTGAACCAAGGTGCTGAGGGAGTGGGCCTTATCCTTTTGCTTTTGAGTGGAGCAACATTATTGATTTCGGCTGCAAGAACTGTGAGGCATTGGGCGGTGAGTTTGTCAACATCTAGGTTCGGGTCTAGCCTTGGAAGTGATAACAAAGCTGATTCACAGAGGGGACCGACATCAATATTTTTGGTATCACGGAACCAGGAGATAGCCCTCTTAGGTTGGCCAAGAGTTATAGAGTGTGATAGTTGAAGAGAAATGGGATGAGGAGGTGGTCAGACCAGTCTACGTGAATAGGGGTAGTGATAGAAAGCATGCCTGCTTTAGAAATAACAAGGTCCAAGATTGAGCCCTTAGAGTGTGTTGATTCTGTGCAGTGTTGGATAAGATCGTTTGCAGAGAGGAAGGTGGCCAGCGAGTTCGTAGAAGAGTCTTGCGGTACGCCCCAGTGGAGATTGAAGTCACCCACGAAGGTCTGATTGTCACTTTGCGAGTATTGGTCGCTGATGAAGTCAGTGAGTTCCTCCATATACGAAGGGCCACTACGAGGCGGGCGGTAGATGACATGGAATCTGAGGGGTGAACGGTGGTGCAATTGAAGCTCAAGAGAAAGGCATTCAAAGGTGTGGGAGGAGCTGAAAGGAGAAGCCTTAAGTTGAAGGGAGTTTCTAAAGATGACTGCAACACCTCCCCCCGTGTTGTCAGTTCTGTCATTCCTAAATATAGAATATCCTGTGGGTAAAAGGAGATCAAACGTAGAGTGAGAGGTATCTTTGAACGAGGTCTCTGTGAGGAAGAGCATGTCAATATTGTGATGGGTGATGGTATCGGAGATTTCAAGTTTGTGTTTTATTGCAGATCTGCAGTTGTGGAGCAGACAGCGCAGCTCTGTCAAGACTGTTTTGGTGACGGGGGCACTTGGACTCTGAAGGGTGATCGGGATATTGTACTTATGCGTGGGTGCTCGGGAGGGTTTAGGTGGATGCTTGGTTCTAACAGAGGAGATGGTCGGAATAGTGTAGATAGTAGGGTTGCTAGGGTATGCAGGTTGAAGAAGGGTGGCGTTCAAGGGCTTGTGTGAGTTAACAAAGTTTGCAGATGACAGGTTGAGCTTGGCTATATTGGGGTGAGGGGGCGAGGTGCATCTCGTGGGAAGTTGGGAAGGAATAGAGGTGAAAGGAAAGGTGGAAATCTTAGAGCTTAAAAGTGAAATGGCAGCTGTAAGCTGGGAGATGGAGGTGATAAGAGAGCTTAGCTTATTTTCCAGAGAGAGTAAGGCAGAGCACGGAAGGTTGGGTGGCTCGATGGAAATAGGGAGGGGCGGAATTGGTGGTGGAAGGCAGGGAGAGGTGGGGGCACAGGAGGTAAGTTGGGGTGTAGTGTTCACAAGTGGGGAAAGGTGGAGGTTGAGAGCGGCAGTTAGTGAAACGGAGGTTAAGGGAGAGTTGTCATTGTTGGTGTTGCAAGAAGGAGAGGAATTAAGGATAAATTTAGGGGGAGAAGGGTGCGTAACACGGCGGTAGGGTAGAAGGAGAGGGGAGGACTGTGTGGAGTCATGGGAATGTAGGAGGTTTGGGAGGAAACGAGGTGAGGTGGTTGTGGAGGTGATGTCAGCTAGGAGAGGTGGCTGTGAGGGAACGGGCATCTGGCAGAGTGAGGGGGGTTGAGAGAAAGGGAAGTTGAGGAAAGAAAGTTGTTCTGCTGGGCCCGAGGGAGGGAAAAGGCAAGGGTTACCAAGGGGGGAAAGGGAGTAGCACAGCATTGCTGGAGGAGTGGGAGGGAGGAGAGAGATGCAGTGGGATTGTGGAGAAATCGGGGTGAATAACGAGGGGAGGAGGGGGTGGAAAGGAGGGATGGAAGGAGGGATAAGGGGAGCGTAGGGAAAGTTCACTGGGGAGAAGGTTGGAGGAGAGGTGGACTAAAAAGGGGGGTGACGGGAAGGAATATGGGGGAGGAGAAGAGATTGGAGTACCGGGATGGTGCAGATTGGACAAGGAGCGTATTAGCTAGCGGTAAGGCTGAAGTGTTGTGGGAGGGGGCATACTGTGAGGGGGGAGGATTAGGAGAGGAGGTCACAGGGGAGGGGGAGGGGGAGGGAAGAGGTCCGGCCTGTGCTTCTCGAGAGTGCAGCCAATTGGAGTGTTGGGGGGTCGGGGGAGGAGAAGGGGAGTAATGGGTGGAGCTAGAAGGAGAGTCAGGGGGAAACCCGGTCGCAGAGGAGGGGAGTAGGGAGGGGAAGAGGTGGTGAAAGAGCGAGAGACAGGTGTCTTTGCCTTGGATCATGACAGTACCGTTGTTATAGAGTGAGATAGTGAGGTAACCGTTGAAAAACGCAGAGGGGGACATTTTTAGTTGTTTGCCATGAGGGATAGAGGAGGAGGAGGTGACGTTAAGGGAATTATATAAGCTGGTGGACCAAGAGGGGGTGTCGTGAGTGAAGAAAATGAAATCGTTTATGAGCCTCCCAAGACGACCATTGTAATATTGATCAACAAAGAGGGAATCTGGGAAACGTTCAATAGTGTTATGCTTCAATCGTTTTATTGCAGCTTTAGTCTGGCTGGGAGGATAAATGATTATGTAGCAATTAGTTCCAGCCTTAACTCGAGTGGTGGCCATTTTGGGAAAATGAGGCGGAGGAGGGTGGGGGGGATATGAGAAGGGTGTTACTGGGAAAGTGGTGGTGATGAGAAAAAGAAGGGCATAAAGGGGGCACATAATCCAGACGTTAAGGTGAAGATATCAGAACTAATGTGCCGTCCAGGAAGTGACGTGGGTATTTGTTGGGCCCTTCATCTAGGAATACAGGGTGTCACCTGGCACTAGATAAAATTTACAAGGGAAATGTTTACATATGATAGGACCAACTTGACCACTTTCAGAACCATCACAAAGCAAATATAGTCAAAGTACAACAGAATATAAACGAACACCCAGTGTCCATTGGTGAACACTGTACTTAACACCAGCCTGTTAACAGAACCACATTCGGCACCAACCGCATTGTACTCCCATGATTTCAACAGACTACTATTGGACCCTAAGCTCCTGAGAATCACTAACATTAGGGGCAAGGAGCATAGGGTGGAGCAAAATCTGACTAGCAAAGTCTAAATATGCACAACAACCTCATCATCTTAAGACCACCTATGGAGCTGCCAATGCAGCAGGAGTCCTAACTCAATCAGAACTGTCCCCACGGAAAAAGTTGCTTAAAAGGTGCAGCTGGCACTACTTGTCGCGCAGCTGTAAAAGGTCTAAACAATGCAGCTGGCACTACTTGTTGTACATCTGTGTAAGGCCTAAACGGTGCAGCTGGCACTACATGCTGCGCAGCTGTAAAAGGCCTAAACGGTGCAGCTGGCACTACTTGCTGCACAGCTGTAAAAGGCCTAAATGGTGCAGCTGGCACTACTTGCTGCGCAGCTGTAAAAGGCCTAAACGGTGCCGCTGGCACTACTTGCTCCGCAGCTGTAGGTTAAGTATTTCATGAGCGCCTCTTCCAATGGTTTACTAGGAAATGTAATTAAAATCACACTGTAAGTTGTACCAATAAACCCAAATTCCATAAACGTTGCAAAAAAAGACGCCAAACCGCTGGAGAAAAGCCGGTCGGTGCATTTGAGGGGTGAATATATTTACATTTTACCCCTTTCGAAGATTTGCTATTGGCTGCACCCTGATCCTGTCACTTATGCCGTTATTTACTTTTTTTTTTTTAAGTTTTATTTGTAGTGTTTTAAAGAACAGAGAAAATAATACAAGCGACAGCCCTGCAGTGTATCCCACAGGAGGAATAAAGAAGAGGCATACAGCACACTATAATCGGCGTAACAGGTACCACAGTGCAATTGGAAGATCAGTCTCCGATGTCCATCAAAGTCAATCCCTCCTCTGAATCCGGAGGGGTAAGAGCTCCGCCAACCGGGGGTACCGGGGGAAGGCGATTGATACAGTGCAGGAGAGGTTGAAGCCTCCCAATGCCTTGAGGGCGTCGCAACAATTAACATAACTACTATACCCCACCCTACCCCCCTCCCTACCCACCCCCCAGGTGGTGGTGACGAATAGACCCAAGCACTCCAACAGTCATACAGCCATGGTTATATCTGGAATAGATGAAGCGTGCGCAATGTGGATGGACAAACAGCAGAAGGCAGCCCTTTTGAGAGAAAGCGGACCAGGGGACCCCATCGGAACATAACATTCTTGAAGGCTCCTGGGAAGATGTCCGCCACTCGTTCCATACTCAATAATCTCCACAGCCGCGCGTGCCACAAGGATATCGCTGGGGCCTCTGGCTTCTTCCAGGCCGCTGCTAGGGTGAGCTTGGCAGCTCCAATGCAGAGCCACAGGATTTGTTTGTCAGCTCTGGTTTGACGTTCGAGAGCGGGGTCCCGTAGTCCCAGCAGAACGTGATCTATGGAGTCAGCCACAGGGTATCCGAGAATATCTTTGATATGGGACAAAATCTCATCCCAAAATGGGCGAATGATCGGGCAGTCCCACCAGATGTGGCGGAAGTCACCCAAGAGGCCACAGCCCCTCCAACACCGGTCCGAAGAGGCCGGAAATATGCGATGTTACTTAGATGGGTATAAGTACCAATCCATGAGGGTCTTGAGATGAGCTTTTCGTAGTTCTATGGAGTGGTTATGCGTCGTAATGTCGCGCCAAAGACCCAACCATTCCTCATCTGTGATATCCCTCCCCAGAAGTTCCTCCCAGTGCCCCATATAGCGGGGACGGGGTGCCACGGCGGTGGTAAGGAGCAGGTTATAAAGGAAGGAGATAGCACCTCTCATAGTGTTGGTGCGGAGGATAAAGGCCTCAAATGGGGACAGGGGTCTAGTGGCTGCGTCGCCTATCCCCGAGGATGTAGCCCAGTGGATAAGTTGGAGGTGGTGGTATCGCTCCGTGGCCGGGACACCATAGTCCCTCATGCAATTAGCGAAGGTGAGTGGGGCAGAACTGTGAAACAGGTGTGTGAGGGCCCTACAGCCCCCTTCCCTCCACAGTTGAAAGGGGACTTCCTGCAGCGCCGGTGGGAAAGCCGGATTAAAGTGTATCGGTGTAAAGGGGGAGGGAAACGTGGTCCAGCGATCATCGCCAGCGACCGTGTCCCACACTTTCAGTACCGTGCTCGTGGGGTACTGATGTAAGCGTTCCTGGGCCTATCCACCTTAGGTTTCCAAGCCAGGTCCCATATGGACCTCCCCGTGACACTCCTGTCCATGTGCACCCAGTGTTTTTCTGAGAGTTGTTGGGACCATTCCACCATCACTCGCAATTGTGCAGCCTTGTAATAGAGGTGCATATCGGGGAAACCCACCCCCCCTCCTTCCGCGGACGCCGCAGAGTAGCGAAGGAGAAACACGCTCGACCCCCCTGCCAGGTGAAGCGCAGCATCAAGGTCTTAAGGCGCCAGAAGAAGTCCATATCGATCGGAATGGGGAGGGCCTGGAAGAGGTACAGAAATTTGGGCAGGAGGACCATCTTTAGAGCGTGAATCCTACCCAGCCACGAGATGTACTTCGGCTTCCATCGATCTAAGTCAGCTCGCACCGAGGCTAGCAGTGGAGGGTAGTTCGCAGAGAACAACCCCCCTATGGAAAGTGTCAGCCGAATTCCCAAATAAAGGAGAGAGGTGGTCGCCCAGGATAGAGTGGTCAGCGGCCGCACCCTCTCCACCTCTGCAGGAGGGAGTGTGAGATTGAGGATATACGATTTATCAAAGTTAACTTTGAAACCGGCCACCCCCTCAAAGCGACAGAGGACCTCCTGGACGTGCGGGAGTGAGTGCGCCGGATCCCCCACGGATAATAAAACGTCATCCACAAACAGGGAGATTTTGTGTTGCTCACCGGTAAAGGGGAGACCTTGGATCCCTTCATGCCCCCTCACTGCCAGCGCCAAAGGCTCAATGCTCAGCGCAAAGAGCAGGGGGGAAAGGGGGCAGCCCTGTCGGGTACCCCGAGTGTGCGAAAAGAAGGTGGAGAGGTGTCCATTGACCATCACTCTGGAGCGGGTGGCACTATAATTTGCCTGAACCATAGTTATAAATTTACTCGAAAAGCCAAATGCGGTCAGGGTGCGAAACAGAAACCCCCAGTCCACACGGTCGAAGGCCTTCTCGGCGTCAAGACCGACCAGCACCGCTGGGATACGAAACCGATTGGCTTTTTCTATCAGGTGGACAACTCGTCTCAAATTATCATGGGTCTGTCGGCCCTTGATGAAGCCGGACTGGTCCGGATGGATGAGGACCGGCATTAAGTCCTGGAGCCTTCATGCAAGGATAGAAGAATATAGCTTAGCGTCAATATTGAGGAGGGCTATCGGTCGGTATGAGGAGCATTTGGACGGGTCTTTCCCCACCTTAGGAATAACCGATATCACCGCCTCCGCCATAGTTCCCGAAGTCCTCCCAGTCGACGCCATTTCATGAAAGAGGAAGACCAGGTAGTCGCACACCTCCGTTGCGAAGGTCTGATAGAAAAGGGCGGTATAGCCATCAGGACCCGGCGCCTTATGGAGTTTCAGAGCATTGATGGCGTCCAGCACCTCCGCTCTTGAGATGGGGGCAGTCATGAAGTCGTTTCGTTCAGCAGGGACCTGGGGGATAGGGAGCTCTGCCAGATAATTCGCCTGATCCTCAGCATCGAGGGCATCCCCCGCGTAGAGATCGGCATAAAAGCAGCCAAAGAGGGATGCCTTGTCCTCATCGCGGTGGTGCAGGTCACCAGACGAGCCACGAATACCTCCAATGTATTCCCTCTCTCTCCTATCCCGAAGCTGACGGGCCAAGTGTCGTCCCACCTTGTTCCCCTGAGCGTACGAGAGGTGTCGGAGCCTTAAGAGGGTGAATTCCGCCCGATTATTGTAGTGCGCCTTTAATTCCCCCTAACCGCTGTCAAGGGGCGGAGGGTCAGTCGGGACGGGTGGAGCTTGTGCGCTTGTTCCAAGGTGGCGAGTTCTGCCTCCAGCCCTTCCAGCTCTTCCCTCCTCAGTTTGTTAATGTGGGCATTGAGAGCCAGGCAGGTGCCCCGTAGCGAGGTCTTGCAAGCATCCCAGGTGGTAAAAATAGATGTGTCTGAGACGGGGTTAAGAGACATGAATTCTCAAATGGCCTTCCGTAGTTCCCTGCAGGAGGTGTCGTCCCAAGTCAGCGCAGCTGGAAAGTACCACTTACGAAGGTTGTCACCTTTCGCCGTCCAGTGTATTCCAAGGACTAGCAGGCTGTGATCAGACACGGACAATGGAAAAATGCTGGAGTCGCGGACATCCCCCCTCAGCGCCTGGCTCAAGAAGACATGGTCGAGGCAGGAATAGGAATGGTGGACATGAGAAAAGAAGGTGTAATCCCGAGATTGGGGATGCTGAAAGCGCCAGCCATCAATCAGGCCCAGTTCACCCACCAGTCGCCGTGTTTCAGTAGAAAACAGGCCAGCGCCTGACCTCTGAGCACCAGAGCTATCCAGGTCCCTGTCCCAAACCATATTAAAGTCCCCTAGCAAAAACAAGTGCCCCTCCACAAAGTCCCCCACCCTGCGCAGCAGATCCTGGAGAAAGCTATTTTGACCCGTATTGGGGACATACACCACCACAAAAGTGCAAAGCCTACCATGCAATAACCCCTTTACCATCAGCCAGCGACCGTCCCTATCGCATTCCACCCCCATTGGTTGGAAGTGGAGGGATGCGCGAAATAAGAGGGCTACCCCCCTATGTTTAGAGGAGGCCGAGGACCTGTAAATAAGGGGGAAGTGCCTGTGCTTGAGGCGTAGCTCATCTCTGCGTGCTAAGTGAGTCTCCTGGAGGCCCACCACATCTAGCTGATGATCAGTTAAGTATTTCCAAAGTTTCTGGCGTTTCTGCGGGGAGTTCAGACCTTTCACATTCCATGTACCAATACTAACTGGCATCGTAAAACAGTAAGTCCTGTCGCACAGCTATCACCTTGGGAAAAAACCCCATCATGCCTCCCACCTCCCACGTCAGACCCCCCCCCTGCACTCCATCCCCTCCACCACTCTTGCTAGGCTGCCACCCCTCCTCTCCGAGCAACCCCCAGAGCCAATCCTCAGGCTGTCCCAGAGGTCCCACCCATAGCTGCACCTGCGCTACTACACCTGAACAAGGAGCATAGACCGCACCATAACCAAGGCGCGTGCCAACAATCCCCAGAAGTAGTACCAAACCGAAAGCAACAGACATACCCAACCACTCATTCCGGTCACCACCACCCCCCAATGCAACCCCTCTAACTTCCCTACACCCCCCCTCCCCACTCCCTCAACATACCATCCCGGATCCCCCCCGCCCAAAACTGCATAGCAAAGAAAGGATACGAACAAGCAACAGAAGTTTCCACGTAAGGGCAAATGTATTTGCCCCTCGTGGTGGGGGAAGGGCCCAATGTGTGTGCCCTCCGAGGGCCGGACTGTGGTGTCTTCCCAAAAGTACAAGTTACCCACAGTACCTGAAAGTGAAGGGCCCCTCCGGCGCCATAAGACTTTGCTACAAGGCTCAAGCCGCCCCAGAGCTACCCTGCGTCGAAGGCACCGTCACAGATGCAACGGAGGCAACCGCTGCTACCCGCTCCTGCAAGCTGGTTGTGCGATCAGGCCGTCTCGGGTTACTGTCTCGGCCCACTCTCTGCCAAGACGATGACCGGTGTCTCCGCCTCGAAGGGGAGCCCCCGTTATCGGGGGCAGGGGAAGCATCGTCAAGGCCCAAAAGATCCCTGGCCGCCTGAAGAGACCGGACCTGCACCAGTCTGTTCTGCCACCTGAAGATGAGGCGAAAGGGGTGGCCCCAGGAATAAGATATGGACTGTTCCCTGAGGTAGGAGGTGATAGGATGAAACTCCCGTCGCTTCTGGAGAGTGGAAGCCGCCAAGTCTTGAAACAGTTGGGGTCGGTGGTCTCGGAACTGTATAGAAGAGATCTCCTGGGCCTTCCAGAGAATGCGCTCCTTCACTTGACAGTCGTGATCGCACACCAAAATATCGGGAGGAGGCCCCCCTCCGCGTCTGGGCAAGCCAACCCTGTGGACCCTGTCCATCCTGACGGCACGCACGTCCTCATCATCAAGAATCTGTAGGAAGAGCGCTTCCACATACCCCCACAAGTCACAAGCTTCTCCGTCCCATGGCACTGCCCGGATGCGGATGTTGTTCCGGCGGGAACGATTCTCTAAGACCTCTGCGTGCGCCTGAAGATCCAGGTTCTGTTCCGTGAGCCGAATTACATCTTGCTGAAGTTGGTGCACGTCGTTCGCCATACTGAGGTCGTGATCCTCCAGGGTGGCCACCCGTTCCCCAATGCCGTCCACATCTCTCCGTACCTCGCGGAGGTCCGAGGCCAGTTGAGAGCGGAGCTCCGAGATGTCGTCCTTCATGGCGGCAAAGAGTTCCTTCATAAAGGCCTTGGTGGCGGGAGCCTCATCGTCGGTTGGCCCGGGAGACGCGCTGGGTCCGGAAGACGCCGGCTGTTGGGTCCCTTTCTGTGGTGCTTCCTTGCCAGGCTTCCCCTTGCGTTGCGACGTGGACATCGTGGCGCCGTTGAATTGCTCTCCCACCAGCGGTGGCGGAGGACTCCGGCCTGCTGCAGGGGCTCGTCGCAAGGTCCCCTGTAGATAGCGTCAGGTTCTTGAAGAACAGACGGCCCGGTCCCGGGACCAGACGGACCCCACTGCAGCTGCGGGGCACCTAGATTTGCGCCCAGAGCCAAGAACTGCTCCTTCCCAAGGCCAACGCAGGTGTCGATGCCGGCCACAAGCATCTTGAGGATCGTCAAGCACCATGTGGCGCATGCCGCGCGCCACCACCCCTTCAGTCCGGGTGCCTGCGTTGTCCCCTTCTACTCCTGCACCGCTAATGTGGTGGACCCCGTAAGGCCCCTGGCCAGCCAGGCCCCTCAGAGGCAGTGATCTCGCAGGTCAGGCCCCAGATGGTTCAACCGGCCCCTGCTGCTAAGCAACGCCAGTCAGAGCCCCTCTCTACAACTCCAGCGCTACCAGGGCATGCAGGTCAGTCTTGCAAATGGCGGCGCCTTCTGCAATAACGTGGCTTCTCATGCGGGGCACAGCTAGACGGCGTGGCAGCACCTCCGGGCGTACTCCGCATTCAGGCAGCGTCCCTGAAAGAGCCCCTTGGCAAGGCAGCCCCCCCGTTAGATCAGATCAGGGACGGGGGGGAGAGGTAGAGCAGCCGCGGTTCCCGCCGCCCTCTGCCGACCTCCGTCTTCGGCACCCTCCTCCCGGCCGTAGCGAAGTCTCTGGGCGAGGCCGCCCCCCCTCGGGGCCCGATGCAGCACCCCCGGCCGGAGCGATTCGCAAGCCGATGGTGCCGAAGGCTCGCCTGTGCGCAGCCCTCCGCCAGCAGTCGCTCACCTCCTCCGCGGTGCAGGAAGCCCGGCCCCTCTCGCCACTCGAGGTCGGGGATGGCAGGGCCACAGGTCGCTACTGCTCCGGAGTCCGCCTCAGGGCCCCCGCTGGACGAGTGCGCATTACCGGACCCAGCCCCTCTGCCTTGGGGATCACAGCAGGCAGTGGGGGCGCCGATAGCTCGGTGCTCCAGGTGCTAGACAACGCTAAGCTGAGGTCGGCGCCGGAGGGACTCTAAAAGATGTCTCACTCCGTCGCCATCTTGGCCACGCCCCCCGTTATTTACTTTTAATGAGTATGATGTCTAAAAACTAGCTAAAGAAAACACCAAAACTCCCCGTCTGTTGGAGAGAACAGTCATAGTTTATACAAGAACACTCCCAACTAAACATATTATCAACTTAGGGACGTCAGAGACAGGGTTTTTATCCGAGGTGGGAATTGTTGGGCAGAGAGCAATTAATATCAAACACCTTCATTAATTTGAAGCTTATCCTTTTAAAAGCAATCAGGATGTTATTTTAAAAACAGAAATACTTTCCCAATATGGTGGAATAACCAACATTCCTCATAGCTAGAACATCAAAGCAATTTCACATCACAAATTAATTCACAGTATATCGTCAACTATTTCGGATATGTGATTTATTATTACGTCTTTAAACATGTATTTATTTCAGGGTGGTATGGCCGTAGGGGATGATAATACCACAGCCAGTCATTCTTTGGAGAGGCTGATTGAGGGAGGCTTTAGTAGCAAAATAGGGTCTGAGGACCTAAACCAGCGTCCCATAGAGGTTGGTATTTTATCCCATGGTCACCAACGATCTGGAATGCTCCTGGGGGGGGCTGGGAGTCTGGTGTCTGTCAGGGCGGTTTATCACTACCCCTTGACTCTCACCCGGAATCTCCCATCGGCCAGGGATCTTGCAGTCATTCTTTGATTGGGTCCTGGAACGTCGCAGGGCTGGGAGCAAAACTGCCGATCCCGGAGTGGGGAGACTTGATGGACGGATACGACGCATGCCTATTCCAGGAAACCTGACTCCTGTCCATCCCATTCAGGGTAGGATTCACGTCCTACCATATACCGGCAGAGCAGGGTCTTAGGGGAAGACCATCAGGAGGATTATGTATTTGGGTAGCAGTGGACCTGGGGTGCTCAGTTAAGATGGTTGATACGCATAGTCCAGACATCCTTTCCATTCTTCTTACATTTAAGGATGCTTCGGTGTTGGCCGTGATTGATATTTATTTACGCCCGACTCCACTTAAGCTAGGATTATCAACCCTAGAGGCCCTGGAGGCATTACTCTTATCCTTTCCCTCCTCCTATAACAAGGAGATAGGTGCAGACCTTAACTGTCACTTTGAGCCACTTTGCGGAATCACCCCGGTCACGACCGAGAAGGACGAGAGCTGGTCAATCTCTGAATGCGAAATGTATCCAGTAAAGCGACTATCGCCATTGGTCCTTGCAATCAATAATTTGGTAGGGCAGGCAATGGTAGATTGTTACCAGACATACCGGGTGCTCACACTTTTAACAGACCAGACAGAAGCACCACAATAGATTACATCTTGGTCAACGTTGAATACTGGGCAAAAATAAAAAATGTTTAGGGTAATCCCCAGGGCCGAGAGTGATCATAACCTTTTAACGCTGGAATTGGCCATCCATCTAGGGTCACATAGTATACAGACTGGATCACTGACATAATATCGACAGTCAAAATATCGACTTACCAAAATATCGAGGTAAAAATATAGAATGCCAGAATATCGACTTCCTATCTACAAACAGGTAAGTACAAAAATATCGACTCCAAAATATCGATAGGAAAAAATATAGACAGTCAAAATATCGATTTTGTAAAATATCTTAAAAGTAATTTTAAAGTACTATAATAATAAATATAATTAATTTAAACATACTTAAAATACTTAAATAAACTTAAAATTAATAAATAATTATTGTAACTTAAAAAAAATATTTTAATATATATATATATATATATATATACATATTATTAACAAAACATATACAAAACATTTTTTTTCCGTAGGATAGCGAGAGGTTTACATTTACTATTCCCACTCCAGTGAGTGCAACAGTAGGGAAAGCGTTGGATAGCGTAGGGGTAAAAATTACTATTCCCACTCCAGAGAGTGCAAAAGTAGGGAAAGCGTTGGATAGCGTAGGGGTAAAAATTACTATTCCCACTCCAGCGAGTGCAACAGTAGGGAAAGCAATGGATGGCGTAGGGGTAACAATTACTATTCCCACTCCAAAGAGTGCAACAGTAGGGAAAGCGTTGGATAGCGTAGGGGTAAAAATTACTATTCCCACTCCAAAGAGTGCAACAGTAGGGAAAGCATTGGATAGCGTAGGGGTTAAAATTACTATTCCAACTCCAGCGAGTGCAACAGTAGGGAAAGCGATGGATAGCATATGGGTAAAAATTACTATTCCCATTCCAAAGAGTGCAACAGTAGGGAAAGCGTTGGATAGCGTAGGGGTAAAGATTACTATTCCCACTCCAGCGAGTGCAACAGTAGGGAAAGCATTGGATCCCGATAGGGGTAAAAAGTACTATTCCAACTCCAGCAAGTGCAACAGTAGGGAAAGCGTTGGATAGCGTAGGGGTAAAAATTACTATTAGATCTCAGATTCTCACTCTTACAGGCTCGTGTTTTGGACTTCTCCGCATGTTGCGGAAGTTCTTTCCGCTGCTCTCAGAAGATCACAGGAGGATTGCGGTGCAGGCCTTGATCGGTTCAAGATTGGACTATGCTAACATCTTATATCTTGGCCTGCCCGAATACCTCCTGTAGCGGATGCAGGTGGTCCAAAATGCGGCGGCTCGCGCCATTTTTGGCTTGCACAGGCGAGCGCATGTTTCTGGCCTGTTACAGGCACTTCATTGGCTGCCTATCCAACAGCGGATAGTTTTTAAAACTTTGACTCTTGCTCACAAGGCCTTTTACTCAACTGGGGCTAAATACCTGCAGAGGAGGCTTAAGCAATATTGCCCGTGGCGATCTTTGAGATCAGGATCACAGCTTCTTGCCGTTGTGCCCCGTGTGAGGAAGGCTCGACTGGGAGGTCGTTCCTTTATGCTTCGGGCTCCTCAGCTCTGGAACTCTCTGCCTTTTCTGTTACGAAGCAACTCTAATTTGCTATCTTTTAGAAAGGCCCTCAAAACCTGGCTGTTTGCCTCTTAGATTTTACAAAACAATAAAAATTTGTTTTTTTGTGCTTCCCTCTTTATTCTTCATGTGTTATGTTTGCTTTTAGGATGTCAATAAAGCGCCGGGACACTCATTGAGTAGCCGTGCGCTATAAAAGTCACAAAATAACATAACATAACATAACATAACTATTCCCACTCCAGCGAGTGCAACAGTAGGGAAAGCGTTGGATAGCGTAGGGGTAAAAAATACTATTCCCACTCCAAAGAGTGCTACAGTAGGGAAAGCGTTGGATAGCGTAAGGGTACAAATTACTATTCCAACTCCAGCGAGTGCAACAGTAGGGAAAGCGTTGGATAGCGTAGGGGTAAAAATTACTATTCCCACTCCAGCGAGTGCAACAGTAGGGAAAGCGTTGGATAGCGTAGGGGTAAAAATTACTATTCCCACTCCAGAGAGTGCAACAGTAGGGAAAGCGTTGGATGGCGTAGGGGTAAAAATTACAATTTCAACTCCAGCGAGTGCAACAGTAGGGAAAGCATTGGATAGTGTAGGGGTAAAAATAACTATTCCCACTCCAGCGAGTGCAACAGTACGGAAAGTGTTGGATAGCGTAGGGGTAAAAATTACTATTCCCACTCGAGAGAGTGCAACAGTAGGGAAGGCGTTGGATAGCGCAGGGGTAAAAATTACTATTCCCACTCCAGTAAGTGCAACAGTAGGGAAAGCGTTGGATAGCGTAGGGGTAAAAATTACTATTACCACTCCAGAGAGTGCAACAGTAGGGAAAGCGTTGGATAGCGTAGGGATAAAAATTACTATTCCCACTCCAGAGAGTGCAACAGTAGGGAAAGCGTTGGATAGCGTAGGGATAAAAATTACTATTCCCACTCCAGCGAATGCAACAGTAGGGAAAGCATTGGATAGCGTAAGGGTAAAAATTACTATTCCCACTCCAGTGAGTGCAACAGTAGGGAAAGCGTTGGGTAGCGTAGGGGTAAAATTTACTATTCCCACTTCAGAGAGTGCAACAGTAGGGAAAGCGTTGGATAGCATAGGGGTAAATTTTAATATCCCCACTCTAGTGAAAATAAATTAATATAAATCACATTGTAATTACCAATTAAGAATTAATTAATTACCAATTAAAATGTATTTAACAATTTATTTAAAATAAATACCAATTAATTAATTATCATGTTTAATTAATTATATTAAATTACTTCCCACCCTATTCCTCTATAAACCCACAACCCACTACTAAAAATAAAATAATATTATTCACATAATTATCAATTAATCAATTATTAAACATGAATTATCAATTAACAATTAATTAATTACCAATTAAAAATTAATTGACAATGTATTCAAAATAAATACCAATCAATTAATTAATTTACATATTTAATTAATTATAATTAAATTACTTCCCACCCTATTCCCCTATAAACCCACCACCCGCTACAGAAAATAAAATATTATTCACATAATTGTCAATTAAAAAATTAATTAAAATTAATTATCAATGAATTTTTTAAATTATCAATTAAAAATGAATTACCAATTAATTTAAAATAAATACCAATTAATTAATTAACATATTTAATTAATTATAATTAAATTACTTCCCACCCTATTCCCCTATAAACCCACAACCCGCTACAGAAAATAAAATACTAAAATTAAAATATTTATCATTTGATCAATTAAAATTAATTAACAATTATATTTTAATTAATTACCAAATAATAATTAATTAACAATTAATTCTAAATAAATAACAATAAATAAAATAACCTATTTAATTAATTATAATTAAATTACTTCCCACCCTATTCCCCTGTAAACCCACAACCCGCTACAGAATTATATTACACAAAAAATAAAAATTAATATTAACTTACCTAAAATTCGATATTTTTGTTGTCTATATTATGTCTAGTCGATATTATGTCCATTCTATATTTTTGATTCGATATTATGTCCATTCTATTCGATATTAAAATGTTCTAGTCGATATTTTGGTAGTCTATATTATGTCTAGTCGATATTATGTCTATTCTATATGTTTTGACTCGATATTATGTCTAGTCGATAAAAAATACTCGATATTTTGTCTCTACACCATACAGACTACAGTGGAACCCGCACATAATGAGAACTACCTGCAAATGGCGGGAGGTAGACGAATTCGCTGGGCGAAGGTGGCATTAGCCCCAGATACGCTAGCGGAAATCTATAAACATGTAGCCAGGGCTCTATTAGCGGCCAGTAACATGACTGGGTCTAACTTAGACCCATCAAGTCTCCTGACCCTCCAGCACACCCATAATGAGCTTCTTTCTGCACAGGCCGATTACTTCTATACCTCTAAGCCTGGTAGGTCGGGGGTCCGGAAGAACGAACACCACTGGTTTAACAAAAACGGTAGGGTGGCGAAAACAATCCTGGTAAAAGAGGTAAAAATGGGGTCACCCAGACGGATTAGGAAGGCTAGACAAAACTATAAAATCTTAGTTACAGAAGCCAAATCTGAATGGGAGGCGGATAGATGGGATAATGTGAACAGGGCTCTCGCCGCCCGGGACTACAGATCCTTCTGGAACTTGGTCCGGGGGGGATCGGTGGCAGAGACGCCAGCCATATTGCCCAACCTCAGCGAGGATATGTGGCTTGCCCACTTCAAACCCCTATACTCGCTTGGTCCCCCAGACGAGCCAGCTGTTGCAAAGGAAATAACAAGACCATTGGCTACTGTACCCTTGAGGGGTACAACTCAAGTCAACCATCCTTGCACACTGCTGAAAGTTAATGCAGCGCTTAAAAGCCTGGCTGTTGGAAAAGCCCCAGGTCTGGATAGAATCCCAGGTGACCTGTACCGGTCTGAAGAAAGGGTCTGGGCACCCTACATGTGTGTCTTGTTTAATGCCATCATGCAGGGTCTGGATATCCCCAGTACATGGTTGGGTGCGGAAATTATCCCCATTTATAAGAAGGCTTCCCCTCTCGATCCTGCAAACTACCGGCCCATCAGCTTGATCGATGTATTACAGAAGCTCTTCGCTCGAGTCCTACTGTCCAGGTTGCAGAGCTGGATGGACGACCACCACATCCTAACCTCCCTGCAGGCAGGATTCCGGGCGGGAGTATCTAAGATCGACCAACTGTTCAGGCTCCAGCTTATATACTGGAGGACTGTAGTTTTAGGGGCAGGTAGTTTGTTCCTTATCTTTGTGGACCTTAGGTCCGCATTCGACTTAGTTAATAGGGACAAACTTTGGGTTCTGCTTCTGGAGCTGGGTGCCCCGACCTATTTGTGTGATCTCCTAAGACGAATGCATGAGGGCAACTATGCCAGGGTCAGGTTTGGAAAAAGTGGGGAGCTGTCGGCCTTGTTCCCTGTTGAGAAAGGCGTGAGTCAGGGGTGTGTTCTAGCCCCTACGCTTTTTTCCCTAGATCTCAACGGGTTGATCGCACATCTAGCGGGGGCTAGGAACTTGGATTCCCCCAGCCTGGCAGGGCAGAAAATACCGGCACTAATGTTCGCTGTGAGGTTCCGTGATTTTCGACTCTGCTTTGTAGTCAGCCGCCATTTTGTGACAGCCGCCATTTTGTATTGCCCTCACTCAGGTGACACTGCGAACATAGTGTTTTTGCCTTTCCTGCTGCTCGCCTCTCATGTTAAAAAATAACCTTCTTGTCCTTGTCCAAGAAACCGATGTCAGGGTCTGGCCGAGTTAGTTAAATCCACGTCTAGACTGATTAATCCTTGTCTAACTCCACTGTTTGGGTCCCACCATTCTTTTCGACTATTTGACTGACCTTTGCTATTCTCTTCGTGTAGTCTCTTGTTACATAAACTATCCTTTGAAACATTCAAACATGTTCTACCACCTGCAAATTGGATTACGGGCACTAGTGTTGATTAACTTGAGGGGAGGAGCGCACACGGGGTCTGAAAGGAGGGCGTGTTTTGACATGCGATAACTTGTTTTCGAACTATTCCTATTCATCAATGTTGTATGTTTTGGGAGTGAGCATTGTAAACATGTATACTATAATAGATTGTGAGCCACGGAGTTAAGTGGCAGTCTCCTGAGAACTAACCATCGGTGTACTTCTAGGACCACTGTGCTTAGCTGCAGCTAATAAACCTGATTTTCTACGCCTAACAGAGTGTCTCGTGTCTCTGTCTGATAAGGCAGGTGAACCCGGAGATATCAGGCGTGCCCAGCGCCGCTAGGCCCATAAGGCCCGGTTCTCCAATTGGCGGCCCAAACGTGGGGCGACTTCAGTGGTAGCGGTTCAGCCCGAAGATCGTGAGGAGCTTCGCAAGAAAATTCTGGAGGACTCACGAACGAGAGCGACCCCTGTATGTCGAAGTGGACCGAAGGTCTTTTTCAGCGCGGCTAATCCTTTCCGACGGCTGCTGACGACTGCTGCCCTGACTGTCGCCCTGCCTTGGCCCCTGATTGGTATCGCAGGACGTTAGACGAACACCTGTTGGCGTGAGAAAATACTTAGTTAAGTATACGTGGGTAGCTCCCACTCTTTTTGTTTTGGGTTTTCATTCGAATAATGCATTAGTCGAAGCCGAGGGGTAAGTACGCTTGTGCTGTAATAATTGTCTTAAACCCCTTGAAGTCTGAGAATAGTCCTGTTCGTTATGAAATGCCTGGACTTAGTAAATTTAGGAAATTGTGTTGTTTTGGTTGTAATAGGGATTCCCAGATCGGGGACTCTTGTCCAATTCCTCCGGTTGGAACTCCCACTTATGAGCTCTATTCCAAACATGGTCTTGGTCCTATTATTTTTAATGATACATGGATTCGGTATACAAAGAAAGATGGTGTTTTGCAGTGGCCACAAAATGGTAGCTTTGAGCCTGACATACTAGACAATTTAGAATCGATTTTGTTTAAAAGAAAAGCCCGGCCGGCAATGTTTGACTCTTTCCGCCTTTGGCGTAAGGAAGCCAAACAGAAAGAAATTAAACAAATGAAGAAGGATAAGAAAGCACATAATATAACGATCCTACAGGCTGCGCAACAGTTTAAAAATGATGAAATTGATCAAATGATTGACGTTTCGGAACGGCAGCATCGCATGGCAATAGATAGATGTTATCCCGTATTGATCCCTCCCACAAAAAGTAAAGATTTAGATGAAGATCCTTTCATGTCTCAGCTGTTGCGATCGCCCCCACCTTATGTACTAGGTGCTAATGCACCTCCATTACAACCTATTGTTCAGCAACCTATTGTTCAACCAGTTATTCCAGCTCCTCCGCAATTGCCTCTTCCAGTAATTCAGCCTCTTCCGGTAATTCCACCCCACCTCCTTTGCCATTGACTTCTGTACCTCAGTCTCCTTCACCGTCAGTTTCCTTTACTACTGATAGTTCTTCTCCTGCTGTGCTTAACACGTTGTCTCCAGTTTTACTGTCTGATTCTCCTACAGCTCGTCGACGATTAGGTGAGACCGTTTCCGGTCTTTTGTCGCCTTTTTTCAGTGCTCTTAATTTGACCCCTGCTTTGTCCAGAAGACAATCTCGTAGTCAAATTCCAGATACTGATGAACGAACTAGGTTAGATCTTCTTGCTCGTAATTGGATCATGAGTGGTCCACTGTACACTGTTCATGATATTTTGGATACTTTCCTTCAGTGGAATGCGCCCACACAGAGATATGTTTTTAATGTAATGTGTAATACTCTGATTAAAGGATGGGGTGATATGGATTCGGATTTACCTCCTCAGGGTTTATCTGACATACACTTTACCTTCGATAAAGGTCTTATTGTGGGTCCCGATGTTGAGGATGCTGTTCGGACACTTATCACTTTTAGGTCTTCCCTTTTCTCTCAAGCTTCTCTTGAACCGGATCCTGCGGTAAGGCGTAAAATGAAACACTATCCTATGCGAGAAGTGCCTCCGATATGGAGGGAAGGGGATCAGAATGCTGTTGTGGTTCTGAAATTCTGGACCCTACCGTTGTCCCGGTATCGAGGTCCAATACCCGTGTCCCGAAACATCAACGTACCATGACGAATTTGGTGTCGACGAACCGATAATGATTAGGACATCATTCCTATGCATTTGCGTCATGATTGAGGCATGCTAACACCCCTGAATCGTAGTTTCCGTCCCGACCCCCCAGACTCCATTTTGTAAACGGTATCCATCTTGTGTCTTGCCCTCATGATAAGTCAATTAAAGGTCGAGCTTGACCTAAAAAGACACGTCCACCTTCCCTGACTTCCCCCTGACCTGTCCCAACTGACTCCCTTGCCTCCAGCCAAACCTGTTTAGGCAGCTCCTCGCCCAGTGGCCAAACACGATAGCATCAATGCACCACATACCACAAACCATTCACCACATACAGATCATGTTTTCTACACACATACACACCTGTCCACGCTCCCTGTTTATGGCCAGTTTTATGACTAGGAAGTGCCTTCTTTTATTGGGGCTTCACCGATATCTGATGGGAATTCCGGGCCTGGCTAGGTAATCTATCACGAATTGGACATCCAAAATACGGGCTTGCCTACATTACTTCGCTCTTTTGTATTATTGTAGAAATATGTATATAGCCATATCATGAACTCAAGAATTCTTGCTTGCAGCTATTATTTTTGTATATAAGGAGAAGGCTGGTTCTGTAAAAACGAACAGTCTCCTGAGAACACATGACCCGTGCTTGTCGTGCTTCTAGGACACCTGTTACTTGGTAGCTATCAATAAAACTTGATCTCTGACTGTGACTAGAAGACTCTGTGTTTCTGTGGTCCGAAACAAGGGGGAACTCAGAGGTCTTCGGGTGTTATCCCCTGACACCACCGGGTTCTTAAAAACCCGGCACCTCAGTTGGCACCCAACTCGGGGCGGTATCAAGCGGCGACGGTCCAAGCCAGATGTTCGTGAGGAGCTTCGTGTGAAAATTCCGGAGGACGGCCAGCCACTTCAGCGACCCCTGTATGTCGACGTGGTTCCGAAGGTCTTTGCTGCGAGGTTCCCCGCGTCCCGACGGCTACGAAGGACTGCTGCCCTGACTATCACCTTGTTTTGGACCCAGTGATCCTTGGTAGAGCGAAACGATAGACGAGTCTTCTAGCGACGTCACCGATCTTCAAATACTTCAGTTAAGTATAAGTGGAGCGTCTCCCAGTCCTTAGTTTGTCCTTAGTTTTTGGTATCCTTGAGATATGCTTTGATTTGGTACTTGCAAGCCCCAAAGCCGAAGGACTTGTGTATTCACGAGAAATATCGTAACAGATAATCCTTTGAAGTTTGAAGCTAGACTAGTGAGCAAAGATGCCTGGTTTTAGCAGACTTGGAAACTTGTTTTGTCTTGGTTATAGTAAGGACTCCCGATTAGAGGATTCCTGTCCGGTTCCTCCGATTGGAACTCCAACATACGAGCTCTATGTGAAGCACGGCGTAGGTCCTATCACATATAATGAAGTGTGGATAAAATACACCCGCAAGGATGGTGTTTTAAAATGGCCCCAATATGGTAGTTTCGACTCAGAAATATTAGATAACTTAGAGGTCAAATTATTCAAGAGAAAAGCACGGCCGGCGATGTTTGACTCTTTCCGCTTATGGCGCAAAAAAGCCAAACAGAAAGAAATAAAATTAGCAAAAAAGAATAAAAGAGGTATGTCAATGGTGCAAGCTGCCGTTGCATACAGGGATAACGAGGAAGAGCAGGAAAACGAACAAATACTTCGGAGCAAGAAACTAGCAGTAGATAAATGCTACCCGATGTTACCAAATAAGGGACAAGGTCAAGAGGAGAGATCCGAGAAAGATCCATTAATGTCCCACTTATTAAGCTCACCTCCACCGTATGCGTTAGACGCTACTACAACGCCAAAGCGTTTTTCTATACCACGCCCCGGCGCACGAACCACAGCTCTTGCACACACGCCAGCTACTCTTCAGCTGGTTCCTACTTGTCCGGCGCAGCCTTCTCAAAGGCCGCCATCTTTGCTACATGCTCCATCTACTTCTACGACTTTGCCTACAGCTCCAGCTATTGTCTATGATACTACGTCTGCTACTACTTCAACTTCCTCTACTATTGCCTCTACTTCTTCTTTGCCTCAGCCTGTTTTTTCCGATGCACTTGCCCCTCCGCAAGCTTCTCCTTCTATTAGACAAAGAGTGACAGGTACCGTCACTGGTCTGCTTTCACCTTTCTTCGGGTCGCCTAAAACGACCCCTAAAACAGAACATAGACAGTTACGTAGTCAACTGCCTGATTACGAGGAAAGAAAAGTGCTGAATGAACTAGCCCGTAAATGGATTACGGATACTGTTAGATATGATGTTCAGTCTGTTATGGAAGTTTTCCGTCAATGGAATGCACCCACTCAGAGATACGTATTCGAAGAAATGTGTGTATATCTGGGCGAAGATGTGAAGACCAATGATCCCACATACACAATGAACGAACTATGGCGTACACGCTTTAAGTTCTATGAAGGTATGATTATAGGTGCAGATGTTGAGAAAGCGATAGAGTTATTGCTCTCTTATTGGAGTAAGGGAAACGTCTCTAGATCATGTCACGAAGACGATGCATCAGGCGGGAAAAGAGCGAGACAGTACCCCATGAGAGAGGTTCCTCCGGTTTGGAGGGAAGGTGATGCGAATGCGAATCCACCAATTTTGCCTCATTTCCAGCGTGTATGGGTACATGTCCCCTGGAAAAGATCCGATGTCTTAGCACTCAAGCAGACACTGCCTGATCCTCGTAAAAACCTGACTGGGTATTATAAGGAGTTATCGCAAACTGCAAGCTCATGTATAATGAATTTAGCGGATATAGACATGCTGTTTGGGAACGTTGTTCCACATCCTCTATGGAGCAAAATACGTCATACGAACCATGACCAAGAACTAGGTGACTCATGGGCGAACATTGCCGCTATAGATGCTAGACAAATTGGTGGTTCTAAACCTGAGCCGTTAATAGCTGAACTTCCCGGTAGAATTATCGCGTACATGAAGACGATAATGCCTGAAGTACGCGTAAACTGACACAAGCTATCTGCGTGCAAGCAGAAGAAAGATGAGAATGTGTCTGACTTTTTCACAAGATTTGAGGAGACTTTCACCGATCCCAGTGGTCAGGATATGGCTACCGAGGGTGGTCAAAGAATGTTTGTAGACAAATTCGTACATAATTTAATACCTGAACTGTGTAATAAACTGAAAGATTCAGAGAGTGCTTGGGCTGTCTCTACGTCAGCTCAAATTTTAGCTACAGCCCAGTACTATGAAAATAGGCGCAAAGACGAGCTAGATAAAGTCGACAAAAAGACAAAAGATTTAAAAACTAAAGTTCTTCTCCAGCAAGCTTATCCGCCTCGTACGGCTAGTCAGCCCAATTATCAACCACAACAGCAGTATTCGAGAAACGCGCAAGGAAACGAGTTTTCCCATCAGCGCATTGCTTATGGCCCGAATCAATGTGCGTATTGCAAGGAAGAGGGTCACTTTAAAGGTAATTGTCCGGCTCTTGTGCGACGTTTGAACGGTGCTTCAGGTGTAAGGGGAAGAGGTGTTCAACATGCTCCTAGAGTTGGGGGCCGTGGAAATTTCACACAAAATACAACTTCTTTTCCGTCTCAGAATTCGATGAACAGCTTTGACCAACAGAATAATGCGTCGTCCAGGTCAGCTCAGTACTATGCTGACGACTATTACCGCGAACACGAAAATGAGGGTAACGATTGCTAGGACAGCCATGGACAAAGAGAGGGAGTTGTTTCAGTTCCAGTAGATCAGAATGGACCTTATGTCAAGGTAATTACCTCAGGAGTGTCAGAGCCATTTCTGCTGGATACTGGTGCTACAAAAAGTTCTATCATGCACTCGAAACTTCCTGGCCCACCTTTGTCTGGCGAAATGAATGTTTCAGTAGGTTTCTCTGGCGCCCCTGTTAGAAACCCGATCTCCAGTCCTGTATCTCTTTCTATTGGCCCATGCGAATTAGAAGCACCCCTCATTTTGACAACAGGTTGCGGTGAAAATTTGTTAGGCTTGGATTTGCTAAAAAGGTTATATGCGACTTTGTACTGTTCACCATTGGGAGTACAACTTACTTTAGGTAAGAAAGTCATTTCTCCAATGTATGTGTCAAAAGAAAATATTGCAACTGAATTGTCGTGTCTTCCTGATGTACTCTGGGCCAACGGTTCTAATGATGTAGGTCGTTTGGAGATAGCACCGTATGTCATAACATTGAAAGCCAACGTTAGGTTGCCACGCATTCCCCAATACAAAATATCTAGCGAATGTGAAAAGGCGTTATTGACGATTGTTTATGACCTGATTGATAAGGACATCATTGAAGAAACGACAGGAAATGTTTGTAACAGTCCAGTCTTACCGGTTTTAAAGTGTACGGATCCTTCACAGTCCCCTGTGTATAGGTTCGTGATCGACCTCAGAGAAGTGAACAAGATAGTTATCCCACAGTTTCCAGTTGTCCCCGACATTACTGCTTTATTGACGATGGTTCCAGCTTCAGCAAATTGGTTCTCGGTGATTGACTTGAAGAACGCTTTCTTCAGCATCCCGATTGCTGAGGAGAGTAGAGATATTTTCGGATTTAATTTAGGAGGACGAAGTTTCCGCTTCAAGTGCGCTCCTCAAGGCTACTGCGAAAGCCCATCAATATTCAGTCAGGCCCTGAAAACACAACTAGACACGATTGTTCTACCGAATGGTTCAACTCTGATTCAGTACGTAGACGATCTGCTGATCGCTGCGGACACTGAAGAGATTTGCAAGAAAGCTACGTTATCATTATTACGTAACTTATGTGACATGAAGCACAAAGTCTCTCTCTCCAAACTACAATTTTGCCGACAAGAAGTAACCTACTTAGGTCACATCTTGTCGAAGGAGGGAAGGAGACTGACACCAGAAAGAATACAGGCAATTGCAGAACTGAGTGCCCCAAGAACACAGAGAGACGTCCGAGCCTTCTTGGGCATTACATCGTACTGTAGACAATGGATACCGAATTTCTCACTACTAGCTAAACCCTTGCTGGCACTACTCTGTAAAGACACGCCAAATCCTATGCCTTGGTCTGAAGATTGCCAGACGAGTTTCCACGAGTTGCGTGATGCATTGTGTTCGGCTCCTGTGTTGGGAAACCCCAATTACAGTAAGCCTTTTACATTATATGTCCATGAGAAGGAAGGTTGTGCATTATCAGTTTTAACACAACATTTTGGGGACAGACAGCGCCCATGCGCGTATTTTTCGGCAACTCTAGACCCTGTGGCTAAAGCCCTACCAGGTTGTCTGAGGGCTACCGCCGCAGCAGCTGTCTGCATCCGACAATCCGCTGGATTAGTCATGAATAATACTCTGATCGTTATGGTTCCGCATGCAGTAGACATTTTACTAAACAGGACGAAGACACAACACCTTACCAGCGCTCGACTATCCAGTTACGAACTTACACTGCTAGCAAGTCACATCCACATAAAGGGGTGTGATACACTGAATCCCGTAACGTTATTACCCATTCCGACAGAAACAGACAAGATTGATAACCATGACTGCTGTTTTAGGACAGAAGAAGAGACAAAAGGGAGAGTAGACTTACAGGACACTCCCCTTCCTGAATGCAACGATACTTTATGGGTTGATGGTTCATGTTTCAAGCTGCCGAATGGTGATACGACTGCAGCATATGCCGTAACGACATTACACACCATTATAGAGACCGCGCACATTTCCCATAATTCTGCACAAGCTGCAGAGCTAATTGCGCTTACCAAAGCATGTGTGTTAGCGAAAGGAAAGCGAGTAAATGTGTACACTGACAGCCAATACGCCTTTGGTGTGGCTCACAGTTTTGGGAGACTGTGGCGTGAACGTGGGTTTCTTACGTCACATGGTGCAAAGATACAACATGGTCAGCTAGTTAATGAGCTCCTCCAGTCACTGACCTTGCCACTACAAGTTGCCATTGTAAAATGCAGTGCACACAAAAAGATTCAGGATGATGTTGGCCGCGGGAATACATTTGCAGACGAGGTTGCAAAAGAGACTGCAAGGAACACAATGAATCGAATGTATGTTGTAGGTCCCGCTAGATGGATTACTGATGTAGGAATGTGTGAGGACACCATCGAAAGCGTGAAATCTATACAAGCAGAGGCAACTGAGAAAGAGGTGAATGAATGGAGAGAAAGTAAGGGTAGGTTAGATGCGAATGGTTGTTGGGTCGAATTGTCAGAACACCAGCGATGGCTATTACCTAACGCATATGTACTTGCAGTAGTAACAATGGCTCATGGATTTACGCACATCAGTTCGAAAGGAATCTGTAAAGTATTGGCCCCAGTATGGCAAAACAGCAATATCCCGAAATATGCAGAGAATGTGGTCAGAAACTGTATGGTGTGTTTGAAGTACAATCCCGGTAGGGGAACCCCAACTCCAGCTGGTCATTTTGCGCCTCCAACGTATCCGTTCGAGGTTTTGCAGCTCGATTTCATTCACATGGAGAGATGCAACAATCTGAAGTATGTGCTCGTTGTTATTTGCGCTTTTTCCAGGTGGGTGGAAGCGTACCCCATTAAAGACAATACTGCCTTGTCAACTGCCAAAGCCCTTGTCAAAGAGTTCTTCCCGAGATTTGGCATGCCTAGAATCGTCTGGAGTGATAATGGAAGTGAGTTCGTAGGACACGTGATGAAGAGAGTGTGTGAGTGTTTAGGCATACAACAGAAATTCCACTCGGCGAATCACCCCCAATCAGCTGGATTAGTAGAGTGCTACAATGGCACTTTAAAGCTCAAATTAGCCAAGATCCAAGCCTGTACAGGTCTTAAATGGCCTGACGCCTTGCCCCTAGCACTCTTGTCAACCAGAATGACAGTCCATTCCAGATTAGGACTTAGCCCCCATGAGATAGTATTTGGCCGCCCAGCCAACGTCTGGGGCATGCCAAGACCAAACAAACTCAGCGAAATAGAGTACCCCGTACTGCTTGACTATTTGTGCCAATTGACAACTAAATTGCGTGTTTTACACCAACAGGTTCACAGTTCCTCTCCGCCAGCCTCTGACGATCCAGGTCACTCCATCGCACCCGGCACGTGGGTCTTGGTGCGGAATTTCCAGCGCACAAACAACGAACAGCCGAGGTGGACCGGACCTTACCTGGTACTTCTTTCCACGAGATCAGCGGTTCGGGTGGAAGGCAAAAAGAACTGGGTGCACGGGACCCATTGTAAACGGGTCCCTCTGCCCCTTCCATACGACCGGTGGGTCAACGAAGGAATTGCCGACTCCGAGACAGAATCCATACCTCGTTTCATCCCCTTCAGCGATGCACGTTTAAAAGAAACTGGTACCGAAAAGGAGAGTGATCATATTTTACAAGGATTTGTGCCACAGTCTATGCAGTTGGACACTACCGAACCTGAGACATTGTTTGAAGACCACACCGTACCAGGAAAACGACGGTACAATTTAAGGTCTAAACGAAGAGACTAATAAAAACAAACTAATGTGATTTTCCCTTCCCCCAAGAACTATTTTTGATTTTTCAGCTCTCTCTCACTCTCAGGAAACTTGCTCATTTTTGATTTTCGAACCGCCTTCCGGTTCTGCTGCTAGGGTCGCGGTTGAAGGCTGGGGAGTGCAACTGGGGACGTTTAGGTCAACGGTTCTGGTTGGTCCAAGGGAGTTACCCCGGACTGAACAGAGCAAACTCCCTGGCAGAACCAACCTACCACCGCGGGCAGCAACTAGAGGATGGAGTTTCCTAGGGTAAAGAGACCTACCAGACTCCCGAACGTTGAAAGACAACTATGCACTGTACTGGCCAAAAGAAGGTTTTTGATAACATGTATTTTAATGTTGTGTAGCATAACGATGTTTTTGACTGGTTATACTCTATTCGTATTCCAAGTTACTTTTTCAAATGACACCCGGCCACAGCCTCCTCCTACTATCTCTCCACACTACTTTCACCCTCTACCTGAACACGAATCTGCCAGAAGACTCGAATTTGTAAATAACTCATTCATTCAACTCCTACACCAACACCAGTCCATCATGAACACATCGAACTGTTGGATATGTGGACTCATGCCACACACAACGGATAAGGGTATCCCATACTTCATCCTGCCTTTCAGTTATTATGGTTCTCTGTGGGCTTTCCAGACCATGTTCCTATTCGCCCTAGAACCATACCCGACCCGTTCTACTGAAAGTGATTCCAGTAACAAGGCACTAATAGCAGGGATAAGAAATATGAGTAGAGAGTTCGACACCTATCTTACGATTCCCAAAGATGAACTCACTCCGTACACTCGTTGGAACGTAACTAAATATGGGGTTTACCTGAGTAAGAGCCAGACAGCAAAGAAATCACGCCCAGTTTGGATAGTACCCAACCAAGGTCACTTATGTTTACAAGGTATCGGCAGGGATCCCAAAGCACAATTAGGAAAGAGTATATGCACGGAAACCTATGTGTTCGCTTCCCGAACTTCCCCTATACTATTAGCAGCCAAAGGCACGTATTTCGTCTGCCATGACCAAGCTTACACCTGGTTGACCCCTGACTTCTCAGGTACATGCTTTATCGCATTTCTGCTGCCTCCCACCTACACGGCCAGAGCAGATTACCATCGGACAAGGACAGCTAGAGGTGTCGTGAGTAAAGACGACACCGCGGGTCAGGAATTCGCTGACTTCGCAAAGGGTTTTCTGCCATTTTGGGGGCCTATGGTGAACAGCAGGAATATTCGCCAGTTATCGAGGATAGTTGAATCCGCCGTGATTACAACGGCCGGAGCTCTTGGCAATTTGACGACCGAACTTTAGTCGGATCGACTTATGACCCTTCAGAACCGAGTTGCCCTAGATATCATACTCGCCGATCGTGGTGGTGTGTGTAGAGTGATCCAATCCAGTTGTTGCATTTTCATCCCTGATAACGCACCGACGGTGTACCAGGCCATCTCTAAGTTACACGAGATATCTGGTTCCCTTCACGTAGAAAAAGGGGACTGGTCCTTACTAGGGTGGTTCTGGGGACTGATCGCTACATGGGGATGGAAAACACTGATCTTCATTGGGATGATCTTAGCACTTCTGTTTATGTTTTGCCTGTGTGTACAGTGCGCTCCTGCACTATGTGGCCTCTGTGCTACGTCATGTGTACGGAAGCCTGTGTCAAGGGACGAACTGAGCAACAGAATGATGCTACAACAGCATCTCCACGAATTCCTTCATACAGATTTAGACTCGGATTAACATGAATTATTGCCTTATATGAGGGCAAAAGGAGGGTCTGTGGTTCTGAAATTCTGGACCCTACCGTTGTCCCGGTATCGAGGTACAATACCCGTGTCCCGAAACATCAACGTACCATGACGAATTTGGTGTCGACGAACCGATAATGATTAGGACATCATTCCTATGCATTTGCATCATGATCGAGGCATGCTAACACCCCTGAATCGTAGTTTCCGTCCCAACCCCCCAGACTCCATTTTGTAAACGGTATCCATCTTGTGTCTTGCCCTCATGATAAGTCAATTAAAGGTCGAGCTTGACCTAAAAGGACACGTCCACCTTCCCTGACTTCCCCCTGACCTGTCCCAACTGACTCCCTTGCCTCCAGCCAAACCTGTTTAGGCAGCTCCTCGCCCAGTGGCCAAACACGATAGCATCAATGCACCACATACCACAAACCATTCACCACATACAGATCATGTTTTCTACACACATACACACCTGTCCACGCTCCCTGTTTATGGCCAGTTTTATGACTAGGAGGTGCCTTCTTTTATTGGGGCTTCACCGATATCTGATGGGAATTCCGGGCCTGGCTAGGTAATCTATCACGAATTGGACATCCAAAATACGGGCTTGCCTACATGACTTCGCTCTTTTGTATTATTGTAGAAATATGTATATAGCCATATCATAAACTCAAGAATTCTTGCTTGCAGCTATTATTTTTGTATATAAGGAGAAGGCTGGTTCTGTAAAAACGAACAGTCTCCTGAGAACACATGACCCGTGCTTGTCGTGCTTCTAGGACACCTGTTACTTGGTAGCTATCAATAAAACTTGATCTCTGACTGCGACTAGAAGACTCCGTGTTTCTGTGGTCTGAAACAAGGGGGAACTCAGAGGTCTTCGGGTGTTATCCCCTGACACCACCGGGTTCTTAAAAACCCGGCACCTCACTGTGCTGCCTGTCCCTGCTCATTTCCAGCGCATATGGGTACATGACCCTTGGAAAAGGTCTGAAGTTCTAGCGCTTAAACATTCTTTACCAGACCCTCGTGAGAATCTTGCTGGGAATTATAAGGAGTTGTCCCAGACTGTTAATGCGAGCATTATGAATTTGGCGGACATTGATTTATTGATGGGTAATGTAGTTCCTCCAGCACTATGGGCTCGAATTCGTAAGGAAGATCATGCTCAAGCTTTGGGTGGTGATTGGGCTGCTTTAACTGCTGCGGATGCGCTACAAGTAGGTGGTGCTAAGCCCGATGCTTTGATCACTGAATTACCTGGTAGAATAATAACTTTAATGAAGACGATAATGCCTGCCCTCCGAGTTAATTGGGATAAGTTAGCCGCGTGTAAACAGAAGAAAGATGAGAGTGTCTCTGATTTCTTCACACGTTTCGAGGAAACATTTATCGACCATAGTGGTCAAGATTTGAGAACGGAGGGTGGACAGCGATTATTTGTGGATACATTTGTATTCAATTTACTTCCTGAATTATCGCATAAATTGAAAGATTCTGAGAGTTCGTGGACCGTTTCTTCATCTGCCCAGATTTATTTATTTATTTGGTTTCTTGTATAGCGCAGGAATCGACCCCGATCGGGGTATCTCCGTGCTTTGCTCGCCAAGATGGGAAAAGGAGGACTTTGCAAGTGAGCTATAGTCTTGGTAGCTAACCAAGGCCAGTTATTCCTCTTGGAACAGGTTGGTTTTAAGCATTTTCCTAAAGGATAGATGGTTGGAAATTTGCCTGAGACTGAAGGGCAGTTTATTCCACAGGGTCGGCCCCACAAGGGAAAAAGCACGGCCACCTTGTCTGGTCTTTTTAATAAGAGGGGGTTTTAATAGCAGTTGATTGCTTGAGCGCAGAGATCGATCTGGTTTATAAAGTTGAAGCTTTTGAGTCAGATAGTTGGGGCCATTTCCGAACAGGCACTTATGAACGGTACAACAGATTTTAAATTTGACACGTTGCCGTATTGGGAGCCAGTGAAGTTCTCTTAATAGGGGCCTGGAAGGGGTTCTTGTGGGGGCGTTCAGAATCAGTCTTGCCGCTGTATTCTGGACCACCTGTAGCCGATTTATGGCATCCTCATTAGCTAATATCAGGAGCCCATTACAATAGTCTAATCGACTTACCACCAGGGTCTGTACAAGGGTCTTTCTATAGGTATCTGGCAAGAAAGGGAAGACTCGTCTCAACAGGCCAATGGTGTGGAAACACGCTCCAGCGATCACATTCCCGTGTTCTTTTAGAGTTAGATTTTGGTCTAACTTCACCCCCAGATTTTTAACAGTCAATTTTGGGGAGGGCACTGGTCCTAAGTCCAGGGGCCACCAGTCGGGGGACCAGAGTATAGTAGCTTTCCCAAAGAGCATTACCTCCGTCTTCCCGACATTACATTGGAGACGGTTGGAAGCCATCCAATGCGAAACAGCCCTCATACCTTCAGCAAAATTTTCCCTAGCATTAGAGTTAAGGGAGTGGAAAGGGTAGAGAAGTTGGGTATCATAGGCGTAGGACACCGGTGTGAATCCATACTTCCTCACAATTTCAGCAAGGGGGGCCACATACACATTAAACAATGTGGGGCTTAGGCATGAGCCCTGTGGCACCCCCTTCGTGAGCGCCCTAGAGATGGAACGATAGGGGCCTAAGCTGACAGTTTGTGAGCGCCCGGAGAGGAAACTCTCCAACCAAGAAAGGGCTTGTCCTCCAATGCCCACTCCCTGCAAACGGCTCAGAAGAATCTTATGGGACACAGTATCAAAAGCGGCCGACAGGTCTAATAGCACCAGAATCATCGAGCCTCCTCTATCCTGTGACATCTTGATGTTATCGGTCACGGAGAGGAGTGCTGATTCGGTGCTGTAGTTGGGCCTGAACCCAGATTGTGGAGATATTAGCCACTGCGCAATATTATGAGAATAGGATAAGGAAGAAAAAGAAAAAGCGGAGAAAAAGACTAAAGAATTTAAAACAAAAGTTCTTTTGCAGCAGGCTTATCCCCCTCGTTCTGCTCAGAATCAATTACAACAGCCTCCACAGTTTCAGAAATTGTTACAGAAACCTACACCGTTTGTTCCACAAGCTTTGTTGGGTCCTAATCAGTGTGCCTATTGTAAAGAGGAAGGTCATTTCAAAAACAGTTGTCCGGTTTTATTGCAACGTAATGGTGGATTAACAGTGCCACGAGGTCATGGTGGTTTTCAGTTAGCACCTAGGGGTAGGGGTCGAGGTGCGCCCTCTCAAAGACAGCCTCCCTTACCCCCACAGAATACTATGAATTATTTTGATCAGCAGAATTCTCAGTCCGCACAGTATTACAATGACGATTATTGTATTGAAACAGACAATTCTGACTATTCCACTAGCTAGGACAGCCATAGACAAAGCAAGGGAGTGGTATCAGTTCCAGTGGATCAGGATGGGCCTTATGTTAACGTTGTTGCATTGGGTGTTTCAGATCCATTTCTTTTGGATACTGGTGCCATGAGAAGTTCTATTATTCACTCCAAACTCCCTGGGGCACCTTTGTCTGGCTTAACGAATGTTTCTGTAGGATTCTCTGGCACCCCAGTTAGTAACCCAGTTTCATGTCCTTTACCCATTTCTATTGGTCCCTACGATTTGGAAGCCCCGCTCATTTTAACGACTGGTTGCGGCGAGAATTTGTTGGGCTTGGATTTATTGAAACGTCTTCATGCAACGTTGTATTATTCTCCCTCTGGTGTACATCTTACTTTGGGAGATAAATTAATTGCTCCTATGTATCTGTCCAAAGATCAACTGCCACTTGAATTACAGTCACTTCCTGCTACGCTTTGGGCTACGGGTCCGAATGATGTTGGTTTGCTCAGAATACCACCTTACGTGATTACTGTCAAGCCAAATGTTCAGTTGCCACGTGTTCCTCAATATAAGATTTCCAGCGATGGTGAAAGAGCTCTGTTGGCTATTGTGCATGATTTAGTTCAGAAAGAGGTCATTGAAGAAACGAGGGGAAACGTTTGCAACAGTCCTGTTTTGCCTGTTCTTAAACGTACTGATCCTTCTAAGCCACCTGTGTATCGTTTTGTGATTGATCTTCGAGAGGTCAACAAAATTGTTGTCCCTCAGTTTCCCGTTGTCCCGGACATAACTGCTTTGCTCACAATGGTACCTTCTTCGGCTGCTTGGTTTTCAGTTATCGATCTTAAAAATGCTTTCTTTAGTATTCCTTTTGCTGAGGAAAGTAGAGATCTCTTTGGTTTCTGTCTCGGCGGCCGAAGTTTTAGATTTAAATGTGCAGCTCAAGGTTACTGTGAGAGTCCCTCCATTTATAGTCAAGCTTTGAAATCACAATTGGATTTCCTCTCTTTGCCTTCCGGTGCTACTTTAATTCAGTACGTGGATGATTTATTAGTGGCTGCAGACTCTGAAGATGTCTGTAAAGATGCGACTATTTTGCTTTTGCGCCACTTGTCCGATTTACATCATAAGGTGTCACATTCTAAGCTACAGTATTGTCGACAAGAAGTTACCTATTTAGGTCATCTCTTGTCGAAGGAGGGAAGGCGATTGACTCCAGAACGTATTCATGCAATTTCATGAATGTCTGTGCCATCTACGCAAAAGGAAGTGCGTGCCTTTTTGGGTTATTACCTCCTATTGCCGACTGTGGATCCCAAACTTCTCTCTACTAGCTAAACCTTTGTTCGCACTTACTTTGAAAGATACACCGCAACCTCTTCCTTGGACTGACGAATCTCAGAAGACTTTTTCTGATCTACGTACTGCTTTGTGTTCAGCTCCTGTGTTGGGTACTCCAGACTATAGTAAGCCTTTCACACTCTACGTGCATGAACGAGAAGGTTGTGCATTGTCTGTTCTAACACAACAGTTTGGAGACAAACAAAGGCCATGTGCCTATTTTTTGGCTACTTTGGATCCAGTAGCCAAGGCATTGCCTAGTTGCCTCTGAGCAACAGCAGCAGCGGCGATCTCTATTCATCAATCTGCTGGATTGGTATTAGATCATACCCTTGTTGTTATGGTACCCCATGCAATAGATACTCTTTTGAATAGAACGAAAACGCAACATTTGACGAGTGCTCGTTTGTCTGAGTATGAGTTGACGCTTTTAGCAAGTCATATACACATCAAACGATGTAATGTTTTGAATCCAGAAACATTGTTACCTACTCCAGAAGAGGAGGGTACACAAAGTCAGCATGATTGTCTTCTTCGAACAGAGGAGGAAACTAAAGGCAGAATAGATCTTAAAGATATACCACTTGTGGACCCGGATGGGATCCAATGGGTAGATGGTTCGTGTTTTAAGCTTCCTAATGGTGATAAGACTGCAGCCTATGCTGTTACCACGTTGCATACAATAGTAGAAACTGCACGTATCGCACACAATTCAGCACAAGCAGCTGAGTTGATTGCGCTGACAAGAGCGTGTGTGTTAGCAAAGGGAAAGAGAGTGACTATTTACACCGATAGCCAATACGCCTTTGGCGTGGCTCATAGTTTTGGTCGCTTGTGGAAGGAAAGAGGATTCTTTACTTCCCATGGGACTAAAATACAGCATGGTCAGTTGGTTACTGATCTTCTTGAATCACTTACTTTGCCTACCCAAATAGCAATTGTAAAGTGCAGTGCGCATAAGAAGATTATTGATGATATAGGTCAAGGGAATGCATTTGCAGATGAAGTAGCGAAGGAAACAGCGAGGAACGTTAAGAGCCAAATGTATGTTGCAGGTCCTGCAAATTGGGTTAGAGAAGGAGGTATGTGTGAAGATACAGTCGAAAGTGTGAAAATGATTCAAGCAGAAGTGACTGATAAGGAATTGAGTAAGTGGAAAGAAAGTACGGGAATGTTGGATGAGACAGAATGTTGGACGGAATTGTCGGAGCAACAAAGATGGTTGTTACCAGATGCCTATGTATTACCTGTAGTTACTATGGCACATGGTCTAGCTCATATCAGTGTGAAAGGAATATGTAAGCTTCTGGCTCCAGTATGGCAGAATGAAGGTATTCCTAAATGTGTGGAAAATGTAGTGAAGCATTGCATTGTTTGTTTAATGCACAATCCAGGAAAGGGAACACCAACTCTGGCAGGCCATTTTTCTCCCCCTACGTATCCTTTTGAGGTTTTACAACTAGACTACATCCATATGGAACGTTCCAACAACCTCGAGTATGTCCTTGTGGTGGTCTGTGCCTTTTCCAGATGGATAGAGGATTACCCTCTAAAGGATAATACTGCCTTGTCCACTGCCAAAGTCCTTTTAAAAGAATTCTTCCCGAGGTTTGGTTTGCCGCACATTGTCTGGAGTGACAATGGAAGTGAATTTGTGGGTCAAATCATGCAGAAGGTATGTGCGGGTCTTGGTATTAGACAGAAATTCCATGCGGCAAACCATCCTCATTTAGCAGGTTTGGTAGAGTGCTATAATGGCACTCTCAAGCTCAAATTAGCTAAGATTCAGGCCAGCACGGGTCTCGCTTGGCCTGACGCTTTACCTTTGGCACTTCTCTCAACGAGAACAACTGTGCATTCTCGTTTAGGACTTAGTCCTTATGAGGTCGTTTTCGGATGCCCAGCCAATGTTTGGGGAGTCCCGCGACCTAAAAAGTACTCTGACATTCCATACCCATTGTTGGTTGACTATTTGCATGACCTCACCACTAAATTACGTGTTATTCATCAACAGGTCCAAAACTCTTTACCGGAGGCTTCCTCAGATCCAGGTCACTGCATCTGACCTTGAGATTATGTGTGTGTGTGAAGAACTTCCAGAGGAAGAAGAATCTGGAACCGCGTTGGGGACCGCCGAGACAAGTCCTTCTAACGACACGTACAGCTGTGAAGGTTGTCGGGAAGAAGAACTGGGTCCACGGCGTGCACTGTAAGAGGGTACCCCTGCCTTTACCCTACGACCAGTGGGTTCAAGTAGGCATTGGCGACACCGAGTGCGAAAAAGTACCCCAATTTGTACCTTTTAGTAGTGCACGCCTGGACTGGACAAACTCTGAAAAAGAAGATGATGATGTACTACAAGAGGCTGACCCACCACACCTAAGACTGGACACCACTAACCCAGAAACTCTGTTTAAGGATAAAACGGTATCTGGCAAAACCGGGTACAACCTAAGATCTGGGGTGTCCAAAGACAATTGAATATTAATAGAGAACTCTTTTGTTTTCCTTCGATTACCTTTTTTTGATTTAATAAAGACATTTCCTTTCCACTGTCCACCAAGTTGCAGGGTCACGGTAGGAGTCTTGAGCTGTGACCTGAATAGTGACTAGGTCAACAGGACTTGCAGTGTCATAGGATGGCTAATAATCACAGCCAAGTGATCTAGGAAGATTATCATGAGCAACGTCTTTAGAGTAGTGGATACTAAGATAGAAGGGAATGATGTTACGATTGTGATAAGAAACAAGTATAAGAAATTGCTATTTAGTCGATGTGGCGTAACACTATGTAATCTAGTGTGTTTATATATTTTTTTTAGCTTTTGTGGGTTGGATTGTCCACACTATGCAGCAAGCACCTGTTCCGACTTCTCTTCCTTTGCTCTCTTCTCCTACTAACTCCCCGCATAAGTTTTACACACTCCCAGACCACAAACAAGTTAGGAGACCAGAATATTTCAACAATTCTTTCATTCAGTTGTTACATCAGCATCAACTGGTAGTTAATACTACTGATTGTTGGGTTTGTGGGCTTCTACCCCACAACGCCGAGAAAGAGATGCCATATCTGGTTCTTCCGTTTTCATATGAAGGTTCTGCTTGGGCTTATCTGGCTATGTTTTCTAACGCATATCAGAACCAACTCCGATATCCTCCTGGTGATGTCTATACTGGCGGATCAGACTATAGTCACAGTCCTTTGATTGAAGAAATAGTGACTATGGCCAAAATTGCTGACATTAGTAAGATTCCCGTGGATGAAAAACGGGCCTATGATGGTTGGAATGTGACTCGCTACATTACTAGCCTCACTGACAGGGCAAAAGAAAGAAGATCCCTACCGATTTGGACTGTACCTCATGAAGGCACCCTGTGTTTGCAAATAACTGGTCAGAATAACAAAAATAAACAGGAAAAGAGTGTTTGTTCCCATACTTCTGTCTATTCCCCCTTGATTTCTTCTCCGTTGGTACCATCTCAAGGTACATACTTTGTTTGTCATGATAGGGCCTACACATGGCTTCCTGCCTATTTCTCGGGAACATGCTATATAGCTTTCCTACTTCCCTCTACATACACTGCTCCTTCAGGACACCACAGGAAGAGATATGGGAGAGGGGTTATTGATTCGGGAGACACAGCTGGACAAGAGGGGGGAGACTTTATTAAAGGGTTTCTTCCCTTCTGGGGCCCAATGGTCAATAGCAGAAACATTAGACAATTGGTTTGTGTCGTCGAGGCTACGATAAATGTAACTTCCGGAGCCTTGAGTAATTTGACAGCTGAGCTTCAGGCGGATCGTCTTATGACTTTACAAAACAGAATGGTGTTAGACATTTTTCTTGCTGATAGAGGAGGAGTTTGTAAATTGATTGGGTCTAGCTGCTGCATTTACATTCCGGATAATGCTCCTACAGTATACCAAGCCATTTCTAAGCTACATGTCATTTCCGAGTCTATTCATCAGGACTCAGGAAATTGGTCTGTGATGGGATGGTTTTGGGGACTACTGTCCACATGGGGATGGAAAGTGTTAACTTTCCTCGGGATGATTTAGGCCATCATTTTCTCTTGCTGTCTCTGCTTGCAATGTGGTCCTGCTATCTGTGGTCTTTGTGCCACTTTATGTGTCCCAAAGCCTATGTCACAGCAAACGGAGAATATTAAGATGATGTTGCAGCAACAGCTCAATGACCTCATGACCATTGACATTGACTCAGACTAGCGTGAGTCCTTTGTGTTTTGCCTGAGTAATGGTAAAAGGAGGGTCTGAAGTTCCGTGATTTTCGACTCTGCTTCGTAGTCAGCCGCCATTTTGTGACAGCCGCCATTTTGTATTGCCCTCACTCAGGCGACACTGCGAACATAGTGTTTTTGCCTTTCCCAGCTGCTTGCCTCTCATGTTAAAAAATAACCTTCTTGTCCTTGTCCAAGAAACCGATGTCAGGGTCTGGCCGAGTTAGTTAAATCCACATCTAGACTGATTAATCCTTGTCTAACTCCACTGTTTGGGTCCCACCATTCTTTTCGACTTTATTCTATTTGGCTAACCTTCGCTATTCTCTTCGTGTAGTCTCTTGTTACATAAACTATCCTTTGAAACATTCAAACATGTTCTACCACCTGCAAATTGGATTACGGGCACTAGTGTTGATTAACTTGAGGGGAGGAGCGCACACGGGGTCTGAAAGGAGGGCGTGTTTTGACATTCGATAGCTTGTTTTCGAACTATTCCTATTCGTCAATGTTGTATGTTTTGGGAGTGAGCATTGTAAACATGTATACTATAATAGATTGTGAGCCACAGAGTTAAGTGGCAGTCTCCTGAGAACTAACCATTGGTGTACTTCTAGGACCACTGTGCTTAGCTGCAGCTAATAAACCTGATTTTCTACGCCTAAGAGAGTATCTCGTGTCTCTGTCTGATAAGGCAGGTGAACCCGGAGATATCGGCGTGCCCTGCGCCGCTAGGCCCATAAGGCCCGGTTCTCCAGCTGACGATACCCTCCTACTATCAAAATCCTTTGGGGGTATCCAGCGAACATTGGAGGCTTTTTGTGGCTTCTGTAGGATGAGGGACTTGGAGATCAATGTCTCCAAAACCATGTACATGGTGTATAATCTTTAAAAAAAAAAAAATTGTCCCCATACCCACATGGATGGACTTCCCTTGGACCGAGTTTCCACATTTGATTATTTGGGGGTCACCCTTAATGATAAAATGGACTGGTCCTCACACGTAGCCAGGGCGAACATGAAACTGTCACAGTCCTCGGGTGGCATCCTAAAAGTTTTCAACAAAACAATGCAGAAACTAGTGGGTCCGCCGGTTGAAATATATAAAGTGCAGGGGCGAGGGGGTGCAATCTACGGGGTGGACCTCTGGGGGCATGCTAGTACTCCCTCACTTTCCCTCACGGAGAACAGCTTCATCAGACGGATCTTGCGTCTCCCCAGGAGTACCCCCTTAACTCCTCTAAGGTTCGATCTTGGACTAGTCCCTATACAGGATATTGTCTCAAATCGTCCACTGCTATACTGGAGACGGCTTTGGTCCACTCCGGAACTAGAGAGCTTCAGAGAGGACCTGCGCGATCTCCTGTCTGTAAGTGGTGCGGGAAAGATCCCATGGCTGAGTCATATCAAACATCTTACTCTAGCACTTGGAATAGGGGGCCTGTGGATGTCCCCTGAGGCAACCTGCCCCCAGATCTCTAAAAAATCCTTGAGTCTGGCCTTAAACCAACATCGCCTCGCCAGTGTATTCACAAATCCTTCCATGGGTAGGCTGACTGAGCACTTTCTTGATTTGAAGACACTCCCAGGATTTGAGAAATTCGTGGACGATATGCAGCCTCCACTGGCCAAGAAATTATATATTCAATTTAGGCATGGCTCACTGCCGCTTAGAGGCTTCTCTCATAGGTGGACTGGGTGCTCACAACCAGTGAGCACTTGCCCCAGGTGCTGGGCTGCAGAGGAGACAGATCAGCACGTTCTGCTCTTCTGCCCCTCGGACCACGGTGCAAGTGCCAAATGGATAGTCCAGTATTGCAAGTCCAGGGGTCTCAGAGACTTTAGGGTAGTGCTGAGAATTTTAAGAACGGACACCACGGCCATGGCTGTGTTCACAACATCAAAGTTCCTTTTATCTATGTGGTATACCAGGTGTGCAATCTTAAAAGAAAGCCCCAAAACACTCCCCAATAGCTAAGGGTTCTCCTCTTGATCATGGTAGAGGTATTCCCCTTTAGGAAAACTGTGTGGGGCCCTAGCTATTATTTTATGTCTGTTATTACGAGATGGGTGTATGGCCCCATATTGCCTTCATTGTCTTTCTGTATATTTTATGATACAGTTTTTATTGTGAAGTTTCTAAACAGTTTTTAACGTGTACCCTTTTAAATGAGATTATGGAATTGTAAATTATCTTTTTATGGTTTTTAACCGAAAATAAAAGCTTTGACTGACTGAATGTATTTATTTCCCACAGTGAGGATGCATAGGCTTTCATGGTATTATGGGAACAGTCACTGGTTTAGGATTTGAGTATTGTATTGTATTGTAATTGCATTTATATAGCGATATAGCGCTTACTACCGATGACGAGGTGTTGAAGAGCTTTTTCAGTGAGTAGCACGCTACTCCGGAACCCATAAATGATAAGTGTTGAATTAATATAGTGAAATATGAAAGTGACAAGTGGTGGATAGGTTAGTCAATTCTTTCGATTCAGAAGGATCGTGGAAGGATAGAATAGGGAAACAATGTTTTTTATTTATATACTGCTTGTTATCCCTGATTGGGTGTTGAAGCTTTTTTTTTTTGGGGGGCGAGTAGCACGCTACTCCAAAAACCCATAAAGGATTAGTGGTGAATTAGTATAGTGGAATATGAAAGTAATTTGAGTGGTGGATATTAGTCAGTTATTTGGAGTGAGAAGGATAGCGGAGGAATAGAGGGAAAAAAAGGTTTGCATTTACATAGCGCTTGATACCCCTGATGGGGTGTTGAAGAGCTTTTTTGTCAAGTAGCATGCTAATCTGGAACCCATAAAGGATTAGTGTTGAAAATTAGTATAGAGAAATATGAAAGTAATTTGAGTGGTGGGTATGTTAGTTATTTGGATTGAGAAGGGTTTGGGGAGGGATAGAAAAGGGAAAAATGTTTGTATTTATATAGCACAATTATATAGCGAGTACATTAGCCAATTCAATTAGATTTTATTCTAATATTATTTAAACAAACACCTAATTACATGAATATATCATGAGCTCAAGGCACCGTACCTTTATGTTAGTTCAACTCTTCAATCAACATTCTAATTTGTACAGCACAAAAACTAATATTGTGTATACAGGCTATAGTATAGGCCCTTTATGTAGTGTCACCCCCCAAACTTCTTGAATGAAGGAAATACGCAGAGTTTTTATTTCTTTTTAAACAGAAAACAAATTTGTACATTTTAGGCTGAGTGAGGCATATTGAAGAAATTGTGTCAATTTACAGATAAACTTCCTCCACTGGGCGTTTCTAGGTCTGTGTTCGGATCACTTTAGCTCTTCTCAGTGACTCATGTCATCAGTACTGATGTGCACAGAGAGTGGAGCCTGGCTCTGTTCCCTTCAACCGTTGAATGTTTGAAGTGTATATCTCATGCTTCATCATCCCAAAGAATTCTAGTGCACCTTTACATTTTGCAGTCGTGATTGGACGAGAAGACCCTCATCAGCATTTCATATGAAATGAAATGAAATGAAAATAACATTTCCAAAGCGCTCAAATACCCAGGAGCATATAGGCGCTAACCCTACTAAGGAGAACTTAACGTGCGACATGAGGGAGCCAGCAGAGATGCCTTACTGGTTAAATAAAACAATACCAAAGGGGATGATGGACGGAGCATTTGAGCAAATCAAACACTCACCCCAGTCAACTGATCTGGGTTTAATCCATCATCATTCTTTAGCTCACTCCACCACCCCAGTTCAGACATGGCCATATGCAAATCAGTCTGACCCTGTGCCTCATGGGAACAGTCCAGCCCGAACTGCCAAGCCATGTCTTCCCTGGACCGGAAACAAGCATCCTGGGACCGGTTTCGGGTTCATAACCCTCATCATCCAGGCTATCTTGAATCCAGTGGCAAAGTGAGCAAGGGACCCACGTCTGGGCATACCCTGCCAACTTAGGGCGAACAAAGCGACACCAAAAGGGATGATGGACGGAGCGTTTGAGCAAATCAAACACTCACTCCCAGTCAACTGATCTGAGTTTAATCCATCTTTATACTTTAGCTCACTCCACCACCCCAGTTCAGACATGGCCATATGCAAATCAGTCTGACCCTGTGCCTCACGGGAAGTGGTTAAATAGCCAGCTTTCTAGACTTTTTCTGAATTCAATCACATTTTATTTTTTTGTAAGCTGTAACAGTAAAGAGTTACGTAACCTGGCAGTACATGTTGCGAAGCTTCTCGCACCCCATTTAGCCTTTTTTGAATTTGCGGTCCACCAGGTTTCCACAAAAGGATAACCAAAGCGATCTAGATGGCTTATACCATTGAAAGCGTTGTGCCGGATGGGCAGTACCTAAGTCATGTAAGGATTTAAAAGCTAGTCACAGGGTTTTAAAGTGAATGCACTTTCCGATGGGAGCCAGTGGAAATGGACAGCGGCTTGTGTTGCAGACCTATGTTTAGGAATGCCCAGAAGCAATCATGCTCCTGAGTTTTGAAGGGTCTGTAACTTGTTCAGGAAACATTTTTAATCTTGGTAAATAGCACTTTGCAATAGTCCAGCCTAGTGGTAATAAGAGCTGTGCCTACTGTTTTCTGCAAGGCTTGTGGGATGTAGGGAAGGACCCTTCTAATAAGTTTCAGGATGAAAAAGCCTGAAGAGGTGATGTGATTAATCTGCCCTTCAAAAGAAAGTTCCTTGTCGAATATTACATACAGGTTTTTAACCTTTACCCTTGGGGTCAGGAGAGTTCCAAGTTCATGAGGCAACCAATTAGAGGAACAGAAGGAGGGGTTTTTGCCGAACAACAAAACCTCAATTTTGGAGAAATTCAACTCCAAGCAATTGTCCATCATCCAATTACCAATGTAGAGCATGCAATCGTGGAATTTGGCAGTGGTAGCATCTGGATTACCATCTACTGAACGAGGTTCTGAGTATCATCAGCATAGGATACCAGAGCAAAACCATAGGATTTAATCAGACCAGCCAGCGGAGTAACATTCAGATTGAAAAGTGTAGGACTTAAGAACACAATTGGGGCACAGCCCATGGCAAAGAGAAAGATGATGGCCACTGTTTGATCTCGACTTGTGAGAAAGGATTTTAACAGGACTAGAGCTCTGTCTCTAATACCAATGGAGGGAAGCCAGCCATCAAGAAGGTCTTTGTTGACAGTATCAAAGGTGACCGTGAGATCTAATAAGATCAGAGCGACATTGCTTCCACCATCTAAGGTCTGTCTGATGTCTTCAGTGGCAGTTATTAATGCAAGTTCCGTACTATGATTTGTTCGAAACCCAAACTAAGTTGAGTCCAATAGCTGATTGTTATTGATAAAAGCTGTTAACTCCAAATTAGCGGCCTTCTCAGCAACTTTGGCTTGAAACAGAAGGTGAAAATTTGGTCTGTAATTATTCGGGCCAGTTACATCTAGATTAGGCTTTCTTAGGAGCGGAAGGATGGGGGCAATTTTCCACTCCTTTGGATTATAGCCCGTAACGAGCAGATTGCTAAAAATGCCTGTAAGAAGGGCTGCAGTGACTTTCGGTACCAGATGCATAATTTTAGGGGCCGAGGGGATCCTGATTTGACTTGTTATAAAAGGTCTAATGTTTGAGATACAGTCAGGGAGGAAAAATTATGTAAAATGCTATCATTTATATTTTGAGAGAGACTCAATAGTAGATTAGAATAAGCATTGGTCGACATATCTAGGGGAGCTTTACTGCATTTAGGGTGTGTCAATGCCTCAATTGGAATTGAAGGGCCCTCAGCAACTTGGCTGGTTGTATGACTGGAAGGCCTGTTTGAGACCAGAAAAGTGTCGTAGACAGATTTCACTTTGTCTTGAAAGAAGGATGCCAGACTATTGCACACAACTGCTGACTGGCTATGATATTGTTTGGTTCAGTACGATTTTACAATTTTTTTACCAAGGCAAACAGTTAATTTGAGGAATTATTTGAGGAGTCGATTTTAAGAGTGAAATAGCAGGGTTTTTCTACGTGGATCAACTTTTTGTAGCATGGGATCGAGGCTTTTTAACATTCTTTGTCCTCGGTCTTATAGTTCAGTTTCCATATCCTTTCTAATCTGCAACATTTTTGATTTTGGTCTCTTGGGTTTTTATTGAACCAACTTGAGGATTAGATGTATGATTATTATAGCTTTTAGTTGGAACCAGCCAATTTCGGGAGTAGTCTATTCACTATCGATAGTTACAACTATCTATATCTAGATCTAATGAGATCTCTGGTACCATCGGGGCAACGGAGGAACTTAACAAATTGGCATTAAGATTGTTCAATATGCATCAGGTTATGTGCAGGTTAGGCTGTTTGATGTTTGATGTTTTGTTCAGACATCATACCTGTAATCTCGAACATGACCACCATTTGGTCTGACCAAACCAAAGGGAGCGGGGACAACCATTTAAGATGTGGTTTATCAAATCAAATTTCAAAGCTTTATTCGACAGCATGTCATAAAAGCAATTGTACATCCTAACACTACACTATAAATACTACAAGGTTAAATTCATTATTTTAAAAACTCATTGAACCATAATGCTGTCACTTTCCAAATTAAAAACAATTTATACAGAATAATTAAAAACAATTCAATAAGACATGAATTTAAAAAGTTGATCGTACATAAAGCGGTGTCATAAAATTCATTGGGCAGCGTCTGGGAACTGCAAAGTGCGGGTGCGTATAGTCCAGGCCCACCCTAAGAATTTTGCAACGGCGATCGCCATACAGGGTGTGCAATCTGATTCAAGTACTCTTAACGCCTCTATGTACCTACGTGTTCCTAAATTTAAACACACAGATTTTATCCACTTACGACGGGGGCTTACGTAAAGGGGACATACAAACAGCAGGTGAGGAATGTTCTCAATCAAATCTTTACAGTAGTGGCATTTGTCATCCTGAGTTGCTGACCATTTATAAGTAAATGCCTTTAGAGGAAGGGTCCCAGTTCTGAATTGAAAATACAATTTTCTATCAAACGGCCTTTCAATGATGTCCCAGTAAGGCTCACATGATGGTAGAGGTTTGATATCAAGAAAACGACAGGTTAAGTTAGTGTTGGATCCAGTACTATAAGCAGTCAACCAAACCATATCCCAATACATTTTTTTCAAGGTTGCCTTTGATGGAAAACTTAAGGCATTGGGATTGATCCATAGGTAATCTAGTTCCAACTTAGTTAACATACCCCTTATTTCTTTAAGCCACGGAATGGAATGAAAGCGGTCTGCCCTGATGATGTCCTTCAGGGCAGTGGCATAATGAACTAGTTCAGGGGTTGTTATGATCCGTCTCCAATATAATAAAGGTCGTAGCCGTTCCAAGTCCTCTATATTCTTCCTGCCGAGATCATATACCAATGGAACGGTAGGAGTACTTTGGGGAACCCCGACTAGACGGCGTAGAAACCTGTTCTCCGCCAATGTTAATTGTTTCAGATTGGAGAATCCCCACAATTCCGAACCGTACAAGGAGGCGCTTATCACCTTCATGTTATAAATTTCTAGAGATGGGGTGATTTGCTTAGTCAATGAAGCTTTATGCTTGAGTGCCACTACACCCGCCAGCTGATGGAATTTTAGAACAGCCATATCGATGTGATTTTTCCATCTCATATTACACTGAAGGGATATTCCTAAATACGTGAAGGCCTCAACCTGTTCTAAGGGAGTTCCATTAAAATTAATTGTACCTTTAAATGTTTTCCGCTGGTTCAAGCACATGAACTTGGTTTTGGAGGTGTTTATCTCAAGTCCACGCGTCTGACAGAACTCACCGAACGCATTAACTGCCTTCTGGAGCCCACTCGGAGTTCGAGAAACTATCAGCGTGTCGTCCGCAAACATGAGAACTGGCATGCATGCTCCTGCTAATACAGGAGCATCAGTGGGAGAGCGGCTTAGATGGTCTACTATGCCATTGATGTATATAGAAAACAGTATGGGTACCAAAACACACCCCTGCCGGACACCACGTTCGACAGGGAAAGGGTCGGTCACCTCACCCTGAGCCCCCCACCTAATTCTTGCATAATTGTTCTCATGCAAGCGGACAAGAAGCGTTAACAGTTCCGGGCCCAACCCAGCTTCAGCAAGTACACTCCAAAGTTTAGAACGAGGGACTAAATCAAAAGCTGATTTTAAATCTACGGAAACAGCATAAAGGGTCCCATTGGTTAGGGTCACGTTCCTCCAGTAGAGAGCTATAAAAAAAGAAGACCTGATCAACTGAACTTGTACAGGGGCGAAAACCAGCTTGATATGGGGACAAAATATCTTTTTCTACTATCCAGGATTGCAATTTATTTTGCACTAAACAACCTATTAATTTTTGAGCCGAGCCTATAAGACTGATAGGTCTATGATTACTAGGTAGTGATTTGTCTCCCTTTTTAAAAACCGGAATTATTTCAGCACCCTTCCATGAGGTGGGTATTGGTGACCCCCTAGCCACAGAATTGGCTAACCACTTGAAATACTGACACCAAGATAATCGATCACTTAAAAACACATCAGCAGGTATGCCATCCATTCCTGGGGCTCTGCCCCCTGTCACACGGTCTAGCGCTATACTAACATCTTTTATTGTGAATAGCTGACATTGATAGAAAACTGTAGGGGGTAGTGTACACTCTCCTTCAGCTAGATCACAAGCATATTGTGGTTTGAAGAAGTCTACCCACTGGTTTTTAGCAACGTTATTTTGCGGGGGTTGTGCTCTCCCTCCTCTGTCCCACTTAACTAGGGCCCAAAATTGCTTTTGGTCCTTTGCTGCACAAGCAGATTTCAGATCACGCCAGTGATCCTCATCCCACTGTTTCTTAGCTTCTTTCTGGGCCTTCCTATATATATCCCTCGCCTTTCTCACACCTGGGATGTTCCTGCTTCTGAGTTCAATACTAAGATTCTGGCGGGCTACTCTACAGGACTGGTTATACCACCCCACCTTGGGTAATTTATTTATTGACCTTATCTAATTTTGTGGACTTCATAAAGAACCCTTGGAGCTTAGCAAAAAAGTTGGTGTGAGCCTCTAGCATAATTTCAGGAACATTTTGTTTTTTACTGTGTGAGTTTATCTTGCCCACTTCTTCGACCACCACTTTTTTAAGATCCTCCAGCCTCTCCGGGTTCTCGATCAATCTACCCCATTTTATATGGCTCAGGTTATTCGTGACTACAATATCTAGGGTGACTTTGCCGCCCCCAAAATTTGGTTCTCTTGACCCCACTTTGGCTTGGAAATCCATGCAGAGAGGGTTGTGGTCACTCTCCATCCTGTTTTTTACAATCATATTGATCAGCCTGTGCCATTCTCTGATGTCCACCAGGAAGTAATCTATTCGGCTGGAAAACCTACCATTATCGAATGTTTTATCCCCCTGGCGATCTGACGGGGTACGCCCATTAGCTGCTCTGAGTCCTCTCGCTAGACATAAAGCCTTAAGTTGGATGGCCACCGCTGTCCATCTTCTAACTGCGGGTAATTCAAGCTGAGGTACGCCCCATTTGCTGTCCTCCTCAGCAGCTAGAATTTGGTCCTCTTGACCAAGTGGTTCAAAGGTAGTGTTGACATCACCCCCCACAATAATGGACAGCTGGGTTGGGAGTGCCTCAAGCTCGTGGTCGAGAGCAGTGATTACTTCAGATGTTTGGCCCCCCGCTACTCCCCTAGCATGAATGTTAAAGATAGCCACCCCCTGACCGTTAGCCCATGTAATGTTAACTGGCAAAATGTCATTTGATGGGGAACTCCTTTGCTGGATTCTACAGCATAATGGTTGGCGAATCCAGATTATCAGGCCCCCTGATGGGCGACCTTTAGGATTTTTTGTAGCTGGCACCTGGAAGTTAAGGAACCCAAAACTATGTACTGGGATCAATGACCATGTTTCCTGAAACAGAATGATGTCAAATTCGTCAATAAAGTTACACCATTCTGGAGATGTTAAATTGTTAGCAATTCCGGCAAGGTTCCAAGAAAGAAAGGACAACCCTGCCTCAACTGCTGGGATTCAGAAAAGGGGGTGGTGATGAACAGAGTGCCTGAATTAAGCAGACCACTCTTACCCAGTCCAAAGATCAGGGCTTGATCCATCACCGTTTTTTAGCTCACTGCACCATCCCAGCTCAGAACTTGGCTATATGCAAATTAGTCTGTTCCTGTCCCAGTGCATGATGGGAACAGGGCAAACCAAACTACCAAGCCAATTCTTGTACTGGGAAGGAAACAAGCTTCCGGGGACCGGTTTCTGCCATTTCAGGCGTCATCGGCCCGGCTTGCTTGAATCCTGATGGTGCAATGAGCAAGGGACTCACATCTGAGTATACCCTTCCACGCTTATGGTGGACAAAATGATTCAGAAAAGGGGGTGGTGATGAACAGAGTGCCTGAATTAAGCAGACCACTCTTACCCAGTCCAAAGATCAGGGCTTGATCCATCACCGTTTTTTAGCTCACTGCACCATCCCAGCTCAGAACTTGGCTATATGCAAATTAGTCTGTTCCTGTCCCAGTGCATGATGGGAACAGGGCAAACCAAACTACCAAGCCAATTCTTGTACTGGGAAGGAAACAAGCTTCCGGGGACCGGTTTCTGCCATTTCAGGCGTCGTCGGGCCGGCTTGCTTGAATCCTGATGGTGCAATGAGCAAGGGACTCACATCTGAGTATACCCTTCCACGCTTATGGTGGACAAAATGATTCAGAAAAGGGGGTGGTGATGAACAGAGTGCCTGAATTAAGCAGACCACTCTTACCCAGTCCAAAGATCAGGGCTTGATCCATCACCGTTTTTTAGCTCACTGCACCATCCCAGCTCAGAACTTGGCTATATGCAAATTAGTCTGTTCCTGTCCCAGTGCATGATGGGAACAGGGCAAACCAAACTACCAAGTCAATTCTTGTACTGGGAAGGAAACAAGCTTCCGGGGACCGGTTTCTGCCATTTCAGGCGTCGTCGGCCCGGCTTGCTTGAATCCTGATGGTGCAATGAGCAAGGGACTCACATCTGAGTATACCCTTCCACGCTTATGGTGGACAAAATGATTCAGAAAAGGGGGTGGTGATGAACAGAGTGCCTGAATTAAGCAGACCACTCTTACCCAGTCCAAAGATCAGGGCTTGATCCATCACCGTTTTTTAGCTCACTGCACCATCCCAGCTCAGAACTTGGCTATATACAAATTAGTCTGTTCCTGTCCCAGTGCATGATGGGAACAGGGCAAACCAAACTACCAAGCCAATTCTTGTACTGGGAAGGAAACAAGCTTCCGGGGACCGGTTTCTGCCATTTCAGGCATCGTCGGCCCGGCTTGCTTGAATCCTGATGGTGCAATGAGCAAGGGACTCACATCTGAGTATACCCTTCCACGCTTATGGTGGACAAAATGATTCAGAAAAGGGGGTGGTGATGAACAGAGTGCCTGAAATAAGCAGACCACTCTTACCCAGTCCAAAGATCAGGGCTTGATCCATCACCGTTTTTTAGCTCACTGCACCATCCCAGCTCAGAACCTGGCTATATGCAAATTAGTCTGTTCCTGTCCCAGTGCATGATGGGAACAGGGCAAACCAAACTACCAAGCCAATTCTTGTACTGGGAAGGAAACAAGCTTCCGGGGACCGGTTTCTGCCATTTCAGGCGTCGTCGGCCCGGCTTGCTTAAATCCTGATGGTGCAATGAGCAAGGGACTCACATCTGAGTATACCCTTCCACGCTTATGGTGGACAAAATGATTCAGAAAAGGGGGTGGTGATGAACAGAGTGCCTGAATTAAGCAGAACACTCTTACCCAGTCCAAAGATCAGGGCTTGATCCATCACCGTTTTTTAGCTCACTGCACCATCCCAGCTCAGAACTTGGCTATATGCAAATTAGTCTGTTCCTGTCCCAGTGCATGATGGGAACAGGGCAAACCAAACTACCAAGCCAATTTTTGTACTGGGAAGGAAACAAGCTTCCGGGGACCGGTTTCTGCCATTTCAGGCGTCGTCGGCCCGGCTTGCTTGAATCCTGATGGTGCAATGAGCAAGGGACTCACATCTGAGTATACCCTTCCACGCTTGTGGTGGACAAAATGATTCAGAAAAGGGGGTGGTGATGAACAGAGTGCCTGAATTAAGCAGACCACTCTTACCCAGTCCAAAGATCAGGGCTTGATCCATCACCGTTTTTTAGCTCACTGCACCATCCCAGCTCAGAACTTGGCTATATGCAAATGAGTCTGTTCCTGTCCCAGTGCATGATGGGAACAGGGCAAACCACCCCCTTTTCTGAATCATTTTGTCCACCATAAGCGTGGAGGGGTATACTCAGACATGAGTCCCTTGCTCACTGCTCCATCAGGATTCAAGCAAGCCGGGCCGACGACGCCTGAAATGGCAGAAACCGGTCCCCGGAAGCTTGTCTCCTTTCTGGTGAAGAATTGGCTTGGTAGTTTGGTCTGCCCTGTTCCCATGATGCACTGGGCCAGGGACAGACTAATTTGCATATAGCCAGGTTCTGAGCTGGGATGGGGCAGTGAGCTAAATAACGGTGATGGATCAAGCCCTGATCTTTGGACTGGGTAAGAGTGGTCTGCTTAATTCAGACACTCTGTTCATCACCACCCCCTTTTCTGAATCAACTGCTGGGAAGCATAAAGGGTCCTGAGTTGTTAACATGCCTTGGGTTTCAACCTCCAACCCGGATTCAGGTTCTATATTAATAAATGGATAGCCTGATGGTTCTAATGGAAGTACCTCTAAACCAGGACTAATACATATCTCCAACAGATTGGAGCAGGACTGTTGTTCGGGATCTTTATTCTCTGTTCTCTTCCCTGAAAAATTAGATTCACCCACCCTTTTTACTTGGGTCGTAGAAATAACATTGGTAAGAGCAATCCCCTCAGCTATGGGAACACACGTTCTATCAAGCTCGGCTAGTTCTTTGAGCACAACACTATCAGCCCTCCCAAGTCAATCGCATTCGTTCAAGTCTGACAGTGCCGCAAACCTATTTTCAAGGCTAATTCCCCATTCGCTGATTTGGACACCCCTGCCACACTTATTTGACACCGAGTTCCACTTTGTCCTTAATATGCTAGGATTCGCTGTACTACCTTTACAATAGAAAAAATCAAGTGTTAGCGGAATTATATCAGTGCTCCTACGTTGTGGGGGGAATATATTTGTCAGGACGTTAGGAAGTACTTCTGGACCTGAAAAATTCAAAACTACACAATCTCCTCCAAATTTGTTCGGGCTATTCCCTATCCAGTCTACCCTTCTTGCCATATTGATTTCCCCAGCTAGCTGCTGTTTACCCCATGGAGATATCAACATATTATTCGATAACCAATGCAACGCTTTGCTGATCAAAGAAGATGTAGATTCCACCTGGCCAGGCTTCAAGGGGGGTACGTTGGCCAGGACCAGGACAAGGGGAGAGGCCTCTACAATAAGTTGGACAGAGCCTTTCTCTAGACACGATGCAGTGGGTCTTAATGGGGGGTCTTCTTTGGCCATTACCTGGCCATCTTTACCTGCTGAGGGCTTAATGGGGGGAGGATTCGATACCACTTTCTCCCCACCCCCACCACACTCCCAAAGAGCTCCTCATTTGAATCAACTCTACTTGAAGCTAGGTTTGATATATCACCCACCTCCTCCTCTGTCTTGTTTAAGAGTCCTCCTCGTCTATTTACCTCTGCTGTTAGCTGATCAATTTTAGCTACCAATGGTTTAATAATACACTTAATCTTTGAATCGATCATGCTCACTAACTTCTTAATTTGCTCATCTTCCATGATCACCTTCCCACCATCCACCCCATTTACTTCATTTAGAACCATATTTTTGGGTGGAGAGGCTATCCTTTTTCTACCAGAGCGTGACCCAACACGTTTAATCTGGCCTTTTCTACACGCTCTGACTGCTCTAGTTACAGGCACAGGCACAGGGGGCGGGGAATTATCTTCTATCATGTTTAGCTGATCTTCAGAGTCATTTTCTAGGTCAACAATGGGAGGTATGCTTTGTTCAGAAATATCATTTGTAGGATAATCAATGTCTAGGCCATGGCTACTATTATCCTGTACTGGGAGTTCTACCAGTGAGGATTCTGGCAGAGAACTCTGCGTAGTGGTAGTGGGAGAAGAACTCAAACCCAGTGACATCCTTCTCTTGCTGTTGATTTTACTCACAACCTGCACTAAGTAATTGTCCATGGTGTTAGATACTGAGGGAGTCTTTTGCTTGGACATACCGCACACAGTTAGCTAATATCACACTGGCACTCAGTAACCCTGTGCCAAACAATAAATAACGGTTTCGGGTAAGACGAAAGCACAGGGTATCCACAATATTTATGGAAGAAATTAAGTCTCGCTGGATAAATACCACAGGTGTCTCACAGCAACGACAGACAGAGATCCTGGCCCAGCCCAGTCACGGTCAGTCCCGGACCTTCTAAGACTGTCCGCCCTTAGTCCGGGCTTCGTCCGGCGCGACCCGCGCGCATCCTCGCGGGACGAGGTAGCACGCCGACCTTTAAGCGCCTCCTGGCGCCGGCTGATCCCAGTGGCTGCGTCTTCCTGGATGGGGCTGCTGGGATTGGTAGTTCTAGGCAGCACAGAGCCCCGGTCGCCCCACGGAACAACAAGGAACAACAAGGTGGGTATGAAACGCCTCAGCGGGGCAGCACAACAGAAGCCCGGCCGGCGTTATCCCCCGGGAAAACAGCACAAGGTCCTCGGAAGCACGCCGACCTTTAAGCGCCTCCTGGCGCCGGCTGATCCCAGTGGCGGCGTCTTCCTGGATGGGGCTGCTGGGATTGGTAGTTCTAGGCAGCACAGAGCCCCAATCGCCCCACGGAACAACAAGGAACAACAAGGTGGGTATGAAACGCCTCAGCGGGGCAGCACAACAGAAGCCTGGCCGGCGTTATCCCCCGGGAAAACAGCACAAGGTCCTCCGCAGCATGCCGACCTTTAAGCACCTCCTGGCGCCAGCTGATCCCAGTGGCGGCGTCTTCCTGGGAGGGGCTGCTGGGATTGGTAGTTCTAGGCAGCACAGAGCCCCGGTCGTCCCACGGAACAACAAGGAACAACAAGGTGGGTATGAAACGCCTCAGCGGGGCAGCACAACAGAAGCCCGGCCGGCGTTATCCCCCGGGAAAACAGCACAAGGTCCTCGGCAGCACGCCGACCTTTAAGCGCCTCCTGGCGCTGGCTGATCCCAGTGGCGGCGTCTTCCTGGATGGGGCTGCTGGGATTGGTAGTTCTAGGCAGCACAGAGCCCCGGTCGCCCCACGGAACAACAAGGAACAACAAGGTGGGTATGAAACGCCTCAGCGGGGCAGCACAACAGAAGCCCGGCCGGCGTTATCCCCCGGGAAAACAGCACAAGGTCCTCGGCAGCAGGCCGACCTTTAAATGTGGTTTATCAGGAAACAATTATTTGAGAAGATGTTCTGTAACATCTTGTACCAGTTGAAACAAGGCCTACACTGGAAATTTGGTCAATGACATTAACAAATCATTATCTAGGGTATTTTCCAGATGGAATTTGAAGTTCCCAAGAACTATTAGGTCAGATGACTTAGCTTTTAGTTCTAGAAGATTGCCGATTTGGTTAGCGAACGTGGGTCTGGGACCTGAGGACGATATAGCTGGAGTCCATAGAAAGAATGATGGCTGCTAAATTCTATCTTGAACGTTAATGCTTCGCAGATCTGAGAGACAGGAAGAGCTTTATTAGAAGTTTTTAAATTATCCCGAAAAATGATGGCGAGGCCGCCACCCCTTTTCCCTACTCGGTCTAACTTGAACATCCTAAAGCCTGTAGGCAAGGCCAAGCTTCACTCCGGGTCTGACACAGTGTCAGCCCAAGTTTACGTAACAAAGGCCATATCAAGACAATGGCAATCTATGAACTCAGCGAATGCAATTGAGTTCCTAACTAAGGATCTTGCCCTAATAAGTGTGCTGTAGTACCTGGCCCTGAATTTGCAAAATGAAACTACACATTACTTCATTATTTTGATTTTAAAACTCTATTCTAAAAATATTTCAACGAAAGAGTGGCATTGAGAATGGAAGCCACTACTATGCCTTTTGACCTGTCTATTTTCGTCTTTGAAAGACATCATTTATGACAGCCTTACTGTGGTTGTCAATCTGGTCTAACCTTTCAAATAATTATATGCCTCAAGCAGCCGAAGACTGTCTACACCTAGATTTGGCAAAACAATCCCCTGGCTGATGTATATTAAGGAATCGAGGCACATTTTTGTTATTTCTGACTTTGTCAATAATCCCAGTGGTTTGCCCGCCTCTTTTAAGTATGTTTTAAAAGAGTGATCCTTTAATTCATGCCGTTCGTTGAGAATGCGTAAGGAAGTCAGGAAGGCCTCCATGAGTAACTATACATTGCATGCTATTAGCGGATTGTTTGACTCACATTTGGTTTGGGTTCCAATTAGTTTCCACATGCATGTTTGAGATTTAACACTTTGCACTTTATGGTGACTTTTCCATTGGCGACTTCATATCATGAGATTTTACCATTATACCCCTGTGAGGCCCTGTGAGGGTCAATCTACTCAATGTACATTGCACTTATTGTTTGTTTGAAAATATTATATTTCTCAGAGACACTGCTTGTTGCTGCCTATTCTGAAAGATGTTAATTTAGGTATTGTAAGGAAGCCATGGTCTCTATTCCATTACTATCTTCGATGCACAAATGTTGGGCTGTGGTGACATTTTTACTGGGTGTTATCAAATTACAAAATTGCTGAGCTGTTCCTTATGTTTTATTAAGCTTGAACATTTGTATTGATATTTAGCTATATATATGTATTTTAGATTATAACTGAGCTTGTTTTCATTGACAAATTAAGTTTCTGTGACATTTCAAAACAGCCTTTGGCCTCATAATTTATGATGTCGCAAGAACCCTTCAGTGGAACTATAGAACAATATACCAAGTTTACCATTTATGTATCCTGTGTATTTATTAGCGAGTCAGTGATAGCAACTGTAGTTGTTGTTCAGACTGACTTTCCATTGAAATGTTTTGATTGCCAGAAAATATTTTCTATGGTGAATCTTCACAAAATGTGGCACTCGCTCAATGTATCTATCTAAATTATGGCCTGCCAAGCCTCATGCAGATCTGTTCAGTGGACGGAAGGTAGGCATAGAAGGGTTAACATAAAGATACAAAATAAACCAAACATTAAATTGAGGGTCTAAGGGAGAGTTTTAAGACCACGCATGGATATATTCCCCTAAAATAACTTTATTAAACACAACAACTATCCATGGGTCTATGAAATCTACACTGTACCTATTGTGTTTTAATCCTGTTGTGTCATTAACCTTCTGACAAGACAAAAAAGAGATTTACTAAAAAGGAAATCCTTTAAAAAGGACGGAAACCCATCACTCACCGAAGTGACATGCTTCATCATCTGGGTTCTCCTTCCTGGTTACGTGAATTATGTAACCAAGGGCTACAACCTTCTCACTGAGGGAAGGGAGCTCACGGATGTTTTAAGTTTGTAAGAATGGATGAGAATCTACAGACATGAGGAGATGTTCCCTGAATGTGAGTGATGGACGCAGTGCATGAATGTGGGAAGTTATATTAAAATGGGTAGTGGAAGAAAAATGATTTATGGGATATCTCCCACTAACCTACTCAAAAACAGTGCAAGAAGCAGTTTTTAGCACACTAACTGCCTAGATGTAACTAATTCTGGACTACATGTTTTGGCCATTTAGGATAATTTATATATCCTCAGCCTTCTTCAGGACCACAACAGAGATAGTTGCTACTGCGTTGTGAAACAAATCAACAAATATATATATATATTTCAATCTTTATTTCGGCCGCTTTGACCATCAAAGATATACAATAAAAACACATTTCAAACGTTATAAAATCATCAAGAATAAACAACAAATACATATAGTACAATGTAAGATCGTTCCATTCTAAGTATTGAATACTACTAGAGTGAGAACAAATAAAAGACCGTACATTTAACATTTCTTAGACTTAAAATTAGGTGGAAGCCTGCGACTTTAGAATACGGGTGCGAGTATGCCAGACATTGGTAAGGAATTTAGCTAGTGCAAACACAATTGGACTTGAAACATCAGTTTTTAAAATTCTATACATCGGGAGGTACTCCCTACAGCCAAGTTTCTAATAAGTGGGAGGAGCCAGTATTTCCTAGCTGCCTTGTAAGTTGGACAAAACAAGACCACATGTAAATCGCTCTTCTCATCACAAGTACATGCCGGGCATTGCTTGGTAGAGGGTGGTGTTGACCAGGAGCTAGTATAGGATCGCAGAGACAGTGTGCCATATCTCCATTGGAGAAATAGCTTCCTGGCCAACACGGGGGACATGGCGTCCAGGACCCTCTCCAGCCTGTATGAGTCCTTGCCTTGTACAAATACAGATGTTAATGACCCCTCACCCTGACAGTCCAAGGCCATAGCTAATTTCTGCTCATGGTAAACATTGACCAGTGCTCTCCGTGGGATCTTTAGTGAGGCATTAGCTGGATCAGACCAGAGGTCAGGGAGCCCTAGTCTCACACAGGACTTTTGTATATATTTTATCCAGGGGATCTGTAAAGCTTTGGGGTGGGTTAGAAGCTCCCTCAGTTCCGCCCTGTAAGTAGAAAGTTCTTCGCTACTCCATAGCCTTCGCCAGAAGACTATGGGTCTGAGACCTAGTTCATCTGCTATTGGTCTCAGTCCCAGGTCCATCCTCAGGGGAAGGAGCGGGCTACTGGGCGGAAGTGCAACTATCTGTCTAATAAAGTTGTTCTCGGTTATAGACAGACTGCGGGAAGTTGTGTGACCCCACAGTTCCGCCCCATACATACTAGCGCCCCTGGCCTGTGCCTTGTAGATCTGGATGAGCGGCCCCAGCGGACGATATGTGGAACTATTCATCATCCGAGTAATGCCCCCAGTGGTCTGAACTAATTTAAGATTAGCCCTAGTCTGGTGTGATCCCCAGGACATGGTTTCATTCAACATTACACCAAGATATTCAAAGGTGGAGACTCTCTCTAACCGTGAAGATCCCAATAGGGGATTCGGGCGTGATTTTTGGGTTGGGTTCAAGACCATAAACTTAGTTTTTGCAGCATTGATTTCTAAGCCCCTAAATCAACAAATAAATAAATAGGTGATAAATTCAGGTTCGAATCAATACAACCAGAAAAACCTGATTTGCAGGTGTGACGATCCTCCAAAAAGTGACAGGATATTGTTACATCCTGAAACAAAAGAGTGATATTAATAATACAGAACAATAGGTCAAGTGTATATATTCATATTATAGAGTGGTAAATTAATAACCATCTCTTAGCACATATCAAATTATGCATTTCTATCCCCAAAAAATTCAAAGTTTATGCTCACCCGTCTCTTCTGGGGACTGGACCTTACCTCACCTGGCCACATCTCAGGAATAGAGGCCCGCTCTAACAACAAGAGGGAAAAATGATGTACATAGAAAGAATGTCCTCTTCCCTTGTTCAAACATTTATCTAATTTTCTTGTTTCTTGTAAAAATTCATCTTTCCTGTATTTGGCGACACCTTATAGATTAAAAAGATGTCTTGTCCTATACTTTTCAATTATAGATTGCAAGTTGCTTCAAAGCTCAGAAATGCATAGATTACCCTTCGTGATGTGTTTTAAAAACAAATTCTAAACATTCACTGTGCTCGTGGAGAAGTGTGGCTCACTGGTTAGAGGAGGCAGACCCTGAAGCAGAGGTCAGACCCGGGACCGGGGTTCAATTCCCGACGCGGCAGGGTCTTGAGCCCAAATATCCACGGACTCGATAATTCTCGTTTCGGTGCCTACTCGAATCACGAGTTCACACTCTGCAGCTCTGGGCAACAGCCTGCTTAATCTCCACAACGGCCCCCCCGCGGCGGGATGCCTGGCTTTCACCTTGGGGATGCCCAGTACGGGTATCTCACAGGGAAAAAGCCAGGACGGGTTCCCAAGGCAAGCGCCGAGATGCCTACAGGTAATCGAGCGCTATATAAGAACACATAATAATAATAATAATAATATCACATGATCATATGAACATCACTGATGACATCATCCAGTGAATGTGGTTTGGTTCGATATTTAAATATGTATTATATACATAGCAATCTGCATTGAAGAATGACTGGATGTTTAAGTGTCTGGATGGAGGATTTAGTAGCAGTGTTATTGACTGTTTAAGTGACTAATTTAAAGTGTCTCACTAAATATATGGGTTAGTGATTTTACTGTGTGAATATCTGTATTACTTTGTCTCTTGTGTAAAACAGTTCATAAGTTGGTTACTAGCTATGTGAAACTGTATATTAGTTTTCAATTAGTTAAGTGAGTATTTGTATAGGAGAGTAAATGTGTGTGTGATTGAGAGAGGTGTGTGACTGTCCAAAGATGTGTAAATAGTTGTTTTAGTAGGTATATGATGTTAAGACTACATGTGGAAACAGTTGTTAGAGTGAGTGAATCTCTTTATGGGTGTGTTGATGAGAAAATATATTTGTCAAAGATACACGTCCAACAATGTTAAAATATAAAAGGCACTGTATGTGACAGTTGGTGTTTATAAATAAGTATATATAAGAATCAGTTGTTGTCTGAATAACTGTATGGAAAACTGTATACTTATAATAGTGACTTTACAGCACACAAAGTATGAGTTACTTTCTATAGCATTAAATAAAGTTATGTTTGTATAAGTGTGTAGCTGAGTAAATGTATGTATGATCAATTGTTTGCATAAGTGAGTAGGATGACTGTATAAGTGAGTAGGATATGTGCTGCTGTGTAATGTTGATATAGGTGTATAAGTATATTTAATATTGTTCTATTGATCTTTGTCAGCATGTATGTGTGTATACATGTGTGTGTAGATGTACAAATCAGTGAGTGTGTTTTTAGAACCTTGTGTTGGTGTGTGAGAGGTTTCAAAAATGGTAGTTTATATTTTATAGTGAGTGATGAAAGGTTATACAGGGCATATAAAAAGATTTCGTGTGCCCTGGTGCTGCCTCTCCACGGCATTTGACACGGTCAACCATGACCAGTTACTGTCGCGGTTGAGGGATCTCGTCATTCAGGGCACCGCGCACGCCTGGCTAACTTAATTTCTTAAAAATCGTTCTCAGAGAGTCCAACTGGCAATCTTGGTCTCCAACCCAGCAGGTCTCTCATGTGGTGTGCCTCAAGGCTCTGCATTTTCACCTCTCCTTTTTAATGCCTATTTGCAACCCTTGATCTCAGCATTAAATCAGATGGAGTGCCGGCTGTACAACTATGCCGATGATACTCAAATTATTATTCAAATTGACAGTTCTCTCTCGGCATATGATAGGTTACAAAATTTACTAAAATTTACGGTTAATTGGATGTCAGCAAATTCATTAAAGATAAACCCGGATAAAACAGAGGTGTTGGCGATTATGACAGCGTCCAGCCCTTGGAATAATCTTCTCTGGCCAAAAGAACTAGGGCCCTCCCCAGAACCAGCAGCGGCTGTGAAAAGTTTGGGCATTCATATAGATATCAAACTTTCAATGGCAAAACAAGTCTCTTCAGTTGTTGGTATTTGCGTAGGCCTATTAAGACAACTGCGGAAAATTTCACGACTTCTTACCCCGGCTACTCTTAATCGGGCAGTATCAGCTATGATCTTGTCACGCCTGGATTATGGCAATTCGCTGTATGCTGGCCTTCCCCAACAACTGTTGACCAGATTATAAATAGTCATGAACGACGCCTCAAGATTAATTTTTAAAAAACCTAGACGAACACACGCTACACCACTGCTGCTTGAGCTCCATTGGCTCCCAATCAGGCAGAGAATCATGTACAAAGGCCTCAGTACCACTCATAAAGCTCTGCATGGACAAGCCCCAAAATATATCAAGGAACGCTTAGTCCCATATGTGCCTGGCAGGACCCTTCGATCAGCAGATGCCACCCTCTTGGTCTGCCCTCGTTTTAAATTAGCTGCCATGGGAGGGCAAGCTTTTTCCAATGCAATTTCTGTGGCCTGGAATAATTTGCCAGTGAACCAGCGCAAGGAACTAAACCTCCTACCCTTTAGGAAGAAGCTTAAAACTATACTCTTTCGGGAGGCCTGGGGTAGGTCCTAGCGGCTCCAGCTCTTCCTCTGAATCAGTGTATGCCCTCCAATAAGCGCTTAGAGACCCCAGGGTGAAAAGGGGCTCTACAAATCTAAATTAATTAATTAATTAAATAAATAAATACTAGTGTATGATGAGGTGCATCTCATTGTCACGTGGATGATGTCATCAGTGATGTCATCAGTGATGTCACTGACCATGTCATGAATGATGTAATATGTGACATCATCAGCAGTGGATTGCGGGCGCATGAGTTATAGTTAGTACAACTAACTATAACGGAGGAATTTCAATGGTTTTGTACGAGTGAAATGTCCAGCTAACTATAACACCTCTAAAACCTATGTTTTTTTCAGTGAATTTCTAAGGTTTTTTAAATGCTAATCCCTAACTATAACATGTCTGAAACATATGGTTTTTTCAGTGAATTTCAAAGGTTTTTTAAATGATAATTCCTAACTATAACAGGCCTCAAACCTATGTTTTTTTCAGTGAATTTCAAAGGTTTTTTCAATGATAATTTTTAAATATATTAAATATATTTATTCTATTTTTTCATATTCTTTTACTACATTTTTTAAATCTATTTATGTTTAGATATCTTTTTTAAATTACATTTCACATATATATTAAAAATATTTTTTTAATAAAATTTATTTTTTAAATATTTTATATTCTTTTAAATATATTTATATTATTTACTTTATTGTTTTTTTGTTGTTTTTTTTTGGGAGTCGCACACCCAAAGCGCACCCTTCTCGATCACTGCGCGGAACCTATCCGCCATTTTAGGATTGTTGTGTAGGATCCTCGTAGGGTGTGCGGCGGGTACGAGTTTCCCTACATCATCGCTATGCGACTGGTACGCGACTTGGCGCGCATACGCGACATGTACGAATTATGCTACGCGACGGTCGCGCGGTTGCGTGTGACGTCATATGCGTGTTGAACGCGATGTGTGCACGACTCCTGCGAACTTTTTATTGTCTAATAACATATATATATTTAATACATATTAAGGCAAGACATTATCTGAGCTAATCATAAAAATAATATTCTTTTACTTTTAATAAAGTTACATTACTTTTAAATGCAATTTTGCGAAGTCACGCTGGGTGCAACCCCATGTGACCAAAAAAAAAAAAGAGATTTGATTTGTTCATTACACTTCCTATTCTAACTATTGAAGAACCCCACCCATTTCAATCACTCTTCTTATTCCTTCCGTGAGAGAAGACCATTAGATTTTTTTGCTTTGGAGATCTCCAATTGGTTTTTGGACAGTAAGATGGCTACACCTGTAGTAGAATCTTCAGACTCCGAACATTCTGGGGCAGAAGAATTTGTTCCAGAACCTCCCCCTCAAGAAAAATATACCTCCATTGTTTAGAAATGTTTTACTTTCCCGGCGGGGCAAAAAAAAAGTAAATGCCACGAAGGTTATGTACAAGATCTACATGCAAAACACAGAGTGACTGTGGGTCTAGACGTGAATTGTTGAAAGAGTCTGACCACCAACCTTATCCTAGTTGAAACATAATGTTAGGAACTAATAACTACATGATACTTCTCAGGTGGAAAAGTACCCATCAGTCATCTCTCGGTGTCGCCCTTGTCATCATTTGGGACTCCTTTCACCAAGAAAAGAGCTCCTGCATCGATTGCAAGTGCTAAGTATGTACATGGATGCCCCAATGTGACTAAAAGTGTGGGTGGGGTAACCTTCTAATGGAGACTGAAAAGCAGTGCGTGAGAACTGTGAGTGAAAAGGTGAAAACGTGAATTATATAAAACTGGATAGTAGAGAGCTAAAGAAATTTATTAGATGCCTCTCATACTTCCAAAACTAAAAGACCAGTGCGGGATCATAGCAGTTTTGAACAAATATCTGCTAAATTGATTGAAAAGGTCAACATGTTTCAGCATTTAATGGACCCTGGAAGGTGTCCGCTGCTTTCTTCAGGACCGTAACTTTGCTACTGCATAGTGATGTACAAGATCTGCAAGGCGGTGCTCTCCAGAGGAGACCCAAACAAGAAGTACTCATGTGGGACTGCTAGCATGAGAAAACACCTGCAGTCACTGCATCCAGTAAACTTTTCACGTGAGAAATGCAGAAGACTGTGTGCAAAGGCTCCTGTACCACCAGCTGTACCTAGCACCTCTGGGGCATCGCCATCTATCATCAGCACCAGATATACGTCCCCAATTTGGGAAAGTGAAGATGCATTGCGTGCAATGCAATAGTTTAATTTGTTACGGGGAGCAGTCAGTGGACCTTGTTTGTTGTGCCATCGATAACCATCGATGCTAGTTTCTTTATTTTTTTCTCCACAAAGTTTTTGGTTTTGTTCGTCCCGTTGACTTTTTCTTCCTGTTGGGAAAAATAAATAGTTAAAAAAAATTAAAAAACTATAAAACCACAAAAAAAAGTTATTTTCAGAACTAACTACTCTGGTTTAAAAAAGAGCTACATTTGTATGCTAGTGTGTGAAAGTTTACATGAATATATATCTAGTGGATAATTGACTGAAAGAATGCATTTGTGGTGTATTGTGAATGTATAAGTGCAGAACTATTAAGGAAGTGCTGCAGAATGACACTGTGAAGTGTTTAGCTACAGCGTGCTGTGGTACTTCCGAAGCACAGGGAAGCAACATATGTTGCAAGTCTGTGCTTTCCTCTGCACTGCTGCTTAAACTGCAGCCATGTGGTGACACAGGCACCATTGCACAGTGGTGCAAGGATATCTCTGTCATATGGAATTTGTTTTTGTGCAAAAAGACACACCTTTCTGCACAAAAACAATTTGTGAAGGCATTTTCTCCTTCAATGTATTCTGTACATTTTGGCATACATTAAAAGAGAAAAAAGGAGGAGAAATGAAAATAACTTTCCTTGTTGTGCCGTGCTTCACCAATTGCAGGATGTTGGAGCATTCACATACATGTCCAGATTTATGATGTATGATCATTCTGGAGATGTGTCTTGTTCTATGAGTGTTCTGTGCAAACATGCACAGCAACACCCATAGAACGCCCTTTCAACGCAAAGTGGTATGTATAATAAGGTTGAATTTACAAGGAGAAGAAAAGATACACAGACTGCCTTTTCCTCTCTTTGTAATTATGAAACAGTGTCTTGCGCTATAAGTATGATGTACATGCATAGTATATAAAGAAATTCATTTGTACTAGGGTTAATGGCTAGGCCAATTCTTATTGCATGAGCGATAAGTAGAAACATTTCAGTACTACAAGCAGAGAACAAGATACATTTATAAGTACTTACGTTTTGGCAAACTTATAGGACATGTTTATAGATTACTGAAGGGAAGGGATTGGGCCTGATGTGACATGTGCAAACACACTCAGTAATATGTTTTAAGTTAAGGAAGTTTATCACTTTTAATCCTGTAATTCCCAGGGCCCTACTAGTCCACCATGTCTCTCTATTGAATACCATACCATGGGGGTCATTATGATGGCGGATTTCCCGCATACTCCGGGCCGGCGGAAGCCACCGCCGGCCCGGAGTATGCGGGAAATCCGCCGAGGAGGCCTGAAAGACCCACCGCCAAATCAGGATGGCTGGTGGGTCTCACAATCTGTCCGCCGCTTTTCCGCCGCGGTCGGAAGGCGACCACGGCGGAAAAGCACTAACATGGCAGGCGGTGTCTATCAGACACCGCCAGCCATATTAGGATGTAGGGAAAGTAATGCTTTTCCGCGGCGGCTTTTCCGCCGTGGAAAAGCATACGGACAATCACTTTGGGGGCCCGTTGCGGGCCCCCTGGGTGAAGGTTGCGTGGGGGGTGCACATGGGGGGTACCTATGGTACCCCCCTGCCTTTGCGTGCACGAAGCGGCAGGCACCGCGCGGTGCCTGCCGCTTTGTGCATGCAAATGCACAGCTTTCGTTTTTTACATTGCGGCGGGTGCTGCTTCAAGCAGCACCCGCCGCAATGTAAAACATACATGCCATGGAGGGACCGCCGCTGCCCATGCGGACGGTCCCTCATACTCAGGGGTGGCGGACTGACGCAAGTCCGTCCGCCATCCTAATCGGCCCCCATGTGTGTTGCAGACGGGTGCTCTGAATCTGTGTCCTATTTGATACCTGTCTGTTATGGAATTCTTTGGCACATATCTACTCCATCCATCTCCCCTTTTTTCACCTGTGTGCAAACACACGCCATTGTTCATTTTAAGACTTACTTAAACTTACCTCAACAGGAATGTACCTAAAAAACGCTACAAATTTTATTCAGTTGTTTTTTATAATCTAAATTGTGGTAAATTGCATATTTTAGAATTAGGATCTGTGAAAGAAAAGAAAAAACAGTTATACCATATAATAATATATTTTTAACAGCACAGTATAATTTTAACATTTTACATACTATTTTCTTTGCCTTTTTTGCTGTTCTCAGAATATAGTGAATTTCACTGGAAACACTGATTTCAATCGTACTCATCACATAAGAGTGGGCAAAAAAAAAAAAAAACAATAAGATTGTTTAAAAAAAAAACAAGAATCCATCCTCAATAAATCACCATACAATACAAATCACACATGTATATAATGCTTACTGCTAAGAACATTTTACAACGTAACTTTATAAACACTGTAAATGTTGTCGCTTAAAACTATACACCGAGACAATCTGCAAGAAAAAGTCCGTAATTCATGCATATACCTTTCCTTGAGGCCAAATGGTATTATTGCAATCCTTTTTATTTAAATGGTCCAATAGTAATCCTATTAAATTATAATAATAAATTCCTCAGAGGCTGAATTATCTTCCTAAAACTTTGGCTTTAAAAATATTAGGTAGGAATTTGGTATTTCGCTAGGCAAAAGTTGTTTGAAAACCAACTGAGCATCATTACAAAGTGTCCAGCCTTTTTCACCTTTTAGATAGGCAGTGTAATGTCCAGATGTTGTGGAAGGACCATCATGGAAAATTATTGCTACTGCTACAAAAGTCCTTCCTTATATTGATAGTTGAGTTGCTACAAAATGTTTTATTAAAGTGTCCAATTTTCGCCCATCAGTTGTACAACGTTGCATGATTAAAATTATATATTGTCCATATCTTTGTATAATTAAATTTCTGATTTGCATTGGCTACACTCCATGTTTTGATTTGCTGCTTTAACTAGTTTATTGAAAGACACGGATTTACAGTCTGGTAATGTCAAATATATAAATCTTTCAGTGTCTATGTTAGTGTTACATGTATACATACAATTTTCACAATGATGTTCCCATTTACAACAAAGGCCAAAAAGATTTTCAATTTCTACGCCTTCATTTTCCAATACAGTAAGCATATACATTAGAAATTCCTGAGCATCTTGTTGGATATTCTGCGTAAATTGTGCAGAACACATACATCCAAAAGATTACGAACATCACAAACACTTTGTATTTTAATTGCATCTGTTCTAAATTTTTCATAAATGGAATGCAACAAGGAACAAAATGTTTTTTTCCAGATTCTCCATAATTTGCTGTTGCAAACCTTCAAGAAAAAAAACAACATTGACCACTACATTAGCATAGCACCTGCACTATTTTCAAACTGATAACCAACAATCTCTTCAACAGTGTTCTTTTTCTTTTTCTTTTCCTTGCAATCACAACATTATCTTGTTTTTTTTTCCTTCTTTATACCTTTACTAAAGATATTCTCATACCTTCTTTTTCGACCTACTACATGCTTTTCAAATACAGGATATTGACCTAAATTGGGAGCATACACTCTTCTTAACCTATTAATCTCTTTTACACAGTTTGCAACTGCAGTAACCTTAGTATCATCAAAATCAATCAAAAACAAACCAGATAAAGTTCTAAACCTTGAGATTTATGAATAGTCACTGCATATGCCAGAGAAACTGGAACTGTTTTCAAATGACATATAACTCTTTAACAAGCAAAAAATGAAATGAACAATGACCAATTTGTTTCACTTCTTCAATCTGATCAAATTTAATTTTAAAAAATTCAATACCATCTTTATTCGGATAATTCACAAAATCCACAACTTTGCCCATTGCTCCAATAACTAAACCTTTTTCCACATCCTAATTACGCCTTAAAATTACCCGACAGTTTCTATATGCATATAGATTCTTTTCTAAACCAGCAGTTTTAGAAATAGATTTTTCAAAGAATCCAATTTTGTTTTCAGTTTTTCTATCAAAATAATAGTGATTCCTTTGTGCTCTATTTTATAAATGGCTTCCATGTTTATTATTTCTTCATTTTCCAGCTTCAAAAGTTGGTCATTGGATATAGAACATTCGCGCAGTGTTGGCATTAAACAGATTACAGATTTGTTTTCTGCAATTTTCATGTATATTTTCTAAGAAACTATGTTTTTATTTGGAAACAAATTGGCAAGTAACCGACTCTGCAAAGCTTATTTGCCATGTTCTGTTAGTAGTCAAATTATTATATCTTGAAGAATAGTTCCATACTCAACATCATTTGCCTGTTGCATATTTGTAATGAGTTCTTTGTATTCAAAATGTGACCAAATGTTAACATTTCCAACACTACCCAGAGACTTTCTGGTGTCTTCATGCGCAAGTATTTTAAATACTGGTTGTCCTTTTACGGGAGTAAGTTGCAATAGATCTCCGAAAATCATGACATGTTTTCCTCCAAATAACACGTCATACTCTGTTTTAAGAATTTGCTGCATTCTTAAATGCACAAAAGCAAGCATTAAGTTTGAGACCATGCTTACCTCATCAATAATCTTAAGTTTCATTTTCTTCAGCACTCTTGAAACTTCACAACAAGCTTCTCCAGATAGCTTGTGATATTTCAATTTGTTTTCATGCTCGACAGGTAGCATTAGTAAACGATGTAATGTAATTCCTTTAATGATGTGTGCTGCCAACCCAGTTGGAGCAGTTACAACACAAGACAAATGTGACTCAGTTATTTTCTGTAGATAACTGGTGATTACTTTAATTAAGAAACTTTTTCCTGTTCAAGCTTGTCCACTCCCATACATTCGGATAGGTTGAAATGATGTGCATGTGCATGTGTAGTCTTTCTTTTAATGAAGAAATCCATGGTCAATCTGTTGTCTCACTTGCTGATTTAATCGTTCCTGTTCAACATTTAGTTGTTCTTCCAAGTTTTCTAAGTCTGTTACATCTTCATGAGCTTGATGCATTGCTGTTTCTACCTTATTCATTACAATGGCTGCTTCATTTTCAACAATTGGTTGTCCTAGTGGATCTTGACTCAGCGCAGCAGAACTTTGACTACCTTGAGAACTGTCTCTAGAAATCTCAGCTGCAATTATAGCTTCTTGATCAATTTCATTGTTCAACATCTTCACATCATTTGCAAAAGTAGTGCATTGTATGGTATCTTTACAAGCATTGAAGGAATCTTCATAGCTCTAGAATTCTCTAAATAATTTTAATTCTGAATGCCACAGTTTGAGCAGTTGCAAAAGAGCTAAATAGTAAAATTCCCTTTTATCAGCAGTGTCGCAACTCAGCTTCCTGTGATTAATCAAATTTCCTTTCGTTTGTTTCACCAAAAATCCTTCCGAACCAATCACTCCATTTTTTCCATCATTGATGTTCTCTGTAGTATTCCGTTTAAAAGTGTAGTTTTGCAGCATTTCATAGAGACACAATTTCTCAAGATGATGACTTCTGTTTGGGTAATATGTATCCAACATATTCATTTTCAAAATATCTGTAATTTTTGGATCTTTTTCTGCTAAATATTCAATTTCTTGTACAGATTTCAGTACCCGATTTCGCATTGCTGCAAGACCTAGACTCACCCAAATTATTCTTCTCGATTTGGAAAATAGACTTGCAGATGCTAACCGATATGGGCATTCATATGCTCCGATTTCTCGATAGGATAACCGCTTCAAACTGAAACTGAATAATTTCTTACTTAGAGTCTTCTCGTGAGAAATCTCTTCCCACATTTCTTTCAATTCCGTCTTTTCCGATTTGGTAATGTAGGATGTATCATATCGAGCAACAGCAATGGAATTGTCCGCAACGTACTGAATATCCATGTTAGCGTTCCAACTGGATTGTAGTTATTTATGTATTTTGACTCTTCGCTTCTTCTTAAATTGTAAGTATTTTTTGGAGACTTTCTTCTGATGGTATTGTGCATAGCTGACATAAAACTGTTCACACTTCCTTTGGATATTCTTCCTTTGGATATTACAGGACGTGGAAATACAAAACAACATTTGGTATTGAACTTATCCTTAGACTTGTACTTTCGTCAACAGTATTTTCCACATCAATGGCTTTCGAATCTTAAGACTTGTTGTCTTAAGTTGTTTTCTTCTGTGCTTTTGGGTACAGCACATGTGGCATATTCTTCAATAAAAGACAAAACAGTATCATCCACATATGTTCCAAATTTGGGAGCATCCTTGATCCATAACAGCATATGTATATGAGGAGCACCTCTTGCTTGATACACCTTTCACCAAAAGAAATCCACAACTTCTCCAAGAGGAGGATTTTTTTATTATAGATAAAAGATATCATAGCTTCAGATCTATGATTAAAATACCTGCATGCATTAACAGGATCCAAAGAGCACAATTCTCCAGGTGTCTTGTATTCAATATTTTTTATATTGGAATTTGCCTCTCGAAGAAATTCAAGTAAATCATCCCAAGCGTGCTCAGCACAGCATAGGGTAAGAAACCATGTAGGGGTTCCTAAGTTCCTTAGCATACATTTAAGTTCTCCGTGACGATGGTACCAATATTCATTAGTGCCACGCTGCCATGCCATCAGATTAATCAGCTGAGATTCTAAATGATCATCTCTCTGATGCACATTATCCATAAAATCCTTTGCAGATACATTTTGCCGATGTATTCCTTTTTTCAAAATGTGATTGACTGCATATGAAAGTCCAGGCAAGTCACTTTCAAACAAAAGATGAAATATATAAGGGATACATTGTCGAAATCTTGGCTCTTCTGCGTATAATCTTGTTGTCCGATATTTAGATGCATATCGTCCACCTTTTCCTGCTGGAAACAACTGCGGAAAAGAATGAGCTTCCAAGCTCTCTTCCCACACACTCATGGGACTTCCCTTTCATTTTTTCATTTGAAACAACTCAATAGTGTTCCCCATCACTTCTTTTGAATGAAGTGTATGTACACTATAATGTTCATAGACTTCTTCACATCTTGTCATGTCCACGTTTTAAATTTTGTCCACTTGATGTTTCAGTATCTTCTGCTAAAAGTATTTCATCTTCTCCCATATAAACATTTATATAGTACTTATTGTTTTATATCAAATACAAAGTTGCCTTCTGTACTTTCCTAACATCCACTAACTCCTGCCAGATTTTCTTACTCTTAGTAGGCACACAATTAACTAGAATAACTAGAGGTTCACTTTCTACATTCTTTACACCAATGGTTTCAACATTTTTCTTTAAATCTAATGGTAAATACAGAACTCTTCCTTTTAATCCTCTTTGTAAATCTGGAGGAGGCAATTTACCTGTTTTAGGCTCCATACGAACAATGGCCTGAAATGGGTGCACACATTGAATGAGAATAGACTCATAGGTATTTAAATCTATCAGTTCTGGAGGAATAGCAACCAACTCTAAATTATTATGGACAGCTCTAGCAGGCATTTTCTCATCTAATTTGTTATAACAATATTTACAAATATGCTGATCAGAACCCAAATCAAAATAATTTTCCACCAACAAATAAGTTGCAAATTCCTTCCACATATTATTATTTTCTCTTTCACTTTTTAAATACAGATCAACACTCCTAGTCTGATTTTTATAGTGAGTTCGCCGACAACAAATACAAGAAAAATGTGGCCTTTCACCTGAAATCACCTTAAACTTTGTCATTTGATCATCAAAATGTTTTGTAATAGTATGCTCCACATTGACTTCAACATTTTCTTCTATTAATGTCTCAGTTTCTGCGCTCTCTTGTTCAGGACCAAATTAACAAAACTCAATTTCATCACAAACCTTCTTCACATCTGCTACTGACCCACGCAAAAAAGCACTGTTCAACTCATTTAATTTTAGTGCTGGACTTTTTGCACAATACAATCTCCTGACTAACTTCGCATTTGAGTATGATGTACTGCCAACATCCTGAAATGGTGAAAAACACTTTGACATACTTTCCTAGAAAGACAAGCCAGAGAATGACCTTGCAAACCACTATTTTTTCTTACTCTGCAAGGGTCTAGTCCTTGCAACATCTTAATCTTTTGTTTAACACTTCTTTACTATATTCTCATAAGAAATTGCGTAAAAGATCAATAGATTCTTGTCGTACACTACAAATACTACTGCAATCCCATGTGAACACTGGGGCTTTAGGATGTCTGCCTAGAACTTCATCAGCTATCACTTCTTCTGCATTTCTGGGAACCATTTTCTCTTTCTGAATTGGACAACCATTTCTAACCTCATAAACTCGGCCACTGGTGTCAACTGCATGCAACAAATCATTGGTCTGAAAATAACTCTCTTCATTAAAGAAAGGCTCTGAACTTGAACTGTGTTTCCATTCCCCCAAAAAAATCACAAAAATTAGTTCTATTAATAACTCTTTTCCTCTACTTTTGGCCTTCATTACATGGATTGGTTTATCTAGTGATCGAATTCTGTTTAAAACAAAAATAAATAATTTCCTCTTTACTTCAAAAGCCTTTTCAACAATAGATTCAAAATGCTTCTTTTTTTTATAAAACAGTGCTCTCTTTTTATATTTTTTCATATCTTCAGCAATTTATGAAAGACTCTATTATAAAATAATTTTTGACGTACTTTTTTATATTGATTTTCTCTTCTTTTGCCATAAGTTGTATCCTTTGAATGTACATTGCCTTTTTTCCTTTCCTATTTTCTTGACATTTTTTGTGCTTGGGACATTTTCAGTGGTTTCAACATTTTCACTAGTCTTTCTGAGTCTAGTAATATTTTTTATAAATTTGTTAGTGGTCTTACCAGAACATTTTCTCTTTTTAGTCACATTATCTTGGTTATCTGATACTTGTTGAATTTTCTTCAAGTAACTGCCCTTTAGCTCTCTTTTTCTTTTTCTGAATTTCTCGGGCATGATAACTTAATTTTAATATTGATGAACAATATCTGTAAAAAATAAACATAAACAAAAGTATATTAATAACTTTATAAATTATACTTTTCTATTACTATACAAACACATTCTATATAGATACGGACTTGGGAATTGTAGGCCTGAAACACAAGTGTAAAGGTGGTTACACCACTACATGCATAATGCATAACAGTTTGAAACACTATGTGTCCTAAAACCTGGCTCACTGCATGAGTACATGTGTACTGACTGAATGATTACAGTACTATAAGTAGGTATACTGGTTGAATTCATAATTGCTTGAGTTTTACTTTAGCGAATAGATTAGTACATGCTACTGATAGAGTCAGTATAGGATTGCAAGAGCACTCACAGGGTGTTTGCTGGAGTGTATGGATACTAACTGGGGAATTGGAGGCCTGAAACACAAGTATGAAGGTGGTTAGACTACTACATGCATAGTGCATAGGAGTTTGAAGCACTCCGTGCCATAAATCCTGGCTCACTGCAAGGGTACATGCATACTGACTGAATGATTACAGTACTATAAGGAGAGACAGTGGGTGAATTCATGATTCATTGAGTTTTACTTTAGTGAAAAGATTAGTACATGGTACAGAAAAAGTCATTATGGGATTGCAAGAGCACTCACAGGCTGTTTGCTGGAGTGTATGGATACTAACTGGGGAACTGTAGGCCTGAAACACAAGTGTGAAGATGGTTAGACCACTACATACATAGTGCATAGGAGTTTGAAGCACTCCATGCCCTAAATCCTGTCTCACTGCATCAGTACATGCATACTGACTGAATAATTACAGTACTATAAGGAGAGACAGTGGTGAATTCATAATTGATTCAGTTTTACTTTACTGAAAGGATTACTACATGGTACTGAAAGAGTCACAATGGGATTGCAAGAACACTCACAGGGTGTTTGTGGAGTGTATGGATACTAACTGGGGAATTTTAGGCCTGAAACACAAATGTGAAGTTGGGTAGACCACTACCTTCATAGTGCATAGGAGTTTGAAGTACTCTGTGCCCTAAAGCCTGCCTCACTGCATGAGTACATGCATACTGACTCAATGATTACAATACTATAAGGAGAGACAGTGGGTGAATTAATAATTCATTGAGTTTTACTTTAGTGAAAAGATTAGTACATGGTACTGAAAAATCATTATGGTATTGCAAGAGCACTCACAGGGTGTTTGCTGGAGTGTATGGATACTAACTGGAGAATTGTAGGCCTGAAACACAAGTGTGAAGGTGGTTAGACCACTACATGCATAGTGCATAGAAGTATCAAGCACCCTGTGCCCTAAATCCTGGCTCACTGCATCAGTATAAGCACACTGACTGAATAACCACAGTACTATAAGGAGAGACAGTGGGTGGATTCATAATTGATTCAGTTTTACTTTACTGAAAGGACTACTACGTGGTACTGAAAGAGTCACTATGGGATTGCAAGAGCACTCACAGGGTGTTTTCTGGTGTGTTAGGATACTAACTGGGGAACTGTAGGCCTGAAACACAAGTGTGAAGGTGGTTAGACTACTACATGCATAGTGCAGAGGAGCTTGAAGTACTCTGTGCCCTAAATCCTGGCTCACTGCATGAGTACATGCATACTGACTGAATAATTACAGTACTACAAGGAGAGACAGTGGGTGAATTCATAATTCATTGAGTTTTACTTTAGTGAAAAGATTAGTACAAGGTACTGAAAAAGTCATTATGGGATTGCAAGAGCACTCACAGGGTGTTTGTTGGAGTGTATGGATACTAACTGGGGAATTGTAGGCCTGAAACACAAGTGTGAAGGTGGTTAGACTACTACATGCATAGTGCATAGGAGTTTGAAGCACTCCGTGCCCTAAATCCTGGTTCACTGCATCAGTACATCCATACTGACTAATTGCAGTACTATAAGGAGAGACAGTGGGTGAATTCATGATTGATTCCGTTTTACTTTACTGAAAGGATTACTACATGGTACTGAAGGAGTCACCATGGGATTGCAAGAGCACTCACAGGGTGTTTGTGGAGTGTATGGATACTAAATGGGGAATTGTAGGCCTGAAACACAAGTGTGAAGGTGGTTAGACTACTACATGCATAGTGCATAGGAGTTTGAAGTACTCTTCAAACTCCTATGCACTATGCAGGTGTGGCGCAGCGGCCAGGGCGACTGACGCTGGAATATGGGGACAACGGTTCGATCCCCGGCTCCGGCGGCAGGTTAGCCAAGCACCATGTGACTCTGGGCAATAGCTCGCTTAACCTTCCCGACGGCCCCCAGCGCCTAGAGACCCTTACGGGTGATTGTGCGCTTTACAAATGAGGACTTTACTTACTTACTCTGTGCCCTAAAGCCTGCCTCACTGCATGAGTACATGCATACTGACTCAATGATTACAATACTATAAGGAGAGACACTCAGTGAATTCATAATTGGATGATCTACAAAAACTAAGGTGACAGCACACATTTCACATATTTGATTACTGCATTTCAGTGTTAAAGCCTAACTCATTTTCCAAATACATAAGCAATGACTGCTTTCAAATTCAACCAAAACTTGACAACAGCATACGTTTTTAACCAGTTATATATCTACAAACACATGAAATACCCACAGGCTTCTCTCACAACAGTTCCCAAATGTACACAGACTCACAGTGTGATTCTAGACAATCAAGACTATCCCTTGGACTTCATCAAAACACATTGACTGATCTAAAAAAACTAAGGTGACAGCACACATTTCAAATATTTCATTACTGCATTTCGGTGTTAAAGCCTAACTCATTTTCCAAATACATAAGCAATGTCTATATTCTAATTCTACCAAAACTTAACATCTAGAAAGGATTTTAAGCACTTATGTGTCTGCAAACACATCAAGCAACCAAATTATTCTCTCTCATTTTTCCAAAATGCACACTGACTCACAGTGTGATTCTAGACAAATAACAGTATCCCTTGCACTTTAGCAAAAAACATGTACTAGTCTGGAACAGGTGACATGACTGCACACATTCCACATATTTTAGAAATTCACTGTACTGTAGAAGTTTACTCATTTTGCAAATACATAAGCAATGACTGCTTTCAAACTCTACCTAAACTTAGCAACAGCATACGTTTTTAACCAGTTATATATCTGCAAACACATACAATACCCACAGGCTTCTCTCACAACAGTTCCCAAATGTACACAGACTCACAATGTGATTCTAGACAACGAAGACTATCCTTTGGACTTTAGCAAAAGACATTAACTGATCTACAAAAACTAAGGAGACAGCACACATTTCACATATTTCATTACTGCATTTCAGTGTTAAAGCCTAACTCATTTTCCAAATTCATAAGCAATGTCTATTTTCTAATTCTACCAAAACTTAGAAAAAAGAAAGGTTTTTAAACTTTTTAAACACTTTTGTGTCTGCAAACACATCAAGCAACCAAATGCTTCTTTCACAATTTGCCGAAATGCACACTGACTCACAGTGTGATTCTAGACAAATAACAGTATCCCTTGCACTTTAGCAAAAAACATTCAGAAGTCTGGAACAGGTAACATGACTGCACACATTCCACATATTTTAGGACACAGTCTCACAAACTGAATCTAGGCAAGCAAGGCTACTCCCTTGACTTTACCAAGAGAAACACATTAATCTTGTTAAAAACAAACGCACCACATACAACCCCTCACAAAAGAATAAATTACCTTTCAAATTGATTTGTAGATTAAGAAGTATGTCAGTCACACACCAGATTTTCTTATTCAGAATCTCTGTACTGTGCAGCTTTTAGCAACACCAAAAAAATGGCGAGCTTTCCCTCTCATTCTGCACACATATACATGTAAATATCAAATCACATTGCTTCCCACATTAATTCAAAAGTAGGCCTGGACGGTAGATTCCGTTCCATTCGTGGAATTTGCGGAATTTGGGTAATTTCGCGGTCCGCGGAGAACGCTAAATTGCCCAAAATTCGGAGTTTAGCGACTTCGCAAAATGTTTTGCTTGTTCGCGTTCTCAAAATGTGTGTTCACGAGATATTTCTCCCTTAGCACGCAAACAGCAATTGCGAACAGTAAAAAAGCATTGCGAACAAGCAATTCCGCGTGTTCGCGGAATTTCTGCGTGGTCGCTGAGATTTTTTACTGTTTCGCGGAGATTTACGTAACAAGGTTGCGCAAATTCCACCCACCCCTAGTCAAAAGCTAACACACATTTCTAGTGGTTACACATTTCAGCCCTTTCCAAGTGACATAGATTTGAACCCTACCCCCAATCTGTTCACTGCCTGTTACCATAGAAACAGTTCATGGAACACTCAACTAAAATCATAGGACACAAGTTCAGCACACAATGTTGCTAATCCAAGCAGCAAGTGTGCTTGACTTTTCAAAATATCAACATATTCTATGTAATGTTCCTTTCAAATACTTTTTCTTAACCAATAAGAAGCATGCTTTTATAAACCAAAAACGTACAACCTACTTTTTACACTAGAATGATATCAAACACCCAATCATTTCTTTTCTTTTTTCAAAACTGCATTTCATCCACCATTTTAGAAAAATCTCACTTCTCAAACTGCCATTTCACATACAGAGACCATCTGAGTCCATCCAGACCTCCCTTCAAGATGCTTAGAGTGTGGATTGTGGGACACAGCTATATTTTCTGGAGCCAAAGGTATGCAGAAAACAGATGCATAGACAAAAACCTAGCTTTGCCAAATGTAGACATTAAATGGATTAGACAGAGAGGGTTAAAGTGGCACCATTTGATGCCATTGGATACATCCGTTTTGCATCTCCAACACCTTGACCTCATAATTGTGCACTGTGGTGGCAATGACCTAGGCACCTTCAATGGGGTAGGTCTGGAAATGCTTAGAATGGACAGCTTTACAGAATTGATGTCACTTTTCTCCAAAACTGCCTTTGTCTATTCTAACATATGCCAAAGGCAGGAATGGAACTGGTCCAATCAATGTTGTCCACAGATTGAGAAAGCTAGGAAACATGTCAATAAATCTGTTTCTGCTTTTCTCCGAAATTATAAGATGGGGTCCATTTACCACAACAATCTGCGTTTCAATGTGGATGGCATCTATAGGAGAGATGGTGTATATTTTACAGATGAGGGTAACAGAGTCTTCCTCTTGAACTTTAGACTCTGCTTAGGTACTTACTTGTAGGTACCAACATCTCTCAATAAACACAAGGGCTCTTTTTAGAGCCACCCAAGAACTAAATACAAAAAAGCTTGATGTATATCTGAAAAATATTATACATTTTTTTTGCTTGGAGTCGCGCACCCAATGTGTCAGAATCGAGCACCCAACGCGTAGAAGTCATGCACCAAATACCCTGGAGTCATACACCCTATAAATTAGGAGTCGTGCAAAATGTTGTGTTCATCATCTCTTCAGGCCCAACATTATAAGATTTTATATCATTTATATTACACACCTGGGAAAATTGCTCAATGGGGGGGTTTATCCGGAACTACTTGTTTTAGGTGTGGCAGTGCAGAGGCGGACCTGATACATATCTTTTCGGTCTGTCCACACCTAGATAAGTTGAAGCAGGATATTGGGAATTTTTTTCAGAATGCACTATTAACAACAATAGAACTAAACCCAGCTGTTATGTTATTGGGGGTCAGTCTCGATGGACACTCAAATTGTAAAAACTTTATATTTGTAGCAATGGCGATTTTTAGATTGTTAGTGGCCTCGGCTTGGCTTGACCCTAACCCTCCTACATACCATCAATGGCTGGGTAAAGTATTATCAATTCAAAAATTGGAAACTGCTATTTACGCTAGGAAGGGAAAAAAGGGTAAGAAATTGGGTATGCAAATTTGGGGTCCTTTTATTCAGTGGAAGTTAGGAACTGAATGCTGAAAGATGAAGAATTTAATTTACTGAATATTTGAGTATTTGAATATTTATGTACGATTTTGTGTTCTATGGCTTTGTATTTTGTATATATGAATTTGTGTTCTATGATTGTGTATTCTATTGTGCCCTGCTCATGTCATAAAGAAAAAAGGGGAAAAAATTCTTTCAATAAAAATATATAAAAAAAAAAAAAGGAGTCGTGCATCCAGCGTGTGCACACCAGGGGGCCACACTGAGCGCCGCGCTGGGTGCGCAACTCCTAATTTTACTGTAAAAATCATTAATCATTAATTTCTATTATCCCCAGGCACCCCATCCCCCGGGGCTTGTATAAAACATTGGGGACCGTGGGGGGAGCCCCAATGCCCCCACGGTCCCAGCCGGCTCACCGCATCCTTCGGGAGCCAGCATTGCTTTTCCACATGGGGAGCTGCTAACATGCAGCTCCCCGTGTGGAAAAGCAATCTGATTTGAATTTTGAAAGAGAGAGCAGGTTTCCCTGCTCTCGCCTTAAAAATCCAAACCAAGTTTGCTATGGAGGGTGGAAGCCTCGGCTGCCGCCTTCCCATAGCAAACAGCAGTGTCCCGGGGTGGGCACCCTGGGACACTGCAGGAGCTGGCCCTAGGGGGTGGCAGTCCCCAGGGCCACAACAAGGCTCCAGGTGGGGGGGCCACATGGCCCCCACCAACAATATACAAAGCCCCGGGGTGGTGGTTCCCGGGGTTTGGGGGGGGGGCTTGAGTCCCACCAACTATGTATCTTGAAAGGGGGCCTTGAAGCCCACCAACCATTTATTTTGTAGCCCTGGGGGGGTGGTGGTCTCCGAGGCTGGGGCCCCCTCTTGGCCCCCATAAATTTTAATAATTTGCCCCCGGGATTTGGCCACCCCGGGGGCTAATTATGAAAGAAGCTCCGTTATATATATTTTTTTTTACGTCAGGATCCGCGCACCCTGCGTGTACTTTGCCGTTTAAAAAAAAAAAGAATTTGGGGCCCCTGGGAGTCCTTGTAGAACCCCCTAAGCCATTCTAGAGGGTCGGAGTATTTCTACCCTGCCCCCTTTATACATTTTGCACACTTATTCCAGTAACTTCTTCAGCCTCGTTTCTACCGAGGCACAAAATGGCTGCCAACAGTTCCTGGTTTCGATTGTTGACAGCCACTTGACAGCCAATTAGCATTCAGCGCGAGATCGGGACGGTGCGCTTAGGGTGCGCTCAGGATGCACGGATCCACCGCGGCAATAGATATATATGTACTTTTAAATGTCATTTTCTCAGGAACTACTGAATGGATTTACACCATTTAAGCAAAAGGCACAAGTCTGAACTAAGGACTACCTCTTTGCCAAATTTGGTGTAATTTCGTTCAGCAGTTCGGGCTGTAGTCGCGATGAACGGTTACTATGGAGAATTGTATGGGGAAAACACAACTTGGGACCCCCTTTTTTCTCGGCCCCCGCTTCACGAATCACCCCAAGACTTTCAGGTTAGGGGCGGACCGGAGCGCCCCACCAGTTTTGAAAATTTCGTCAACCGGTGCCAAAGTTATTCAAAATAGAATGTTGTGGATTTCCTGTGGAAAATCGGTCCTAACTATAACTACCTACTGGCGTAATATAAATACATACCTGTATCAGGGATAATCCTCCAAAAGGGTACCAGCAGTGCAAATATCAATACATCCTGGGTGTGCCTGGTTTGAGCACCCAAGCTATTGCTTTCTCTTCTGCGAGTTTTGCTTTCTCCTCTGGAGTATAGCTTGACTAAGTAAACATAACACATTAAAATGAAAGTTAGAGCTCACATTATATTTTCTTATTGTCTCTGTTTTTTTATTTTAGATAACACAATAAAATAAAAGAGAGTTTGTCATTATTTCAAAGTGAGCTAAATGCTTAATTAACAACCGTCTCGTACCTCCTTTAAAAAAATACTGATTCGTTAAGAGACAGCCGAAGTCAGATGATTATCACTTGGCAAATAACTTCCATATTTTTCAATTATATTGTGCTTTTATTTGAAAAGATGTGATTCTGAAAGTTACAAAAAATAATTAATTTTTTTTCCTCTGTGCAAGGTGTACAGAATCAACCATTTGTCATTAGTGCCTATATGCCTTTTTCTAAATATGCCATGAAACATAGAACTCTGTTCTTCACATTCGGTTCCTATTCGTAAATATCATGAAAAGTCAAATGCTAAATAGAATTAGATAACTGTGGTCATAAAGTGATAATATCGGACTTCCATTTCAAGGTATGAATGGGGCAGAAGGCAATATGTAATAAACCCCTGACACCAGTTCTTTCATAAGTATAAAACTAGCCCCTGATACTTCTTTTTTTTGTAATCCCATACCTTTGACGAAATGGAGCGTGGTGTGATGTATGTAACGAGAAGAAAATTACTGAACAGACCTCGACCTCTATTTATGATGTATGTTGATGACGCGTAGCATGTGCAGAACACATGCCATGCTTGTGCAGGCATAATTTCAATCTTATCTTTAGTCATGTACTCATTATTTTAAATTCTGATTGTTTTAAACATCTCAATTTCATAAAGTAACATGGTCATGTTTTCACTGTCATCACTCCTCCTGATTTTCTAATGGTAGCTTTTAGTTGCGGACTTGCTGTGTATGTATCCCTTCAATCTAATGTATTGAAACTGGTGGATTTCAAAGACGAACACTATCCCGGTCCTCAATTTTAATTATAGGCCCAATTTGATCTAGACTATACAAGGCACGGGATTTAGAAACAAACATACCCAATAGAAAGGGCTTATAGTCTTACACCTGTACTTAATCATCTATGCGTCATATTTTGTGAGACAAAAACAATAACATCCTTTCTTATAATAACCTGATCAGAATCATGAGCTCACTTAGAATTCCATACATTTTCAAAATATACTTGTTAAAGGGAAACAGTGCATCAATTCTTTGCCTAAAAAGCAATGTGAGTACTATTTTTTCATGACCAGACTGCATGTCTAGTTATCTCTCCCTGGTTGCAGACTAGGAAGAGAGTTAACTTATTCTTTCCCATTCTTCTGTTATTAAGACCAACTTTATAAGTACTAATTTTAGATATATAGTAATGTTCTCTTCTCTTGCGTTTGTTCTCCAAATTGTGGCCTCTCTTTGTGCCTGTTATATGTTCTAAAATACACCATTTAAGGTCTTTCTCACAGTCAATAATACACAAACTGGTGGTGAAGGTGGCAAGCAAAGCACACACAGGTGTCTTTTTCTGGGATACTTATTCTCAAAGTTCTGCTCACATTCTACTTTATGTGATCCCACAGCCACTGGGCTACCAACAATAACTTCAATTTATACAAAAGGAGCGTGTAAGTCATCCAAATAATAATAGCGTTCCAAACAGTGCGCTCATATATCGTCCATTCTATGTGTATCCAACCAAGAAAATCCCAAGGGAGTCTTGTTTAATTAGAAAGCTGATTCTGAATGTATTATTCAGTCCAATTTTTCAACACAAAGGTACATTATCCAATTTATCCAGCCCATTATTCAATCCAAATTTTAACACAAAGGTACATTATCCAATTTATCCAGCCAACGCTTTTCATACTACGCGGACATCTTCAGGGCTGTAAATTGAAAACAAGCCAGTCAATTATCGTTTTTCCACATACATATTCACACTTCACCATAACATACATTTTAAATCAGTCACTATGAATATATTAGTTCAGACTCCCTAAATATATCCAATCTAAAAAACAAAAAGACATGCTCATTCATGAGCTTAAAGCAATACAGTTGCTAGTTTCAAATCATAGAACCCAGTGTCCCCATTTTGACCATTATAATTGCTTCATTGATTTTACATCATATATAAAGTACACGTTTTAGACCCTGTACATTTCTTCAATTCTGCACCCTACACTGAATAATATTGTGTTACCTTCTAATATCATGATAATCATGTGACTTTAAATTCCATGTCGTGCACCCATTCTTCTTCCATTATTAGTCTTTGTTTATTGCAACTGTCTAGAATATTAGAGAAAACACCAAGGGCCCCATTAGTACATCGGGTGTATCGCCACCGCCCGCATGGCGCTCCGCCCGACATATTCCCCCGCCCGCATGTAAATTTCCCCCTGCCAAATTACTATGGCGGGGGACCCCGGCGGATGGAAAGACCATCTGCCGGTTTTCCGCCCAGTCGAAGATTCGACCGGGCGGAAAAGCTGTTAATATGGTGCTGGTGTCTTGTAGACACCGCCATCCATATTAGCATACATGCGGCAACATGCCTTTCCGTGGCAGCGTTGCCGCCACGGAAAGGCATGCGGTTCTCAGCATTGGGGTCCCGTAGCGGGCCCCCAGGGATTCTGGGGGTGGGGGTGCACATGGGGGTAACCTATGGTACCCCCTTGCTTTGACAGTACAACGTGGCAGACACTGCGCGGTGCCGGTCAAGTTGTACTGTCAAATGCACAACTTGCATTTCTGGCATTGCGGCGGGTGGTGCTTTCAATACCGCCCGCCACAGTGTCAGAAATGCGGGATTCACTCGCCAGTGTGGCGGGCACATCCTAATGGGATGTGAGGGACTGCCGCACCCTTAGCGGGCGGTCCCATTTCTTGGGGATGCCATACTAATGAGCCCCCAAGTTGCTCCAGTATATGTAATGTTAGTCCAAATTTGCTTTGCAAAACAACCCTGAGGCCACATTATCACCTATTCCCAACTTCCCATGCTCCCATGGGGCCCCCTGGGCCTGCTGTGTCTCAATAACCTCCAATCGGACCACAACTAGTATACCCACCCTTCACTACCCATTATTAGTCCTCAGGCTCAGTAGAATGATACTAAATAACTCCTTGTTTTTACACTGTGCCATATCAATTTATCTCTCTTTATGCCCTCTGTCTCTATGAACATTTCCTCAAAAACCCAGTGCACTCACCAATTACTTTCCACGCTTCCTTCTAGTGAGTCTCCAACACTGTCCTTTCGTACACCGTCATGTTCAAGCTGGTTTTTAAACAACTCTTTTATACTCCACTTTCACCAATCACTGTTCATTTAAAGTCTCCAGTGTGCTCCCTTTCTGGTCCACACATCTTTCAACAAATCCATAACCTTGTTACTTAGTAGGTTCAATCTACCTTTCACTCAATTCTCGCTAAACTCAGTCTATTTTCCATTTTGCTAATTCAAAATCTACTTCCACCAGTCAGCATTCATTCTGTTTTTCACATCAGGTTTCCTCTCTGTCCCCCTTTCCTCCAGCCAATCAAGTTCATTCTCACCTGCCCAGGGTGACACCTTCCGCCTGTCCTGCCTGACCCAAGGCATAACTTTATTACTCAGAAGGTTCAATCCGCCATTCACTGAATTCCCGCTTAATTCTGCCTAGTTTCCATTTTGCTAGTTCAAAATCTACTTCCACCAATCAGCATCCATTCTGTTTTCCGAATCAGGTTTAGTCTCTGGTCATCCCGTCCTCCAGCCAATCACGTTCATTCTAACCAGACCGAGGTGCCGCCTTCTGCCTGTCCTGCCTGACCCAAAGCGTTGCCAGCACAGTCATTCGACAATTCCAGAGCCTTCCTTTTTGAACTAATTTAGCCCGTAAGAAGGCACCACCCCTATGTAATCCGCACAGTCCGTGGCATATTCTACACAACTTTAAACACTATGGGTGCACGGTCCAATTAAAAATCCAAGATTTTATCTCTGAATTTCACGTAAATCGGCTTTATCCTTTCCTTATCTTAAACATGTATTCACCCTGTTTAAATACAGTACTTCATGATCCCCTCATCATTCCTGTTCCAGCAGTAACAAACCATCATATAGATCTTCACTTTTCAACTTGATATACTTAACCGCAAATAATCAACATAATAATCAAATAATACCCGCAGTAAAACACCACATCCATGTTTACTACTAATCCTGTAATATAACTTCTTTTTTTCTATTCAAACTGCACTCATTATCCACTTATAATTCAACACCATCCAACTACAATACCCTCTTACTTCTCAACACTGTATCAAATAACATTACCCAGCATATGCTTCCTTTTTCAATTCTTCCTAACAAGATACGAACCTCAGCAATTCCTATTCTTTCTATACGGGTACAATCACCCCCTCCCTATCACCAATATGGTGCCAGCTGGGAAAGAAACTCTGAAGGGACACTACCTGACATGCCAGTCGCCTCAATATTATTAGTCAGCCCGTTAGGGCGACAGTGATTGCTATCTGTGGTCCATTCACCCATGACTCTTCATCACTACCAGTGGCTCAAAATGTGCTCCACAATCTTTCATAGAGTAAAATGGAATGTGTTCAATATTATTTCCACTATCATCTGACATTACCTGACATCCCAGTCCCCTCATTAATACTGGTCAGTTCTATTGTGTCGTTAGAGAAATAATGATCCCTATAGCCACGGTCGATTGAACCATGACCTACCATGGTTACCAGTGGCTTAAACATGTGCTAAAAAGTCTGCATAGAAAATAATGAAACTCATTATCATTATCACTGTTCAGACCTTTCTCTACAGATCTTAATCTGCTGATCGATTTTGCCTCCTGGTCCCATATGGTGCTAGTTGGAAAAGAAACTCTGAAGGGACACTACCTGACATCCCAGTCGCCTCAATATTATTAGTCGGCCCGTTAGGGCGACAGTGATTGCTATCACTGTGGTCCATTCACCCATGACTCTTCATCACTACCAGTGGCTCAAAATGTGCCTCAGAATCTTTCATAGAGTAAAATGGAATGTGTTCAATATTATTTCCTCTATCATCTGACATTACCTGACATCCCAGTCACCTCATTAATACTGGTCAGTTCTATTGTGTCGTTAGAGAAACAATGTTCGCTATAGCCACGGTCAACCTACCATGGTTACCAGTGGCTTAAACATGTGCTAAAAATTCTGCATAGAAATTAATGAAACTCATTATCATTATCACTGTTCAGGCCTTTCTCTACAGATCTTAATCTGCTGATATATTTTGCCTCCTCTTGACGTATTTTAAGCTCCTAGTCACCCTACCTTCTGTCAGCTATGACCCTTTGAATTCCATGAAACTTGAAACCGGTCAAGGCCAGATGATTATCCTGAATATGTTGGTAAATGGGGGATCTAATATCATTCATAATGGCACGACGATGTTCATGAATACTGGCTTTCAGAGCCCTCTTGGTGCTTCCCACATACATTTTGTTGCATTCATATTTTATTACATAAAATATACCGCAACAGTTGGAATTTATGAAAACATTGATACAATACTGTTTGTTTGTATTGTATTTGAAAAATGTAATACGATTCATCCCCAAATCACAAATAATACATGAACCACAAGTATAAAAACCATCGGTTGGCTTGGCAACCAGTTAGTGGCTGGTACTTGTACACGTTCTAAATAGTTTCTTGTAATCAAGTTGCATATAGTAGAGCTTTTCCTATATGTCACTACTGGCTTGTCAGGAATAATGTCAGTTAAACCTGGGACCCCCCTCGAGAGATTCCAAATCCTGTTCAAAATCCTAAAAATCCTTTCATGCTCAGTATTATAAGTTGAAATGAAAGCGAATTTCCCCTGTGGTTCTCGCTTAGGTCTCTGCACCAATCTTTTCTCTCTTTTGATTCCCTGCAGTCATCTTTTTGCTTCATCTAGACTTGACGTAGTGTAAACCCTAGCCACTAGTCTCTTCCTCAAGTCTTGCAACCCTTTCTCAAAATTCTCCTCCTTGCTGCAGTTTCTTCTGGTTTTTATCATTTTCCCAAAGGGGCGACCTCTAATTACTGCTGGAGGATGTGCACTATCACCTCTTAAAATAATATTGGTTGCAGTATCTTTATGTAAAAATTTATTCTGGTTAGTATTACCTGCTATAAATAACTGAACATCCAAAAAATCAATATGGCAAGAGTTTTGACACATTGTGAACTTAACATTATGACTATTTGTGTTCAAATAATCCATGTATCCCTCATTTCAATGCTAGTTCCTCTCCAGATCATCAAAATGTCATCAAGGAACCTTCCACAAAATAGGATCAGGTCCATCCATATACTTGTATTCTTTGACCAGGCATGCTCCCTCTCAAACTACCCCATGAAGAGGTTGGCATTAGAGGGAGCGAACCTGAATCCCATTGCTGTACCCTGATTGGATAAAACCACGCCCTTCAAACTGGGAAAAATTATTCTTGAGCATTAAATCACTCATTTCCAAAATCATATTTGAATGTTCCTGCAAACTCACACACCACCCTCCTAAAAAAGTGACATAGGGCTAGCTTTCCCTTATCATTTTCAATTCAGGTGTACAAGCCCACCACATCTAGTGTCACAAAACGCATGTCCTTATCCCAAACCACAACTTGCAATTTATTAAGGACAGCCATCATATCCCTGATATAAGAGGGTAGATTAACCACAAAAGGTTTAAGAAACAAATCCACAAATTCTTATAGGTGTTCTGTGAGACTAACAATGCTTGAGACAATAGGTCTCGCTGGGAGGTTTTGTAAAGATTTATGAATCGTGGGAGGTGTATAAATGAAAAGGAATCTAGGACTGGTGTAATTTAAATATTTAAATTTCTTCTCATACAGTAACCCCAACTCTTTCCAAGTGTATAAGCTTTCTGCAATCCACCTGCCAGCTTCATTGGTGGGGTTGCTACTCAACTTTCCATAGCAGGTACTGTCACTGAGTTGTCTCATGATTTCACAACAGTAATTAGTTCTTCTCATCACGACAATGTTCCCCTCCTTGTCAGCCTCTCTTATCACTATATTTTGATCACCTTTCAGATTAGAAAGAGCAATCCGCTCCTCTCACGAGATATTAGCCCTTCTAGTGTTACATCCAGTCTTACCAAAGCCCTGATCCTCCAAATTTTGTGATTCTTCTACTGTTCTTTTAACAAAAAGATCTATTGCTGCGAACTGGTGTCCTTGTATGAACTTAGAAGGGGGCCCAGGCTACTAGTAAATCCGTAATCCTTTTGGACATTCAACGTAGATGATACATTTTCTACTCTTTTATGAAATATCTGTTTCTCATAAATCTGCTGTAAAGTGTACAGAGATTATCATTTTTCAATAATATTGGGACATATCCATATGCATATAATGTAGTTATTTATTTTCACTTGCAGTCCTTTATCACAGTTTGACATTCATGGTCTATTTACAGAAACCACAGGGTCCACACTTGCCTGTGAGGTTACTCATCACTCCTATATATTGTGGTTAGCACTTCACAGAGCTATACCATTGCATGGCAATTGTAGCCTCATTAAAAAACCTGAGACTTGTGATTTATGGGAATCCCACAGTCATAGTCAGTGGTATCATTTTGAGCCAGAGTTTGTTTTGAAAGGCACTGAACACAGAATGATACATTTCTACATACAAACATGATGAAGCAAAGCCTATTCTGAAAATTCAAGAACTTGCCTACTATTAAATGTTTCTTTATAACTATACCCTAATATAAATTACATCACCAACTTGCTCCACGTTCTGTGACCTGTGAGACAAGCGTCAGAAGAAGAGAGAACGCTTTCAGTTGTCACCAGCAACTTTATGCAGGTCGCACACAGTCTGTTTAATATCAACCACTGCTGCACATTTTCCAATTGACTTCACCACGGACTATCCATTAGAGTCCATCCACTGACTACATAAATTAGGAGAAGCTAATCAACAGTGTTGTTGTCCACTTCTACCCCATTATGCCCTAGAAGAGAAAACATGATTTTTTCCTAATAGAGAGGACTAGATCCCTGTATGAAAGCTCTATGGTCCTGAAGAGAAACCCTCAAACACGGGTTCGAAAGGCATCGACCTTTTCTGTTTACCAAACAAGTGTATCAAAGAGTCTTTTTATGCTCCCCGTTGGAATCATTTTCTGAATTTGTATATATTTTCACATCGTTGGAAGGGATAGCAGTAAAATTGTTGTTACCTTTACACTGTTTGGGCTTGCCCAAAAATATCTTGTTGATATTAGCCCAAATTCATTTTGGCACCATTGACATGGGCAAGATTTAACCCCTCCCATGCTCGTGACGGAACCGTTCCATCACGAGCCTCGGGTGGGCTGTGCTGGTGACGGAACGGTTCCGTCACGGCCCGCTCGCCGCGCCTGCGCGGCGCAAATTCCGCACCTGCGCTGATGTTCTAATGGGCGGGCGGGTCCGTGACGGAACCGTTCCGTCACAAGCACAGCTCACCCGAGGGCCGTGACGGAGCGGTTCCGTCACGAGCACGGGACCGCTGCGCGACCCCGCCTCCCCCTTAGCGCTGCGGCGGAATAGTCAGTTCCTCTCTCTCCACTGGGTTTGGAGCCTGCTTGACTAGAGAGACCAAAGGGAGGCAGGTCTAGGTGTGTGCTTCATCTGCCGGGTACAAGGAAGTTATCAGTTGAAGCTCAGGAAGGAGTTGGGCACAGCACCCAGACCACCCTGTCAAGGGAGACGACCCCTTTCCACACACTAAATCATTTGTCCAAAGTCTGGGATCAATACACATTTCACCATAGGGTAGCCATCAGGGATCGGGTGACAGATAGACCTTGGAAGAAAACCCATTTAGTTTTGGCAAGGAAAAGACAACCTTCCAAAAGTGCCATTTTAAAAATAGTAATCCAAAATCTGCTTGACCATTGAGTTGAAGTTTAAATTACTATTAAATAAGTCCTTCAAAAATGTTTCAATCTATTCCCAAACTGAATTGAGCAGTTATTAAATGTAACAGTGTAAACCAGTGTTCAGGTATGGAACAGTCAGTCTTGTCACAGTAAAAAGTGACTTTGTTTTTTTTTACTGTGAGGTCATGTAATACAATAAATATACACATCCTCATTTTAAACACCATACACCCTCCCCCATGGACCTTTAAGTCCTTCCTTAGAGTTCACTTACAAGTATTAAAAAGGGAGTGTTAGGTCTAGCAAAGAGTTTATTTTTCCAAGTTGAAGTGGCACTTTCAAATTTGAATACCTGGACTGCAGTGGCCAGCCTGGAGATGAGGTTCCGTGATTTTCGACTTCGCTTCGTAGTCAGCTGCCATTTTGTGACAGCCGCCATTTTGTGTTGCCCTCACTCAGGCGACACGGCGAACATAGTGTTTTTGCCTTTTCAGCTGCTCGCCTCTCCTGGTAAAAAGTAACCCTTTGTCCTTGGTGTCAGGGACTGGCCGAGTTAGTTAATCCATGTCTAGACTGATTGATCCTTGTCTTAGTTTTCTGTTTGGGTCCCACCATTCTTCCTTTATTTTATCTTGTTTAACTGGCCTTCACTATTCTCTCTGTGTATTCTCTTGTTACACAACTGTTCTTTCAGGCTCGCAAATACGTCCGGCCACCTATTACAAGCACTAGCATTGATTAACTTGAAGGGAGGGGAGAACACGGGGTCTGAAAGAAGTGCGTGCACAAGATACTCGATAGCTTGTTTTCGAACTTTTCTCATTTGTCAGTTTTGTATGTTTTGGGAGTGGGCATTGTAAATATGTATGGTATAAAAGACTGTTCGCCACGGAATGAAGTGGCAGTCTCCTAAGAATCTACTTTCTGTAACTTCTTGGACAACTCTGCTTAGCTGCAGCTAATAAACCTGATTTTCCACGCCTAACGGAGTGTCTCGTGTCTCTGTCTGATAAGGCAGGTGAAGCCGGAGATCTCAGGCGTGCCCTGCGCCGCTAGGCCCATAAGGCCCGGTTCTACAGAGTCATGTTTACAGTGCTACTTCAGTGGGTGGCACAATGTTCACAGCCCACTTTAGTTGTTACCATTTACTAGGGATTTACAAACATATTAAATGTGTCAATCAAGCGTATATCAATTGCAAAATGCTAGAAAGGGAGATCACATACTCTACCACTGTTCGTTTCTAAAACATCTACTTGCAAATAGTTGTTATTGGACAGACACATGAGAAATGAAACTTAATACAATGGACAGTTCTGCACATTCATAATAATGTACATAGCAATGGAGATTTAGCGCATTTACCTTCAAACTGATTCAAACAAATCCCCTTGGCTAAGAATGCTAGAGAAATGATATTTTTGCACATACAAATGAAATTAAATGATTGTGCACAACATTTAAACATGCAATTCAGTAATGTAGCTCAGTGGACAACTTACAAAGTGTGGAATTGAGAATCTGAAATAGGGTGTTTCTAAAAAGTAAGAAATTAATTATTAGTCAAGAGGATGTGAGTCCTACCAAAGAAACAAGTTCCAAAATCCAGTAAGGTCAAACACATAGTTTCTGTAATTTAAAGATGGATTTATCAATGGCTCAGAGCAGAGAGGTTTAACTTGGGAAAATGTGCAATTATTTAGCAACACTAAAAGAATCAAAAAGGATAAACACAATACAATGGAAATGTCAGAAGCAATTAAAAATTATTAAAAGGTAAAAGTATGAGTCGAAAAGCACCAGGAAAAAGTAAAGCACCAATCAGAAATTACTGTTCGTGGTTAACCGGGACTCAGGCACTATTTCAGGCCGACTGTGATGGAGTGCAGGTTGGATTCAACAAACAGGTGCTACTAGTCAAAGTTTTTATCTTTTGACTTAGGGGTGATTTAAAATGTGACCAAAGGGGTACACCATTGCAACAGCAATGGAGTGCCTTCTCCACCAAACTCAAGGCCCGCCTGATTTAAAGATGGGCAGACCATAAGTATGTCGACAATGGAGCTGTTGGACCTGGCTCTTTTTGTAGGGTGAACCCCAGCTTTTGCCTTCAGTTGCTGATCCTGTTGTTCTTGGCATTAGGACTCCATGCACATTTGCATGCTAACCAGTGGTAAAGTGCTTGTGCTCTCTCACTATAACATGGTACAAGTGGCATATGGGTAATTGGTACATTTGTTTACTTGCAATTCCATAGTAAATGGTACTACATGTGCCCAGGGCCTGTAAACTAAATGCTAATAGAGGGCAGCAGCACTCATTGTGCCACAAAATATAGTAGCCTTTTTAAAACATGTCTCTGGCCTGCCATCTCAGCCTGCAGTTACGTTTTAAACTGACATTTTGACCTGGAAAAATAAACATTTTGGCCTAAACCTTCCTTCTTAATATGTATACGTCACCCATAAGGTAGGCCCTAAAGGCTCAGAGGGCAGGGGGCACTGTATCTCAAAAAGTGGGGCATGTGTACTGTGAGACGTTGGCTTGGTATATGCTGTCCACTAATTAAAGTGGGCACCCAGTACCAGTCAAAACAACCCTTATAGTGAATTAGGAGGTCAAAGATAACCTTAGAAATCTCCATAGGGATCTACGGCAGCTCCCGCTTTAGACCTTTGTACCCGGCTCCCCTAGGATAGGAACTATGTTACTACAGTATCCACGGGTGGGGTGGCTCTCCAACCTCCTAACTTCCATGGGGTTTCTTCGAAGTCCACTTAGAAGGGTCCTTAAACTTTAAAACTGCAGCTGCGACTCTCCCATAGAATTGTACGGCACACGCTGTCATGTTCCCACACTGCACCCGTCATTCATGGCGTCCCTACTTACTCACCTTTGGGGGTTCCTTCGGGTCGTAGCGATTCTACATCCTCTAGAAACTTTCTTCAATCGAGTCGTGTTTCTTATGTCACTATTGTAGCATATAGTCTGGTTTCCCTCTGGCTCCCACTGTGTATTAGTGCTATTTACTATTGTTGCTGTGCTACATTATTGTGTGCTTTGTGATTACCTGCGTATCACAGATAGTTTATCGTGCTTAGAGTGTGTTATATTAATAAATACATATTTTTATAACAACTGTGTGGTTCTCCTTTCATTTAACCAATACTATAAAGCTGCATTCTGGGAAAACAAGCTGCTTAACATTCATTCAAGACTAAGCCTGAAGGCTGCTGTCCACAGCTACCACTTGGATAGCTTTATAAGGTTACCTTTGACCTCTTAAAGCACCATAAGGGTTGTTTGGACTGGTACAGGGTGCCCACTTTAATTAGTGGACTGCATATACCAGGCCAGCTTCTCACATTGGTGTGCAGCGTTTCGGATTCAAGCCTGCATTGTTTTACCAGATAAATCTTTCTATTGATTAACTGAAAACCACTAAGTACTCGGTACATATGATACTAACTTAGGATAAGTAAGTTCTACTGCACTTAGGGTTGGGTAGGTCAAGGGTCTACCACACCCTTTCTCCAACCTCAGAGAGTTTAAGGCCCGATTCACAGAACTAACTTAAGACAAAATACTAAACCTACTACCATTTTGGTATTCACAGAAGGCACTTACTCATTTCGGTATTCACAGAAGTTAGGAGTCCTTACTTTAGGACTCCTAAATGCCTTCTGTGACTACCGAAAGTCTTAAAGTTAGGATTTTTCTCAGTTTAGGAGTAGTAAAGTTAGGACTCCTTACTTTAGGACTCCTAAATGCCTTCTGTGAATACCGAAAGTCTTAAAGTTAGGATTTTTCTCATTTTAGGAGTAGTAAAGATAGGGCTCCTTAATGCCTTCCGTGAATACCGCAAGTCTTAAAGTTCGGATTTTTCTCAGTTTAGGAGTAGTAAAGTTAGGACCTATTACCCATAGGAAATCTGCAACATTCCATTGCCAATAACTTCGGTGTCGATTGATGAATCTTCTCGAAATTTTCCAAATCTTTGGCCAGCTCAGTTCCGCTCCTTCCCTGAAAGTTTGGGGGTGATTCACCAAGCGGGGGCTAAGAAAAAAGGGGGTCCTAAAATGTGTTTTCCCCATGCAATTTCCCATATGACCTTTAGCCACGGCTACAGCCCGAACGACTGAACGGAATTGCGCCATTTTTGGCAAAGAGGTAGTCCTCAGTTCAGACTTGTGCCTTTTGCTTAAATGGTGTTAATCTGTTCAGTAGTTCCTGAGAAAATTACGGTTAAAGTAATTTATATATCTATGGGCGCGGTGGATCCGCGGATTGTGCGAGGATTGCCATCGTAGCTTAAGCGCACCGTCCTGATCACGTGCTCAATGCTAATTGGCTGTCAAGTGGTTGTCAACATTCAAAACTAGAAACTGTTGGCAGCCATTTTATGCCTCGGTAGAAGCGAGGCTGAAGAAGTCTGTGAAATATGTGTGCAAAACGCAAAAAGGGTGCAGGGTAGATACACTGTGAACCCCAAGCCAAAAAACAATTGGTTTAAAAAAAAAATCGCGGGATGCGCGTAGGTTCCACGCATTTTGCTGGTGAAAAATAAAAAAAGAAGCGCTTTAAAGGTATTAGCCCCCAGGGGGACCAAATCCCGGGGGCATTTAAAAAAAATAGTATGGTGGGGTCCCAATCCCCTCCACACTGCCCCGGGGACCACCACCCCCAGGGCTGTAACTTAATATATGTGGGGGGCTCATGGTGCCCCCTCGCAGCCCCAGGGACAACCCCCTGGGGCTTAAAAATGGTGTGGGGTTCTTAGGCCCCCAGCCTTGGGGCCCGCCACCCCTCGGGGCTTAAAAACATTAATTGAGGGGGCTCTGAGGTCCCACGAGCCCAGGGGAACGTCACCCCCGGGCTTTTTCAAAATGGGGAGGGGGGCCGTGTGGCCCACTTCTTGGAGCCCCAGATGGCCTTGGGAACCGCCACCCCCCAGGGCTGGCTCCTGCAGTGTCCCGGAGTGCCCACCCCGGGACACTGCTGTTTGCAATGGCCCCTGGTGTGCACGCGTTGGATGCACGACTTATAATCTGTATGGTGCGCAACTCTAGCATGTGCGGTGCACGACTTGCACGCTTTGGCTGCACGACTTTGACGCGTTGGGTACGCGAGTCCTAGCCAAAAAACAAATAATATTTTTCAAATATACATCAAGCTTATGTGTTTAGTTGCTAGGTGGCTCTAAAAAGAACCCATGTGTTTATTGAGAGATTTTAGTACCTACAAGTAAGTACCGATGCAGAGTATACATTTCAAGAGGAAGATTCTATTCCCCTCATCTGTAAAATGTACACAATCTCTCCTATAGATGCCATGCATATTGAAATGCACATTGTTGTGGTAAATGGACCCCATTCTATAGTCTTGGAGAAAAGTAGAAACAGATTTATTCACATGTTTCCTCGACAAAGGCAGTTTGGGGGGAAAGTGACATCAGTTCTCCAGAGGTGTCCAAAGTGCATAGGTCATTGCCACCACAGTGCACAATTATGAGGTCAGGGTGTTGGAGATGCAAAAAGGATTCAACCAGTGGCATCAATTTGTACCACTTTAACCCTCTCTGTCCAATCCATGTAATGTCTACATTTGGTAAACCTAGGTCTTTGTGAATTATTTTGTGTTCTGCATACCTTGGGCTCCAGAAAATATAGCTGTGTCCCACAATCCACACTCTAAGCATCTTGAAGGGAAGTCTGGATGTACTCAGATGGTGTCTGTAAATGAAGTGGCAGTTTGAAAACTATGATTTTTCTAAAATGGTGGATAACATGCAGTGTTGAAAAAAGAAAAGAAATCATTGGTTGTTTGACAACATTCTACACTGAAAACTAGGGTGCATGTTTCTGTTTTTTTAAAAGCATGATTCTTATTGGTTAACAAAAAGTGATTGAAAAGAACATTACATAGGATGAGCTGGTATATTGAGAAGTCAAGCACACTTGCTGTTTTGATTACCAACATTGTGTGATGAACCTTTGTCCTGTGTGCTTAGTTAAGTGTTCCATGAAGTGTTTCTATGATAACAGGCAGAAGGCAGAATGCGGATAGGGTTGACATTTATGTCATTTGGAAAGGATTGAAATGTGTTACCAATAGAAATGTGTGTTTGCTTTTGAATTAATGAGGGAAGCAATGTGATTTGATGTGAAGGTGTATATGTGTTAAAAATGAGAGGGAAAACTGTGCCATTCTTTGGTTCTGGTGAGAGGTGTTCAAAACAGAGATTCTGTATAAGAAAATCTGCTGTGTGAGTGATATACTTCTTATTCTACAAAACAATTTGAAAGGTGAGTTATTAATTTGTGACGGAATGTATGTGGTGCATTTTGATTTTTATCAGACTAATGTGTTTGTCCTGCTAAAGTGCTGGAAATACTTTTTTCTCTAGAATTTTATTGTGAGTGTGTGTGTATTTAAAAAGCATTCTGAGATAAGCATTTGTGTATTTTATGTGCTTGCAGACAGATAACTATGCTGTTGTCATGTTTTGGTAGAATTAGAAACCAGTTATTTTTTTATTTCTTTGCAAAAACCAAAAAGGCAGCACTCATTCTAGACTAAGAAATGTGTTTAGGTAAAATGCAATGGATAGTGTTGGTTGTCTAGATTCTCACTGTGAGTGTTGTGTACATTTAGGAATCATTCTGATAGCAGCACTCTATACTAATGTGTAGTAGAAAATGCAAGGGGTAGGGTTGCTTGAGTAGAATCACACAGTGAGTCTGTGCATTTAGGAATCACTCTGAGAGAAGCATTTTCGTAGTTCATGTGTTTCCCGACATGTAATTGGTTAGAAACGTATTGTGTTCTCACATTTTGGTAGAATTAGAAAATAGTCATTGATTATGTGTTTCCAAAATGAGTTTAGTATTAATAGTAAAATGCAGTGCTGAAATATATGGAATGCATGCTTGATGTTTTTGCAGACAAATAAGTACATGTAGTCTTGCAGTGACACTATTCCCAGTATTGTTTCCTATACTACCCAAATACCACTGCAGTACTGTAAACTTTTAATCTACCTCCAGCACGACCACCTACACTACTCATTCACTACTTTACTACTGTAAACCTTAAATCTACCCCAGCACAATTTCCTGCAGTAACCAAACACCACTTTATTTCCTAGAACACTATCCTAACTCGACCTCTTACACTACACAAGTACCACCACTACCTTAAACTCTAAAGCGCTATCCCTAGCATGATCCCCTACAGTACATAAACACCACTGCACTATGCTGGAACACTACCCCAGAATGACTCCCTATACTATCTAAACACCTTTTTACTACCCTAAAGCTTAGATCTATCACAGCAGGACCCCTTACACTACCGAAAGAGCACCATACTATCCTACTGCTGTATTTACAATAAATATTGTTATTTGTCTAGAATCACACTGTGAGTCAGTGTCCATTTGGGGAAATTGAGAGACAATGATTTGGTTGCTTTATGTGTTTGCAAACATATAAATACATGTACTCTTGCAGTGACACTATCCCTAGCACGGTTCTTTATACTATACAAATAGCAGTGCACTACCCTAAACCCTTATTCTACCTCCAGCATGATCACTTACACTACCCATTCACTACTGCAGTACCCTAAACCCTAAAACACTACTCCAGCACAACTGCCTTCACTACTTAAACACATTGTACTACCTTAAACCTTAAATGTACCCCAGTACAACCTCCTACACTACCCAAACACCATTGTACTTTCCTAGAACAGTACCCTACTACGAGCAACTACACTACACAAACACCACTGCACTACCTTAAATCCTAAAACACTATCCCTAGCATGACCCCGTACAGCACATACACATCACTGCACTATAATAGAACACTACCCCAGCATGACTCCCTACACTACTTACATACCATTTCATTACCCTAAAGCTTAAATCTATCGCAGCGGTACTCCTTACACTACTCAAACACCACTATACTACCCTACTACTGCATTTATAAGAAATATTGTTATTTGTCTAGAATCACACTGTGAGTCAGTGTCCATTTGGGGAAATTGAGAGACATTGATTTGGTTGGTTTATGTGTTAGCAGACATAGAAGTACATGTACTCTTGCAGTGACACTATCCCTAGCATGATTCCCTATATTACACAAAGAGCAGTGCACTACCCTAAACCCTTAATCTAACTCCAGCACGATCACCTACACTACACATTCACTACTACAGTACCCTAAAACATAAAAAACTACTCCAGCACAACTGCCTACACTACTCAAACACTATTGCACTGCCCTAAACCTTAAATGTACTCCAGTACAACCTCCTACACTACCCAAACACCACTGCACTACCCTAGAACACTACCCCAGAACTACCCCCTACACTACACAAACACCACTGTACTACCCAGAACAGTACTCCACAATGATCCCCTACCCTACACAAACACCACTGCAGTACTGTAAACTCTAAATCTGTACTGTTGGTAAATGATAGTGACAGTTTATGTACCCTGTAGTAATCTATTTACTAAAGTGAAAGTGAACCAATTATGAATTCACTCAGTGTCTCTTCTTATAGTATTGTGATCATTTTCTTAATATGCATGTACTTATAAAGTGCCTCAGGTTTTAGTTTTATGGAGTGCTTCAAAGTGGTATGTACTATGTATGTACTGCTGTTACCAACTTCACAGTTGTGCTTCACGCCTAAAATTTCTTAGTTAGAATTTATATGGAATGTATTTGTATAGTAATAAAAATGTATAATTTTAAAGTTATTAATAAATATTTATTTATGAATATTTTTTACAGATACTGTTTATCATCATTAAAAAAAAGTTATCATGCCAGAGAAAAAAAGAAGAAAAGCTCAGAAGAAGGATACTTACTTGAAAAAGAGTCAACCACAAGTATAGGAAGTCCAACATAATGTGTCTAAAAAGAGAAACAATTCTGGTAAGACCACAAGGGATTTCATTAAAAATATTACTAGATTGAGAAAAAAAAATGAAAATGTGCAAAGCAGTGAAAATGTTCCAAACACAAAAAAGTGCAAAGATTAGACAAGGAAAAAAAGGCAATGTACATACAAAGGATACAACTTATAGTAAAAGAAGTACATAATATAAAGAAATCCGCAAAAAAATATTTTACAACAGAGTAGTGCATAATTTACTGAAGCATACAAAGAAATGTGAAAAGAGAACACTATTTTATAAAAAGAAGAAGCATATCGAATCCATTGTTGAAAAGGCTGTTGAAGTAAAGAGGAAATTATTCATTTTAGTATTAAAGAGAATTCGATCACTAGATACACCAATCCATTTAAGGAAGGCCAAAAGTAAGAGGAAAAAGTAATTAACAAAAGTAATTTTTGTGATATTTCCTTAGGGCAATGGAAACACAGTTCAAGTTCTGAGCCTTTTTTTAATGAAGAGAGTTATTTACAGAGCAATAATTTGTTGCATGCAGTTGACACCAGTGGTCAATCTTATGAGGTTAGAAATGGTTGTCCAATTGAGAAAGAGCGAATGGTTCTGTGATAGCTGATGAAGTTCCAGGCAGATGTCCTAAAGCCCCAGTGTACACTTGGGATTGTAGTAGTAGTTGTAGTTTACGACAAGAATCTATTGATAAATTACGCAATTTCTTACAAGCAAATTGTAAAAACAGTGTTAAACAAAAGATTAAGGTGTTGCAAGGACTAGACCCTTGCAGAGTGAGAAAACAATCTGGTTTGCAAGGTCATTCTCTGGCTTGTCTTTCTAGGAAAGTGTGTCAAAGTGTTTTTCACCATTTCAGGATGTTGGCAATACATCATACTCAAATGCGGAAGTTAGTGAGAAGATTGTATTATGCAAAAAATCCAGCACTAAAGTTAAATTAGGTGAACAGTGCTCTTTTGCATGGGTCAGTATCAGATGTGAAAAAGGTTTGTGATGATATTGAGTTTTGTTACTTTGGTCCTGAAGAAGAGAGTGAAGGCACTCAGACATTAATAGAAGAAAATGTTGTAGAGAATGTTGAACATAGTTGTACAAAACATTTTGAAAGTGAAATTATAAAGTTTAAGGTGATTTCAGGTGAAAGGCCAATTTTTTCTTGTATTTGTTGTCGCCGATCACTACAAAAATCAGACTAGGAGTATTGATCTGTATTTAAAAAGTGAAAAAGAAAATAATGACACGTGGAAAGAATTTGTAACTTATTTGTAGGTAGAGGATTGTTTTGATTTGGGTTCTGATCAGCAAATTTGAAAATATTGTAATACCAAATTAGATGAGAATAAAATGCCCACTAGAGCTGTTCATATTAATCTAGAGTTGATTGTTTTTCCTCCAGAAATGATAGATTTAAATACGTATGAGTCTATTCTCATTTAATGTGTGCACCCGTTTTAGGCTATTGTTCGTGAGGAGTCCAAAACAGGTAGATTGCCTCCTTCAGATTTACAAAGAGGATTAAAAGGAAGAGTTGTGTATTCACAATTAGACTTAAAGAAAAATATTGAAACGATTTGTGCAGAGAGTGTAGAAAGTGAACTACTAGTTCTCCTTGTTAATGGTGTGCCGACTAAGGGCTCGATTAGGATAGCGGACGGACCAGCATCCGTCCGCCACCCCCGAGGTGGAAGGACCGTCCTCAGGGGCTGCGGCGTTCCATCCCTCGGAGTTAGGATGTGACCGCCACCCTGGTGGTCACATCCCCTATATTTAACCTTGCGGCAGATGCTGCTTCAAGCAGCACCCGCCGCAAGGTTAAATGTGCATGTTTTCATTTGCATGCAAGAAGCGGCAGGCACCGCGTGGTGCCTGCCGCTTCGTGCATGCAAAGGCAGGGGGGTACCATAGGTACCCCCATGTGCACCCCCCAACACCCCTGGGGGCCCGCAACGGGCCCCCATACTCACAACACCACATGCTTTTCTACGGCGGAAAACCTGCCATGGAAAAGCATGTCTACGCCGGCATCCTAATATGGCTGGCGCTGTCTGATAGACACCACTGCCATATTAGAGCTTTTCCACCACGGTCGGAAGGCGACCGCGGCGGAAAAGCGGCGGACGGAAACATGACCCCCCCCAGCCATCCTAATCTGGCGGGGGGTCTTTTCTGTGTCCGCAGCGGTGAATCCGCACCCTCCGAGCCGGCGGTGGCTTCCGCCGGCCCGCAGGATGCAGATTCACCGCGATCCTAATCGGGCCCTAAGAATACGAAAATCTGGCAGGAGTTAGTGGATGTTAGGAAAGTGCAAAAGGCAACATTACATACTATTATAATGTTTATATGGGAGAAGAAGATATAGTTTTAGAAGAAGATACTTAAACGGCAAGTGGACAAATTGAAAAAGCGGATATTTTAAAAAGTGAAGAAATCTATGAACATCACAGTGTGCATCCACTTCATTCAAAAGAAGTACACTATTAATTTGTTCCAAATGAAAAAAGCAAAAGGAACTCCCATGAGTGTATGGCAAGTAAGCATGGGCGGATCTAGCGGATCTCGCGTACGCGAAATTGCGGATTTACGGATTTGCAATCCGCGAAGATACGCAAACTCTAGCGGATTTGCGGATTTTCCCGTTTTTTGTGTTGGCGCGCGTTCGCGACGATTTTGGGACAATTTCGCAATTGCGAACTTACTTTTCGGCATGCAACGGCCGCGACTATGTTGTTTCTACGTCTGGTTTATCATCACAGGTTCACAGCACCCTCTGCTTCACCACTGCCACCCTCTGGGACACCCATGCCACCCTCTGGTACATCCTCACTGCCACCCATTAGGTTTGTTTATCACTGTAGTTTATGGGGGGTGAAAAAAGCAAGCACACCTCCCCTACTTCAACTGCCATGAATTAATTGGGGGTTGATTAATGTGTCAGTTATTTAGAAAGTTCCAGTCTGGCTGGCACCTGCTTCCTTCCTTATCTGTAATTTGCTTTCTGTTGCAGTGAATTTTTTTTTCACAGGACCTTTATGGTCTACTTGTAGCTATTCTATGAGCCTGCTGTTTGGGTCATAGCATGGTCATAGAATAGTTGCAAACTCTGGAGGGGCCCCTCAGGAAGCACTACAGTGAATGTTACAAATGTTAAGTTTGAACTTTTGCACCTGCTCATTGCTTTCAGTTTAGCAAAAACCGTTTTTTCTGCAATTTCGCGCGTTTTTTGGGGCGCGAATCCGTGCGAGATCGATTTCGGGAGCCGCGAATGCTTGCGAATACACTTTTTTTTTTTTGCGACGTGTATGTTCGCGGGCTTTTGCGCGTGTTCGCGAGGCGCTTGTAGCTATACGTTTGCCAAGTTACCCTAGCGGTCGTACACGGGCGCGGCCATCTTGTTTGCGTGACGTAATTCCGTTTCCGGCCGCTATGTGTAATCTCGCAAACTGTGCTGCTCGCTAGTACAATTTCGCGCGTGCTCGCGAGGAAAATCTCGCGCGAACTTACCCACGCGGTTGTGAACGGGCGCGGCCATCTTGTTTCTCATTCATTGCTATGGTTCTGGGCATGCTTTCTGTATCCTCTCTGAATCTCTGCCATCCTTTGCTTGTTTGAAGTTTATTTAATCTATTTTACTTATTATCTATCCCTCTATTTTTCTAGCTGTATATTTTTGTGTTTTCTGCTACTTTTAGTTACTTTTAAACTACTTTTTTAAACTCTTTTCTTTTCTTCTTCACTATTCTATTTCTTCTTTATCATTTAAGTTTATTTCTGCCCAGACCATGGTAAAGGGAGCCGGGAAGCACCCTGAGAAGGGGAAGGGTCCCGCACCCCGTGCCCGGCTCCCGTGCGGGCGTTTGAGGGGGGAGCAAGTGGTGCCGCGGGAGATCTTCAGCGCGGAGGAAGTGGCGGCACTCATCTTCCACGTCCAGCGCCGCCTCCCCAAGACGATCCTGGGAGGCGGCAAGATCGCGACTGGCTATGGCATCCGGGAGCACCGGAAGCGGTGGGAGAAGGTGTGCCGGGCCATGTATAAGCTCTCTGGGGTCCGGCGCACATATAACCAGGCCACCCACCGCTGGACCGATGTCATGGACCGGGAACGGGACTTGCTGGACGCGCTCGGCGTAGAGGTCCCCGGGCTTGGTGAGTAGTAGTAGCTATTCATCACTACTCTGTTTTATCCGGCTCTGTTATTTGCAAATCTTTGTTCTTTACCAAGAGCAATAATGCTGCCGATTACATTGTAGATAAATTATATTTCAAAATCTTCTATGCATTTCAGGTGCACTGCTCTCCTTCTCAGTAGCCTTGCTTGCTACTATGCTTATTTGTTTTGTACATTGTGTTCATTTCATTGGCCTGAGAAATTATGTATGAGTGTAGTGTAAAGATAAGAACTGCGTAATGCTAGACACTAAGGGTCATATTTTCAATTAACGGCGCATCCCTGCAAAGTAGCAGGGATGCGGCAGTAATTGTGTGCCATGCCACCACCACCACCCATTGGCCCAAAACGTCACAGAAGCCTTACGCATCTGTGCCGTAAAGGCGGCACATTGCTGGAGTTGCGTGCCAACGATGGCGCAGCTCCAGCAATGCTCTGGGGTACCCTATCTCCCCAATGCTGCATCAAGCCGTACGTCGGCTTCAAGCGCGCAGGGTTTGACTCATGCATCATTGTCTTAAAAGTGACTGATTGACATCTTGTAGATTTCCCTCAGCCACTTTTAGGATTCGTCCCTGCGCAGGTACGCCCTCCCTTGCGCCGGAACGCCCCCTGATGGCGCAGGGCTTTACAACGTGATGCATCGCCCATAATTTCTTTTTTTTTAATATATACGCCGCACCAACACCATGGCGAGTCTTTTGTTCTGCCGCAGCGTCACAAAAGTCACGCAACAATGGAGGAAAATGAGCCGCAAGGGACTTCTAAATCAGCCCCAACAGACTGAAGTCCACTCCTTCCTTTAGACACATAGCTATAAGAAGAAATAGTGGTGGTGGTGGGTGGATTGATAGTTTGAGTATTCACTGATCTGCAAGCAGGATGGACTTTGTCTGTCACTTCGCGTGCTGCGGACTGCTGCCTGCAGTGCCAGGCCTAGGCAAACCTCTTTAGTAGTCTGTTTATTGAGTTACATAGGAACTTTCTAAGTCAACGTTCCGCAAATCAGGCAATACGAATAACGTAGTATACCACATGAGATAGATCCCGTGGAATAGTTGTCTATCTATTTGCTATTTCTCCAAAAAATGTTGTTATTGTTCTTTTGAAATGTTTGATTTGGTTGACAAATCTCATCCATGTTTTCTGGTCTTTCTTTCTTTCATGTTGTACATCAGCTCCCCCCAAGGGCAAGAGGACACAGGAGGAGGAGGGTGCTCAGGATGCAGGCCAGGATCGGGCAGGCGAGGGCTCCTTTTCTGGCCCCAGTAAGTTTTAATTGTAATAAAGAGTACCTATTTTTTCCTAGCGTTCCTCATTCGATTTTTTCTAAATTGTCTTTGATCTTCTTGTAGACTGGATATAAATTCTTATCCTGGCTCTAATATGACTCCCTGTGGTATTACTAGATTATTCTTATTAGTCTGTCTGTGTAGCTAACTAAGATTGGACATTTGGCAATTCCATTGGACTCCCATTCTATTCAGCAATAGCTCTATGCACTGTCTCCTTACTGACTAGATAGTGTGGCAGAGTCATTCAGCTCCCGAAGTCACCGATTAGTGATCCCCAATGATCTCTAGATTATCGTACGCAGGACAAGAGAGTACGGAGTCACAGCACAGTCAAGAAGTGTCAGAGGCACTCATGCTTGCAAAAATTCCAAAACCTTTAGCTCATCCACTCTAGTCTGGAGGACCAAAAACCACAGAGTCTATTTAAGTTTAAAAGCTTTATTAAAAGTAAACACATTTATTAAAATCTACTTTGTCATAAAACTATTTAACTGAAAACGGAAAAGTGGTTAGTGCTGACGATTAATTGGACACATTTCTTGTGGTCGAGCCGAGCTCTCACCTGGTTTGAACTTGATCCTGGTCGTGTTCTTAGGAGTCAAGCTTCTGTCTGTTAGGAGAAAAAGTGGTGCGTGTTAAAAATAAAAAGCAAGCATTTATCAGTTGTGCATAAAAGTGCAGCAAGACAACAGCCTTCCCTGGAAAAAGGGACATTTTTACTTTGGAGTAGACAGTCACAAATTATTACATTGTATTCAGTTTTTTTAACATTTCTCCTAGACCAAATATTATATAGTAGTGAGTGGTGTATTCTAACATTCTTAAATGTACTTTGTAGGTGTAACATCTGGTGACGGGGCCAGCGCGGAGGTGGCTGTGTTGGGCGAGGACTCGGAGGACTCTGGGGAGGAGGCGGTGCAAGAGCCGGCGGACGGTCCTGTGGGGGTTCAAACGGTGGTGGCGGAAACAGGTAAGCTATATATTCCTTACTTATTGAGATTGAAGACTGCATAGTGTGCTTTCTGCACGGGTGTATTACAAATCAACCAGGTAGTAGCCTCCTCGAAATGTACTTCGACTTAGCTGTGAAGTTTTTGGTGAGAAGAATCCCAATAAGTTCTTAGACGAACGTGATGGATGGGATGAACGAAAAGCGAAAGAAGGGTGTAAGTAAGTGGGACACGAAATTGTATGATGGCTGGCAAAGAAGAACGATATGTGTTTGCTTGGCCCCCGAGGTGGCTTGGAAGGAAAGAATATGGTATGGTGCATGGCTGGGTCAATGATGAAGCAAGGATGGGTGGAAGGACAGCAGCCTGGGTGGGTGAAACAGAAACTGTATGTGTGCGTATACTTTGACTGAATGGATGCCTGGAGCATGGTATTCTCTGACTCTTAGATAGCACATGTGTATCTAGAGAGAGTAGATGGTCGCCAGATGAACTAAGTGTTACCTTGAAGAGCATGTACCACCGCACCCGCACGTCCGTTCCAGTGCAGGGAAGGAAAGGAAAAGGAATTGTAAATGTGTGCAATACTACCATGAATAGTAGCAGTACTTTGTATTGCGTCTGCAATCACAGCATATATCTGGTTATTACGGTGGACACTCCGTACCTCTCTTAATAACTTTAGTTTGCTTGTAGTACGTCATTCATGTGTGGGTGTATCACTGTTCACTCAATATTAAGCAAAGCACCTAAAGTCATCCCATATGTCATCAAATACGTCCCATGTGAAGTGATAGATAATCAAATTAGTTAGCTTCTTCATTTTCCTTTTCTAGTACTCATTTGCACTGTAGGGTGAAAGGTAAATTAATTAAGCAGTAGCCCTTGTAACAGAGTATTCTCAGTGCCACCCGTAATAGAAAAGTAATAGCTTCACCACCTGCATGTACTGGACCGGTACAGTAACGCAAGTCTGTCTCACTCATCATGGTGTGCAACTTTTTTTCTCGGGTGCAAGTTCACTGTGCTGTCCATGTCATTCTGCCGGCTTGCATAAGATAACGTACCAATTTTCCTAAACAAGAGAGAAGAAGAAGAATAAGACTGGTGTACTGTCATAGTCGACTGTAATGGAAGTCCATAGTGGTCGTAGAATTTGTTCATTAAACTACCACTAATGTTAGAGCAAGGATGCAGAAGTGGGAGGTTACATAGATACTGTCCTCAATAGTTATGTACTGTGCTTTCAATTTGCTACTTGTACTGTGACCCAACTTTCGGCTCAATCACTTTGTGTTATTAATGCTAAGGAGCATTGGTTACAGACTATGTTTTTCTTTCTTCATATAGTTGCTCCTTCCAAATCAACAACACGGAGGGAGCAGGCTAGAATGGCCCGGCAACGGAGGCTGGAGGCCACTGTCGCCGAATATCGGCGGCTGGTGGCCCTGGAGAAGGAGGAGGACACGCAGTCGAGCGGTGCAACAACAACATCCTCGGCTGGGACCGCTGCATCCTCCTCCGTGACCCCACGGGACGCCAGCATGCGCAGTGCTCCAGCGGGACCGAGCCGGGCTAACAAAGCCAACCGCCACCGCCAAGCAACAGAAAAACCAGCTGCCCCCCACAGGAGCTGCAAGGAACGCCAACGCCGCCTACGAGTCCGAATGTCCAACCTGGAGCAGGAGGTCCAGAAGTATAAGAACTTGGTGAAGGGCCTCCGCTCCGAGCTTGCCACCCTCCGCAAGGAGTATGATGCCCATGCCGCAAAATGCACCAGCACCAGCACCCTCCAGTAGTGGAGTGTCCCTTGCCCTTTTTTTATAGACTTTGGGGGGTGGGATTTGGGAGTTGGGATCGTTTTGGGATGTTTCAAAGACAATCGTTGGGGTTAGGGTGGGTCTTGAGGGAGATTATTTTGTTAGGGCTACATAAATATACATTTTTAAACTTTATCTGACCATACCTGTTTTTTACTGCTTTTCAGTCTGGTGGGTGGGGGACGGGGGTGTAACAGTAACTTTGTTTTCCTGAACAGTCGTAGGACTTTAGTAGTACAACCGTCAATCTCTTGTCTACTCCGAAATAATACTCCATTATACTACCTCCCACCAAACGCTTATCTTACCTGTAATTAGTGTTAGAAATTAGGGCTAGGCCCAGGGCTGGCTCCACGTGAAATGGGGATTAACGTTGTCAATCCTGGGCGGGTGACATTTCCTCATTGCGGTGGTACTAGTGGTGTGACACAGTGGCAGTTGCATGCCTATGGAAAAAAAGAAAACAAAACCTTGTTTGTCCTTACTGTAGCATTACAACGGGTACGGTACGATCGAGAATATAGCAGGTGACAGTACACTAGAACAGTGCCATAATGTAGCCTAACAAATGGTAAAGTATTTGCTTGCAAGTATAACTAGTACTTGCGTTGAATTTATTTGACATTGGCTACTACTACTAGAAGATATAGTACTGAAGCTGAGTAAGTCTAGAAGATATCCTCGTATTCCTTCACCAGCCTGTTGCTATGACCTTATCCTCCCCAGCAAGTGTGTGGAATTATTGATGTCATTTTAGTCAGACATCAAGCAAAACAACACAGCCCGGGGGAAGAGGGTTAGGGTTTGTAAAATGGATGGGAATGGGGGTTTCTTTTTGGGTAGGTTTTGTTGAGAGAAGAAAAAAAAAGCAGAGCATGGACAAACAATAATTGAAGATAAAGACAATCTTTGGTTACAAACTAAAGCTAAGCACATGCAGTCACACTCATAGAATAAAACAATGGATACTGTATCTGTATTGCGTATGTTGTTGGAGTTGTCCTGTTGAATTTGGTAAGTAAGTTGCATGCAGCAAACAATTCCTCTTATTGGCGGCACTCCTCCATTCCAGCTGACGCTTCGTCCATCAATGTGGTGACCACTGACAGAAGACACCCTGTCCACTGCCTGCCTGGCGGATGTTGACTGAAACCCGGCCTGTAATTATTGAACGGAAAACAGGAAGTGCTATTACAATACCACTGATAAATAAATAAAAGGTATGTACGCTGTGTGGTTCAAAAAGTGACACTTTGATTTCCCTAATAGACAGTACAATATTTTTGAAATTGCGTGCTCTGTCTGAGTCACCTTTTTAAGGATAAATAAGTATGGCCAAAATATTATAGCGGATCTTTCCCCTCAAGGTAGGTGTACTGTAAACTGTGTTTTAGAACAAAATTTGACCTTCCCAGCAATGCTCCCACCAAGACCCTTACTAAAGCCAGTCGCAAAAATGTAGAAGAACCCCAATCAGATCTCCAAAAACGATGCCTAGCAGAAAAATGGTTACAAAACGTACTTTGAAAGTAACAGTAGGCCCAAATACAGACCGTGGATTGTATTCAAACCACTTGCAAGCAAGCAAAAGTATCCATAGCCAGCATCGCTCCAACAGTGCTCTACAACACCAGAACTGCGTTGCAATAGAACCCCCCGAAACACATGCAATCCTGCTGCTAGGGCTAACCCTAACGAACCCTAACTTACAAAAAGTGCCAAAACTGGTGTTTCCTTATGGATTTTGTCCAAAACACTTCTAGCCGGTATTAGACCTTCCCAGGAATGCCCCAGGCAAGACCCGCCAACCCACCCGGAAAAAACCACCCGACAACACCCCCAAACAGCGAAAAAGCTAAATCTCATACTTACAATATCTCTCGGCCTTCGGTCCAAACGCGGCGCTGTGCAGCTAGGTCATCACCATCAATCATCATAACTCCTGTTTTCCACCACGGATTTCCTGAAAAGCAAATGCAATCAAGATTAGATTGTCGCAGCAGTGCTTCGACAGAGACCCCGGCCGCAACCCACCCACGAACAGCAGGAAGCCCCCCAAAACGCTACATTGAGCAAGATGACAGAAGAAATAGCAAAAAAAAGGCTGTTCCTTAAGGATTTTGTCCAAAACACTTCTATCCGGTATTAGACCTTCCCAGGAATGCCCCAGGCAAGACCCGCCAACCCACCCGGAAAAAACCACCCGACAACACCCCCAAACAGCGAAAAAGCTAAATCTCATACTTACAATATCTCTCGGCCTTCGGTCCAAACGCGCCGCTGTGCAGCTAGGTCATCATCATCAATCATCATAACTCCTGTTTTCCACCACGGATTTCCTGAAAAGCAAATGCAATCAAGATTAGATTGTCGCAGCAGTGCTTCGACAGAGACCCCGGCCGCAACCCACCCACGAACAGCAGGAAGCCCCCCCAAAACGCTACATTGAGCAAGATGACAGAAGAAATAGCAAAAAAAAGGCTGTTCCTTAAGGATTTTGTCCAAAACACTTCTATCCGGTATTAGACCTTCCCAGGAATGCCCCAGGCAAGACCCGCCAACCCACCCGGAAAAAACCACCCGACAACACCCCCAAACAGCGAAAAAGCTAAATCTCATACTTACAATATCTCTCGGCCTTCGGTCCAAACGCGCCGCTGTGCAGCTAGGTCATCATCATCAATCATCATAACTCCTGTTTTCCACCACGGATTTCCTGAAAAGCAAATGCAATCAAGATTAGACTGTCGCAGCAGTGCTCCCAGACACCAAAAATCACCCACAAACACCCGGAACCCCGCCAAAGAGCACCCCAAAGGCAAGCAAGTCAGCAAAAACGGCAAGAAATTTCCACCTCATATTTGGTCCAAAACACTTTTGTCCATTATTAGAGCTTCACAGCAATGGGCCCAAATCCGTCAACTCACCCACAAAGAAGTACAACACCCCCACAAGTGCTGAGTCTTTCTTCATTGGGCGTAATCCAGCACTCTGCTTTGAGGGAAATCGCAGTCTGGAGGAGGAGGATAGAGGAGCATGTTCTTCAGAACTTGTGAACCTGAGGAATGTAGACTGCGGCACCTTCAAATCAATAAGCAAACAAGTGAAGACAGTTCTGCTGATGGTCTTGTTTTTGGGATTAGGTGATTAAAGTTTGAAGGAATAAAAGTGAATAAGGACGAAAAAGAAAGTTCTTCATTCATTGTCTCATTTTCAGGGCTCGGTGTCAGGGAATAAGAAGAAGATTTCGTCATCATACTCTGTGAATTCAGGCAGGATGAGGTCAGTGCCACCGAACAGAGAACAAATCCCCTCATCTACGTTGCCGTCCTCCTCGTCTTCATGCGGCGTGCTTTCTCGTACTTTGTAATCTGGTGGTATGAGGTGCTGATTCATCTTCATCATTGTCAGCCGCTCCACATTTTTGGGCGAGAGGCGGCTCCGTTTGGGAGTTACAATGCCACCAGCAGCACTGAAAACACGTTCAGAAGACACACTTGCGAGTGGGCAAGACAAATAGTTTATAGCCAGGTTGGAGAGCTGTGGCCACAATTGTTTTTTGCCATGCCAATACTGCAATGGCTCATCATTAAGAAAGACCTCTGTTGAGTCATTCATATAGTCCTGCACCATCGACTCAAGGTCATCAACGGTTCCTCCACTTTGCTTACTTTTTGCTGTGCCTTTGACATTTTTTCGAGAACCATACCCAAGCAAACTTAGCCAATCCTCTACAACAGCCACTGTTACTGTTGTGTGTGGTGCAGATGATCCAGTTGCCTTTAACGGCTGAGAGGTCACTTGTGCCCCAGCCACAGGTGCAGAAGTGGATTCTTGTGACTGGGGATGGCCTGCTGATGCTGATGCTGATGTACTGTCTTCTCCTTCAATAACCTGCCGTTCTTTTTCAAACCTCTTGGCTGACAAGGCTAACCAATGTTTGTACTTTTGAACATCTGCATCAGCAAAAGGAAAGAATGCTTCGCCTGCCAGCGCCTTTTTGTAGCGTGGATCCAGAATAGTAGCACAAATGTAATGCTGTTCTGACTTGATTTTTTGAAGACGTTCATCACCACGTAGGCGCTCTAATAATTTCTCAGACAAAATAAAATGGTCTTTTTTTTTCATCTTTTTCAAACTCAGAAGACACCGCCATCAGTTGGTGCTCCAGCATGCACAACAATGGGATAGCTTTTCCCAAATTACAGTCCTCCTGGCTGACTGCACGCGTGAAGAACTCAAAAGGACGAAGCATGTCTGTCAGGCTTTGAACTATGTCCCATTGCGCCGCACCCAACCGCATGTCCTCCTTCTGAGATGTACCGTCTGTGAAGAAATAGTGATCGAGTACCGTATACTGCTCATACAGACGCTCAAGCATGTAGAAGGTTGAGTTCCAACGTGTTGCCACCTCCTGGATGAGTGCTTTCACTGGCATTTGACGTTCAAGTAGCAGTCTCCTCAGATGCTTCCGGGCCTTAAAAGAATGGCTGAAATGGTTGCACATTTTGCGGCAGGTGGCCATTACCTCGAACGCTGGACTGTGTTTATCACTCAAGAATTTTTGAACTACCAGGTTGATACAGTGCGCCAAACACGGCACTCTAAAATAGTCACCCTGCCACATGGCCTTAACTACATTGGCGCCATTATCCGTGGAAACATAACCAATCTTGCGTTTTTGGGGGGATAGCATTTTCAAGACCTTTTTGTCAAACTCTTCCAAAAGGTTTTCTGCTGTGTGACTTTTCTCCAAGCCAAACATGGCTAGTGTTGCATGTTTCCGAGCAGCTTTGAAAACTTTGTCCGGGTCAACACCTGCGTTTAGCTTTGCTTTAACACCTGAAAAAGAGACCCAGTGTGCAGTGATGCACATGTAATCAGCGCCTGCGCCACTGGTCCACATGTCTGTTGTCAGATGTATTGTGTGAACAGCACTCTTCTGCAAAGCTGCCCCAATCGCCTCCAGCACATCTTCATGTAGTGCTGGAACCGCAACTCTGGCAAAATAGAACCGGCTAGTAACCTTCCATTTAGGGCAGAGCGTTGCCACTAATTCTAGAAAACCTACCGCTTCTACAAAAGAAAAAGGGAGAAGGTCCACAGCTAGCATTTTAGCCAGCTTAGTGTTATACAGACGCGTCAGTGGGTGGTTGCGTTCATATGGCACGTCTGAAGTAAGCATTGTTCTAATGTTGCCCTGGACCAAGCATTTACGGGCTGATAATGACTTCGTTGACCCAATTTTGCTCGCTGGTGAACTTTTGTGCGTTGGTGTCTCACTCGCTCCAACACTCTTAGTGTGCCTCACATTGGGTGTGCTGCTGACAGGGGTACTGGGTGTAAGGGAAGTGTTTGACACGTCTTGTTCCTCCTCGTCATCATCAGATGAAACATCAACGTTTCCTTGAATTCGGCCTTTCTTGATCGCATCTAGGTGCGCAAACCATTTGACAGTGTGCTGTCTCCTAAGATGACCTCTCTGGCCTCCGGTACCATAGTTGGTACCTGGCTTACCACGACTAACTGCATCCTTACAAAGGGTACAAATGGCAAACTTTGGATTTTTTTGACAAACAGTAAAGAAGTCCCAAACTGGGGACTTGAAGTGTCTGTGGGACCTGGAGGAGGCGGCGATACTGGTGGTGGTGGTCATGAAGCTAATGCCAGATGAAGTGGAGGATCTGGATTGCCCAACTTTTGTACGTTTTGCACTTTCACCGCCACTAATTAAGGTCGAGGTTGACGGAGGTCTCTTCTTGCCAGAAAGAAATATGGAAGCGGGACGAGTTGGTGTACTACTTAACTCCAATGATTGTGGTGTTTCCACTGCCTCCTCATCGACAACATCATCATCATCATCACGCTCAGAAGCTCTTCGGGCTAGGGTCAAAATGTCTGTTTGCTGCATGCCCGCTGGGGCTGCAGTGACCTTTATGATGACTGGGTCGTCATTGGCAGAGTCTTCATCAGCAGCAGTATCCGCCACTTCTTGTTGAGCCTCATCACACTCCATAACTCTGAGACTTTGGACGAGCTTCCTTCTACGCTTAACTACCTTTGTCGGATCATGGTGTGCCTCACTCTCAGACGGCTGTGGTGCTGGTTCCCAAGTTTGATCCGTATCATCAGAAGGAGGTGTGCTTGAAGAAGATGTAGACACCACCCTTGATCTCTTCCTTGCTAGGGGTGTGGAAGACAATGAAGGATCATCAGGAGGAGTGGCTTCCTCAAATGATAGCTCGCCTTGATTGTCGATTTCCTGATGTGCCCCTACTTCGGGAGGAACAACTATTGTGGGCACTTGTGACCCTCCATGCACCTCTGCTTGCGCATCTCCTTGCGCTGCCTCTCCTTCCACATGTACTTGGGCTTGCACTTGCACATGTGATTGTTGTTGCGGCTGTGGTTGTTCAACACTCGTCAGATGAGCTACAACAACCTGTGTTGATTGAGGGACATTGCTGCTGCTTTCTTGCGATGAGCCAACATCACTGGTCGATGGTGATCGAAGAACTATACTGGCTGCCTCTGCAGCACTCAAGGGCTTGGACTTAAGTTGGCGTGGTGGTGGTGGTGGCACTGAGCCCAATGGAGCGGGGGTGCTGCTGCCAGCTTGGTCCCCAGCAGATCCCGCTGCTGCTGCAGGCATACTTTTTTTTTTACTCCCAAAAAAAGGGGCGGGCGGCACACCAGTGTCCTTGGTAACTTGCTTCTTCTGCTCCTTACTGGCACCTTTCTTGCTAGAGGAGCTACGGGTTACTTTTTTTGGGGCCATCTTCTTCAGAGCAGGTCAGCAGGCAGCAGTTGCACGAGTTGCAGAGGGTTCTGTGTCCAGACGTGACGTCGCCTGACGTTATGCTGCACACACACACCGCTGCAGGACTTCTTCCTGGCACTGGTGGTTCTCTTGAGTCTTCTTGTGCACCTAAAAGCAATGGAAGACAGAGGAACATCAGTTCAGTTAAACACCCCAAAAAATCGACAAAACACAGAAAAATGAGCACAATCCCATGCCATCCATGATGTTTACATTGAAGACACCCCACAGAAAGACTAGGCCCATGCAACACTCACCACCCCTGGGCAAAGGGCCCCACCAGCAGGCCCAAAAAACGACAAAAAACAATAAAATCAGCACAATCCCAACCCATCCATGGCCTCAATGGTGTTTAAATTCAAGAAGACACCCCTCAGAAACACTAGGCCCATGCAACACTCACTACCCCTGGGCATAATGGATGAAAAGTAGGCAAAATAAGTGCAGGCCTCAGACACTGCCTCTCCTCAAAATGGCCCCTTACACCCCAAGCACATGTTGCCTGTACCAGCCAGCACTCAAGATGGCCACCACCACCACCCACATAGCCAGTCCACATCAACAGTACACCCCCAAAAAACAGAAAAACAGCCAGAAATCACCACAATCCAATGCCATCCATGATGTTTACATTAAAGAGAGTGAGACCACACCACAGGCACACTCAGTCCTTGCACCACCACCCCTGGGCAAAAGGCCACACCAGCAGCCCCCAAAAAACGACAAAAAACAATAAAATAAGCACAATCCCAGCCCATCCATGGCCTCAATTATGTTTAAATTCAAGAAGACACCCCACAGAAAGACTAGGCCCATGCAACACTCACCACCCCTGGGCAAAGGGCCCCACCAGCAGGCCCAAAAAAACGACAAAAAACAATAAAATCAGCACAATCCCAGCCCATCCATGGCCTCAATGGTGTTTAAATTCAAGAAGACACCCCTCAGAAACACTAGGCCCATGCAACACTCACTACCCATGGGCATAATGGATGAAAAGTAGGCAAAATAAGTGCAGGCCTCAGACACTGCCTCTCCTCAAAATGGCCCCTTACACCCCAAACACATGTTGCCTGTACCAGCCAGCACTCAAGATGGCCACCACCTCCACCGCCCACCCGGCCAGTCCACATCAACAGTACACCCCCAAAAAACAGAAAAACAGCCAGAAATCACCACAATCCATTGCCATCCATGATGTTTACATTAAAGAGAGTGAGACCACACCACAGGCACACTCAGTCCATGCACCACCACCCCTGGGCAAAAGGCCACACCAGCAGCCCCCCAAAAACGACAAAAAACAATAAAATAAGCACAATCCCAGCCCATCCATGGCCTCAATTATGTTTAAATTCAAGAAGACACCCCACAGAAAGACTAGGCCCATGCAACACTCACCACCCCTGGGCAAAGGGCCCCACCAGCAGGCCCAAAAAATTGACAAAAAACAATAAAATCAGCACAATCCCAGCCCATCCATGGCCTCAATGGTGTTTAAATTCAAGAAGACACCCCTCAGAAACACTAGGCCCATGCAACACTCACTACCCCTGGGCATAATGGATGAAAAGTAGGCAAAATAAGTGCAGGCCTCAGACACTGCCTCTCCTCAAAATGGCCCCTTACACCCCAAGCACATGTTGCCTGTACCAGCCAGCACTCAAGATGGCCACCACCACCACCCACATGGCCAGTCCACATCAACAGTACACCCCCAAAAAACAGAAAAACAGCCAGAAATCACCACAATCCAATGCCATCCATGATGTTTACATTAAAGAGAGTGAGACCACACCACAGGCACACTCAGTCCATGCACCACCACCCCTGGGCAAAAGGCCACACCAGCAGCCCCCCAAAAACGACAAAAAACAATAAAATAAGCACAATCCCAGCCCATCCATGGCCTCAATTATGTTTAAATTCAAGAAGACACCCCACAGAAAGACTAGGCCCATGCAACACTCACCACCCCTGGGCAAAGGGCCCCACCAGCAGGCCCAAAAAAACGACAAAAAACAATAAAATCAGCACAATCCCAGCCCATCCATGGCCTCAATGGTGTTTAAATTCAAGAAGACACCCCTCAGAAACACTAGGCCCATGCAACACTCACTACCCCTGGGCATAATGGATGAAAAGTAGGCAAAATAAGTGCAGGCCTCAGACACTGCCTCTCCTCAAAATGGCCCCTTACACCCCAAGCACATGTTGCCTGTACCAGCCAGCACTCAAGATGGCCACCACCACCACCCACATGGCCAGTCCACATCAACAGTACACCCCCAAAAAACAGAAAAACAGCCAGAAATCACCACAATCCAATGCCATCCATGATGTTTACATTAAAGAGAGTGAGACCACACCACAGGCACACTCAGTCCATGCACCACCACCCCTGGGCAAAAGGCCACACCAGCAGCCCCCCAAAAACGACAAAAAACAATAAAATAAGCACAATCCCAGCCCATCCATGGCCTCAATTATGTTTAAATTCAAGAAGACACCCCACAGAAAGACTAGGCCCATGCAACACTCACCACCCCTGGGCAAAGGGCCACACCAGCAGGCCCAAAAAAAGGACAAAAATCAGCACAATCCCAGCCCATCCATGGCCTCAATGGTGTTTAAATTCAACAAAACAGTTGTATCATGCACCCCTAACCAACCCTGGTCCTACTGGATACTGTGGCTACCCACAATATAATTTATTTAATGTTCTGAAAAAGTTCCAAAATACTACTTGCAGCAACTGTAATGCCCCAAACAAACTTACTTGTGAAAGTTGATTTCTAATCCAAAAGTGATCCAAAGACAGTCAAAAAGGCCTCAAATCCAAATATCCAGCAGCACCCACAAAAAGTAATCCTTCCAGCTCCAGATCCAAATGAAAGTGACCAGGAGATGGACAAAGCACTGGGAGGAGCCTGCTGGACAGGAACAGGAAGTTGGAGACTGTGGGGCACTTCCTTCCTCCCCCCCCCCAAAAATGGACTCCTTGCAAAAAAAAAGGCCATGCAAATGTCAACCTGAGGAGTGATTCTGATAAAAATCATAATTTTCTGAAGGTTTATCCTGTTTGCTGGTGATTTTCTTGTGCAGAATTGCAAAAGCTCTATTTCGCGAGTGCGAGATTGTTCCTTTCCGCCGCAACTACGTGTTCGCAATTGCGAACTCTCGCGAGGTGTGCTGTGCAAGGTGGCAAGCCGCGATTACGTATTCGCGGGCGCCAAACTCCCGCGGGATCACGCAGCAAGATCCAAAATGGCGCGGCACTCGCAAAGAAAAACAACTCGGCAAACGCTAAATGACGGAAAGTGAACGCCGTGCACCACGCCGCGCGCCGCAACCAAGCAAAAAATCCGCCGCGAGCGGATTCACGGATTTTTGACAAATTCGCGAGAGTTCGCGGATTGCAAATTTGCCGAAAATCCGAAAAATCCGCGATCGGAGCGGATTTTACGCCCATGCTTAATGGCAAGAGATCTTGGAAGTTCTTTGTTTTCCACAGTTGTTTCCAACAGGAAAAGGATGACGATATGATGAACGTCCTGTACAGATTCCTGCATCTGAATATCGGACAAGAAGATTATATGCAGAAGATCCAAGATTTTGACAATGTACACCTTATATATTTCATCTTTTGTTTCAAAGTGACTTGTCTGGTTTTTCATATGCAGTCAATCATATTCTAAAAACTGGAATACATCTGCAAAATATATCTGCAAATGATTTTATGGATAAAGTGCACCAGAGAGATGATCATCTAGTATCTCAGCTCATTAATCTGATGGCATGTCAGCGTGGGACTAATGAATATTGGTACAGTCGTCATGGAGAACTGAAATGTATGCTACGGAACTTCGAAACTCCCACATGATTCCTTACCCTAAGCTGTGCTTAGTACACTTGGAATGATATGCTAGAATTTCTTTGAGAGGCAAATTCCAATATAAAAAATAGTGAATACAAGACACCTGGAGAATTGTGCTCTTTGGATCCTGTTAATGTATGCAGGTATTTCAATCATAGATTTGAGGATATGATGTCATATATCTGCAATAAAAAAAATCTTCCTCTTGGAGAAGTTGTGGATTTCTTTTGGAGAAAGGAGTATCAAGCAAGAGGTGCTCCTCATATACATATGCTGTTATGGATTAAGGGCGCTCCCAAATTTGGACCAGATGCAGATGATACTGTTTTGAGTTTTATTGAACAATATGCAACATGTGATGTACCCAAAAGCACATAATAAAACAACTTAAGAGCACAAGTGTTACAATTCCAAAGCCAACGATGTGCAAAATACTGTCGACGAAAGTACAAATCTAAGGACAAGTTCTACACCAAATGTCGTTTTGCATTTCCACATCCTGTAGTATCCAAAGGAAGAGTGAACAGTTTTGTGTCATCTTTGCAACATACGTTCTTTTTTATTGTCTGTGTGCTGTTCATTTCTTTTAATCTGTGTTATGTTATTCTGCATTACTTCCCCTTACCTAAAGCGCCGGGACACTCTTTTTGAGTAACCGTTGCGCTATACAAAACTACAAATAACATAACATAACATAACATAACATACTATCACAAGAAAGTCTTCAAAAAATACCTACAACTTAAGAAGAAATGAAGAGTCAAAATACATAAATGACTACAACCCAGTAATTTTTTCCATGTGGAATGCTAACATGGATATTCAATATGTTGCGGACAAATCCCATTGCTGTTGCTCGATATGTAACGTACTATATTACAAAATCAGAAAAGACGGAATTGAAAGAAATGTGGGAAGAGATTTCTCACAAGACTCTCAGTAAGAAATTATACAGTTTCAGTTTGAAGATGTTATCCCATCGAGAAATTGGAGCATATGAATGCTCAGATCGGTTATCATCTGCAAGTTTATTCTCCAAATCTAGACGAATCCTTCATGTGAGTCTAGGTCTTTCAGCAATGCGAAATCGAGTACTGAAATCTGTACAAGAAATTGAATATTTAACAGCAAAAGATCCCGAAAGTACAGATATTTTGAAAATGTATATTTTGGACACATATTGCCCAAACAGAAGTCATCATCTTGAGAACATGTCTCTCTATGAAGTGCTGCAAAACTACACTTTCAAACAGAATACTAAAAGGAACATCAATGATGGAAAATATGGAGTCATTGGTTCCGAAGGATGTTTGGTGAAACAAAAGAAAGGAAATTTGATTAATCACAGAAAGATGAGTTGTGACACTGCTGATAAAAGGGAATTGTACTATTTAGCCCTTTACAACTATTCAAACCATGGCGTTCAGAACTGGAATTACTTGAAGATTTCCAGAGCAATGAAGATTCCTTTAATGCTTGTAAATATATCATACAATGCAGTGCTTTTGCATATTATGTGAAAATGTTGAACGATGAAATTGATCAAGAAGCTATAACTGCAGCTGAGATTCCTAGAGAGAAGTTCTCAAGACAGTCAAAGTTCTGCTGCGCTGAGTCAAGATCCACTAGGACAACCAATTGTTGAAAATGAAGCAACAATCGCCATGAATGAGGTGGAAACAGCAATGCATCAAGCTCAAGACGATGTAACTAACCTAGCAAAATTGGAAAAACAACTAAATGTTGAGCAAAAACAAATATATGGGCAAGTGAGACAACAGATTGAACATGGATTACTTAATGAAAAGAAAGAGTGCTCATGCATGTCATTTCAACCTATCCGAATGTACGTAAGTGGATGAGCTGGAACAGGAAAATGTTTCTTAATTAAAGTAATCACCAGTTATCTACAGAAAACAACCGAGTCGCATTTGTCTTGTGTTGTCACTGCTCCAACTGGGATGGCAGCACGCAACATTAAAGGAATTACTTTGCATTGTTTACTAATGCTACCTGTAGAGCATGAAAACAAATTGGAATACCACAAGCTATCTGGAGAAGCTTGTTGTGAAGTTTCATGACGTGTTATTTGGAGGAAAACATGTCATAGTTTTTAGAGATCTACTGCAACTGACTCCTGTAAAAGGACAACCAGTATTTAAAACACTTGCGCATGAAAATACCAGAAAGTCTCTGGGTAGTGTTGGAAACGTGAACATTTGGTCATATTTTTAATACAAAGAACTCATTACAAATATGCGACAGGCAAATTATGTTGATAATGGAACTATTCTCCAAGATATAAGAATTGGACTACTAACTGAACATGGCAAATAAGCTTTGCAGACTCTATTACTTTCCAATTTGATTCCAAATGAAAATGTAGTTCCTGAGAAAATATACATGAAAATTACAGAAACAAATCTGTAATCTGCTTAATGGCAACGCTGCGTGAGTGTTCTATATTCAACAAACAACTTTTGAAACTGGAAAATGAAGAAATAATAAAAATGGAATCCATTGATAAAATAGAGCTTGAAGGAATTACTATTATTTTGACCGAAAAATGTAAGACAAAATTGGATTCTTTAGAAAAATCAATATCTAAAACTGCTGGTTTTGGAAAGAATCTAAATGCATGTAGAAACTGTCGAGTCATTTTAAGGCATAATTTGGATGTCGAAAAAGGTTTAGTTAATGGAGCAATAGGCAAAGTTGCGGATTTCGTTAATTATCAAAATAAAGATGGTATTGAATTCTTAAAGATTACATTTGGTCAGATTGAAGAAGTGAAACAAATTGGTCGTTGTTCTGTTGGTTTTTTGCTTGTTAAAGATTTATATGTACGTAGAAAACAGTTTCCACTTTCTCTGGCATATGCAGTGACTATTCATAAATCTCAAGGTTTATGTGTTGACGGGGCTTTGGTGAACATTGGAAATACTGTGTTTAAAGAGGGTATGGTGTATGTTGCTTTGTCGCCAGTCAGAACATTATCTGGTTTGTTTTTGATTGATTTTGATGGATGCTAAGATTACTGCAGATGCCAACTGTGTCAAAGAGTACAATAGGTTAAGAAGAACATATGCTCCTAATTTAGGTCAATATCCTGTATTTGAAAAGTGTGCGGTTGGTTGAAAAAGTAGGTATGAGAATATCTGTACTGAAGGTGCAGATAAGGTAAAAAAAGATAATGTTGAGCAAACAGAAAAAGGACACTGTTGAAGAGATTGTTGGTTATCAGTTTGAAAATAGTTCTGGTGTCAACTGCTATGCTAATGTAGTGATCAATGTGTTTTTAAGGTTTGCAACAGCAAATTATGGAGAATCGTGAAAAAAGATTTTGTTCCTTGTTGCATTCTGTTAATGAAAAATTGAGAACAGATAAAAGTAAAATACAAAGCGTTTCTGATGTTCGTAATCTTTTGGATGTATGTCCTGTTTTTACACAATTTACACAAAATATCCAACAAGATGCTGAGGAATTTCTAATGTACATGCTTACTGTATTGGAAAATGAAGGTGTAGACATAGAGAATATTTTAGGCCTTTGTTTAAAATGGAAACATCAATGTGAAAATTTTATGTATACATGTAGCACTAATGTAGATACTGAAAGATTTGTACATTTGACATTACCGGACTGTAAATCAGTGTCTTTCAGTAAATTAGTTAAAACTGCAAATCAAAACATGGAGTGTAGCCAATGCAAGTCAGAAATGTTATCAGCATTATTTATACAAAGATATCGAAAATGTATCATTTTAATGATGCTACATTGTACAGCTGACTGAAGAAAATTGGACACTTTAATAATTTGTAGCTACACGACTATCAATATCAGGAAGGACTTTTGTAGCAGTAGCAATAATTTTCCACAATGGTCCTTCAACAATATCTGGACATTATACTGCCTATCTAAAAAGTGAGAAAGGCTGAAGTCTTTGTAATGATGCTGAGTTGGTTTTCAAACAATGTTTGCCTTTCGAATTACGAAATTCCTACCTAATATTTTTAAAGCCAAATTTTTAGGAAGATAATTAAGCCTCTGAGGAATTTATTATTATCATTTAATAGGATCACCATTGGACAATTTACATAAAATGACTGCAAAAATACAATTTGGCCTCAAGGAAAGGTATTTCTTTGAATTATGGACTTTTTGTCGCACATTATCTCGGTGTATAATTTTAACTGTCATCATTTATAGTGTTTATAAACTTAAAAGTTATAACATTTTCTTAGCAGTAATCATTTAATATATGTATCATGTGTATTATCTGGTGTTTTTCTATAGATAGATTGCTGTTTTTTTTAAACAATCTAATTGATTGTTTTTTTTTGCCCGCTGTTATGTGATGAGTACGAATTAAATCACTATTTCTAGTGAAATTCAATATATATTCTGAGAACAGCAAAAAGGCAAAGAAATTACTGTAAAATGTTAAAATTATGCTGTGCTATTAAAAATGTATTATTACATGTTAGAACTATTTTTTCTATTCTTTTATAGATCTTAATTTTAAGATATGGAATTTACCAAAATTTACATTATAAAAAACAAGTGAAAAAAATGTGTAGTGTTTTTTAAGTGTATTACTGTTGAGGTAAATTTTAGTAAGTCTTAAAATGCACAATGAACTGTGTTTCCACACACTTGAAGAAAAGGAAGATGGATGGACTAGATTTGTGCCAATAAATTCCAATGCCGACAGATATAAATTAGGGGACAGCTTTAGAACACCTGTCTGCAAGATATATGGTATAGTACAGAATAGACTGATATGTTTGTTTTGCAGGTCTTGGTAATTTCAGAATTAAAGGAAATGAAACTCTTTGACTTAAACCACATCACTCAGTGTTTTTGCACATGTCATATTAGGTCGCATCCCTTCCCTTGAGTAATATAGAAACATGTCTTATCAGTTCCCTAAAACATAAGTACTTGTAAATGTATCTTGTTCTCTGTTATCAGTACAGAAATTTGCTCCTATAATAACAATTGGCCTAGCCATTAACTCTCTTTCTTATTTACAAGGTGAGGAAAAGGCATTTTGTATACCTTGTCTTTTCCATGTAAATATAATCTCATCATACACAGCACTTTGCGTTGAAAAGGTGTTGTATAGGTTTTGCTGTGCGTGTTTGCACAGAACACGCATAGAACAAGACACATCTCCAGATTTATCAAAAATCATAAATATGGACATGTTTGTGAATGCTGCACCACCCTCCTATTGGTGTAGCAAAGCACAATGAGGAAAGTTGTTTTCACTTCTCCTCATTTTTTCACTTTCAATATATGCTCCAATGCACAGCATATATTGAAGGAGAAAAATGCCGTTACTGATCGTTTTTGTCACAAAAACAATCTCCGCATGACTCGGACATCCTTGCACCATGGTGCAAGGGTGCCTGTGTCACCACATGGCTGCAGTTTAAGCAGCTGTACAGAGTGAAGCACAGACCTGCAACATATTTATATACATATGTTGCATCCCTGTGTTTCGGAAGTACCACAGCATGCTGTAGTTAAACAATTTACAGTGTCATGCTGCAGCACTTCCTTATAATTCTGCACCTATGCATTCACCTCACATCACAAATGTATTTTGACAATCAATTATGCACTACACATACATTCATCTAAACTTTCACACTTTAGCCTACTAGTTTAGCTCTTTCTTTAACCAGAGTAGATAGTTCTGAAAATAACTTCTTTTTTCTTTTTGTTATTTTGTTTTTTTTGGGATTTTTTGAACCATTTTGTATTTTTTTTTTAAACAGGGAAAAAAATGTGAACTGGGAAAAGAGAACTAAAACCTGGGGGGAGAGGAAAAAAGTAAACTAACAATGGTGGTGGTCAATGGCTCGACACACCAGATCCACCGACTGCTCCCTATATGCAATGAGCCGTCCGCATTTAATGCATGTCATGCAGACTTTCCCTAATTGGGGACAGATGTCAGGATGCGATGAAGAGCTTGCTGGTGTTGCTCGACTGGTACTAGGGACTGCCGATGGATCAGGAAGATTCTCCCTTAATCTTTTTATCTCCTCCCTGGCAAAGTTCACTGGATGCTTTGTTTGCAAGTGCTTCCACATACTTGCTGTACCGCATGAATATTTTTTTGTGGGGTCTCCCCTTGAAAGCACTGCCTTGCAAATGTGGTAAGTGACTTTAATTGCATTCACCTTCTTCAATCCAGGAGGTATTGTGAAAAATTTCCAGATAATACTTGTATATCTTTCTTTTGGGGGAGGTTCTGTAACAAATTCCTATTCAGATGAATTGTCTGAATCAGACGAAGGTGGTGGATTTGCAGCCATGGTTTAATCAGGTGAATATCCTCTCCAATAATGAAGAAGCAGCAGATCTTCTCAGGAGGTCTTTCCCAAAGAAAGGTTCTAAGAAGAATAATTGAAATGGGTGGGGTCCTTCAATAGTTTCAATAGGAAGTGTAATGAACCAATCAAATCTCTTTTTTTGAGGTCGCATGGGGTGCGCGTAGGATGCGCGCACTCAGCACACACCCTGCTCGCACCCAGTGTGACTTCGCGAAATTTCATTAAAAAGTGTTATACTTTTTAAGAAAGTTAAAGAATATTATTTTTATAATAACCTCAGATAATCACTTGTCTTAATACTTCACCCACGATTCATTTGGCCATCCCTGACAGATACAAAATTGTCCCTGAATATCGTAAAGGAAACACGCGAGGAGGAGGATTAGCTATAATCATTAAAAAAGACTGGGACATCTCACACAATAGGATAGAGACCTTTGAGTCATTAGAAGCCGTGTTCTTTAGGATCACCATATCACCCACACTTACTATATCGGGAACGTTAGTCTATAGACCACCCGACTCAAATATCACGGAGTTATGGTACCTGTGCGTACTTATCGCCAACCACTCCCTGAAATACACAAACTACATAGCCCTGGGGGACTTTAATGTCCATATAGATAACGAGCGCTGTCCTCATGCCTCTCAACTAATAGAATCCCTGAAAGGTCACAATCTCAACCAGCTGGTTACTGCCCCTACTCATTCAGCCGGCCACACATTGGACCTTGTTTTCACGAATATATCGACTGTAGTGGTAGAAAAACCTATCCCCCTAACATGGTCCGATCACTACTTGGTCCCTTTCAACATCACTCTCAAAATAAACCAGGACCATAGGGACAATAAACAAGAAGTCAAACGGAACTGGCGGAATGTTTCCTTCGAATCTATGGGCCCATTACTTCTCAATCCCCCACTGGCACTCATAGGCGACCCAAACAAGGATGTTGCAACCTTCAATCAATGGATTACCACAGCCCTGGATATTATTGCCCCCATGAAAACCACCAAGTCAGCCAGACAAACACCATCAGCACCTTGGTTTACACAACAGCTTCAAGCAGAAAAAAGCAAATGCAAACGACTTGAACGATTATTGGGAAAGAACTATAGAGCAGAAGCCAAAATTAACTACAGAACAGCAGTGAATCGTTTTCACAAATTAAAACACATAGCCATAAAAGACTACATAGCTACTCAAATAAACACTTCCAGAAACTCCTCCAGGGAAGTCTTTAAAATTGTTCAAAACTTTATGAGACCTGAATCCATGAAAAGCAACAACATGCCCTCATAGATCCTCTGTGAAAATATATCAGGTTTTTTCCAGAAAAAAATTGAGGACACTTATTCCTCATTTACAGCGAAGGAGACCTCGCTTCCTCCCCTCTCCCCTCACTCAGTTACATGGTCTGCCTTTGATCCTATTAGCTGTGATACATCGCTTAATCTTCTGCAGCAAATAAAATCTGGCTCCCCCTTAGATCCCCTCCCAGCTAAACAGTTCAAAGAATTGGCCCATCTTCTTAACCCTTCACTAAACAGGCTTTGGAATTCCTTACTTGAGACCGGCATCTATCCTGATATATGGAAAACTGCCCTTATACAACCCATTTTATAAAAAGAAAACGCAGACCCCTCCATTTAAAAAAACTTCAGACCAATATCCCTCTTGCCTGCCCCAGCCAAGATTCTTGAAAGGAAGGTACAAAAAAGACTATCAAATTTCCTGGAAACTAATAAGCTGTTGCATGACACCCAGTCCGGTGTCAGAGCTGGCTACAGCACCGAGACCGCACTCCTGGAAATAACAGAAACCATTCGAGTATTCATGGATAAGGGCTGCTGTGCAATGCTGGTGTTGCTCGATCTGTCAGCAGAGTTTGACACGGTGGCCCACAAGACCTTGCTTAACAGACTCAAACAGACTTGTGTCTGGACAAAGCTAAACCTCTCTGAAGAGCTGTAATTACACTGAAACACGTGTCAGGGGTTGCTTTTATTCATTTCAGGTTGGCTTTTATGGTATTTTACCAATCCAAAGCTGTAATATTGTGCCTGGAGCGGTAAATGGCTTTTGTCATTTTACAGCTCGGCGTGGATAGCACTGTGCTAATACTATGCTTAAAGACTTTGCTGTACAAATGGCAAAATACTTTGTCCATTTCTATCTCGGCGTGGATAGCACTGTGCTAATCCTATCCTTAAAAACTTTGATAGAAAAGCAGACATTTGAGGTGAGCAAATTTGTCGCTGGTGTTGAGGGTGCTCTATACAGGAGCTGCCTTCCACCTAAATTTGGGCACTATCCAGAGTTCTCTCCTTCTTTTTTGCATAATTTATGCGTCACTCTATGCCGGCAAGGGAATTGTTTTGATATATATATATATATATATATATATTTTTTTTTTTTTAATTTTTAATTTTTTTTTTTTTTTTTACCTACTGGCGGTCGCCAGTAGGTAGTTATAGTTAGGACCTAATATCCATAGGAAATCCACAACATTCTATTCCCAATAACTTTGGCGCCAATTGATGACTCATTGTAACATTTTCCAAACTTTTGGTCAGCTCTAGTCTGCTCCTATCCTGAAAGTTTTGGGATGATTCGTCAAGCGGTGGCCGAGAAAAAAGGGCGGCCCCAAAACGCATTTTCCCAATGCAATTTCCTATTAGACCTTTAGCCACAGACACAGCCCGAACTGCTGAATGGAATTACGCCAAATTTGGCAAAGATGTAGTCCTCAGTTGAGACTTGTGCCTTTTGCTTAAATGGTGTAAATCTGTTCAGTAGTTCATGAGAAAATTACAGTTAAAAGCATTTATATATCTATGGGCGCGGTGGAACCGCGCACTGTGAGCGCACCATGAGTGCACCATGAGCGCACCATAAGTGCACCCTTCCGATCACGCACTGAATGCTAATTGGCTGTCAAGTGGTTGTCAACATTCGAAACTAGGAACTGTTGACAGCCATTTTGTGCCTCGGTAGATGCGAGGCTGATGAAGTCTGTGGAATGTGTGTGCAAAATGTATAAAGGGGCAGGGTAGAAATACTGTGACCCTCTAGTTCTGCTTAGGGGGTCCCCGAAGGACTCCAAGGCCCCCATTATGTTTTTTTTAAACAACTCGCTAAGTGCGCGGATCCTGCCGTAAAAATAAATAAATAGAACAGAGTTTCTTTTATAATTAGCCCCCGGGGGGCCAAATTAATAAATTTAAAGGGGCCCCATAAGGGCCCCCAGCCCCGGGGACTGCCACCCCCCGGGGCTACAAAATAAAAAGTTGGGAGGGGCTCAAAAGCCCCTCCCAGTATAACTTGTGGAGGGGCTCAATGGCCCCCCTAAGCCCCGGGGGCCACCACCCCCTGGGGCTTTCTGTATTGTGGGAGGGGGGTTGCATGGCCCCCCTCCTGGAGACCTCGAGGGCACGGGGGACCGCCACCCCCAAGGCCGGCTCCTGCCATGTCCTGGGGTGCCCACCCCAGGACACTGTTGTTTGCTATGAGAGGGCAGGAGTCTCCTGCCCTCCCATAGCAAACTTGGTTTGGATTTTGAAAGAGAGAGCAGGGAAACCTGCTGTCTCTTTCAAAATCCAAACCATATTGCTTTTCCACACGGGGAGCTCAATGTTAGCAGCTCCCCATGTGGAAAAGCAATGCCGGCTCCCGAAGGATGCGGGGAGCCGGCTGGGACCATGGGGGCATTGGGGCTCCCCCCCACGGTCCCCAGCGTTATTTATAGGCCCCGGGGATGGGGTCCCCAGGGATAATAGTAATTAGTAATAGGGGATTTTTATTATGGTAAAATTTGGAGTCGCGCACCAAGCGCGGTGCTCAGTGTGGCCCTCTGGTGTGCACGCATTGGATGCATGAACACTACGCATTGGGTGCACTACTATAACTCAAAAAAAAAAAATTTTTTTTAGATATACTTCAAGTTTATGTGTTTATTTCTTAGGTGGCTCTAAAAGGAGCCCGTGTGTTTATTGAGTATAAAGTTCAAGAGGAAGTCTCTGTTTCCCTCATCTGTAAAATGTACACCATCTCTCCTATAGATGCCATCCATATTGAAACGCAGATTGTTGTGGTAAATGGACCCCATTCTGTAGTCTCGGAGAAAAGCAGAAACAGCTTTATTGACATGTTTCCTAGCTTTCTCAATCTGTGGACAAAATTGATTGGACCTGTTCCATTTCTGTCTTTGACATATGTTAGAATAGACAAAGGCAGTTTGTGGGAAAAGAGACATCAATTCTCCAAAGGTGTCCCTCATAAACATTTCCAGACCTACCCTAGTCAAGGTGCCTAGGTCATTGCCACCACAGTGCACAATTATGAGGTCATTGTCTTGGAGATGCAAAATGGATTTAACCAATGGCATCAATTGGTGCCACTTTAACCCTCTCTGTCCAATCAATTTAATGTCTACATTTGGTAAACCTAGGTCTTTGTGAATTCCTTTGTTTTCTGCATACCTTTGGCTCCAGAAAATATAGCTTTGTCCCACAATCCACACTCTAAGCATCTTGAAGGGAGTCTGGATGCACTCAGATGGTCTCTGTAAATGAAATGGCAGTTTGAAAACTAACATTTTTCTAAAATGGTGGTTAAGAAGCAGTTTTAAAAAAAGAAAAGAGATGATTGGTTGTTTGACAACATTCTACACTGAAAACTAGAGTGCATGTTTCTGTTTTTTAAAAGCATGATTTTTATTGGTTAACAAAATCTGATTGAAAGGAACATTACATAGGATAAGCTGATATGTTGAAAAGTCAAGCACACTTGCTGTTTTGATTAGCAACATTGTGTGATGAACTTTTGACCTGTGTGTTCAGTTAAGTGTTCCATGAACTGTTTCTATGGTAATAGGCAGAAGGCAGATTGGGGTAGTGTTCAAATGTATGTCAATTGGAAACGGTTCAAATGTGTAACCAATAGAAATGTGTGTTTGCTTGTGAATTAATGTGGGAAGCAATGTGATTTGATGTTCAGGTGAATATGAGTTCAAAATGAAAGGGAAATGTTGCCATTGTATGGTTCTGGTGAGAGGTGTACAGAACAGAGATTCTGTATAAGAAAATCTGGTGGGTGCGACATACTATCACAAGAAAATCTCTCAAAAAAATACCTACAACTTAAGAAGAAATGAAGAGTAAAAATACATAAATGACTACAACCCAGTTATTTTGTCCATGTGGAATGCTAACATGGATATTCAATATGTTGCGGACAATTCCATTGCTGTTGCTCGATATGTAACGTCCTATAATACAAAATCACAAAAGAGGGAATTGAAAGAAATGTGGGAAGAGATTTCTCACAAGAAGACTCTAAGTAAGAAATTATACAGTTTCAGTTTGAAGATGTTATCCCATCAATAAATCGGAGCATATGAATGCTCAGATCGGTTATCATCTGCAAGTCTATACTCTAAATCTAGAGGAATCATTTGGGTGAGTCTAGGTCTTGCAGCAATGCGAAATCGAGTACTCACATCTGCACAATAAATTTAATATTTAGCAAAAAAAATCCAGAAAGTACAGATATTTTGAAAACGAATATGTTGGACACATATTACCCAAATAGAAGTCATCATCTTGAGAACATTTGTCTCTATGAAGTGCTGCAAAACTACACTTTTAAACGGAATACAAACAATAAATAAAGTATTGCCCCTGAGCAACCAGAACATAGTAATCAAATTCAATCATATCAATTTCATCAGTCCAAATGAACATCCAAGTTTGATAGTTCACAGTGATAATTCCTTTATTTTCATATTTTCTTTGTCACAAGTGTAGGAATTTGAAGCAATGTTTCTCAATGATGATCTTGTATAGTTGACATCATCAAATATAGCCAAGCAGCCTACACGTGTTTCATCTCGGGGAAAAAATCACCGACCACTTCATCAGGGGTACAGTAACAAGAAAAACACATATTTGTACTAAACAATAATGCTACAACCAGATTATATCAGACTTAATTCATCACAATCAATCTATGAAATAAGAAGATAAAAGAAAAGGAAGAAGCAAGACCAAAAAAACACCTGGAATTCACCCAGTGAAAAAGACGCCCATCAAGTCCATAATGTGAACAAGATGAAAAGAATAGAAAGAAAAGTGTTAGTCATATGATATAGAGAAACCAGAAGGTCGCCAAGATAATAGAGCATATTATCAGGGAAATTAATGACGAGGTTCAAAACTTTACAGAACCCAGCCTAATAGTCCAAGAGGACTATACATTCAGCTCAATAAAGAGCTGGATAAAACACAGTTCACCTAGATGTTATTTATATCTGGTGACAAAAGACCCACTTCCAATGTAATCCAGAAGAAAAACGATCATACAAGAACTATATAGAACTCACCATAAGCTATTCTTTTGGTAATATTGTCACCACAATCCAGGTAAAACCTGTATGCGTTCCCATGCAGTATGGGTCTAAAGGGAGAAAAGGAGGGGGTGGAGGGGGGAAAACGACACGCAAAAAGCACAACATTTTTTGTTAAAAAGCCATCACATCCTCTATTTTAGTCAGTGATTAAATTCACAATCCACAATCATTGTTATTGTGCATATTTAAACGGAAAACTACAGAGAACATCAATGATGGAAAATATGGAGTCATTGGTTCCGAAGGATGTTTGGTGAAACACACAAAAGGAAATTTGATTAATCAAAGAAAGCTGAGTTACGACTGCTGATAAAAGGAAATTTTACTATTTAGCCCTTTTACAACTATTCAAACCATGGCGTTCAGAACTGGAATTACTTGGAGATTTCCAGAGCTACGAAGATTCATTTAATGCTTGTAAAGATAGCATACAATGCAGTGCTTTTGCAAATTATGTAAAAATGTTGAACGATGAAATTGATCAAGAAGCTACAATTGCAGCTGAGATTGCTAGAGACAGTTCTCAAGACAGTCAAAGTTCTGCTGCGCTGAGTCAAGATCCACTACGACAACCAATTGTTGAAAATGAAGTAGCAATCGCCATGAATGAGGTGGAAACAGCAATGCATCAAGCTCAAGAAGATGTAACAAACTTAGCAAACTTGGAAGAACTACTAAATGTTGAACAGAAACAAATATATGAGCAAGTGAGACAACAGATTGACCATGGATTACTTCATGAAAAGAAAGAGTGCTCATGCATGTCATTTCAACCTATCTGAAAGTACGTGAGTGGAGAAGCTGGAACAGGAAAAAGTTTTTTAATTAAAGTAATTACAAGTTATCTACAGAAAACAACTGAGTAGCATTTGTCTTATGTTGACACTGCTCCAATTGGGTTGGCAGCACACAACATTAAAGGAATTACTTTACATTGTTTACTAATTCTACCAGTAGAGCATGAAAAAAAATTGGAATACCACAAGCTATCTGGAGAAGCTTGGTGTGAAGTTTCAAGAGTCTTGAAGAAAATGAAACTTCTCATTATTGATGAGGTAAGCGTGGTATCAAACTTAATGCTTTCCTTTGTGCATTTAAGAATGCACCAAATTCTTAAAACAGAGTACAACGTGTTATTTGGAGGAAAACGCGTCATAGTTTTTGGAGATCTACTGCTACTGACTCCTGTAAAAGGACAACCTGTATTTAAAACACTTGCGCCATTGTGTACCTAACAGCTAGGGCGCTCGACCTAAGACCTGGGGATCTGGGTTCGAGTCTCGGTAACGACGCCAAAACCTCCTGTGATTCTGGGCAAGTCACTTAATCTCCGCGTGGCTAAAATGAATGTGTGTCCTCATGTAACGTAACTGGTGCTATGTAAGGCGCTCTGATACCCAATTCGGTTTGGGTCTAGTTCGCGCTATATAAAACTCTGCAAAAAAAAATAGACACCAGAAAGTCTCTGGGTAGTGTTGAAAACGTGAACATTTGGTCATATTTTGAATACAAAGAACTCATTACAAATATGCAACAGGCAAATGATGTTGATTATGGAACTATTCTCCAAGATATAAGAATTGGATTACTGACTGAACATGGCAAACAAGGTTTGCAGACTCTATTACTTTCCAATTTGTTTCCAAATGAAAACGTAGTTCCTGAGAAAATATGCATGAAAATTGCAGAAAACAAATCTGTAATCTGCTTAATGCCAACACTGCGTGAGTGTTGTATATTCAACGAACAACGTTTGAAACTGGAAATGAAGAAATAATAAAAATGGAAGCCATCGATAAATTAGAGCATGAAGGAATCACTATCATTTTGACAGAAAAATTGGATTCTTTAGAAAAATCAATATCTAAAACTGCTGGTTTAGAAAAGAATCTATATCCATGTAGAAACTGTCGGATAATTTTAAGGCGTAACTTGGATGTAGAAAAATGTTTAGTTAATGGAGCAATGGGCAAAGTTGTGGATTTTGTTAATTATCAAAATAAAGATGGTATTGAATTCTTAAAAATTAAATTTGATCAGATTGAAGAAGTTAAACAAATTAGTCGTTGTTCAGTTCGTTTTTTGCTTCTTAAAGATTTATATGTCCCTAGAAAACAGTTTCCACTTTCTCTGGCATATGCATTGACTATTCATAAATCTGTGAAAGAGGTGTGGCACCGCGGCCAGGGCGACTGACTCCGGAATCTGGGGATCACGGTTCGATCCCCGGCACCGGCGGCAGATTAGCCCAGCACCATGTGACTCTGGGCAATAGCTTGCTTAATCTTCCCGAAGGCCCCCAGCGCCTAGAGACCCTAACGGGTGATTGTGCGCTTTACAAATGTGGATATATTTATATTATAAATCTCAAGGTTTAAGTGTTGACAGTGCTTTGGTGAACATTGAAAATACTGTGTTTAAAGAGGGTATGGCATATGTTGCTTTGTCACGAGTCAAAACATTTTCTGGTTTGTTTTTGATTGATTTTGATGATAAAAAAGGCTACTGCAGATGCAAACTGTGTCAAAGAGTATAATAGGTTAAGAAGAACATATGCTCCCAATTTAGGTCAATATCCAGTATTTGAAAAGTGTGTGGTTGGTCGAAAAAGAAGGTATGAGAATATCTGTACTGAAGGTGTAGAGAAGGGAAAAAAACAAGATAATGTTGTGATTGCAAGCAAAATGAAAAAGGAGATTGTTGGTTATCAGTTTGAAAATAGTTCTGGTGTCAACTGCTATGCTAATATAGTGGTGAATGTTGTTTTTTTTTTGGAAGGTTTGCAACAGAAAATTATGGAGAATGGGAAAATATGTTGTTGCTTGTTGCATTCTGTTTATGAAAAATTAAGAACTGATACAACTAAAATACAAACAGTTTCCGAAGTTCGTAATCTTTTGTATTCATGTTCTGGTTCTACACAATTTACACAAAATATCCAACAAGATGCTCAGGAATTTCTAATGTATATGCTTACTGTATTGGAAAATGAAGGTGTAGACATAGAGAATATTTTGGCCTTTGTATTAATGGGATCATTATTGTGAAAATTGTATGTATACATGTAGCACTAATGTAGACACTGAAAGATTTCTATATTTGACATTACCGGACTGTAAATCAGTGTCTTTCAAAAAATTAGTTCAAGCTGCAAATCAAAACATGGAGTATAGCCAATGCAAATCAGAAATGTTATCAACATTATTTATACAAAGATATGGACAATATATAATTTTAATGATGCAACGTTGTACAGCTGATGGAATAAAATTGGACACTTTAATAAAACATTTTGTAGCTACTCAACTATCAATATCAGGTAAGACTTTTGTAGCAGTAGCAATAATTTTCCATGATGGTCCTTCCACAACATCTGGACATTAAACTGCCTATCTAAAAAGTGAGAAAGGCTGGACTCTTTGTAATGATGCTGAGTTTATTTTCAAACAACGTTTGCCTTTCGAATTCCCAAATTCCTACGTAATATTTTTAAAGCCAACGTTTTAGAAAGATAATTCAGCCTCTGCGGAATGTATTATTATGATTTAATTGGATTACCATTGGACAATTTACATAAAAATGACTGCAAAAATACAATTTGGCCTCAAGGAATGGTATTTTTTTTGAATTATGGACTTTTTGTTGCACATTGTCTCGGTGTATAATTTTAACCGACAACATTCACACTGTTTATAAATTTAAGTTATAACATTTTCTTAGCAGTAATCGTTTTATATATGTGTGATTTGTATTATCCGGTATTTTACTGTGGATGGATTGTTGTTTTTTTTTAAACAAACTAATTGATTGGTTTTTTTTTGCCGCTGTTATGTGATGAGTACCATTGAAATCACTGTTTGTAGTGAAATTCAATATATTCTGAGAAGAGCAAAAAAAGCAAAGAAATTACTTTGTAAAATGTTAAAATTATGCTGTGCTGTTACAAATGATTTATTGCATGTTATAACTATTTGTTCTTTTCTTTTACAGATCCTAATTTTAAAATATGGTATGTACTATATATTTTACATTATAAAAAACAACTGAATAAAATGGGTAGCGTTTTTTAGTTGTATTACTGCTGAGGTAAGTTTAAGTAAGTCTTAAAATGCACAATGGACTGTGTTTGCACACAGTTGAAAAAATGGAAGATTGATGGACTAGATTTGTGCAGGAGAATTCCATTGCAGACAGGTATCAAATAGGAGACGGCTTCAGAACACTTGTCTGCAAGATACATGGTATAGTACACAATAGAGACATATGGTGGTCTTGTAGGTCCTGGTAATTTTAGAATTATAAGAAATACAACTATTTAACTTAAAGCACATCACTAAGTGTTTTTCCACATGTGACAGTAGGCCCCATCCCTTCTCTTCTTTCATATATAAATATGTGCTATAAGTTTCGTAAAACATAAGTACTTATAAACGTATCTTGTTCTCTGTTAGTAGCACAGAAATGTACTCCTATAAAAAGAATTGGCCTAGCCTTTAACTCTCTTTCTTAATTACAAGGTGAGAAAAAGACATTCTATATATTTTTTGTTTTCCATGTAAAGATAATCTCATTATACACAGAACTTTCCGTTGAAAAGGCGTTCTATAAGTTTTGCTGTGCTTGTTTGCACAGAACAGTCAAAGAACAAGACATATATCCAGTTTTATTAAAAATTATTAATCTGGCCATGTTTGTGAATGCTGCACCATTCTCCAATTGGTGTAGCAAAGCACAACAAGGAGAATTGTTTTCACTTCTCCTCATTTTTTCACTTTCAATATATGCTACAATGCACAGCACATATTGAAGGTGAAAAATGCCTTTTCTGATTGTTTTTGTTCAGAAAGGTGTCCCTTGCTGCACAAACAATCTCCGCATGACACAGACATCCTTGCACCATGGTGCAAGAGTGCATGTGTCACCACATGGCAGCAGTTTAAGCAGCTGTGCAGAGGGAAGCGCAGACTTGAAACATGTTTATGTACAAATGTTGCATCCCTGTGCTTCGGAAATACTGCTGCATGCTGTAGCTAAATAGTTTACAGTGTCATGCTGCAGCCTTTCCATATAGATCTGCACTTATGCATTCACCACACATCAAAAATGCATTCTTTCAGTCAATTATGCACTACACACACATACATCTAAACTTTCACACACTAGCATACAAGTTTAGCTCTTTCTTTAACCAGAGTCAGTAGTTGTGACAAAAACCTTTTTTTTTTGTTTTGTAGTTTTGTATTTTTTGTGTGTGTTTTTGAACGATTTTTTTTTATTTTTTTAAACAGGGAAACAGGATGAACAGAACCAAATACTATGAGGAGAAAAAAAACCCTAACAATGGTGGTTGTCGATAGCCCGACAAACAAGGTCCACTGATTGCTCACCATAAGCAAGAAAGAGATGTCCGCATTTTACACAATTCATCCTGACTCGTACAAATTGGGGATGTATATCTGGTGGTGAACTAGAAGTTGATGGTGCTGTCCCAGATGTGCTTGGTACAGCTGGTGGTGCAGGAGCATTTTGATGTAGTCTTCTCATGTCCTCTCATGCTAAGTTGACTAGATGGCGTGTCTGCAAATGCTTCTTCATACTCGCAGTCCCACACAAGTATTTTTTGTTCGGATTTGCTCTAGAGAGGACCACTTTGCAGATTTGCACGTTACTTTGGTCGCATTGACCTTTTTTAGTCCAGCTGGGAATGTGAAAAACTTCCACACGATAGATGAATACCTCTCTGGAGTGGGAGGTTCTAGAACAAATTCCTGAGTGGTGGACTCTTCAGAATCAGATGAAGAAGGTGGATTTGTTGCCATTTTGAAAATTATGATGTGAATCAGGTCTGCAATGAGCTAAAAACAGGAGTTATTCTCAGAAGGTCTTTCCCTAAGAAAAGGTGTAAGAAGAGTGATTGAAATGGGTGGGGTCCTTCAATACTTTGAATAGGAAGTCTAATGAACCAATCAAATCTCTTTTTTTGTGGTAACATGGGGCACACGTAGGGTGCGCCCACCCAGCTCGCACCCAGCGCGACTTCGTGAAATTGCATTTAAAAGTAATGTACTTTTTTGAAAGTTAAAGAATATTATTTTTATAATTACCTCAAATAATGTCTTGTCTTAATATTTATATTATATATATATATATTTGTTTATGAACATGAAAAAAATTTCACGGGAGTCGCGCACCCACCTCGTCTGATATGCATATGATGTCACGCGCTACCGCTCGTCCGTCACATCGCATAATACGTACATCTCGCGTATGCGCCAGAAGTCGCGTACAAGTCGCATAGCGTCCGTGTCGGAAAAGTCATACTCGTCGCACACCCTACGCGGATCCTATACAGCAATCCTAAAATGGAGGACACTTTACGCGCAGTGAACGAACAGGGTACGCTTTGGGTGCGTGACTCCAAAAAAAAGGAAAAAAAACAATGAAAAAAAATAATGTAAGTATATTTTAAACAATATAAAATAATAACAGAATATTTTTTTATTAAAAAAACATTAAAAATATGTGTAATGTAATTTAAAAAATAACATATCTAAAAATAAATAGATTAAAAAAATGTAGTTACAAATATTTAAAAAAATATAACAATAAATATATTTAAAAATTATCATTTAAAAAAAACTTTGAAATTCACTGAAAAAAACGTAGGTTTCAGATATCTTATAGTTAGGAATTAGCATTTAAAAAACCTTTGAAATTCACAGAAAGAACCATAGGTTTCAGACGTGTTATAGTTAGGAATTAGCATTTAAAAAACCTTAGAAATTCACTGAAAAAAACATAGGTTTCAGGGGTGTTATATTTAGCTGGACCTTTCACTCATACAAAACCATTGAAATTCCTCTGTTATAGTTAGTTGTACTAACTATAACTCGTGCGCCCGCAATCCACTGCTGATGATGTCACATATTACATCATTCATGACATGATCAGTGACATTACTGATGACATCACTGATGACATCTCAAATGACATCACTGATGACATCACTGATGACATCATCCGCGTGACAATCTGATACACCTCATCATACAGTAGCATAACCTTTCAACACTCATTATAAAATATGGAGTACTATGTTTGAAACCATTGACACGCCAATACAAGTTTCTAAAAACCCACTCAGTGATTCCTACACCTACACACACATCTAAACACTTACCTATAGATTTACTCATACATGCAAACAAAGATCAATAGAATACTATTAACTATACTTATACACTTACATCAACATTACAAACCAGCACACATCCTATTCACTTATGCAGTCATCCTACTCCCTTATGCAAACAATTAATCATACTTACATTTACTAAGTTACACACTTATATAAACACAACTTTATTTATTCATGTAGATAGTAACTAAAACTTAGTGTGTTATAAAATGACTATTACAAGTATATAGTTTACGATACAGTCACTCATACAATCATTGAGTTTTATGTATACTTATTTATATACAACTGTCACATACACTGCCTTTTCTATTTCTACTTTGATGGACATGTATCATTGAGAAATATATTTACTCATCACCACACCTATAAAGAGATTCGGTCACTCAAACAACTGTTTCCACATACAGTCTTAACCTCATATACCTACTAAATCAACTTTTTACACATCTTTGGACAGTCACCCACCTCTCACCCAACCACACACACATTCACTATCCCATACAAATAATCAGTTAACTAATGAATAACTAATATAGACTTTCACATAGGTAGTAACCAACTTATGGAGTAGTTTACACAACAAGAGATACCGTGATACAGATATTCATACAGTTTAATCACTATCCCATATATTTAGTGAGACACATTAAATTAGTCACTTGGGGCCAGATGTAGGTAACTTCAATTTACCGACTCATAAATACCGAATTTTACCGATTCGGTATCTATGAATCGGTAAATATGAAGGAGGGAGATGTAGGTAAATTTTGTTTTTGAATTACCGAATCGGTAACATTCGGTATTTACCGAATCGGTAAATACCGATTCGGTATTGCCCATTGATTCCTACGGGCCTTGAAGCCCATAGGAATCAATGGGCAATACCGATTCGGTATTTACCGAATCGGTAAATACCGAATCCTGCAAGGATGCAGGGGGTGTCACTTTGACACCCTCTAGCACCCCAAGTACAGGCATGTGACATGTGGCACACATACATGCCCTAAGGGCATCTCTGTGTGTCACATTGCACAGGTGTGCATGCACAGATGTGCATGCACACCTGAATTCAGTATTTTACCACACAATAGGATTGAGTGGTAAAATACCGACTCTGAAGGGCCTGTGGCACTCTTAGGAGTGTCACCTACATATGGATTTACCTAATCGGTAAAATTACCGATTCGGTATTTTACAGAATCGGTAATCTGTAAAATAATGGCCCCTACATCTCAATCACCAAATACCGGTCGGTAACGGCCGAATTCGGCTCCTACATCTGGCCCTGACAGTCAATCACAGTGCTACTAAATCCTCCATCCAGACACTTATACATACACTCATTTATTAATGCAGATTGCTATATATATATATAATACTTATTTAAATATCGAACCAAACCACATTCACATGGATGATGTCATCAGTGATGTCATTTGGGATGTCATCAGAGATGTCATCAGTGATGTCACTGACCATGTCATGAATGATGTAATATGTGACATCATCAGCAGTGTATGGCAGACAGGCAAGTTATAGGTAATACAACTAACTATAACGGAGGAATTTCAATGGTTTTGTACGAGTGAAATGTCCAGCTAACTATAACATCCCTGAACCCTATGGTTTTTATATATATATATATATATATATGTTCCAAACTCCTGCTACTCCTCCCGCTCGGATCTGGACTCCGATGCAGACAAACAGGTACAGAAAACACAACAGCGCTGTAGATGAATTCAGAGGTGGTTTATTGACCCCTTGTCGCCAGCATGACGCGTTTTGGCTACGTCACAGTAGCCTTGATCACATGACATTAGGAACTGTGTTTAAATACTGTGCACAATCAACATGGATGGGTGTTAACAATCAGTAGAAACTGAAAACATACTTAAAACTTGGTTTCAACACAAGGATAAATCCATATTAAGTGAGAAATGGTAAATATAACATTCTCTCTCTCTCTCTCTCTCTCTCTATATATATATATATATATATATATATGCAAAAAAATCCGCTTCGTGAAAAGAAGATAAGGGGATACAGCGGGGCTGAGGATTCACCATTTATTAATTTGGCATGACGCGTTTCGGTGGATTTGCCTCATCAGATGCCTCGGGTACAGGAAGTCCATGGTTTCTCTTTTGTATGTTGGCCCATCCCCCTAAAGTAGTGTTGGCCACTCCTCCATCGCATCAGAGACACTCGCGCTGCTCAGTGTTAGATTTCCAGAGACTACAGCAACCAGCATGCAGTTTGTTTGTTTTTGCAGAGCGCCTCCGTCAGCTCTATTTTTCAATGACTTCTAGTAAGGGGCTGAGTGACAATGCGATCAAGGTTGAACCCCTGTATTGTGCTGTGCTAACAACCAGTGTCCCAGTCCACACTTCCAGCCGCTTGGTCCCCGTGTCAGCAGCGCGTCTGGAGACGCCAGTTTACAGTAACCACGTCTGTCCATATTTGATGGATTGCCATTCGACAACAAATGTGCCGCTTCTCGGGGAATCAGCGGCGGTCCAAGTGAGTGCCACAGTACCTGGAGCACTGAAGGAAGGGTTCCCTTTGCGTAGTGGTGGTTCCACGCTAATATGCAAAACAATCCGCTTCGTGAAAAGAAGATAAGGGGACACAGCGGGGCTGAGGATTCACCATTTATTAATTTGGCATGACGTGTTTCGGCAGATTTGCCTCATCAGATGCCTCGGGTACAGGAAGTCCATGGTTTCTCTTTTGTAGGTTGGCCCATCCCCCTAAAGTAGTGTTGGCCACTCCTCCATCGCATCAGAGACACTCGCGCTGCTCAGTGTTAGATTTCCAGAGACTACAGCAACCAGCATGCAGTTTGTTTGTTTTTGCAGAGCACCTCCGTCAGCCCTATTTTTCAATGACTTCTAGTAAGGGACTGAGTGACAATGCGATCAAGGTTGAACCCCTGTATTGTGCTGGGCTAACAACCAGTGTCCCAGTCCTCACTTCCAGCCGCTTGGTCCCCGTGTCAGCAGCGCGTCTGGAGACGCCAGTTTACAGTAACCACGTCTGTCCATATTTGATGGATTGCCATTCAACAGCAAATGCGCCGCTTCTTGGGGAATCAGCGGCGGTCCAGGTGAGTGCCACAGTACCTGGAGCACTGAACGAAGGGTCCCCTTTGCGTAGCAGTGGCTCCACGCTAATATGCAAAACAATCTGCTTCGTGAAAAGAAGATAAGGGGACACAGCGGGGCTGAGGATTCACCATTTATTAATTTGGCATGACGTGTTTCGGCGGATTTGCCTCATCAGATAACTCGGGTACAGGAAGTCCATGGTTTCTCTTTTGTAGGTTGGCCCATCCCCCTAAATTAGTGTTGGCCACTCCTCCATCGCATCAGAGACAATCGCGCTGCTCAGTGTTAGATTTCCAGAGACTACAGCAACCAGCGTGCAGTTTGTTCGTTTTTGCAGAGCACCTCCGTCATATATATATATATATATACTCCAATCCCACTAAAAGAATGGGTCCAAAACCCCTCAGTCGTAGAAATTGAATGCATTTGCAATACAGGCTAGAGACAAAGTCTAAATGTCTTTGTGAAATGCTGGACAGACGCGTTTCAGCCTCGCGGCTTTCCTCAGTGGCTGCTTCACTCTTCAAAGATTTTGTACCTGGAGGCATTTAAATAGATCTTCACTAATTGGATGACAATACTGGCCCCTCCTCTATGGCATACAATTGCGCCATACCTGCTGCGATCCATGATGGAATTTGAAACTCCTGCTGTAAGCGCCGATACAGTGAATGGCATGCTTAAACACCTGGTGGTGTCCCAACCATTGCTGGCCGCGGAGAGCGCTCTTCTCCCGGCAGGCCAAAACAGGAGGTAGATGGCAAACCAACTTCAACAACCTTCACACAGGAAATCTGCTTCTTTTCTCCCCATATGGCACCAAATCCAGTAAGAAACTTGTACCATCAGGGGGGGCGAAGGACTGTATTTCATACAAAAAACCAGGCTGTGCAAGCCAGGCGCGTTGCTCCAGATCAAAAATGGGGCCCGTTAAAACGGTGCTTGCTACCGGTCACACTTGAACTACAATCCCACTCAAAGAATGGGTCTGAAACCACTCGGGTGTAGAAATTGAATTTATTTGCAATACAGGCTGGACACAAAGTCTAAATGTCTTTGTGAAATGCTGGGCAGACACGTTTCAGCCTTGCGGCTTTCCTCAGTGCCCTCTTCACTCTTTAAAGGTTTTGTACATGGAGGCATTTAACTAGATCTTTGCTAATTGGTTGACAATACTGGCGCCTCCTCCATGGCATAAAATTATATATGTGACATCTGGACAGAGTGGGTGTGCGGAGGGAACGGGAGGGGGGGCCTTTTCAGTCAAATATTGGGTAACATTGAATCCACAGCACACACCGTCCTGTGAAACGGCGGATCCTATCGTCATCATCGCCAGGGGACTCTGATTCAGACTCCTGAATTCTGGGTCCTGTAGTTTCCGGTACCTACAGTATCAACTACATTCGGCGAAGCCCATTTGGGGGAGGAGTAGCCGCAGCCAATCCAACAGCGGCAGGACATTTTAAAGTGTGGACTGTTTCATTGTTCTTCATTTTCCACGGCGCTGACGAAGGCTCACAATGCTGAAATGCATTCGCCCTGGTGGAATGGACAATTAAAGGCCTCCTAAACCTGTTCCCGTGTTGGTCTCTGCCTTTTCATTTGTTGGGACGGACTTTGGTGCATTTACTTACACGTTTGCCAGTGACGTGTTGGGAGACCCCCGCACTCCAAGTGGTCAGATCTTTTGCTGGCAATGCTTCGGCTTTTGTTTTCGTCATGAATTGATATTGATCAGGCCCACCACAACGGCCGGATGGAGTCAAACGCGATGGCGAGGACATTGTTCCTTGTGTGGAGTTAGCGGCATCGCTGCGGGCCCCCGCGAATATGACATCTGGACAGAGTGGGTGTGCGGAGGGAACGGGAGGGGGGCCTTTTCAGTCGAATATTGGGGAACATTGAATCCACAGCACACACCGTCCTGTGAAACGGCGGATCCTATCGTCATCACCGCCAGGGGACTCTGATTCAGACTGCTGAATTCTGGGTCCTGTAGTTTCCGGTACCTACAGTATCAACTACATTCGGCTGAGCCCATTTGGGGGAGGAGTAGCCGCAGCCAATCCTACAGCGGCAGGACATTTTAAAGTGTGGACTGTTTCCTTGTTCTTCATTTTCCACGGCGCTGACGAAGGCTCACAATGCCGAAATGCATTCGCCCTGGTGGAATGGTCAATTAAAGGGCTCCTAAACCTGTTCCTGTGTTGGTCTCTGCCTTTTCATTTGTTGGGAAGGACTTTGGTGCATTTATATATATATATGTGTATATATATATATATTACCTACTGGCGGTCGCCAGTAGGTATATATAGTTAGGATTTTTTTCCTATGGGATTTTTGAAAATTCTATGTCGAATAACTTTGGCGTTTGAGGACGGAATTGGCTGGAATTTTCAGGAAAATGGAACATTATGTTTCTGAGCAGCCATTGAAAATTTGGGGGGGCTTCGTCAAGGGGGGGCCGAGAAAAAAGGGGGGTCCCAAAACGCGTTTTTCCCATGCAATTTTCCATAGGGCGGTTGGACTCACTTTTAGCTCGAACGGCTGAATGGATTTCCACGATACTTGGCAAAATTGTAGATATTGTTTGCCCGATGTGCCTTTGCTAGGTCTCAATATATGTGCTCCAGTGGATTTTGATAAATTAATGTTCAAAAAAATATATATATCTGTAACAGCGCTCCGGTTAGCGCCCCGGTTCGTGTACCTGACGCGTAACGGAACTTCACGAAGCGAAGCTGATTGGCTCTCCGGTGTCTGTCAACATTCTAAACAGTCCGGAGCAGCCGCCATCTTGTCTCTGGGTAGGATCGAGAGACAAGAGGTGAAGAAAAATGAAGGGGGGAATTAATGAAAGGGGGCAAGGTAGACCCCTCCTGACCCCCTAGGATTGATGAGGGGGCTATTAAAGGGTCCCGCGGGGCAAAAAATAAAAAATAATAAAAATTCCGTTTTTTCGCGGTAGAGGCGCTACCCGGTACGCGAACCGGGTAGCTAACCGGTAGCGTAACGGGAGTCAGCCATCTTGTGTTTCGGTCGAATTTAATCACAAGATGGAGGAAAAACAATGTGGGAAATGGGTATAAGGGGGCACGGGAGATGTATCCTGACCCCCTAGGTTTTCTAAGGGTGGCTGAGGAGGCTCATATATGTCGAAAAAGAAAAAAAAATTGAATTTTTCGCGAGGTTAGCTGCCGGTACGCGAACCGGGTAGCGAACCGGGAAGCGAACAAAAGTGAAAATTAGTGAAAAAAGGTACATTTGAAATTTTTAAAGAGTAATCATAGTTAAGGTAGCTCTGAAAAGAGCTTTTGGGTTCGGTGTAAGTTCTAGGTACTTATAAGTAGGTACCAATACATAGTCTTAAATTCAGGATGAAAATTCTGTTCCCCTTATCTGAGAAGTGAACTCCATCTCCTCTGTAGATGTCTTACATGTAGTAACGCAAGTTATTGTTGTAGATGGAGCCCTTTCCATGGTCTCTCATGTAAGCTGAAACAGACTTATTTACATGCTTCCTCGATTTCTCAATTTGTGGACAAAATTGGTTGGACCACCTCCATTTCTGTCTTTGGCATATATTTGAATATACCAAGGCAGTTTGAGGAAAAAGTGCCATCAATTGTTCAAAGGTGTCCTTTAAAAGCATTTCCAGACCTACCCCAGTCAAAGTGCCTAAGTCATTTCCACCACAGTGCAGAATTATGAGGTGAGGGTGTGGCAGATGGTGAAAGGTTTTCACCAATGGTATCAATTGATGACATCTCAATCCTCTTTGGCCAATCCATTTGATGTGCACATTTGGTAAATCAAGGTTGTGAAAATTTCTGATAGCTGCATACCTCTGAGCCCAGTGAATGTAGCTATGTCCAATAATCCAGACAGAGTACATGGTGAGAGGAGGTTCTGGTGCAGTCAGATGAAGTGTAGGAATGAAATGGCAGTTGGAACAGTAGGAGTTTGCAAAAAAAAACTGTGGAGTTTCAGTGCTCTTGAATCACAAGCAATGATTTGTGGAATGAGATAGTTGAAAACTGAAAGTTAGGGTGCATGGTTGTGTTCTGTGTAAGAAGTAATTTGAATGGTTAAAAAAAAGTCATTTAAAGAAACCTTGCATAGAATGTCCTGTTTTTCCAAAATATCTAGAAATGTTGAATGCGGAAATCGAGCAGGAAGCAACAATTGCAGCCGAGATTGCTAGAGACAGTTCTCAGGACAGTCAGAGTTCTGTTTCATTGAGTCAGGATCCACTAGGAGGACCAGTTATCGAAAATGAAGCTGCCACTGCCATGATTGAAGTGGAAAGAGCCATGGCACATGCTCAGGAGGATGCGGTTAACTTAGAAGATTTGGAAAGACAACTCAACGTTGAGCAGAGGAAAATATATGACGAAGTTACAAACCAAATTGATCATGGATTAAGTCATGAGAAGAAAGAGTGCTCATGTACGTCGTTGAAGCCTGTCCGACTGTACGTGAGTGGAGAAGCAGGAACTGGAAAAAGTTTCCTAATTAAAGCAATTTCATGTTATCTGCAGAAAAGGACCGAGTCATCGCTGTCTTGTGTTGTCACCGCTCCAACTGGGCTGGCAGCACATAACATTAAAGGGATTACTTTACATCGTCTACTGATGCTGCCAGTGGAGCATGATAACAAATTACAATACCACAAGTTATCTGGAGATGCTTGTTGTGAAGTTTCCAGAGTCCTGAAGAAGATGAAACTTCTTATCATTGACGAAGTAAGCATGGTTTCTAATGTCATGCTTGCCTTTGTGCATTTGAGAATGCAGGAAGTTCTTAAAACAGAGTATGATGTGTTATTTGGTAGCAAACACATCATTGTTTTCGGTGATCTTCTGCAGCTGACACCAGTGAAAGGACAACCAGTGTTTAAACTGCTTACGCATGAAGATACCAGGAAGTGCCTAGGGAGCATTGGCAACGTTAACATATGGTTAAACTTCAATTATGCTGAGCTGCGTGAAAATATGCGTCAGGCGAAGGATGAAGATTACAAGAATATTCTACAAGATGTTAGAATCGGGAAAGTGACCGAGCATGGGAAAGAAGCTTTACATGCACGATTACTGTCAAATTTGTATCCAGAAGAAGACATTCTGCCAGAGAATATTTTTCGGAAAATTACTGAGAAGAAATCTGGAATATGTTTGATGCCAACTCTTGCAGAATGTGCCATCTTCAACAACAAAATGTTGAATTTAGAAAAGCAAGAGATTGTGAAACTGGAAGCTAGTGACAGAATAGAGCATATGGGAGCAACAATTATTTTGTCTGAAAATTTGAAATCAAAATTGGATTCATTAGAGAAGACTATATCTAAAACTGCTGGTTTTGAAAAGACTCTGAATGTGTGCTTAAATTGCCGTATCATTTTGAGAAGGAATTTACATGTTGAAAGAGGTCTGGTAAATGGATCAATGGGAAATGTTGTTGATTTTGAGAAATACAGAAATAGAGATGGAATTGAATTTTTTAAAATTAAATTTGATGGCATTGAGGAAGTACAGCTAATTGGTCGTTGCTTTGCTAGGTTTTTGCTTGTAAAAGACTTATATGTTCGCCGTAAGCAGTTTCCTGTTTGCTTGGCATATGCGGTGACAATCCATAAATCGCAAGGTTTAAGTGTAGACACTGCATTGGTGAATATTGGCAGTTCTGTGTTCAAGGAGGGTATGGCATATGTGGCATTGTCACGAGTCAGAACTTTATCGGGATTGTACTTGATTGAGTGTGATGTCACAAACATTTGTGCGGATCTAGATTGTGTTAAGGAATACAATAGGTTAAGAAGAGAGTATGCGCCACATTTGCCTCAATATCCTTTGTTTGAGAAACGTGTGGTAGGGCGGAAACGAAGAAATGTGTCCAATAGTAGGGAGGTTGTAGCAAAAAGACGAAAAGTCGATGAACCCGAAATTATAAGCAGAAAGAAAATGGAATCTGTTGAAGATGTTGTTGGTTTTCAATTTGAAAATAGTTCTGGTGTCAACTGCTATGCTAATGTAGTGGTTAATGTTGTCTTTTCTCTAGAAACTTTAAAAGAACAGATTGTGATCAATTCGGATCAAAGTTTTTGCTGTTTGTTGAATTCTGTGCTAGAGAAATGTAGCACTGATAGAACAAAAATAGAAAGTGTGTCTGAAATTCGAAATCTGTTAGACAAATGTTCAGGTCAAACGCAATTCTCTCAAAATATTGAGCAAGATTGTCAGGAGTTTTTAATGTATATGCTTGATGTATTGCAAGATGAAGGTGTAGATGTAGATCATCTGTTTGGCCTTTCTTATCAATGGCAGCATGACTGCGAGAACTGTAGGGTATCAAGTACTACTAGTGTAGACTCAGAAAGATTTATATATTTAACTTTGCCAGACAGTAAATCAGTGTCATTTAATAAGCTAGTAAAAGCAGCCGATCAAAACATGGAGTGTAGCCAATGTAAGTCTGCAATGCTGTCCACATTATTTATACGAAGATATGGCCAGTATGTCATTTTAATGTTCCAACGATGTAGGCCTGATGGAACAAAATTGACAACTTTAATTAAAAATGTTGTGGCTTCGCAGTTGTCAATATCAGGAAGGACTTTTGTAACTGCAGCAATTATATATCATGACGGTCCTTCAACAACATCAGGACATTACGCAGCTTATTTGAAGTCTGGAAACGGCTGGTCAGTCTGCAATGATTCTGTTTTAACTTTCAAAAAAAGATTGCCTTTTGACCTTAAAAATTCTTACCTGGTGTTTTTACAACCAAAATTTTAGGGAAGGAATCTCGGGATTTGCTCTGAGGAATTTCAAGAGGTTCTAATGGCTCCTACACTATTTGGCCTTGAGGATAAGTGTAGTACAGAGTGAAAAGTTATTTTTGAGTTTGTAAGTAGTTCCTGAAAAAAAAGGTTTTCTTACAGAAAGTGGTGGGCACGGATTAGTTAAAGGACAACAGAGTATTTCCCAAAGCAAACGGTGTTCTTACCATAACACTTGACGTCATGGAAAAATAACTGCACTTTGAATGAGTTCAGAAAAACTGTTTCTTTTAATAAGCTAATTCAAGCAGCCAATCAAAACATGGAGTAGAGGTAATGTAAGTCTGCAATGCTGTCCACATTATTTGTACAAACTTTTGGTTATAATGTCATTTTAAAATTCCAACTATATAAACCTGATGAAAGTAAGTTTTCAACTTTAATTACAAATGTTGTGGCTACACAGTCGTTGATTTTAGGAAGAACATTTGTAACTGCAGCTATTATATGACATGATGGTCCTTTGACAACATCCGCTTATTACACAGCTTATTTAAATTGTAAAAAAAAGCTGGTGTTTCGGAAATGATTCCCATTTGACTATGAAACAATGTTGCCTTTTGACTTAAAATATTCTTACTTTGTGTTTTCAGAAGAGAGAATTTAGGGTAGGTAACTGGCCTATAATGATTCTAGGAGTTGATATAATTTTATGTACTGTTTTAAATTGCTTTGTGATTAACAGTGATCAAGAGAATTAAATAATTGTAGTAGTCATAGAGGTAGTGTAAGTGTGCCTCATAGTAAGCAGTATCAGTGTCATAGGAAATGTGGAACATGAGTGAACAAGAAGGGTGAGATATTACTAGTACAGGATTGTGAAAGTGATCTTGGACGTTTTCTTTCTGAAAGTTGTGGAAAAAGAAAATGACGGGATTTGCTTAGAAGAATTCCAAGAGTTATAAATGGCTTTTACACTATTTGGCCTTGAGGAGAAGTGCGGTAGAGAGCGAGAAGTCATTTATTGTATGTAACATATTTGTCAAAACGATGGAGCTTTTCTTTCAGAAAGTGGCGGGCAGAAAATAAAAACAGCACAACAGAGTATAAGCTGTTAATAGGACATCCTTTGACGTCATGGAAAGTAAGTTACTTTTGAGGAGTTCTGATTTCTGATTGGTTATGTTATATGGGTTTTTTAAACACAATCATTTTTTCCCCGCTGTTATATGATGATGTCAAATGAGATGTCATCAGTGATGTCATCAGTGATGTCATTTGAGATGTCATCAGTGATGTCATCAGTGATGTCACTGACCATGTCATGAATGATGTAATATGTGACATCATCAGCAGTGGATTGTGGGTGCGCGATATATAGTTAGTGCAACTAACTATATATGCGAATTTCAATGGTTTTGTGTGAGTAAAATAAGGTTTTGATAATGCTAATTCCTAACTATATATGGTCTATAACCTATGGTTTTTTCAGTGAATTTTCTAGGTTTTGTAAATGCTAATTCCTAACTATATATAGTCTATAACCTATGTTTTTTTCAGTGAATATATATATATATTTTTTTACCTACTGGCGGTAGCCTGTAGGTAGTTATAGTTAGGACCTATTATGCATAGGAAAAGGGGGTTTTCTTTTGCCAATATCTTTGGCACCGTTTGATGAATCCTCGTGGAATTTTCCAAATACATTCCCCACTCACTTTAGTTCCTGTCTTGAAAGTTTCGGGGTGATTCATCAAGCAGGGGCTGAGAAAAAAGGGGGTCCCAAACGCATTTTCTCCATGAAATTTTCCATTGGAATTTTTGCCCAAGTCTACCGCATGAACTACTGAACGGAATTACACCATGTTTGGTAAAAAGGTACCTATTGGTTCAGAAAGCAACCTTTTTTTCAATTATGTAAATCCGTTCAGTAGGTCCTGATAAATTTAAAAAGAAAAAATATCTATATCTGAGCACCGAGGAGGAGTGGCGAACCCTCCTGGGCACGAGCTTCACTCTGTTTGGCTGCCAACACTCCAAAGCAAGAAGTGTTGCAAGCCATCTTGTGACTCAGTAGAACAGAGTCACAAGAAAACAGTGAAATAAAGTTTTAAAAAACAAGAAAAGGGGCAGGGTAGAAACACCCTGACACCCTAGGGCTGCTCAGGGGGTCCCACAAAGGACCCCTAGGGCCCAAAAAAGCATTTGTTTAAAAAATGTCTGTGAAACTCGCGCTGGGGTCGCGAATCCCGCCGACATTTTTTTTAAAATCAAGCGCAGGCTCCTGCGCTCCATTTAATTGAGGCCCCCGGGTGGGCCAGGTCCTGGGGGCATTTGCAACAGACCATGGGGGCCCCCGCAGGTCCGGGGACCACCACCTCCGGGGCTTGCTTTACTTTATGTGTGGGAGGGCACTCGGCCCTCCCCCATCCCCGGGGACCGCCTCCCTGGGGCTTCTTTTTTAAAGTGTGGGGGCCTACAAGGCACAGGGACCCCCAGGGCCAAATAAAGCTTTTTTTTAATTGGTAGAAGACACGCTGGTGTCGTGAATCCTGCAAAGAAAATTTTAAAAAATTAAGTGCGGGTTCCTGCTCTTCATTTAATTGAGCCCTGGGTGGGCCAGGTCCTGGGGCAATGCTATAATTATATAGCTGGGGCTTGTTTATTAATTAGTGGGGGACCTCCGAGGCCAGCCAATCCCCAGGGACCGCCACCCCCTGGGCCTTTATTTAAATATGCACGGGGCACAGGCCCCCCCCCACAACCCCAGGGACCGCCATGTCCCTTGGGCAGAATCAAATAAATGAATAACAGGGTAGGGGCCTTACAGAACTCCCCAAGCCCTGGGGACCGCCACACCTGGGGCTTTAATTATAAATACCCGGGTGGCCTCACCGGCCCCCTAATCCCCAGGGACCACCACCTCCCTGGGGCTGTGCCAAAGATGGGATGGGGTCACGCGGCCCCTTCCAGGAGCCCTTGAGGACCTTCGGGACCGCCACCACCCAGGGCTAGCACCTGCAATGTCCCGAGGTGCCCATCCCCGGGACATTGCCATTTGCTATTGCAGGGCAGAAGCAGCATCAATTCTGTAAGGTGTCCTTCATTAGCAATTCCATACCTACCCCAGTCAATGTGCCCAGGTCATTTACACCACAGTGCACAATCATGTCTACCACACCTGTTGTTTGCATCTGTAACATTGTGTGGTGAACTTGAAAAAATGGTGAACTTGTGACCTGTCAGTTCAGTTGAAGATTCCATAACCTGTTGCTATGGAAACAGGCACACAGAAGAAAGGGGGGAAGGGTTTAAAATTAACTGTGTATTTAAAATGTGAAATTCTTATCTATATATAAGATAATTATCATTAAAGTAAGTTTTCCCATGTCAGTAGTATGTAAAGAGGTGGTGTGTATTTTTAAAATAGTGGTATTTTTATTTGTAACATATTTTTGAAATCCTGTATGGATTTGCGGCCCCATTGCTTCCATGCACGGTGGAGTTGCGACTTCCAAAAATATTGCAGGACCAGTTTAAGCAATTTTAGAAGTCAGTTGGGAAGGGTAAATTTGTCTGACAAATAGAAATGTGTTTTAGAATTTGAAATTTACCATGCAGCAATGTGATTTGTTACTTACATGTTTTTGTGTGGTGAAAGAGAGGGAAACTTTGCCATTACTGATTTTGCCTTGTTGAAAGCAGTGCATTACATTAATAGTGTGCAGAAGAAAATCTATTCTAACTTTGACAATTTTATATTCTACAGTTCAATTTGGAAGGTGAGTTATACATTTGTGTGGTGTATTATGGGTTACCCTCATTTTAAAAGTAAAAAAATCAAGGATGAACTTTGATATTTTAATTATGTGTTTACATGTAGTTATATTTTATTGTAGTTAAATGTTGTTTCAAACAGATTGTATATAGTATTATGTGTATATTGGGCTATGAATAACTGATTATGTTGGTTTGTTTTAGTCTATGGGTATGTTCATTTATAGTATGCCGCATAATTTTAGCTGTTGTTTTAATTTTGGAAGTAGAGTGTGTGACGTTTTAAGGTGTATATGCACTTGTGTTTGAAGGACGTTTCTATTTGTAAATGTATTTTTATATGTGTTACATATTTCAAGAAGCTTGATGTATAAGAAAGAGGTGTTGGTGTTTTTAATGTGGTTATGTTAACACTGTGAGTATTACAACAGTGGTGAAGATGGACCATAAAAGTTTGCTGGAAGAGATGTTGATATAAGGTGATATCAATTAGGCTTGTTTTTTTTCAACTGGGTAGACAGGTAGTGTTCGAATATGCAGCAACATTTTCTTCGTTTACTTGAAAGTAGAAATTTGTAGACGCACGAGCGCGCGTATCAAGATGGCCACCGCCGCTTGAGCTCCTTCGTGAATGACGCCGGTTTTTCTGTTTAAAGACGATTTTCCTGTCAAAAACGAAGCGCTAATAGGGTCGCTTCTCTAATAATTAGGATTCCTACCTTCAGAGGAGTTTTCCTGTCGTTCTGCCTCCCGGAAGTGCTGTTTTGGGCTCTCTGGATCCTGCTCCCAGCCTCTGTCTCAGGTACTGCCTGACTTGAGTGAATAGGGGGCGGAGTGACCAGCAGGAAAGGGCCTGGCTTGGGCCTAGCCACACCCACAGTCCTTTTTAGCTGCTGCACCAGTGACTTTCATGATTTTTACACTGTTTTTCTTCTTTTTTCTACATTTCTCTGCAGCTTTATTACATACTTGATTTTTAATTCTGCTTTTGGGTGTTTTTTTTCTCCTCAAATTGGATAATAAAAACTCTGCCAATAATAAAAGGAAGCAACAAGTTTCACCTCCCCCTGTTAAATCTAAGGCTGTGGAATCCTCTGAGCCTTCCCTTTCATTAATTCTGGAAGAAATTCAAGCTCTTCGAGTTAATACTGACAATATTGCGTCAGAAATTAAAAATGTACGTAAAGAAATGGCTTGTTTGTCTATGAAAATTTCTGATAATTCCATCAAAATTCAAGATAATAAGTCCAAAGTGGATGCTTTTTCACCGTTGGTGTCAAAAAAACTCCCTAAGCAATCTCAGCTCTTGGATATGGAAAATCGCAATAGGCAGTACAATCTTCGCATTTTTAATTTGCCTGAAGAAGTTGAGGGTTCTAATTGTCGTCCATATTTGGAAAGCTTGATTCCTGGCCTTTTAAATATCAAATTTCCAGATAAATTTGAAGTGGATAAAGCTCATAGAATCCCTTCACATCGTAACCCTCGTAATACTAAGCCTAGGCAAATGATCTTCAAAGTCCTTCGTCATCACCATCTTGTTTTGATAAGGAAAGCTGCAAGAGAAATTCCTACATTATTGGTGAATGGCAATAAAGTTTTTATTCACCAGGACTTTGCCAAGGAAACTGTTGCTATACGCAAAGATTTTGCTGCCCTTCGTCCACGATTGAGAAGCCTAGGTTTCAAATATGGACTCTTTGATCCATCTACAATGCGCATATGGAAAGATAACTTTTCCAAATCCTTTCATCGTCCAGAAGAATTGCGGCTCTTTCTAGATCAGCACGGTCAACATTCGATGGATACTCATGACCCTACTACCTGACTCTTTTTTGTTTAATTTTTACTGACAGGTTTTTGACTAACCTTTGCATTTTTGTTGGGCCTCAGCGGTTCTGGCCATGCTTGTAAGCCGTGTGTGCGTTTCACAGTTCTTATATATGTATTGTGTTTGTCTTTTTTATATGTTTTCTTTTCTCTCTACCCCTTTTCTATTTCTTGGAGCTACTTCCTTCTTGTTCTGGAGCTACCTTCCTTTCATTTATTTCCTCTTCTTCTGTGTCTTCCTCTTCTCGATCTCTTTTATCCTTTCTCCTATTATGGCTAATTCACATACGCTTAAAATTGTTTCATTAAATGTTAAAGGACTGCGCCATCCAGTTAAGCGTACGAAAATTCAAGATTATTTAAGTAGTTGCAAAGCTGATGTGTGTTTTATACAGGAGACTCATATTGATGATAAAGTTTTGAGTTATATGAGGAAGAAATGGGTAGATACACTTGTTTCTTCTCCAGCAAATGGTAGGAAAAATGGTGTAGCCATATTTTTTGCAAAGAAACTTCACTGTCAAATTTTGAGTAAAACTTCTGACAACGATGGTAGATACATTCTTGTTAAAATTAAGGTTCATGACTCAGTTCTTTTTCTGCTAAATGTTTATGGTCCTACAGCGAATGACCCTAATTTTTGGTCTAATCTTACCACAGAAGTTCTTAAAATTGGTAATGTACCTTTAATTGTTGGAGGTGATTTTAATGTTATTTATGATCCCTTATTAGATAGAATTTCTCAAACTAAATTTCATCCTTCTAAGAGTTATTTTGCTTTCAAATCCTTTCTTCAAACCACTAAATTAGTTGATATTTGGAGATTACACTACCCTACTGCAAAAAGCTTCACATTTTTTTCAAATCCGCATAATTCTCACTCCAGAATTGACTTTTTATTTGTTTCTAGACACCTCACTACCTCGATTTCTTCTCCTACTATTGGAAACATTGACGTTTCTGATCATGCTATGATTTCTTTAGTTTTACACTTGGATTCCACTTTTACTAAACAATCCAGATGGCGAATGAATACTGGTATAGTTTTAAATGAGTCCAATAAACCAAAACTCTTAGCGGCTATGCACAAATATTTTTTTCTCAATCCTGAAGGCTCTACTTCTATGATTAATAGATGGGATGCCTTTAAGGCTTATATTAGAGGAGTAACAATCTTTATTATGGCTCATGAAAATAAATCATTTCATGCGACTACTACACACCTAACAAAACAAATTGCAAAATTTGAACGCCTTTCATTACATCTAATAACCCTCAATACAAATTCAAACTACAAAAATTACGTTATGAATTTAATTCACTACTTCAAGTTCAAGTTCAAAAGACCTTTATTCGAATTTCGTAAAATTCATTAAAGTACCACAATAAAACATACATTTTCACAGTAAAGACAAATATAAAATTCATAAATTATTAAAAACTGACGCGTTTCTCATAAGACAATTTTCAAGGGCTTTCCATTGTTTTGCGTACACATGTTATAGTTCTCAAAAAAGTGCTAGTGCGGAAAATTAATTCATCTGTATCCAGGGACAATAACATTGAATAAGATTCCCCTAACGAAAGGGGTTTGTGATTCCTAAAATACGGAGTTAAAAACCAATTAATATATTTTAAATAAAATTTACAGAAGAATAGAAAGTGCAAATCATTCTGTTTACTGATACCATCACATGGGCATGGGTTGTAATCTTTTGTGTGCTGATAGCCCTGGGGAAATCCCAGCAAGAATTTAATAGAGCCTGCCCTTAGCCGGAACAGCAGTGATCTCTCCCAATTCGTCATAGGTAAGGTGAGGTATTGTGCGAGGTTACTCCTGCTTAGATCATTTTTCTGATAAATCGCAACAGTTGATTTGAGTGCTTCTCTTTCCTTTCGATCTGAACTATAAAGTGCATACAGTGCTTGTCTGACCTCAATTTTATCTTTAGGTTCAATCTTACTGGGATCGGAGAAAAGATCTTCCCTGTTCACATCGCTCAGTGTTTTTAGTACATCCGCGAGCCAGGGGATTGACATGCCATGATCACATTTAACGATACAGAAAAGGGGGGTGGTGATGAACAGAGTGTCTGAATTAAGCAGACCACTCTTACCCAGTCCAAAGATCAGGGCTTGATCCATCACCGTTATTTATCTCACTGCCCCATCCCAGCTCAGAACCTGGCTATATGCAAATTAGTCTGTCCCTGGCCCAGTGCATCATGGGAACAGGGCAGACCAAACTACCAAGCCAATTCTTCACCAGAAAGGAGACAAGCTACCGGGGACCGGTTTCTGGCATTTCAGCCTCTTCGGCCCGGCTTGCTTGAATCCTGATGGAGCAGTGAGAAAGGGACTCATGTCTGAGTATACCCTGCCACACCTATAGTGGCCAAAAACGATACAGAAAAGGGGGTGGTGATGAACAGAGTGTCTGAATTAAGCAGACCACTCTTACCCAGTCCAAAGATCAGGGCTTGATCCATCACCGTTATTTATCTCACTGCCCCATCCCAGCTCAGAACCTGGCTATATGCAAATTAGTCTGTCCCTGGCCCAGTGCATCATGGGAACAGGGCAGACCAAACTACCAAGCCAATTCTTCACCAGAAAGGAGACAAGCTACCGGGGACCGGTTTCTGGCATTTCAGCCTCTTCGGCCCGGCTTGCTTGAATCCTGATGGAGCAGTGAGAAAGGGACTCATGTCTGAGTATACCCTGCCACACCTATAGTGGCCAAAAACGATACAGAAAAGGGGGTGGTGATGAACAGAGTGTCTGAATTAAGCAGACCACTCTTACCCAGTCCAAAGATCAGGGCTTGATCCATCACCGTTATTTATCTCACTGCCCCATCCCAGCTCAGAACCTGGCTATATGCAAATTAGTCTGTCCCTGGCCCAGTGCATCATGGGAACAGGGCAGACCAAACTACCAAGCCAATTCTTCACCAGAAAGGAGACAAGCTACCGGGGACCGGTTTCTGGCATTTCAGCCTCTTCGGCCCGGCTTGCTTGAATCCTGATGGAGCAGTGAGAAAGGGACTCATGTCTGAGTATACCCTGCCACACCTATAGTGGCCAAAAACGATACAGAAAAGGGGGTGGTGATGAACAGAGTGTCTGAATTAAGCAGACCACTCTTACCCAGTCCAAAGATCAGGGCTTGATCCATCACCGTTATTTATCTCACTGCCCCATCCCAGCTCAGAACCTGGCTATATGCAAATTAGTCTGTCCCTGGCCCAGTGCATCATGGGAACAGGGCAGACCAAACTACCAAGCCAATTCTTCACCAGAAAGGAGACAAGCTACCGGGGACCGGTTTCTGGCATTTCAGCCTCTTCGGCCCGGCTTGCTTGAATCCTGATGGAGCAGTGAGAAAGGGACTCATGTCTGAGTATACCCTGCCACACCTATAGTGGCCAAAAACGATACAGAAAAGGGGGTGGTGATGAACAGAGTGTCTGAATTAAGCAGACCACTCTTACCCAGTCCAAAGATCAGGGCTTGATCCATCACCGTTATTTATCTCACTGCCCCATCCCAGCTCAGAACCTGGCTATATGCAAATTAGTCTGTCCCTGGCCCAGTGCATCATGGGAACAGGGCAGACCAAACTACCAAGCCAATTCTTCACCAGAAAGGAGACAAGCTACCGGGGACCGGTTTCTGGCATTTCAGCCTCTTCGGCCCGGCTTGCTTGAATCCTGATGGAGCAGTGAGAAAGGGACTCATGTCTGAGTATACCCTGCCACACCTATAGTGGCCAAAAACGATACAGAAAAGGGGGTGGTGATGAACAGAGTGTCTGAATTAAGCAGACCACTCTTACCCAGTCCAAAGATCAGGGCTTGATCCATCACCGTTATTTATCTCACTGCCCCATCCCAGCTCAGAACCTGGCTATATGCAAATTAGTCTGTCCCTGGCCCAGTGCATCATGGGAACAGGGCAGACCAAACTACCAAGCCAATTCTTCACCAGAAAGGAGACAAGCTACCGGGGACCGGTTTCTGGCATTTCAGCCTCTTCGGCCCGACTTGCTTGAATCCTGATGGAGCAGTGAGAAAGGGACTCATGTCTGAGTATACCCTGCCACACCTATAGTGGCCAAAAACGATACAGAAAAGGGGGTGGTGATGAACAGAGTGTCTGAATTAAGCAGACCACTCTTACCCAGTCCAAAGATCAGGGCTTGATCCATCACCGTTATTTATCTCACTGCCCCATCCCAGCTCAGAACCTGGCTATATGCAAATTAGTCTGTCCCTGGCCCAGTGCATCATGGGAACAGGGCAGACCAAACTACCAAGCCAATTCTTCACCAGAAAGGAGACAAGCTACCGGGGACCGGTTTCTGGCATTTCAGCCTCTTCGGCCCGGCTTGCTTGAATCCTGATGGAGCAGTGAGAAAGGGACTCATGTCTGAGTATACCCTGCCACACCTATAGTGGCCAAAAACGATACAGAAAAGGGGGTGGTGATGAACAGAGTGTCTGAATTAAGCAGACCACTCTTACCCAGTCCAAAGATCAGGGCTTGATCCATCACCGTTATTTATCTCACTGCCCCATCCCAGCTCAGAACCTGGCTATATGCAAATTAGTCTGTCCCTGGCCCAGTGCATCATGGGAACAGGGCAGACCAAACTACCAAGCCAATTCTTCACCAGAAAGGAGACAAGCTACCGGGGACCGGTTTCTGGCATTTCAGCCTCTTCGGCCCGGCTTGCTTGAATCCTGATGGAGCAGTGAGAAAGGGACTCATGTCTGAGTATACCCTGCCACACCTATAGTGGCCAAAAACGATACAGAAAAGGGGGTGGTGATGAACAGAGTGTCTGAATTAAGCAGACCACTCTTACCCAGTCCAAAGATCAGGGCTTGATCCATCACCGTTATTTATCTCACTGCCCCATCCCAGCTCAGAACCTGGCTATATGCAAATTAGTCTGTCCCTGGCCCAGTGCATCATGGGAACAGGGCAGACCAAACTACCAAGCCAATTCTTCACCAGAAAGGAGACAAGCTACCGGGGACCGGTTTCTGGCATTTCAGCCTCTTCGGCCCGGCTTGCTTGAATCCTGATGGAGCAGTGAGAAAGGGACTCATGTCTGAGTATACCCTGCCACACCTATAGTGGCCAAAAACGATACAGAAAAGGGGGTGGTGATGAACAGAGTGTCTGAATTAAGCAGACCACTCTTACCCAGTCCAAAGATCAGGGCTTGATCCATCACCGTTATTTATCTCACTGCCCCATCCCAGCTCAGAACCTGGCTATATGCAAATTAGTCTGTCCCTGGCCCAGTGCATCATGGGAACAGGGCAGACCAAACTACCAAGCCAATTCTTCACCAGAAAGGAGACAAGCTACCGGGGACCGGTTTCTGGCATTTCAGCCTCTTCGGCCCGGCTTGCTTGAATCCTGATGGAGCAGTGAGAAAGGGACTCATGTCTGAGTATACCCTGCCACACCTATAGTGGCCAAAAACGATACAGAAAAGGGGGTGGTGATGAACAGAGTGTCTGAATTAAGCAGACCACTCTTACCCAGTCCAAAGATCAGGGCTTGATCCATCACCGTTATTTATCTCACTGCCCCATCCCAGCTCAGAACCTGGCTATATGCAAATTAGTCTGTCCCTGGCCCAGTGCATCATGGGAACAGGGCAGACCAAACTACCAAGCCAATTCTTCACCAGAAAGGAGACAAGCTACCGGGGACCGGTTTCTGGCATTTCAGCCTCTTCGGCCCGGCTTGCTTGAATCCTGATGGAGCAGTGAGAAAGGGACTCATGTCTGAGTATACCCTGCCACACCTATAGTGGCCAAAAACGATACAGAAAAGGGGGTGGTGATGAACAGAGTGTCTGAATTAAGCAGACCACTCTTACCCAGTCCAAAGATCAGGGCTTGATCCATCACCGTTATTTATCTCACTGCCCCATCCCAGCTCAGAACCTGGCTATATGCAAATTAGTCTGTCCCTGGCCCAGTGCATCATGGGAACAGGGCAGACCAAACTACCAAGCCAATTCTTCACCAGAAAGGAGACAAGCTACCGGGGACCGGTTTCTGGCATTTCAGCCTCTTCGGCCCGGCTTGCTTGAATCCTGATGGAGCAGTGAGAAATGGACTCATGTCTGAGTATACCCTGCCACACCTATAGTGGCCAAAAACGATACAGAAAAGGGGGTGGTGATGAACAGAGTGTCTGAATTAAGCAGACCACTCTTACCCAATCCAAAGATCAGGGCTTGATCCATCACCGTTATTTATCTCAGTGCCCCATCCCAGCTCAGAACCTGGCTATATGCAAATTAGTCTGTCCCTGGCCCAGTGCATCATGGGAACAGGGCAGACCAAACTACCAAGCCAATTCTTCACCAGAAAGGAGACAAGCTACCGGGGACCGGTTTCTGGCATTTCAACCTCTTCGGCCCGGCTTGCTTGAATCCTGATGGAGCAGTGAGAAAGGGACTCATGTCCAAAAACGGTGTTGGATCTAGCCCTGATCTCTTGACTGGGTGAGAGTACTCTGCTTAATTCAGAGACTCTGTCCATCACCACCCCTTTTTGTAAATAATTTTGTCCACCCTAAGCATGGAAGGGTATACTCAGATGTGAGTCCCTTGCTCATTGCACCATCAGGATTCAAGCAAGCCGGGCCGAAGACGGCTGTAATGCCAGAAACCGGTCCCCGGAAGCTTGTTTCCTTCCCAGTGTAAGAATTGGCTTTTGTAGTCTGGTCTGCCCTGTTCCCATGATGCACTGGGCCAGGGACAGACTAATTTGCATACAGCCAGGTTCTGAAACTGGGATGGTGCAATGAGCTAAAAAACGGTGTTGGATCTAGCCCTGATCTCTTGACTGGGTGAGAGTACTCTGCTTAATTCAGAGACTCTGTCCATCACCACCCCTTGTTGTAAATAATTTTGTCCACCCTAAGCGTGGAAGGGTATACTCAGATGTGAGTCCCTTGCTCATTGCACCATCAGGATTCAAGCAAGCCGGGCCGAAGACGGCTGTAATGCCAGAAACCGGTCCCCGGAAGCTTGTTTCCTTCCCAGTGTAAGAATTGGCTTTTGTAGTCTGGTCTGCCCTGTTCCCATGATGCACTGGGCCAGGGACAGACTAATTTGCATACAGCCAGGTTCTGAAACTGGGATGGTGCAATGAGCTAAAAAACGGTGTTGGATCTAGCCCTGATCTCTTGACTGGGTGAGAGTACTCTGCTTAATTCAGAGACTCTGTCCATCACCACCCCTTGTTGTAAATGATCACATTTAAGACAGTCTTTTATTATATTTTGAGTTAGGGTTGCTGAGTCATTTCTCCAGATCCTTAACCAGAAGAGAGCTGGTCTAGATCTGATAAAATCGCATACGTAGAGGAGGTTAAGTTCTTCATGACAAATCAATTCAGAAGAGGAGATTGGGGCACCCAGGATTTTCCTACAGAATCGGGCTTCTTCCCGCTGGATGCCGGGGTTTTTTCCCAATCCCCAGACCTCAGCCCTGTATGTAGCTACTGGTAAGCACTGTAACTTAAAAATTTTTAAAATAGCTCTAATGGCACCTATTTTCTTAGGTCGGCACAAACTCAAAATAGAATTGTTGGCTTTCGAGAACTTGCTCATGGCGTGGTCCTTGTGCCCACTCCATGAGCCGTTCGCAGCGAAAACCAAGCCAAGATAAGGGAATGAAGTTACTGATTCTAATTTATCTGTCCCTATATGTATAGTGTTGAGTTTGCGTTTCCCGGGGCCACATGGCATAATAAAAGATTTTTTAAAATTGACGCGCAGGTCTAAGCCCTCCATGTATTGGACAAAGCCTTTAACAAGTAAACGAAGGGCATTGGGTGTTCGTCCCATCAAGACCGCGTCATCAGCGTATAATAAAACTGGCAATGGGAGCCCCTGGATAATTGGTACATCACTAGTCACTTGTTTTAGGGCTTTGGCCAGGCCGTTAATGTAGATGATAAACAGCAGGGGTGCTAAAACGCACCTCTGTCTTACCCCTCTGCCTATTTTGATGGGTCCCGATACTTCTCCGCCCGCCCCAATCCTAACTTGTGCTTTAAGGTCGGTGTGGAGGTATGCCAGGAAATTAACAAGGGCCTCGTCCAGTCCATAATTCAGAAGAATTGCCCATAGTTTGGATCTGTTCACTAGGTCAAAGGCGGATGAGAGATCCATAAATGCGAGGTAAATAGGGGACGATCGGGCAATGCTATACTTGATCGATGATCAATTTCAGATTCAAGCATTGCTCGACAGTACCCACCCTGCTTCTGAATCCCATCTGGCACGGGTCCAATAGGCCCGTATCTTCGGTCCACTCTACCACCCTGTTGTAAATTACTCGTCCCAAAATTTTTAAGGTATTGTCCTGAAGAGAAATCGCACGATAGTTCACTGGGTCCGATCTCTCCCCTTTCTTAAAAATTGGGACTATGATGCTAGTGGCCCAGGTATTGGGCATGGGGACTGTGGGGAGGCTGTTAAAAACATTAAGGAGGATTGGTGCCCATAGTTCTGGACTGTGTTTAATTATATCTATGGGTAAGCCATCAGGACGAGGCGCCTTGTTTCCAAGGCTCACTTTGATGGCTATCTCCACCTCATGTAGATCTATTTTTATGCCGTTGAGCTGGCCACAAGGGGGGCCAGGTATATCTTCGAATGGGGCAGCATATATTTCGGAGAAATGGGCCTCCCAAGAGTTGCTGGTTATATTGCAGCTAATTGGGGTTCAATTCACTACTTAGTAGACGGGCAGGCATTCAAATTTCTAATGCTAAAGCTAGATTTAGTTTTAATGCTAATAGATCTGGTAAATTGCTAGCCAACTATTTACGCATCAAAAAAGATAAAACAAATATCCAATCAATTCATGGCTCTCAGGGTAATATAGCTATTTCTCATAATAAAATTGTTAATGAATTTTTTAATTTAATTTTTATTCCACATTATATAATAAACCAGATGTCAATGATGTTTCTGTATTGGATTCATTCTTAAACTACTGTCAGTTACCCAAAATTTCACATACAGACAAAACCAGTCTCGATGCACCTATTACTAAAGATGAAATCGTATCTGCCATTAAATCTCTGAAACAGAATAAATCTCCCGGACCTGATGGAATTCCTAGCAGAATTTTATAAAGAATTTCAATCGCACCTTTTGCCATTTTTATCCCAACTTTTTACTTTATTTAGCTCCACAGGAACGATTTCTGGGTCTTTTACTGAAGCCTTAATTATTGTTCTCCCGAAACCAGATAAAGACCCCACTCTTGTATCTAATTATCGTCCTATATCCCTGATTAACCAAGATTGTAAATTGTATGCCAAAATTCTTGCTACTAGGTTAGGCCCTGTTTTAGATTCTATTATACACCCTGATCAATCTGGTTTTATGAGGAATAGGTATTCTGCGAATAATACAAGAACGTTGTTACATATTATTGAACAAAGTTCTACTTTAACGCTAGCTTCCGGTATTTTGGCCTAAGATGCGGAAAAAGCTTTTGAAAAAATCCATTGGCAATTTTTATTCCACGTGCTATCCTCATTTAATTTTGGAGATTCTTTTATCCGCATGATTAAAGCTTTATACTTTGCTCCTATGGCTCGTTTATTTATTAATGGGCAGGTTTCCTCTCCTTTTTCACTTTTTAGAGGTACAAGACAAGGGTGTCCTCTTTCTCCTCTTTTATTTTTACTTGGCATTGAACCTTTTCTTGCCTCTATTAGAAATTGTGACAATTTTCAGGGAATTACTATTAATGGTGTCACTGTTAAGACTCTTGCTTATGCGGATGATGTATTATTATTTATTAGTGACCCTATATATTCTTTTCCCCCGTTAATGGATATTATATTGCAATACTCTGCAGTCTCCGGATACACTCTAAATACCAATAAAACTGAATTTTTCCCTTTAAATGTTTATTGTACTCCTGATATGCTTCCTATGCATGAAATTATTTGGCAAAAGACTAAGTTAAAATATCTGGGTATTTTATTTTCTTCCTCCATCAAATCAACAATAACATTAAATTGTGATTTCATCATAAATTTTATTAAAAATAAAACCTCTAAATGGTCGTCATTACATCTTTCGTGGTGGGGTAGATTAGATTCTATCAAAATGAATATTGCCCCCAAAATATTTTATACTTTGGCCATGATCCCTACTCAGTTTCCATTACAGTTTTATAAAGATGTGGATAAACTGTTATCGAAGTTTTTAGGGGGTAATAAAGCTCCTCGAATCAGTTATAAAATGTTAAAAGTACCTAAACGCAATGCGGGATTTGGTATCCCTGACTTTTTTCTTTATCATTCTGCCTTTATTTTAAAGCAAAGTTCATTATGGCTTCATTCCTCTTTGTTGAATAATCCCCCTAAGTGGCTATTTATTGAGAAACCTATTGTAAATCCATTTCCTTTGCCTACTTTGTTAACCATGTCCAACAATAATACATTTCTCAACAAATCGGTTATTATTAAATCTACAAAAATGATATTTAATGATCTTGATTTAATTTTTATTTCTCCCATGAATACTACTGAAGATCTTTCATTATGGTATAGTTCTGTTCAATTCAATTCAATTCAAGAATCTTTATTCGGTGATTAAAAAACACCATAAAAGCACATTTATATACACAGATAACAGTAAAACATTATTAAATACTAATTAAGATCCGTGTACATAATTGATACGCTAAAAAGAATGCCAACGTAAGGGCCATATAAATACAGGTCACAATATTTAATTCCTCTCCCCTCGTCTTTCTTAAACGTATTGCGACTTTGATGAAGTTCAAAATGCTACACAACGTTAAGGGGTCAGAGGCTTTTAACAGAAATACTAGGGCATCCCTGGCGTGTTCCAATTGGGCTTTTTTTTAAATATTTACAAGGAATCTACGCCTAGTTCTGTTATTAAATTAAATAAGAAGGTTACTTACTGGTCTTCATGGATTAAAGCTGGTATTTTTTACCTCAAAGATGTATATACTGATGATACTTTTACCTCTTTTGAATTGTTACAATCAAGATTTGGTTTGACTAAGTCAGATCTTCCTAAATATCACTTTTTGTGTAACTCCATCTTAGATTCCTTCCAAACAGCTATGCCCTCTAACGTCCAAGCTGATTTATTTGTTTATATTCAAACAATTGCACATTCCTCTCATGGTGTTTCCATTTTATATAAAAAATTATCAGATACGCTTGGTAGTAATATTGATACGATTGCCAACTTTTGGAATGATGAACTTTCTATTTCATTATCTGCTGACGTATGGCAAACTATTTGGCTTAGTAGTATATCTGGCTGGATACCTGTGTCAATATATCAAACCAATTCTTATATTTTATTTAATCGTTTATGGACTCCTTCACGATTATTTCAAGCTAAACTTATTCCCTCTGCTGATTGTTGGCATTGTAAATTACATCCAGGTACCCTTCAACATATGCTTTTTGATTGCCCTTTAGTTTTTAAATTTTGGTCTGAAGTTTGGGTTATCATAAAAAAGATTTTGAATATTCATGTTACTATTTCATTTCCTATAATTATATGTAAATCTGCATTACTATTTCCAAAGTTGAATGAGTTAGAGAGTAAACTCTTTAATTTTCTTGTTTCTGCTGCATTAAAATCTATTACTTTTTGTTGGAAAGATATTACTAAATTATCTGTTCATGCTTGGTGGTCATGGGTTATCTTTACTAGAAAAGGGGCTCAATTATCCATGAATGGGATTCATCATAACTCTATCTCTTATCACTCATTCTGGATACCTGTTGATATTTATTTATCTTCTTAATGTTGTATATATCTCTATATTGGCTTTAGGTTTTTGTAATTTAAAATAATGATTTTTATACTGTAGGATATAGTAGCTCGTTTGTGTTTCTCTACGATGCTTATTTGCTTGTTTCCCTTTTTTCCTTCCCCTTTTATGTTAATTTAAATTTATGAATTTTCACTTTTTTACCTACTGTAATTTCTTCCTATGAAGTAGGTCATATATTGATATTGAGGTATTTTTGACTATTTGTACTATTTTTTGTATTGTCTTTGTATTGTGATTATTCTCACCAAAATTCAATAAAATTATTCTGAACAGAAAGTAGAAATTTGTTGGGTGTGTTTTTGAGGTTTGGATACTGCTATGGTAGAGACATATTTACATAAGGTTTACTAAAATGGTAAGAGTTTTACTAAAGATATGAAAAGTGTTCCTACTTTGAATTTCTGTAGGTGTATTATTATAAATAGTTGCAGAATGGTTAAGCAGCAGTCTGTAAGTGAGGTTTGAGCTGTTTGAAGAGATGTTATTTGTTAGATTCATTTGTGTGATGTGAGGGAAATTACATTTTATATTTTCCGCATAATTTTCAGTGTCTGATTGAAGTTTAAATTGTTCTCTGTGAACTTTTGAAATGTGTATGGTATTGTTACTGAGATATGTACTACCTCTAAGGTTATGCAATCATAAATGCTGTAAGAATGCACTCAGTAGTGGTGCTTTATATTTGGCTCGGCCTAACACTAATACAGTTATAAAAACACTCAGTTAATACCCATGCAGTGTATCACCCAAGCCCTTCTGTTGCATTTATATATTATCTGAGTCAATACTTATTGGCTCAAGTATGCTTTATGGTTGTATTTATACACTTATCTGTGGACTGAATATGTATGCCCCCAATCTAGCAATTAGACACTTACTATCCATCTTCTCCTGTAATTACTCAGTGACAAACTTTGGTGTCATACAATCACCCAAGCAATGCCCACGGAGTTATGCAATCACATGTCTCAGTTTCTAGGTTTCACTATAGGCCAGAAATATTGTATACATATTTGTTTTAGATATGATGATTATTTGGAAAGGTAGAGACATATGTATGCATGCTTTAAAGTATAAGGAGAGACTTATAGTTCCGTCATGTAAAAGTCTGGTGCTTTATATTTGGCAAGGCCCAACACTTAGGCAGTTATAAAAACACAAGTAATTCCCATGTAGTCTTCCAATGATCCAGGCACTACATATGCACTGCTGTAATGACTGAGGCATTAGTCCTGCATTTATGCATTGATCCACGTATTACCTATGCGCTCCTTTATTCACTCAGGCACTAACTCAGTAGTCTTCCAATCATCTAAGAAGTACCTGTGCAGTTATAAAATCACCCAGTTATTTACTATGTAGTCTTGTTAATTCCCAAGATATTAGCCCTGTAGTCATGCAGTCAGCTAGGCATTATATATATACTCATTTAATCCCCCAGATGTTAGTGCTGTACTCATGCAATCACCAATGCATTAGGTATGCATGGCTTCAATTACTGAGACACTATCCTTGTACTCTTCCAATCATGCATGTACTTTTCTTGTACTTATGTAATCATTGACACAGTGTTTTTGCAGTTGTAAAATCACCCAGTCATATCCTTTGCACTCCTGTAACCACTGATGCACTTTCTTACTACTTGTGCAATCACCCAGGCACTGCTCATGTACTTTAAAAATAACCCACTCACTTTTTATGTATTCCAATAATTGCCCAGATATTACTCCTGCAGTCATGCAATCATCTATGCACTGGTTATGTACTACCCTTATAGTTATACAATCATGAAGGCTCTAGGAATGCACTCATGAAATAACCCACACACTATCCATGCAGCGATAGAATCAGTCAAGCTCTACTGTTGCATTTATCAATTAACTGAGGCAGTACTTAATGGCTCGTGTATGCTTTGAGGTTGTATTCATACACTTATCCATGCACTGAACAAGTATGTCTCCAGTCTTACAATTAGTCACTTACTATCCATCTTCTCCTGCAATTACTCATGACTACCTATGGTGTCATAAATGACCCAAGCACTTCTCATGAAGGTATGCAATCACTGAACTAAATCTATTACGTCTCAGTTTGTAGGTTTCATTATAGGCCAGAAATAATGTATACATATTTGTTTTAGATATGATGATGATTTGGAAAGGTAGCCTATAAGAATTAAGATCTTCTGGACTTTTGTCTTTTTTTACAAAAGATATTATTATTGCTTCTTTAAAGGACGCGGGTACCATTCCTCCTAGTTTGATGTAATTAAATAGATTCATAAGAGGAGTTACTAGTTCTTTTATGAAGATTTTATAGAATTCAATTGGGAACCCGTCTTGCCCACAGGCTTTCGCCCCTGGTGTTGCCTTTATAGCATCGACTATTTCCCCTATATTAATATCTAATCCTAGTTGTAAAGCCCGATTGGGCGTGATCTTTGGGATATCTAAGTTCATAAAATAATCCTGAATCTGAACCTCTTCTACTTGATATTCAGTAGAGTAAATGCGATTAAAATGCTCCAGGAAAGCCCTTTGAATCAAACTGTTGTCTACTATCACTTGATCGTTTAACGGATTTCTGATTTTAACTATCGCAGCAGACTCTTGTTTTTTCCTCACAGAGTTCGCCAAGAGCTTTCCTGCCAATTGGCTATCCTCATATATCCTTTGTTGGAAGGTTCTAGAACTGTTGATCTCTTCCATTACAAAGAAATCCCTTAATTATGCCTTTGCTTGCTCCAGGTGATTCGGGCGACGGAGGAGCTGTAAAGCATATTTTTTATCTACGGCCTTTTGGAGCGTAGATATCTTTTGTCTCCTCTTTTTAACCTGGGCTGATGTAAAAGATAGTATCTGGCCACGTGCTGCCGCCTTGAATCCCTCCCAGACCGAGAATGGTACTGCTGAATCATTATTAATTTTAAAATATTCTGAGATCCATTCTCCAAACCAGCCACCCAATCATGATTCTGGAGCAGGGTACGATCCAGCTGCCACCTGGACTGGTCCCTGCCCCCACCACTTAGATTAACTTCCAACTCTATTTTTCCATGATCAGAAAAGGGATTACATCCAATAGATGAATTTGAAATCTGATTCGATCTTGATATCAAAAAGTAATCGATTCTTGATGCCATCTGGAAGCGGTGTGAATAGCAGGTGAAGGATGCCCCTTCAGGGTTTAGTGCACGCCATGGATCTATAAGCTGGTATTCTAAGATAAAGGCGCCCACCACTTTTTTAGTATTAGGCTTTAGTTGTTTCTTATTTTTATTAGTGGTGTCTTTTTTTAAATCTTGTATGTAATTGAAATCCCCTCCCATGATGATCTGACCAGGGACCCCCCTTAGAAGGTCGCTGATTTCTAATATACTAGACACCTCATCCGATATTTGCCCATAATAGTTTACGAAATTCAATACTTTCCCTTGGATTTTAATTGCTACCCATAACCATCTCCCTTTGGGATCCCTTCTTATTTTTAAAATTTCTCCGGATAGTCTCCTTGAAAAGTAAATTGCAATGCCTCTCTGGGCCACCCCTGCTGAAGCGTAATACACATGGGAGAAATATTTCGGGATAAATAAATTGGGAGTATTAGTTTTTAGATGGGTCTCTTGGAGAAATATCCCATGGGGATTTAGAGAGACTGCCAATTTTATGAGAGCACCGTATTTTTGTTTCTTTAAAACACCTTTGGCATTAACTGATAGGATGTTACATTTATTCAATTCCATAATAAAGTTTTCGCAGCATTAAATCATCATTCAAAATTTGGTACACATTCTGTCTACAACTTCTGCTCTTTTTTACAGCTTTCACCCCAGCCCCCCCTCTCCCTCCCCGAGTGGACCCCCACCCTCCCCTGGGAAGTGGCCCCTTCCATTCCCCCCACGCTGACCACATTCCCCCCCCACTGGTGACCTGGGTGTCTTCTTGTTACACCCTTAGTGACCCTTTAAGCCCGGATCCCGCCTCGACAGCCAGAAAAATATATATTTTTTTAATATCCTATTCTATTTTAAAGTTATTATTGTTTTTTTTAGCTAATTGCAATTTTTTCTTCAAGCTCTACCATTATTGCACCGCGGGCTGGTTTTAATTACTCAAACAATCGTTTCTGGAGTTATCTCTTTTCAGCGACCTGATACCAATTACTCAGACATTCGTCTCTGAAGTTATATCTTTTAGGAGAGACTGAGCTTCTTCAAGGTCAGAAAACATATAGAACATTCCCTTTACAAGTACTTTTAACTTAGACTGCTGAGCGATTGAGGCTTGAGCGCCGTTCATTTTAATCACTAAACAAGGAAAGAGTGTCCAATGGTAGTATTCAACCACCGTTAGGAGCAGGTAAACGACTTCACTTAAAGCGTTAAAGAAAGCCCTCACTCACCACCTAGTGATGACATGCTTCATCATCGGGCCCCACAAAAGAGACCGAGTGTCTCTTTTGTGTGCTACAACGCCAGAACTACTGCGGAGCGGGTTGGTGGGTTCAGGCAGTGTTGTGCAAAGAAAACTAGTGAGTGGTGGATAGTTAAAAATAGTCAGTAGTGTATCAAAATGTAACTTTATTCTAATGATCACTAAGGACTTATTGATTAAAATTATGTGTCGGAAATTCGTCCACAATTAATTAAGTGGTAGTTTCCTAATTATCAGTCGACATGTTTCAGCCATGAAACGGTATGAATTTACCTGGCATTCATCAGGACTCAGCGTGTATTAAACCCTGGTGGAATGGACTCTCTAAGGCTCACCCTTACCTAGGGACGTGAAAGTAAAAATTAACAAAAATGTGTAAAGTGCAAAAAAAAATTAGGAAGAAATGGTGTCTTCCTAATTACTCCTGGTTTAGGAGGCTTCTGAACTTACGGTTTCTGCACTTTTGTGGTGTCAAGGATTCACACCTTGGGCCACAGGAGGGGGATGGGAACGTAATTGGCACACCGCCCTCGACGCTCGGCACCCGCTGTGTACCTGCATCTACCCTCGACTGGACCCCGAAGATCTTCGGGGCAGAAACCGTAAGTTCGGAAGCCTCCTAAAGCTTTCCGTGATTCAACTCCCAGTCGACATGGGGGGACTTGCTCTTCCACACATAAAAACATATTATGAGGCAGCCTTTTTAGACTTGGCGGCAGGTCTGATAGGTCCAAAAAACAAACGAGATAACTTCTTCTTAGTAAAAATGCTACAAGAGTCCGATTCTCAAACCCAGGTATTTTTAAAGATCGCAAAACTTCCTAAAAGGACGAGATATAAGACCATAAAAGAACATCTATCCAGATTACAGTCCTTTTTCAAGAAAAATCAGAGCTCCTCAGCTTCCCAGTTTTTAAGCTTAAGAGAGTGTTCCGATTTGGGCCTCCAAATTAGTAGTAGCCGAGTACTAAATTGGGAGAATTTGGGATTTCGGGAGTTAAGACACTTCTTTGTCCAGAATAGAATCATCTCATGGCAAGAAGTATTGGCTAGAATAAACACTCACATGCAACCAACGTTTTTTGAATTTCTACAAATCGTTCACTTTCTGAGACAAACTATCGGTGGACATCTCCCCACAATGGGTGAGCTGGTAATACTCCTTTATGAGGTTAAAATCACCGGCATAGGAAATTGGTACAAAAGGCTCCATTGTGCCGGTCAACTAGACACGGTGGATACCCATCTTGAGAAAATATTTAGACAAACTCAATGTAATTTAACACATAAGGAATGGGAAACTATAAGTTTGTTAGGCTATAAATCACTACGTGCCGCTAATTTTAAGAGGATGGCCTTCTTGTCCCGCTGGCTAGCATACTGGACTCCAGAAGCTCTCGAGAAAAGGTTCCCAGAGGTCGAGAATAAATGTTTTAGATGCCAAGCAGCCGGCCAGGGAGGTTGGCTCCATACCTTTTTTTCTTGCCCTCAACTGAAATCTTTTTGGGAGGCCATTCTCCAAGACATTGAGGAGGCTTTAGGGAAAACACTAATACCCTCAGCTGAATTGGCCCTCTTTGGTATTTCGAAAGATAGAGGTACTCTCAATGATAACGAGGAAATATTTGTGTTTATTTCTTGTGCAGTTGCTCGTTCCTTAATACTCCAAAATTGGAAATCCAAGGAACCTCCATCCCATGCCTGTAGAGTGGGAGCAGTTAGAAGTTTTGAAAGAAAATGGCAGTACTTTGAGAATCTGGAAGTAATAAAAGGGGGGTTAAGTTAAAAATTTGATTGAATACTAAAACTAAACCTACATGAATTTTTTTTTTAAAGCAGTCATGAAATGTTGCTAGACTTAATTAAACAAGCAAAAAAAATTTTTTTCAGCTTAAGCACATTGTTCCAGGTTGGATTGCACTATTTTGCACTTGCACTTTACACTTAAATCTTGCGGATGTTGCACATTGCCTGTAGCAGGTTGGACTGTACTGTATTGCACTTGCACTTTATGATCAAACTTTGCGGATGTTGCATATTGCTTGTACTTGAAAAATATTTAACCAATATTTTGTGTAATAAGGATTACAATAATGACTGCTTTCGAGTTTTTATGTATCTTAAATCTCTCCCCCCTTTTTAACTTGATTTTCAATCATGTGTTTACTCTTGTGTGACCCTATTTGAAGAAGAAGCTTTCTCTTAACTTTGCTTTTATTTCAATTGCTCTAAATTCTTCATTCATGAATTGTATTTTAACCTCCTTCTGCTCAATAAAAAATTAAAAAAATTAAAATTAAAAAAAAGATGATTTGGAAAGGTAGAGATGTATGTATGCATGCTTTAAAGAATAAGGAGAGACTTATAGTTCAGTCGTGTAATACCCTAGTGCTTTATATTTGGCTAGGCCAAACACTCATGCAGTTATAAAAACACAGAAGTAATACCCATGTAGTCTTCCAATGATCCAGACACTAACTATGCACTGCTGTAATGACTGAGGCATTTCTCCTGCACTTATGGAATGATCCAGGCATTACCTATGCACTCCTTTATTCGCTCAGGCACTACTTCAGTAGTCTTTCAAACTGGTGCAGGTAAAAAATCACCCAGTTATTTCCTATGTAGTCTTGTAAATCACCAGATATTACCCCTGTGGTCATACAGTGAGCTAGGAATTATATATATACTCCTTTAATCCCCCAGATGTTAGTGCTGTACTTATGCAATCACCAATGCATTAAGTTTGCAGGGCTATAATTACTGAGACACTATCTTTGTACTCTTTCAATCATGCATGTACTTTTCTTGTACTTATATAATCATTGACATCGTGTTTTTTCCAGTTTCAAAATCACCCAGTCACGTCCTTTGCAATCCTGTAACCACTGAGGCAGTATCTTACTACTTCAGTAATCACCCAGGCACTAGTCATGTACTTTTAAAATAACCCACTCACTTTTTATGTATTCCAATAATTACCCAGATATTACTCCTACAGTCATACAATCACCCAGGCGTCACCTATGTACTCCTTTTATCCCTCAGATGTTACCCCTGTACTCATGCAATAACCAATGCATTAGCTATAAAGTGCTTTAAACACCCAAGCACTATACTTGCACTCTTTCAATCACCATACACTACTCTTGTACTTATATATTCAGTCAATCAGTAGTTATGCACTTATTAAAACAGCCAGGCACTACCTTAGTACTCCTGTAATCACTCAGGTAGTCCCTTAGTACTTCTGTAATTACCCAGGCAGTACTCATGCACTTATAAAATCACCCACTACCATCCTCTGTTCTCTAGTAATCTCCCAAATATTACCCCTACAGTTATGCAATCACCCATGCAGTAGTTATGTACTAACGCTGTAATCATGCAATCATGCAGGCTGTAGCTATGCACTTGTGTAATAACCCAGGCATTACTGTTGCAGTCATATTATCACCCAAACTCTACTGTTGCACTCATGTATTCACTTAGGCACTACTTAATGACTGCTCTATGCCTTCAGGTGCAAGTCATACACTTATCCATGCACTCAACATCTATGTTTGTACTTATGCAATTAACAGTCACTATCTATTTTCTCCCGCAATTACCCAGTGACTACCCTTGTAGTCACACAATCACCCAAGCACTATCCATGGAGTGATGCAATCGCTCAAGCAGTTTCTAGGTTTCATTATATTCTAGAAATTTGGTACACATATTTCTTTTAGATATGATGATGATTTGAAAACATAGAGATGTATGTAGGCAAGCTTTTAACAATATCGAGAGTCTTATGTTTGAGTCATGTGATACTCTGCTGCTTTATATTTGGCTAGGGCCAATACTCATGCAGGAAAAAATAGATCAGAGTGCTACCCATGCGATCTTCGAATAATCCTGGTAATACATATGCATTGCTGTAATCATTCAGGCATTAGTGCTGCACTCATGCAATGATCTAGGCAGTACCTATGCACTCATGCAATCTCCAAGGTATTACTCATGGAGTCTTTGAATCATGTTGCCACTTCTCATACACTTGGTATTCCTCTTCTCAGTTTGTGTACCCCTCTTCTGTTAATTTGGGGCTACGGTCTAGGTCTCACTAGATTTCTAAAGCCAAATATGCATTTGTTGCTAGCTTTTAAATAGATATTGTTTGTTTAATAAAAGATAATAATATTTGTAGGTACATATTTAAATAATTTAAAAAAAATTACATTTTATTTAGATATTCTACGTTATTGCTACAAAACATTTAGTATGGCAAGAAAAGACCAACAGAAGAAAGAGCAAAGGAAACAGAAATATTTACGCAAAAGAGAAAAGCAGAAATTAGATGAAGTACCACGTGTGACATTGATGAAAAAGTCTTCTGGTAAGAGAACAAAACAATTGGTTAAAAGATTTAAAAAAATATAAGAAATCTTAAAAATGGAGGAAACAAAAACAAAATTACTACAACTATTCAGAACAAAAGTAAAAGAGGACATATTAATAGAAAAATCAGGTTCTGGGAAAACAATCTGTAAAGAAAAAAGGATGAATCAGTTTAAGGACATTAGAAAAATATTATTTCAAAGTAGAGTAATGCAAAATTTACTACAGGATGTCAAAAAAATAATAAACTATCTGTATACTACAAGAAAAAACAACATATTGAAAGTATAGTGGGAAAGGCTTTTGATTTGAAAAGAAGATTGTTTATATTAATTCTGAACAGAATGTGATCATTGGATAAGCCAGTGCATTCTATGAAGCAGAAAAGTAAAAGCAAAAGACTGATTAATCGAACATATTTTTGTAAAAATACCTTTGGTGAATGGAAACACACTTCAAGTTCACAACCTTTTTTTAATGATGAGAGCTATTTGCAAAACAATACATTACTTCATGCAGTTGATACCAGAAGTTGTTCTTATGAGGTTAAGAACGGTTGTGCTATTTAAGGAGAAAAGATGGTTCCTAGAAATATGGAAGAAGTAATAGGAGAAGAAGTTCAAGGGAGACGTTCACAAGCTCCAGTGTATACAGGGGATTGTAGTAGTATTTGTAGTATAAGAGAGGAATCTATTGATAAATTATGATATTTCTTACAAAAGTACAGTTGCAACAGCATTAAACAAAAGATTAAGCTGTTGCAAGGACTAGATCCTTGTAAAGTGAGAAAAAATACTGGCTTCCATGGTCATTCTCTGGCTTGTCTTTCTATAAAAGTGTGTCAGAGTACTTTTCATCGCTTTATAATGTTAGCAGTACATCACTCTGGAATGCGAAAATTAGTAAGAAGATTGTACTATGTGAAGACTCCTGCATTATTTTTAAGTGAAATAAACACTGCTCTTTTGCATGGTTCAGTATCAGATGTAAAAAAAGTTTGTGATGATGTACAGTTTCGTTTTTTTGGTCCTGAACAGACGTTTAGAGAAAGTGAGAGTCTCATAAGTGTTGGTGTTGAATGAGAGGTGGAAGATGCTAGTACTCTAAAGTTTGCAGATGAAATTACTAAGCTTAAGGTAGTTTCTAGTGAGAAATCAAACTGTGTTTGTATCTGTTGTCGGCGTACTCACTATAAAAATCAAACTAGAAATGTTGATGTGTATTTAAAAAATGAAAAGGAAAATAATGACAAGTGGGAGAAATTTGGTGCTTATTTTTTTGTAGAAGGCTGTTTTGAATTGGGTAGGGATCAATGGATTTGTAAATATTGTTGCAACAAACCAAAGAGAATACATTGCCAGCTAGAGCTGTGCATAATAACTTAGAGTTGGTAGATATTCCTTTAGAACTAATAGATTTAAATACATATGAATCTATTCTTATTCAATCTGTGCACCCGTTTCAGGGTATTGTTCGTATAGAGCCTAAAACAGATAAGCTGTCTCCAACACATTTACAACGAGGTTTAAAAGGAAGAGTTGTGTACTTACCTTTGGATTTCAAAAACAATATTGAAACAGTTGGTGTAGAGAGAGAAGAAGTTGAACCTGTAGTTATAATAGTTAATGGTGTACCAAAAAGAGTCGGAAAATATGGCAAGAGTTAGTAGATGTCACCAAACTTAAAAATGCTATATTATATCAAAGAGTCGGAAAATATGGCAAGAGTTAGTAGATGTCACCAAACTTAAAAATGCTACATTATAAAAAAAAACACTAAACAACATTTATTATAAAAACATACCTGTGGATGAAGAAGCAATATCTTTACCAGATGAGACAGAAATTTCAACTGGCGAAATCGAAGAAGTGGATGTCTCCTGGACTGAAGACATTTATGAACATTACAGTGTACATCCTTTACATTCAAAAGAAGTGATTGGAAATACTATTGAATTATTCCAAATGAAGAAAGCCAAAGGAACTCCTATGAGTGTTTGGGAAAGTAGTTTAGAAGGTCGTTGTTTTCCACAGCTGTTCCCCACTGGAAAAGGTGGACGATATGATGAATAACCTGTGCAGATTCCAGCTTCAGAATATCGTACAACAAGATTGTATTCAGAAGATCCAAGACTTCGGCAATGTATTCAATACATATTTCATCTTTTGTTTGAAAGTGACTTGTCTGGACTTTTATATGCAGTAAACCATATATTAAAAACAGGACTTCATGTTACACATCTTTCAGAAAAGGAATTTATGGCCAAAGTGGAACAAAGAGACGATCACTTAGAATCACAGTTGATTAATTTGATGGTATGTCAACGTGGTACTAATGAGTATTGGTATCATCGTCACACAGAACTAAAATGTATGCTAAGGAATTAAGGAAGTCCTAAGTGGTTTGTTACGTTAAGCTGTGCTGAATTTGAATGAGATGATTTACTTGATTTTCTAGGAGAAGCGTATTCAAATGTAAAAAATATTGAATTCAAGATACATGGAGAACTGTGTTTCTTGGATCCTGTCAACTTGTGAAGATATTTTAATCATAGGTTTCAAGCTATGCTGTATTTTATCTGCAATAAAAAGAACCCACCTCTTGGAGAAGTTATTAATTTCTTTTGGCAAAAGGAGTATCAAGGCAGAGGTGCGCCACATATATATATATGTTATTATGGATCAAGGATGTACCTAAATTTGGAAACGATTCTGATGAGAGTGTTTTCTCTTTCATTGAAGACTATGTAACCTGTGCGATTCCAAAAACAAAATCTCAAAATACATTAGGACAGGAAGTTTTACGGTTTCAAACTCATCGATGTGGAAAATATTGTTGACAAAAATACAAGTCAAAGGGAAAGTTTTATACAAAAATTAGATTTGGATTTTTATGTCCAGTAATTTTCAAAGTAAGAGTTAACAGTTTTATGTCAGCAGTGAGACACATTATCACTATAAAATCTCTAAAGAATACTTACACTATAAAAAAAGTCAAAGTATATTAATGACTACAATCCAGTGATTCTGACGATGTGGAATGCAAATATGGACATCCAGTATGTTGCAGATAATTCCATTGCTGTTGGTTGCTACGTTACATCTTATATAACCAAATCAGAAAAGACGGAGTTGAAAGAAATGTGGGAAGAAATTTCACAAGAAAAGAGTCTCAGTAAAAAATTGTACAGTTATAGTTTGAAGATGTTTTCACATCGAGAGATTGGGTCCTATGAATGTTCGGATCGGTTGACCTCTGCGAGTTTATATTCAAAGTCAAGAGGAATTCATTTGGGTAAGTCTAGGACTTGCTAAAACATGAAATTGAGTATTGAAATCTGTACAAAAAATTAAATACTTGGCATTGAATGAACTGGAAATTACAGATATTGTTGAAACAAATATGTTGGATACGTACTATCCTAACAGAAATCCACACATGGAAAATATATGTCTCTATGAAGTGCTGCAACACTACAGCTTTAAGAGAAATGTTATGGAAAACATAAATGAAGGAAATTATGCAGTAACTGGATGTGAAGGATGTTTGGTAAAACATGCCAAAGAAAATCTTATTAATCACAGGAACCTCAGTTGCGAAACTCCAGGTGAAACATAATTTTTCTATTTAGCACTTCTGCAACTCTTCAAACCTTTGCGAACTGAAATGGAATTACTTGGAGATTTTGACTGCTATGAAGATTCCACCAATGCATATAAAGATAGCATTGCATGGCCAATGTTCTCAAATTAACTGAAAATGTTGAACCAAGAGATTAATCAATAAAGTAGGATTGTAGCTGAAATAGTTAGAGACAGTTCTCAAGGTAGTCAGGGTTCTGCTGCACTAAGTCAGGATCCACTAGGAGAACCCATTCTTGAAAATGAAGCAGCAATAGCAATGACTGAAGTCGAAACAGCAATGCAACAAGCACAACAGGACACTATTGATTTGGAAATGTTACAAAAACATCTACATTTTTAACAGAAAGACATATATCAGCAAGTTATACAAGAGATACAACATGGTTTACTGCACAAAAAGAAAGAGTGGCAATGTACACTATTTAAACCTATTCTTATGTACATCAGTGGGCAAGCTGGAACCGGAAAAAGTTTCTTGATGAAAGATTTGACCAGTTATCTACAGAAAATGACTCACATTTATCTTGTATTGTAACCGCTCCAACTGGGTTAGCAGCACACAACATTAAAGGGATTACATTACATCGTTTACTCATGCTACCAGTTGACCATGAAAACAAGTTGGAATATGACAAGCTATCTGTTGAAGCTTGTTATGAAGTGTCAAAAGTATAGAAGAAAATGAAACTTCTGATAATTGATGAGGTAAGCATGGTCTCAAACTTAGTGCTTGCCTTTGTACATTTAAGATTGCAACAGATTCTAAAAACAGATTATGATGTTTAATTTGGAGGAAAACCTGTAATTGTATTCAGTGACCTATTACAACTGACTCCTGTAAAAGGACAACCAGTTTTTAAGACCCCTCACCATGAAGATACTGAAAAATCTTTGGGAAGTATTGGAAATGTAATTATTTGGTCACATTTTAAATATAAATAACTAATTAAGAATATGCGACAAGCAAGTGACAAACATTATGAAAACATACTTCAAGATATTAGAATTGGTGTCTTGACAAAAGATGGCAAAGAAGCTTTACAAAGTCGTCTACTAACAAACTCGTTTCCAAATGAAAAGATTGTACCTGAAATAATCTACAAGAAAATTGGAGAAAAGAAGTCTATACTTTGCCTTATGCCAACACTGAAAGAGTGCTCTACATTCAATGAAGAACTTTTGAAACTGGAGAAACAACCAATAATGAAAATGGAAGCCATTGATAAAATAGAACAAAAAGGAGTTACTATTCTTGTGTGAGAGAAATTACAGTCAAAATTACATTCTTTGGAAAAATCTATATCTAAAACTGCTGGTTTGGAAAAGACGTTATATGTCTGTCTAAATTGTCGAGTAATAATATGGCGAAATTTAGATGTTGAAAACGGTTTAGTGAATGGAGCGATGGGAAAAGTTGTGGATTATGTAAATTTTCAGAATAGTGAAGGAATCACATTTTTGAAGATTAAATTCGATCAGATAGAAGAGGTAAACCAGGTTGCATGATGTGCTGTGTGTTTCTTGCTTGTAAAAGATGTGTATGTTTGTAGAAATTCGTTTTCACTTTCTTTGGCATATGCAGTGACCATTCATATATCACAAGGCTTAAGTGTAGACACTGCTATGGTGAATATTGGAAGTTCGGTGTTTAAAGAGGTTACGGAATATGTTGCATTGTCTCGAGTAAGGACATTATCTGGATTGTATTTGATTGATTTTGATGACCAAAAGGTTAGTGCAGATGCAAATTGTGTAAAAGAGTATAATAGGTTAGGAAACTATATACTCCTGACTTAGGTCCATATCCTATTTATGAAAAACATGTAGTATGTTGAAAACAAAAATAAAATAAAGATTCTGGTAAGGTTTGAAAGAAGAGAAGTATTCAAGAGAATGATGAGGCTGCAATGAAAAAGGAAATGGGCATGGATGATGAAATTGTAGAATATCAGTTAGAAAATAGTTCAGGTATCAACTGCTATGCTAATGTAATTGTGAATGTTGTGTTCTTTTTAGAAAATCTACAGCATCAAATGATGGAAAATCGACAAAAAAGTTCTGTTCTTTGTTACATTATATTTTTGAAAAGTTGACGACTGATAAAACTAAAATACATACTGCTTCTGGCGTACAGCATCTTTTGGATATGTGTACTGGTTCTCTGCAATTTACACTCAATGTACAACAAGATGCTCAAGAATTTCTTATGTTTCTGCTTGGAGTATTGGAAGATGAAGGAATGCAAATTGAAAATCTCTTTGGACAATGTTACAGGTGGGAGCATAAATGTGAAGATTGTTCCTTCTCTTCTACCACTGAAATAGGCACTGAACGATTTATACATTTGACAATACCTGATTGCAAAACAGTGTCTGATAACCAATTAGTAAAAGAAGCTAATCCAAATAAGAAATGTACTCACTGCAAATCAGACATGTTGTTAACATTATTTATAGAAAGATTTGGACAATATGTCATTTTAATACTACAACGTTATAGAGAAGATGGAACAAAAATTGGAAACTAAAATTAAACATTTTGTAGCAGGTCAAGTATCTATTTCAGGATGAACTTTTAAAGCAGTGGCTATTATTTTCCATGATGGACTTAGTACAACATCTGGACACTATACTGTGTATTTGAGATGCAATAAAGGATGGATACATTGTAATGATGCACATTTGGAATTCAAGTGTCAGTTGCCTTATGAATTACCAAATTGCTATCTAATACTTTTGATATCAAAGTTCTGAAAACATCATTCGGCCTATTGGGAAGATGTTAACATGAATTAACAAGTTTAGCTTTTGTATTTTCAATGTAAATGAATTCGGAAACATCATTCAGCCTATTGGGTTGATGTCACAAATTTGTGTTTATATTTTCATTCCAGTTTATTGATATTCTATTTAGAAAATTGTAATAGAAAGAAGTAGTTCATATATTTAGTGTTTGTATTATATGCAATGTAAAAGAGAGTGTTTATTTCTGAAGATGTAAAAAAATAGTTGAACTTGTTGAAAATATTTTGAAGATAGATTTGTCTTTTTTTTACAATTTTATTTATTGTATTTTTTTTGCCCGCTGTTTTATGATGATCAAGATTGAAATCACTGTGTATGGTGAAATTCAATAGAATCTGAAAAGAGCAAAAAAAGAAAACCAGAATAGGTCACATAATTTATAAATTATGTTGTGTGGTTAATGTATAATATTATTTGGAATAACTGTATTTATTCTTCTCTTTTAGAGAAAGTAAAATTTATGTTTGAATTTTTTTAATTTAATTTACAATGAAACAATTACAAACTACTTTTAATGAGTTTGAAATCTACATCAATACACAAGGTAAGATGAAAAAATTTATTAAGGCACTGCACCATGTGAGTGTCCAGTAGGTCGCTTAAATTTATGAGAGCTCTCAGTGGCTTGAGATCCATAGGGGTGAGTAGTTTGCTTTAAAATACCGGATTTAAGATTTACCCATGAACTTCTCTGATCAGTGAAGCACTACTCATTCACTCATGCAATAACCCAGGTACTTCCCATGCACTTCTCCAATCACCCATGCACTATGTGTGCACTAATCTAATCTACTAGATACTATTCATTCACTCCTTCAATGAGTCAGGCAGTAACCATGCAGTTCACTAATCACCCAGGCACTATATTTGCATTCATACAATCACCTCAGCACCACTTATACAGTAATGTAACTATCTAGGTATTAGCTATACACATATGCTATCAGCTAAGTATTATCTGTACACTAATAAATGTATCCAGGCCTTTGAAAAGTAGTCCTCTAAAGACTTAGACATTCTTCATTCACTGATGTAATAACACAAACATTTGCCATTCAGGGTTCTGTTCAACTGTATACTACCTATGTACTCCTTCAATCACTAAGTTACTAGTCATACAATCATCGAAATAGTCCTTAAATATAGAAGCACTTATAAAATCACCACAAACTACACTCCCACTCTTACAATCACACAGGCATTACACATGCACTAGTTCAATCATACACACACTACTCATGCACTTATGGAAGCACATATATCCTACTGAGGCACTCATGCAATAACCCAGCACTATTAATGAAGTCATGTAATAACCTAGGCACTTCTGATGCACTCATGCTATCACTCAATCACTACCAATACACTCATTCAATCATCCAAACACTACCTATATAGTAATACAATCACCCAGGCATTTCCCATACACTCAAGGAATAAAGCAGACATTACCCATGCACTTGTACAATCAAGCAGGCAGTACCCATGCACTCATAGAAGAAGCTACATACTACTGATGCATTAATCTAATTACTCAGACACTATCCATGCACTCTTTCAATCACACAAGCACTACCCAAGTACTCATGTAATCATCCAAGCCCTACTCATATTTTAAGAAATAGCCAGACATTACCCATGCACATGTGCAATCTCTCAGGCACAACCTATGCATTTGTCCGATCACTCACGCATTACTATGCATTCGCCCAATCACAAAGACACTACCCATGCACTAATACAAGCACCTATGTAGGACTTATGCCCTTGTACAATGACCCTGGCCCTATCCATGCACGCTTTCTATCACTCAACCACTACCTATGTACTCATTCCATAACGCAGACACTACTGATGCACTTATGCAATCACTACGGATACACTCTTCCAATCACTCAACCACCACTTATTTACTAATACAATCACCCAGGCATTAACCATCCTCTCATGCTCAGTCGTTGCGAATGCACTTGTGCAATCATAGAGGCAGTACTCATGCACTCATACAATCACCCATGCATTACCCATGCATTCTTTTAATCGATTATGCTCTACACATGTACTCGTGCAATCACCCAGACATTAGCATGCAGTTATTTATCTTTTTTAAATAGAGAAGGTAGTTCTGAAAATAACTTTTTTTTTTAATTTGTGTGTTTTATTTTATCTATTTTGTACATTTTTTTGGTGTTTTTTGAAAACTCAAAAAAACAACAGGCTAAAGTCTTAACTTTTGGAATTATAAACTCATTCCAATACAAAAAAAAATAATTAGCAGCGATGATTCCTTGCTGCAGAACAAACAGCATCAACATAATATGGCCTTGCATTTTATGCACTGCTGTTCCAAGTTGGCAAACTCCGAGCATATGTCCGGACCTCAAGACAAGGTGCTTGAGGCTTCAAGGGTGTTGGGACCAGCTCCCTGGTAAGCTTACTGCATGTTTTGTTGAGCACGTCGCAACTGCTCTCATGCAAGATGTCTAGGATGTAAACCTTGGAAAATACTGTCACACTTATGTCACCAATATTTTAGGTTCCTGTTTCTCACTGGGAACACTACGCACATTTTCTTTTTCATTGTATATAGAGTTTTGTTTGTAAAATATAAAATATGATTGTATCAAACTAAAACCATACGTGTAAGTGCTTTCTTCGCCCTCAGACATAATTTTAACCCTTCCATTGTGATTATGTACCTTATTATCTATATTGATTCCGTTATTCCACAGGAACCACTGGTTCTGACAATAATTTACCCACCCAGGTTCCTTAGTGTGTTGGGTTCCCTTGTCCTTTTTCACGATAATTCCATGTGGGACATTTTTCAGGCTCAGAACTCTTTCTTCTAACCTTTAAGTATGAAGATGTTTCTGGGTTCTGGGTCTTGATGGTTCTGGTCTGTTTGAGGTAGGAGCAACCCTTTCTGATACCCACAGTGCTGCTGACAATTCAACATCAGGGCAAACAGTTCCTTCCCAAATGGGTCTCCGAGAGGTAAAAACCGCGAAGGGAAAAACCTCTGATGGAAGTGGTGACTCCAGAATCCAGAATCTAGGTGACAGGACATGTCAAGGAGGATAGTCAGCAAGGTGATGACAGATCTGGGAAGAAGAAGAGAATTGCGGAAGAAGGAACCCACAGGAAGAAAGTACCAAACTGGAGCAAAGTGATGCCAATATAAGCTAATAGATATCAACAGGAACAAAGAGACACCAACAGGAGCAAAGAGACACCAACAGGAGCGAAGAGACACCAACAGAAGCGAAGAGTGTTACAACGCAAGAAAAATTTGAATTGCAGCCCCCTATATACCCAAGGACAGGGATTGAACCAAAAGGAAAAGGAGAATCACTATCTTGGTTTGGGAAGAAAAAAAGAAAAAGGTTAGGAAACCTCCATCTTGCAATGGTGAAGGAAAAGAGTACCCAAGGCATTCTGGGAACCAGACAGAGGAATTATGGTAGGAAGAAACATGAAAAAATGGCCCTAAACCATGATTGCAGACAACTCTTTGTAAGGTCCCTCCAAAACTCAGATATGTCTAAGGCACCTGGAACTCCCAGGCTGACTTTAAAATATTTTTGTAGGTCAACATTCCTCAGGAGGTTAAGGCTTCATTTTGTGGCCAAGATTGGATCTGCGAGGCTGGATAGCCTTCGGAAGTAGTCTCGGTAAAGTTGTTGTTTTTTGGTGGGATAGATCTGAGAAAGAGAAATTGGAAATCCACACCCAGTGTGAGCAGTCCAGCCATTGGTGTCTCTCTGCACAGCTTACAGAAGGTGAAGTTCAGATTTCAGCAAGTGCAGTCTTTCTTCTTCTTCCCCAGATCCAGAGGTATTCTTAAGAAAATATCCAGGGGTGACGCTTTTATGCCTAGTGCTCGCTTGTGGGAGGGGTTGACTCCCTAACCAATAGGGGAAAAGTTCTCAGGGGGTACCCTACCTACTCTAACATCATTTTCTGGGATTTGGTTCTACATATTTCCACAATACATGGCAGAATATCTGTTCCCTTAGTCAGAGCCTTTTTTATTGGCATTGTTACTCTGGTGATGTCAAATAACTGCTGCAGTCTAATAGTGACATTTAACTTACTGCCCCAAGTACATATAGTACCGCATACTAGGGACTTATAGCTAAGTGAAATATGCCAATCAGATATTAGCCAATTCCACTTGTTTTTCAGGGTCGGCGTACATGCACTGGGCGCGGGACAGCAGCACCCCAGTATTAAAAAAAATCCATACACCAGCAGCATCAGTTTAAAATGTGAAGGTGATCATGAAGAAAAGGAAGTATTTTAATACATGGCCCACTCCAGATAAACGGTAAGTAGCAATTAACAATTCCCTTGGTAGTTCTCATCATCTAAGTGGAAGAATCTGGAAAGGCCATCTTCAATGTCATGGTAAGTTCCACTGTAAAGTCTGTTCCCTGTAGGCATAGGGAAAACCTCAACAGTTTAGGGTTTCCCCCTCTCATTTATATTAGTCATCTGAGAGACCTGTGGTCGGTTTGAAGCTTGAAGTGAGTCCCAAACAGGTAGGGTCTCATCTTCTTCAAGGTCCAAACCATTGAGACTTCCCTCTCAATGGCACCACAGCACTGCTACCTGGGGAGGAGGGACCTGATAAAAAGGCAACAGTTTGATCCTTTAACTGTGACAACAACACTGCCCCATTCCCATGTTCAGAAGAATCTGTCTGTACGATACATTTTCTGCTGAAGTCACAGGCCTTGAGTATAGATGCTGGGCACATTGCCTCTTACAGGGTAGTACAGATGCTGGGCACATTGCCTCTTACAGGGTGTCCAAAGCCTTCTGACTAGTTTCCATCCATTGAACCTTCTTGAGCTTTTTCTTTGAAGTGGGTTCTGTCAGGGGGCTACACTAGTGCCATACTCCTTCACAAATATCCTATAATGCCATGTCAGGCCCTGGAAGACCCTAGCCTCTGTTTCAATTTTGACATGCTGCCAAGCCATGGTCATTTGGATCTAGGCCTTGAGAAGCTATAAATGCTAGGAGGTAAGGCGGCCAGAGCTTCAACATTCACCCCATCCCCTGAGACTAAGGTGGCTTCTGTCCAAGCCCTGGTTTTCCCTGGGCAAAAGTCCACCCTAATTTCTACTCATGCAATCCCTTGGGACTGCCCACCTGCGAGGGACCTCTTAGAAGAGACTGAGTCTCCCTTCATATTTTCTGGCATGGGTCAGCCCAGGCACACCCTGAATTCACTGGATCAAAAAGTTTCTTCCTATTATACCCTCCGTAATTAGGTTTGCAAAAGGCCCAGGACTCCCTCTCTTGAAAAGACGTTTGGGGACCTTGTAAAAACTCTTTCTTTCCGTGCTTGTTGCTCCACTGCTTCAGGGCCTGGTGCACTTCCTTGAGGTGGGTAAGATGTTTCTGGCAGGTGGAGCTACATACAGCTATGTCATCTAGGTATGGTTCAATGAAGAGTCCCAACCCAAACAGTACCCCATTCACCAGTCTCTCCTACTCTTTCTCCTGAGGGGGGTGAATCCCATTTCTTGGGATCACCCCCTTCATCTTTTTCGCACCCTAGTGCACACCCACATGCCAGCTGCCTTACAAATCTATTTGGGGGTCAGACAACTTGTAATCCACTAAATGTTGCTGTATCCATGAATGACAATTACTCCAGATGTGCTCCTTCATGATCAAATTATATATCCCATCACACATAGTGTCTCTATCACCTTCTACCTAGCCCCCTAGTGCTTTTATTGAAGTATCTTCAAAGGCAGCCCAGAATTGTGAGTGTCTTTGTGTGTGTCTCAGAACTTCTGGTACTCTTCAGGTGGGAGAACATACTTCCCTAGTGTGAGTGTAGGAGTCAGTTAACCCCACTTTTTGAATCAGAAGTGTATCCCTCCCCAGTGTTGTTACTAATTCTCAAAGTAAGGCTTCTCAGTACTGTTGGCTCACACAGTAAATTCTCAATGCTCTTTCATAGAAGGCAAACCATTTGTCAATGTCTCTGCCCACCACAAATCTAGGCACAATACCCTTGGGGAAGAGAGGTGAGTGTGGTACTCGCCAGACACCTCAACATTACTGCCACCATCTTCTTTAAACCTCAAGAATGTTAAGCTGGCCTTCTTGCCCTTCAAAGGTCAGTTTCTTTTCTTCCAGCACATGTTTCTTCCCTTTCAGTGCTATAACTGCCAGCTTGGTCTAAGCTCAATTGCTGATAGCCTGCCACTGAGCTCCAACTGGTGGATGGCCAGTTCAGAAGGGCTTGTGCTGGCAGAACTCACTTAACTTCCAGCCGTCGATGGGGCAACAAAAAATCCATGTGGGACAGGTTACCCCATTCTCCTTCATCTTCTGGAATAACCTCTTCTTTAAAGGGGATCTGTGCTTTTTGGGCTTCTTACTAGGCCCTGATTGCATTCTCAAAATGCACATTCTTGGTCTTGTGGCCCAGCTACAACTTACTTTATATGTAATTGGTGCCTTCATCTTCACCACTGTGAGATGTGTCAGGGTAGCCAGATCCAACTCCATGTTCCTTAGACTTTAGAGAGCATACATTGAAATAAAAATAATTGAGAAAAAAAATTGCCCCAATCAAAGACCTGACGAAATAGAAAAATTAACTTGAGTTTCAGTTCAATTCAAGGATTTTTAATGACCAACTAGATAGCTGAGTGGTACTGCTAACCAGACATTCTGGATCCTACTGCTGAACACCAATGAGAGAAAGTGCATTATTAATTGAGGTCAATGGTTGTCCACCGCAATTAGTAATGTCATTATTCTTGTTAGGTCCAGTAAAGTTTTCAGTAATTTAAACCTCATTGCAACACCTGGTAGCTCTGGCACAGAGCTGACAGGCTTAACTGAAAAATATATACAAAGCATTTCGTACTATCAAAACAGTTAAAAAGTCAAAACGACAAGAAATTGAAAATCATACACCAATTAAAAAAAATAGAGTATTTTAATTAATAAAATGGCACCAAAATAACCAACTTCCAACAAAACATGAGTTACGATTTTTGAGAGTTTAATTAAAATAACACTGGCACAGGTACTGTAGCCAGGTTAGAAGAGTCCTGGCGCACAACGGCAAAAAATCAGCAACATTGGTCCGAAAAATGGGGGTGATCATGCCCAAGGAGGCAATTTCTTACTGAGGGTGGCTGGATATATTCAGTTCTGGTACTTTATCCATGTAAATATGTACTTTCCTTACTTGATACATATTCCGCCTTTTACTGAATAATTTGCAGATTTATCACAAAATATGTTTCTATCTAACTCTGCTTGGGGTACAGTGCTGCACCTGGTAATCTGCAAAATTTAACGAGTCAAATGTTAGATGTTGAATACTCTGCTCATGCATACAGTATAAAGGTGCAGGATTACAGCTGGATTTTGTAAACACCTCTATTTGAGAGATAAGGTAAGGGCTTTAGTCTGCTGCAATAAAAACCTATGTACATAAGTGTAATTCAGAGTGGAAATAATTATTTATTTTTCGTGCTCAACCGACACACAGTGCTAACAGTGTGTAGATGAAGACTTTTATTCTACAATGAATTATACAAATAGTGGTTTTTGGGTAAGCCCCTTGCTTGTGTTAGGATGGCTTTCTTGATTATCTCATTTTTCTGCTCCTTGTTTGATGGATTTCCTGCCCCCTCTAGTGTTTGTCCCTCCGATGGTACACTTCTTTTTTGCCATGTTTCTGATTAGTTGATTTGTATTATATCCTTCCACTGTGGATGTGAGGAAATTATTTTGTATTCAGCTTTTAGCTCTCTAAGGGAGGTTGTTCATTTTTCTCACTCTCTTTACGTTTAGAGCCCTTTCTCTTTTATTTAAAAGGTTTTTCTTTTTATAATGGCCCAGCAGCTGCACACTGCTATTTGGGTTCTCACTTTTAGGCACTTACTCCAGCCCCTTCCCTGCACCTTGCACCTTTAATTTTCAGCAGCCTCCCACCTTGTTTGCCACTTTTTTGGTTCCTTTTTTATTTTTTGAGAGTTTCAACAGCTGCAAACTACCTCCAGGTCACTTGCTTCTCTGCCATTAAGAGGCACCTGGGCATATTTTTGCCACTTGGCCATAAAGAGAGGCTCAGCAATATGGGGAGCTGCTAGGGAGCCTGAGGCGTGTGTTAGCGTTCCACCATGAGCAGAGTAACAGAGAGAATCAGCAGCATGTATAGTGGGTACAGGACTGCCATTCATGTGCCATACTAGAGCAGCCTGAGCAATCAAGATGACCTGTGCAGCAGAGGCAGGTGGCCCTGCCAATATGCAAGCTCCCCTGTATTGGAAGCATTTTGGCCCTAGGTTTTTTAGGCAGCTAAAGGAGAAGCGGAGGTGATCCCTGGCCCACTGGGGAGTTCACCTTGCCTGGGTGGCCTTGGATGGAAGTGGGCGGGCCCCTAAACACTGCTAGGAAACTTCACACACCCATGCTCTTATGTGGCATTGTTAGACCTGGCACCATTGGCGTGAGTCTCCCTTCCATTTTTCGCTGTTGCCTCATGTGTTTTTCTGGTAATAGATGCTTTGGGCACTGTACCACTGCTGTCCAGTGCCACAGTGCAAGTGCTCCCTACTATAAATTCATGTATTGATTAGTGGTTCCCTGATTGGATGTTTGGTTTACTGTCAGACCCTAGTACAGTGCACTGAGTGTGCCCAGGGCTTGTGATCCAAATGCTGCTAGTTGGCTTGCAGCACTGGTTGTGCCACCCACAGAAGCGGCCTTGTAAAATGTGTCTAAGGTTTGCCATTGCAGAGCCTGTGTGCAGTCTGGTACTGTCATGCTGACTGGGCAAGTGCACCCACTTGCCAGTCCCTAAACCTTCCCTTGTCTTCATATTAGTCACCCCTATGGTAGGCCCATGGGCAGGGTGCGTTGTAAGTATAAGGTGACGCAAGCCCTTGTGTTTGTGGCATGTCCTAATAGTGAATTACAGCCATTTTCGTTTTTCACTATTGCAAGGCTACCTGTTCTCAATAGGCTAGAATGGGCTGCTGCATTGTTACATGTTTATAATCCTAGCAGGCTCAGAGAACATCGTAGAAATTCGAGTTTAGTATGCCTGGAATCAGAATAATAAAATACATCTTTTAGTAAAGTTTATTTTAAGATTCTGTGTTTGCAAATACCACTTTTTGAAAGTAGGTATTTGCTTGCCTAACCATTTGAACCCGACTCTGCTAGGTTGTGTATTCCTTGTCTGGGTTTGTGTGTGACAGGACTGGGGAATTCCAGGAGACAGGCTGGGGCTGCCCAGTGGTTAATAGGGAGATCTGCATTTGGATGGGAGGGAGGAGTCGCACCTGGGACCTGAATAGGGCTGGGCCTTCCCTCTACAATGCTGGCTCCCCCCCTGTGGTGTGTCTGATGTCTCTGCCCTGCACAATGTAAGAAGAGAAGGAAGACTGTCAACAAAGTGCTCCTGGACTGTACTTGCCTTCCACAATGCTGGCTCCACCTCCTGTGGGGCGTCTGATGTTTCTACCCTGCATGGTGAAAGGAAAGGAGCAGTCTGGTAAACAGAGTGCTCAGGAACTGGTTTGGACTGGGCACAGACCCCTCTCCCCTCAGAGAACAAAGGATGTTGGGGTATAAGTATTGGAACCCTGATCCCACAAGACGAAACCTCTGCTTAAGAGAAGGAATCTGAAGAAACTGAGGAGAGACTATTCCCAAGCTGAAGTGCTACTTGGGGTATTGGCCTGCAGTGGTTGCCTTGCTGCCAAAGGGAGGAGAAAGACTTTGTGGACTTTTCTTTTCAACTTGTGCAAAGATCTCCAAGGGCTTGGAAGAGAGCTTGCCCCCTGACCGAAGTCCTAGGACCAGTGGACTTCAACAGCCTTTGTGAATTGCTGCTGGAAACAAGTGGCTTCAGAGGCAGGGAGCTGTGACCGACTCTCCCGACCGGCCCGGTGTCCTGTAGGCACCGCACCAAGCAACGTCCGCCTTGAACAACGCAAGCTCTGCGCTCACCGATGCCGTCAACGAGCTGTAGCCTGCACCGTGATTGGAAGGACACCGCGACGTGCAACGCCTCGCTACACCAAATCGAACTGGTCTGACTGACGCATCACTGCTGCTGACTTCGAGGCCTGTGACAGCACCGGAGTTGGGCACCGCCTCGCATGCTTTGCGACGCACCGCCCGACTCGCACCGCTGTCCGGACTGATCGACGCCAGCTCCCAAACTCCGGCTCGTTCTCCGCACCGCAAGCTGCAAGCGCCGCATCGAAGCACCGTCTCACCCTGCAACTCAAGCCATGGATCCACCGACTATGTCAACGGGCCGCTGCCTACACCGCATCGAAGGACAACGCGACCTGCAACGCTTCCTTTCTGCAACGCGACGATCACCTGAACCAGCCCGCACGTCCGTGCCGGCCGCCCCAGGGAAAAGGTACTGTGTTTGAGTCTGTCGACATTTGAGTGGGCCCGGACCGCCGTGGTCCGCTGGATTTGTTAGACTCTGTGTTCTTTCAGCACGCTGTAGCCGGACAAGGCTACTGACTCGCACAGGACTTTGATTTACACCTTTTTAACCAGAACTCTTGAAATCTAATAGTACTGCGGATTCTTTTTGTTGTTTATTGGTCTTGTGATAATTCTATATAAAGTATACTTATTTTTAATATAAAACCTTTTGAGGTGTCCATTTGTAGTGTTGTCACTGGGTTACTGTATGTGGTCACAAATGCTTAACTTACATCGCCTTGGAAATAAGTCTTGACTGCTCGCGCCACGCCACCTAGAGGGTGAGCAGGAGTTATTTTAAGAGCGTAATTCCCTTGCCCTGACTAGAGGAGAGGGTCCCTACTTGTCACAATTACCTACCTGTGCCAACCAGAGACCCCCCATTCTAACAGGCATCCTATAGCTTAGTGGCCTAGCAGCAGATGGGCAGATCGAAGGAGCCAATGGAACAGCTCATGGTGGCAATTTAAGGTACCCTTTAGAATGAGGGGAGACGGCGAGCTGCTACCAGGCAACAGACGGAATGCAACGCTCTTGTCCTAATGCTTTCGGAAGGGATGTCCTGGGCCTGATTTATTGACCTCTTGTCCTTGCATGGGTGCCCTAACCCATCAAATCTTGACACTTGACTGCTGCAAGTCTTGCCCCACAGTGCAATACCATGTGTGAGCGTTCGCACCACAGCACTATTGAAGTTCTACTGCCTAAGGCTAAAGGTTGCTTGTTGTTGGGAATAGTAGGGTGCACCAAACTGGCAGGATAGTAGAGGGGACACCTCTATAGCCCCCCAAGATGAAAAATATGTCCCACTGCAACCTCTTTGCCTATTTAGAAAGGCCCCGCCTATGACCCAAGCAATTGAACAGTCTTGCCGTAGCCTGGAAATGGCACTCATCAAAACATACTTGCTAGACAGCCTCTGCACTTTTAAAACTAAGCTAAGAGGAAGAGCTAAAACAGAACTATACGAAGGGTCTTGCAGACCTATGGAATTATCTATCAGTAACAATATATGATCTATCTCCAAACAGGTATGGACTCTGTGGACCAGCGCATTTTGGCGGTTGAGAGACGAATGGGTACCGTCACGGCGAGCCTTGCAGACACAGCAGAGAGATGCTCTGAATTTGAGGGGCAGTTCAGAATCTAGAATCAAATGTTCTCGACTTTACTAGGGGAGCACAATACGATGGTGTTCCTTGACAGAGTTCATATGGGGGCCCCAACAGCAATCCCAACAAAGGCCATAAGATGTCCTTGCAAATTTAATTAGTTATCGGAAAAAGTGTTGCAACAGGCCAGAAAGATAGGGGAGGTGAGCTTCCAAAACTACATATGAACAATATACCAGGAAATCTCCCAGCTAACACTTAACCGAAGGGCCGAATTCCGCCCCATCACCTGGAGGCTCCAAGAGCATGTTGTCCACTACAAATGGACCTGCCCCTTTGGCCTCTCCTTTGAGATTGAGGGCAGACACCATGTCGTCACAGAAGTTAACAGAGCTGCATCCCTACTGGATGTCCAGCTGAAGAATGGCCAAGGAGGGGAGCATGCTGGGAGCACAGGAATCTGGAGAACATGGCACCCACAATGTCATCATTGCCAGGGCAGAGACCATCGTCCAGACAAAGACCAGGACCATCCCTAACTTATACCTTGCATGGACCTCATGAATAGAGAGACACTGAGATGCCCACAGTGATTGCCATGTAAGGCGAATGGATCACCCTATGGGTATCAAGAATTGCTCCTGAGCGTAAGGCTATCCTGGCCCTTGGTCCCGGGGGCATGGCTGGGGGATATGCACTCTTCCCCTCCGGTATACTGATGCCACAAGGAGAGAAAATGGAGACCTCGGAGATGGGCTAACCTCATACATGTTTGGATGGAAGCTGGCTCCTACAAAACTGAACAGCACCTATCTGAGATGTCAGACAGCCTTTGGGTAGCAGTAGGGAGACCCCATTAACCCCCTCAGGTGGATAGCTGCTGAGGAGCAAAGTTTTCTGGCCCCTACCGGCACCACCATGGAGATGGAAGAAGTCCCCTGATCTTACCTCTGGGAAGGTGGTGATCCATATCACTCACTCCTCAGGGTTTCTTGCTTTTTCTTGTTGTTATGGGTTGGTTTTAAATCTGGGAGAGAGAGGTTAGAGGCAATTTGTCAGCATCCACAGACCTGCAGCTGTACCGCTGCTACTGCCATATTCCACATACTCACACTATCCACACTGACATGGTCCGCAGCCGATAGTCACGCTCAGTACTATGGTCCTCAACACTCCTAGTAAATAGGAAATGATCTGGAGGAGCCTCCGGGACACTATGCCCGACTCCAAGAAACTCACCTACTGCGAAAGGACCAGGGGAAACTCAAATATGCCAGCTATCACATGGGGTGTCACTCCTTGGCTACTACCAAACGATGAGGAGTCACAATCCTCATATGCCTTAACCTCTCTTTTTTGATATTCCATACAAAAGCTGACAAGGATGACAGGTATGTCATACTGGTGGGGACTAGGGGTGGGCGGAAGTTGCAAAGTTACATGAAAAGCTCTGCAAGATTCCATAGAGTTCTGCGAATGGACGGAATTTGGCATGTTGTGCTGCTCATGTTGATTTAAGCACTTGGAGAAAGGCACCACATGGCGCACCAGAGGGTGCTTCTTCTCGAGTTGATTTTGCCACCACTCAAGTAGATTTTTTACTCTCGGGACAGCTTTCTGACCGTGAATGGTCATGAACGCCCTGGACCGCCCACGTTGGGGAAATCTCACCAGCTGCCCTACTAGTGACTGAAATGTTGCTAGATGCCGAATCTGGCTCACGCTCGCCAGCATACCATTGGCGAGCTGCACATGAGCAAAAACTCAGTCATGCAGCGGTTGGTGAAATTTGGCCGGAACTCCACCGAGTACCCAAAACTCTGCCAACTCTGCAGGTGGAGGGGAATTTATCGCCCACCACTAGTGGGAACAATAAATGCATGTCCCACCACGGTAGCCTCAGTGTATGCCTTGAACGCACATCAGGGTTGATTTCTCCTAGATTTCCTAGACGAATTATCGGGAATAGCAAAGGGAGACATCATCTTCACTGGTGACTTTAACATGGTCTGGGACCCTAGCAGGGACAGAGAGGAGGAGGGGGAACGCTTCTGAGGGCGTTTCTAAACAAGTGAAGAAAATGCTGGTGGACTTGGGACTGTGAGATGCCTGTGAGCACTCCATGAGACAGATGTAAGTTATAGCTTCTACTCCCATGTTCACCACACACATTCCCACATTGACTGTATTTTAGGAAGCCACTCCCCTGATAGGGCTGCTAAAATAAGCTGAGACTGGCCCCATCATAGTCTCTGACCATGCTCTGATTCTAGCCACACTTGATATGGGTCTGAATAGATGGCAAGTACACTGGCGGCTCCACCCCTTCTTTGCTTAGAGACCTGGTTATCAGAAAGGAAATGGGACATTAGATTGATAAATATTTTGAGCTCAACGTGAGGGATCCCGATTCCTGGTGTTTGGATGCCTTTAAGGTGATTATTAGAGGCCATCTTATCACAGCAGAGTGAAATAAAGTCTGCAAACTACAAATGAAACTATTAGAGAGCGAAATACAGAGATTGAAAACAGAACAGTGGCACATCATTTGAGGTGCACTACATGTGCCCTTGTCTCTCCATGTGGCCAACTACATAAGTACTGTATGCCAGTGCTCTCGCCCTAAAATATGATGCATGTGAATTGGTAACCCCAATTGGCAAGAACTTCACCCTGCTTATAAATCTTCTGTAAGCTATATGGTATGTATCACAATGCCTCTTCCAGGTGCTGGAGAGGCTGTGGAGCCCTTGGCGAGGCACTACATATATGGTGGGACTGTCCTGTCATTTGGACATTTTGATAGGAGGTGTCAAGTCTCTTGCACAGTGTACTGACTTATCTATCTATTGCCCCATACACACAAGGTATGCTCATGGGCCTTCAACCGTAATATAATACACTCAAAATTGGTATCAAAGGAAACAATACTCTACAATTTATGAGAAGAGTACCTTTAATTACGCTCTCAATACAAACTCTTTTGTTCAGAACTGATCAATCTCTCATACACACAGGGCAAAGACACCTATACAAGGCAAAACATACAACAACAATGTCCTAATATTTAACAATACAATATCCAGCAATATGACCTGAGACCATGAAAACAGAACAAAAATAAAACATCCAAAAAATAATAACCCTACAAAGATATATATATATACACACTAGCGTCTCCCCCTAATTATAGGAGAACCACTAGGAGGAAATCTTAAAAATGTCACACCTTAATGGTTGTAATTCAGTTGGTCTAACTAAAGTGTAACATAACACAGATCACATAAATTGCTATTATTCCAAGATGCCTCCACAGATGTGTCGACGTGACCACGTTTCAGCCAGATCTTCTTTGGCTTCTTCAGGACAGGTTTAAATATAATACTGAAAACGAAACAATATCATCATAAAACTAATATCCGCAAATTAAAAAGTGAAGCATGACGGCAGTGGGTAGTGGCTGCCCAATACGTGAGAGAAAAGTACTTACACCCAGTGAAACACACTAAGCAAGCATATCTAAACTGCTTCTTACTTAATGGTGCATAGTGAAATCACCTATAGCAATGAAAAGGGAAAAGGAAGAAGACCGAAACATCCCCTCTAAAATACACGAAGCCAAACAATCATATGAATTAACCACGCTCCTACTCATCATCATACTCAAACATACTGAAAAGGGGAGGAACCGATCAGTTGGAGGTGGATCAGACTCCTACCTCCTAAGTGCGCTATGATCAAAAGCCCCGTGGTGCAATAGCTATTAAGTAAGGATTCCACCTATAGGGGGCACTTATATCTAATGTGCAGACAAACATGGTTATTTTCTGGTACCGGTACAAATCACAGCAACCCCAATTCAAATTCTGTAGCCAAAACATACAATACAAAAAACAAAACACAAAAACTATAATGAATCAACCCATTAGAGAGCTATCTCGAGTCAACTAAGCACTTAAATACACATGTATATCTCTGCCGCTACAGCGCTTACCTCCTCTCAGTCAGAGAAAACGTATACTTCTGAACTTTCACCGTGCCGTAGTAAATATCCAACAGCAACTTCACTGGGTAGGAGCGCCTGTAAATACAGACGGAGACGTTACTATGTATCCCCCCTCTCCCGCAAGGAGAATAAACTATATCCTATCTTACAAGAACTTAATACCCTAAAAGTACACCCCCTGAGCCTCAGGCTGCACGGAGACCAACCCGTGCTAACTGACAGGCACACTGACCTCTTCAATAGGAAACGCCTCGCTCCACTGATGTCTCGGCTTCCATTTCAAAAACGGTGGCAGATCACCCACACGTAAGGGGAGGATAAATACATAGGACGTTCCTCTCATGTTCGTCACTACGTTCTTCCTGTAGCTACATGGCCATAGAAAGAGGACTGGGTCCCTGCGCTGCCGAACTGAACTAAATAAAGAAGGTTCCAATGCACCAAAACTACGTGCTTATTTAATGGAATAACGGGCGTAACTCCCGCGCCTTACAAAAAAGGAAAGAAAGGCCCACGGCATAAATCAAAATGCTTGAGCCAACTTGTACAGCCCAATAATAATAGGGCACGCTGCCCATTCTCCTAATCAAAATGCTGGTCACCTAAGTAGATACCCAGCGACTAACCACACAAAAGGTAACAAAACTCATAACACTGGGGCAAAAAACAACACTGAGGCCCCATGCATCGTCAAGGCACCATACCATTTACTTGATGCAAATATGCTTATGAAAGAGGGGCTTAATTCAAAGATATAGAGGAGTTACAGATATACATTTTAGATTACAGACTTCCCTGATGAAGGCAATGTGCCTAAATGCATTGGAAGGATTGTTGTGATTGATCATTTGAAGAATTGAATAGTTATGAGAAATTCATCAAACAGTGCATCTTTGTAGAAGTATGAATAAAATACTTTGAAAAAACACATAAGAAACCTTTTCAAGGAAAACTTTATTGAAAAAAACTTTATTGATAAATGCTTGCTGGATGTTTCCTGAATCAGTGCCCTAGGAGACACCCGCACATCTAGTGTCGGTGCTATCCTGCGCAGTTTCTTAATTCAAAGTCACCATCAAAGGGAAACAACAACTATTTTCAATTATGCACCACAAATATCCAGTACAGAAAAAGAAAGAGAAAAAAAGTGAAAAATGAAGAAAGAAAAGGAAGAAAACCACACCAAATGTGCAAAGAAATATAATGATAATCAATAAAATAAATTACTATTAACCAAACATCCAACAAGCCATTGGACAGTCACACTACAACATGCTGGCTCCCTCCACCCCAACAGGCAGAAAACACATTTCTCAAAAGTACAACAAAATAATTAGTGGGAGAGGCATATTGAACATTTGCACAGGGGCAGCAGACAAGCGGATATGCTGTGGACCTGTCATGAGCTGGCTCTGAAGTGGAGAAGTGGCTGGGTTTAGCCGACCCCTGAAGTGGGGGGACTGTGGAAGTTGATGACTAAAGAGGCACCACAGCCTGCGCCCAATGGCCTGGAGTGGGTCCTGATGATGGAACAGAGCCTTTTTTGCCCTGCTTGAGAGAGGGCCACCAGGAGAGCTGTGACTGTGGTGAGGCGGGCCAGAATGGGCCTGGAGGACATTCCCGATGAGGTGTGTGACTCTGAGGAAGGGTGAAGAACGACCCAGCGGTGCAGCCAAGCTACCAGAAGTGAGGAAGAACGGAGGGGAACAGCTGAGAGGGGGTGATTAGTAGAAGACAATCCAACGGTGTGGCAGGTCTTGGGATCAGAGGAAACATGGGGAAGCCATGAGGAAAGCAAGTGGGAGCACCAGCGGAGCAGGAGGAAGACACGGCTGTCATGGAGGCACGGAGGGGATGCTCCAGCAACAGGTCGATCAAATACTTAAAGCTATAACAGATACCAGGGAGGCATTGCAACTGGACATTGCACATGTGAGCAGGGCATGGGACTGCTCAGAGTGGATCATGCCAAACTGGCCGGCAGGGTGAAGAAAATGGAGACGGCCATAGAAGTCATAGAACCGGCTCAGAAATCGATGGTAGCACAGATGACGGACTTTCAAAACAGGCTGCAGTTCCTGGAGTGGCGCACATAGGATGCCGAAGGAAGGAATTGAAGAAGCAACATCCGGGTGGTGGGTCTACCTGAAGGGGTGGAAGGACCCAACATGGTGGACTATTTGGAGGAGTGGCTAAAAGGGACTGTCGCGCCGGAAGGGTTTTCATCCTTCTTCACTCTGGAGAGAGCCCACAGAGTGCCGGCCAGGCTTTGGCCCTTGGGAGACCACCAAGAGCAGTGGTGGCCAGGCTTCTTCATTACAAGAATAGAGATTTCCTGTTGAACAAAGCTAGGACGGCAAGCCCATACACAGTGGACAACAGCAAGGTGCCGCTGTTCCTGGATTATATGTTGGAGGTCCAGCGCTGCAGGGTGTCGTTTGTGGCAGTCAAGAGGGCACTTCGAGACAAGGGTATTCAGTACTCACTGATGTTTCCAGTGCACCTGAGGATAATTGTGGATGACAAGACATCTTTTCACAACAGCCCTGAGGAGGCATGGCTGGAGATGTATAGAACGGGTATTGGAGAAGCAGGGTGCGGCGTGGCGGCAGGCACAGAGGGACCTCGGCCACGTAGACTGAGGCGCAACCAGTGGCCAAGAAACCAACGGAGACGCAGACTGAGAAAGAACGAGAGGCCATTTTGCATACCATCACGGCTATCTCGCGAGAGGAAGGGGCAGCATCTTCAACAGGGACGGAATCGGAAGGGGGTCCATGGAAGAGGACAATGAATAATCGGATGCCGGAAGCCTGAAGTTACCTCATGTGACAGCTGGGACATCGGATGAGATCGTAGATGGGTGATGTAGAATCTAGCTGGCCATGAGTAGTGCAATAAGCGAGAGGCTTGGGGTGTGGTGGGGGCCAGCTATGGACCTGGTTGGCTGGGACCTTACAATCGAGGGCTGGGGACAGATGGGGGCTGAGGAATACATGCGGAGGAGGTCTCGCTGTTATGCCGCCCCTGAGGGGGCTAATCGCACATTGAGGGGGTTGTGCACAGGAGGGCGGTCAACTAGGTGGCGGACTCTCGGAAACTTAGGGCTTACCTCCTTTAAGTTTGTGTGGGTGTAGCTCCCTAGGGGCTTTGGGGGAGCATTTGAGCTATAGTTTGGATGGGTTCTAATGTTGTAAGGCCTGTTCTGGGAGAGGGATGTTGGGGAGGGCTTGGGGGGTGGTTGGGGGGTTAGTATTATTATTATTATTATTATTATTAAGGAAGTTTCTAAAGCGCCTGGTTACGCGCACCGGCGTGTCCCCGCGCTATGGTGAGAGACAATGAGGAGGCCTAACTAGAGCCACTACACAAGTGTTAAGCGGAACAAATGGGTTTTGAGAGCTCTTCGAAACTTAACCTCTGAAGGTTCCAAACACAGCTCTAGTGGGAGCATGTTCCAACTCTTGGCTGCAAGGTGCCTTAAGGATCTGCCCCCCATGCGCGCCTTGTTAATTTTGGGGACAGCTACCAAGCCAACACCAGTGGATCTAAGCGTCCGCTTAGGTCTGTAAGGCGTGATAAGGCTCAGTAAGGGGCTGGGCGCCTTGCCCCCAATAATGCGATGACATGTGCATAGCGCCTTAAAGGCAATCCTCTCCCTGACAGGAAGCCAGTGGAGGCTGCTCTTCTAGGGAGCCTCAGCACCAGCCGGGCTGTGGCGTTCTGTAACACCTGAAGGCGGTTCAGACTTTTGGCCGTAGCCCCCTGATAAAGAAGGTTAGCGTAGTCTAGTCGCGAGGTTACCAAGGCGTGCACCAGCGTTCACCTAGCACCAACGGGAAGCAGGTCCAAAATCTACCGCAGGCTTTTAAGGACGCCAACACACACCCCAACTACACGACCAATCTGGGGAGTGAATGAAAGGTCAGAGTCAAACATTACCCCGAGATTTTTAGCCTGCTGACAAGGCACAGGAGTAGTGCCTAGGCATGCTGGCCACCACGCCGAGGACCACACAGATGGGCCACCCCCCACCACGAGCACCTCAGTTTTGGCACCATTCAACTTCAGGCAGTTGTTAGACATCCAGGAGGCAAGCTCCTTCATGCAGGCACTGAAGCTAGATGCCGCAACCTCAGGCGCCCCTGACAGCGAGATAACCAGCTGTGTGTCATCGGCGTATGACACGATTTGCATGCCATGGCTCTCCACAATATTTGCTACGGGGGACACATATAGATTAAACAGTGTTGGACTCAAGGCAGAGCCCTGTGGCACTCCTTGATCCAAATTGATCATACGAGAGTAATACTCCCCCTGTCTAACCTGAAAGCATATATTATGCTGCTGGCATGTTCAATTCCCCTGAGAAATTTGACTTTCTATCTACTTTAAACGTTGATGTAATATGTCTCCAGGAGACGTGGTGTAAAAATCTCCCCTATGTAGGGAAAGAGTTTTATGTCCTAGAGGCTCCTGCAAAACCTTCAAAAAAAGGCCATGCGAAAGGTGGAATTGCTTGTCTTTTATCCACCTCTCTTCAATGGCAATATACACATTACTCTGACTTTAGTAATCTCTTCCAGTCTATAACTATTACTAACTTAGGCAATGTAGGCACGCGGTCTTCGTTTGTTATTTTAAATGTATACATTCCCCCCGAGGAATGTTTTAATCCAGTTATGAAGCGAATGTTTTCTTATGTAACAAAGCTATTGGAGGCTGAATATCCCCCCTATATACTAATGGTTGGAGACTTAAATAGTAAAATATCCAACTCTACTTTAGTTAAGTTCAGAAATAAACTTAAGGAAGAAGCGTATAATATACCTCAAATGGCATGGCCTCCTAAAATAAAATCTAATAAAAGAGGTAGGATTCTTTTGGAGGAACTTAGCCTTTTTGAAGGGCTTATTATTAATGGTAGAATGCCTTCGGATAGTCCTGCCCATTATACACATGGCTCATACAGGGGTGAGTCTATTTTGGACTATGCCATTACGGACTTTGAGTCGTTCCATTTGATTAGGGATATGGTGATCACTCATTCTATATTGAGTGATCACAAAATAATTAATTTGACTCTTTCACTTATCCCTTCTGAAACTAACTCCTGGTCCTTAAAGCATAGAGATCTTACCATTGATCGAAAGTCTGGTAGATGTTTTTGGGGTCCCACTACCATGAAGGAAGTACAAAGCCTCCTGGCTCAAACTTTACTAGAACTCGATCAGTGGGAGGGTACAGAATTTCTACAACTAGAAAACCTTATTAAAAAAATTGTTGGATTTGCCAAGAAAAAGGGAAACCCTAAAAGACCACATTTTTCACCTAGTCCTCTATTTTTCCTGAATAGGGAGATAAATGCACTAATCAGGAAACAATATCTTAATAGATCTGAGGAAAATGAGTCTCTACTAGCACTATTAAAACGTAGAAGAGTCAGATTGAGAATCAAATTGAAAAGAGAAAAAGAAGACTCTCTTTGGATTAGTTTGAGGGAGGCTATAACCTTTAATCGATCTAGAGAATTTTGGTCTATAATAAGGAAAGGTTGTGGTACCATAGTAGCTCCCCGTCCTATAGCCATCTGCGAAGAAGACTGGACAGTTTTTGTAACTGCATTATATGCTCCAAATGAAGTATTGGAGGATATAGGTATGTTGGAGTTAAATGATATGCAAAAAAGCATTCTCCCTACAGAAAAAACAATAGTTGCTGCAATAAAGAGTATGCGCTCTTCTGGAGCCATGGGTCCAGACGAACTTCCCATGACAATTATTAAGCAGGATATCGCTACCTGGAGTAGGATTCTTCTCCCTATATTTCAGGCTTGCTTTTTAACAAGAACTGTCCCTGACTCCTGGAAGGGTAGTATATTAATTCCTATATTTAAAAAGGGGGATCGGGAGCTGCCATCTAATTATCGTCTAATAGCTTTGTTAGACGCCATAGGAAAAATCTTCGCTAAATGTGTACTAATGTTAATTATGGAATGGGCAGAAACCAATAAGATTTTGCCAATGGAACAAACTGGTTTCCGTGAAGAGCACGGAACGCTAGATAACCTGACATTATTGCAGGTGATCAGTGATAAGTATGTATGTATCCGTGATGGTGGCTTATATGCCGCATTTATTGATTTCTCCACGGCATTTGACAAAGTGGACCGTCCATCGCTGTGAAGGAAATTGGCGGCATTGGGTATGCCAGGATACTTACTTGCATTGGTTCGTTCTCTGCATATGAACACATGGTGTAAGGTGCTACAAGGCGGAGAAGAGGGTCTCACTTCATCTATTCCCTCCCAGAATGGCCTTAAACAAGGGTGTATACTGGCGCCTATATTATTTTCTTTATATGTGGCCGACCTCCCAATTTTTATTTCATCTTGTGAGGGAGTGGCACCGAAAATTGGAGGGTCTGCTATATCTATTCTAATGTATGCAGACGATATTCTTGTTATGGATTTGACCCCGAAGGGTTTATCTAATCGTCTGCTTGCACTGAATGAATTTGCTGTAGCACACCATATGAAAATTAACACATCAAAAAGTAAAATCATGTGTATTTTTGGCAAAAGAAAATGCAGATCGAGCAATTATAAGTGGTTTATTGGGGGGCAAAAACTCGACGTGGTTAAATCTTATCCTTTTTTAGGCAAAATAATATCAGCGAATCTTAGTGAGATTCCCCATATCGAACATAGCTCTCGCAAAGCACTGACCCATGGTATGGGGTTATGTTCGTTATATAATGCCACTGGGAAGAGACACTTCTCACTTTTTCTGGAAGTTTTTAAAGCAAAAGTGCCAGCTACTCTTTTATATGGAATAGAATTAGTGGAGCTGAAATATTGGGGATTCCTTCAAAAGATGGAAGGACGGGTACTTCGGAAAATTACATCACTTAGTAACGCATGTTCTACCTCTTCATGCAGATTAGAATTTGGACTCCGAAGTTGCTGGACACAGGGATTGGTGGCCCTGGTAAGATGGGTAGCATGCTTGGCTAGAGGAAAACCTGGTACCCTAAGAGAGCTCATTAAAAAGGAGTTACTGGGTAATCTTAACGATTTTTCCTCTTTACTAAAAAATTTCAGGAAAGCTGTAGCCCTGTTAGAGTTGGACGAGAGTACCCTATTCTTACTTACTCCCTCTGAACTTAAAGCTTCATTAAAAAGAGCTTCGTGGGAGTTATGTTACAAGTTGGATACCCTTGCCCAACCCAGACTATATGACAGGGAACCCCTGCTAGAGACATACACCTCCAAGCTGGCCCAACAATATTTGACCTGGAATATTCCTCATGGCGTCCGTAGGTTATGGTACCTCCTACGACATGACTTGCTCCCTCTTAATTCACTCTTAGCAAAATGGTACGGGGGTTCCCCTACATGTAACTTCTGTAATGCCGCTGTTCAAGATCGTAACCACGTCTTGTTTATTTGTCCTGCTTTACGTTCCTTGCGATTTAAGTGGATTAAACCTATTTGTTTACAATTGGGAATCTCAAATGCTAAATTGTTTGTACATGCTCTTTACTGCCCTCCTAATGAACTGTTTTGTTGTAGAATTTTTAAATTTTTTAAAGGGTTCTTAAATATTTATTGAGGTTGCTGGGATGTTGCCGTGGTTCACTTTAAGAGCCGATAACTGTAGTACTTTGTTTGTTCATTATTAATTATGTATGTTCATATATCCTTTTTCTTTTATTTGTTATCATTGTATCATGCTATGTTTAATTTTTATGTGGCCCTCAGTGAGAGCCAAAACATAATAAAAAATTTTGACTTTGACTTTGAAAGCCCCTATTGGACAAAAAGGATTGGATCCAGTTCAGCGCTGCCCCTGTAACTCCGCCCTTGTTCAGACACTGTAGCAAGGTGAAATGTGCTACAGTGTCGAACGCAGCGCTCAAGTCGAGTAGGATGAGGGCCATCGTCTGCCCTTCATCTACTCCTTGCCTGATGGTTTCAGTGGCCATAAGCAGCGCTGACTCAGTGGAGTGGTGAGATCGAAAGCCAAACTGAGTTGGATGAAGCAGGCTGGCCTTCTCCACATGAGCCATCAGCTGAAGATTGGCCACCTTCTCTGCCACTTTGGCCAGGTAGGGTAGGAGAGAGATAGGGCGGAGATTGTCCAATGTTTCCCAACTTACATTTAGCTTTTTTTGAAGCGGAAGTACCACTGCTTGCTTCCATCTTTCAGGTACGGTATGAGTCCTAAACGATAGATCCAGGACATCCCTAATGTAGGGCTCCAGGATCTCGATACTCCCCGCGAGCAGCTTTGGCGAAGCCGGGTCCCGAGGGGATCCTGACTTGATGGAGCAGCATATCTGCAACAGGCTTTCTGGGGGTGGAGTGAGAAAGTGCTCCAGCCTATTTTCACCCACAACATCCTGTTCAATCTCTCTGGAATCCGAACCCCTTCTGTCTCCTCCCGAAAAAGTGGAGTATATAGCAGCCACTTTTTCAGAGAAGAAAGTAGAAATACGATTACATGATTCTTCTGAGACACTAGACGGGTCAACAGATGATCCACGGAGAGAAATCTCTTTATAGATCTTAAATAGCTCTTTAGTAGAATTTTCAGCTTCCCCTATTCTTCCTGCAAAATAGGTAGCCTTGGAACGCCTGATTAAGCTATGATAAACTCTCCGTTTAGCCCTATACTCCTGTTTAGCCTGATCAAGAAAGGCAACCCTCCACCGCCTTTCGAGTTGTTTACATTCCGCCTTAGCTCGGCGGAGCTCATCGCTAAACCAGGGTGCGGATTTCTGGGGTCTACTACAGGGGTTCTTTAGACACAGAGGAGCTATATCGTCCAGAGCATCATTAATACGACCTTCCAGTCTATCGGATGCGGAATTAGCATCCTTACCTCCCGGTCCTCCTCCTTTGACCACGGCAATATCGAACTTGGCTTTAGAAAAAGCTGCCCATTTACGACTGGGGTATTTCGGATCACCGGTGTGCTCTTAGGTGCGGGTTGTATGCACGGGGGCAAGTGTTTGACAAATGGGGATGCTACGTTATTTGAAATGTATTACCTGGATTGTGCGAGGCTTCACACAATGCAGAGGCGCCATAAGGTACATGCTTACCTGATAAGACGGGAGTGCACGTAGCGCTCCTTCAAGTAACACATATCAACCAGTCTGAGGGAGCGGCTCTGAAGAAGAGATGGAGGGGCAACTATTTTACACAACTTACTCAGCTTTTGCTAGGGGGGCCTTAGTATGGGTTAGAGCTGGAGTCCCTTTTCAGCCGGTGCAGCAATTGGTCGACTCAGGGGGTAGGTTTGTAGCGGTGATGGGGCGGCTAAATGGAGTGGAAGTAACGCTGTTTAGTGTGTATGCCCCTAATGTGGACCAGCCAGCATTTTTTGAGGATTTATCGGAGAGCTTAGCGCCATACTTAACTAACGCAACGATAATGGGGGAGATTTTAATTTAATACCGAATGTGGATAGAGATAGGTCACACCCCCTGCTATCTAGCGCCCCAGTGCGTAGGATCTCTAAGGCAAGGAGCACATGGCAAGCTAATTGGGGGCTGGTTGACGCTAGGTGCGCCCAACACCCAGAGCAGAGGGATTATTCTTATTACTCTGGTCTCCATGACTTGCATGTGCGTTTAGATGCAATATTATGTACCCCTGATGTCCAAACCAAGGTGATGGGTGGCGAGTAGCTGGTGAGGACGATTTCGGACCACAACCCGTTATTGGGGGGGCTACGATGGGACCGAGAGAGGGCGGTCATACCAACCTGGCGGCTCAGACCGGAGGCGCTGGAAGACCCGGTCTTTTGTGAGGAGCTGGGGATGGGTATTGACCAATACTTTGAGGAGCATGAGGGGACGGCTACTTCGGCGGCATTTGAGTGGGTTGCTTTACATGTTGTGGTCTGGGGTATATGTATTAGCAAGATGAAGGGAGTAAGGAAAACGATATTGACTGACCTGGAGAAGGCGGAAGTCTGGCTGCGGGAAGTGGAGAGAGGCAGACCTGGGAATCTGGGGGTACAGACTGAGGTCTCGGAAGCTAGAGAGGCAGTGGCAGTACAGGTGGAAAGACTGCGCTCCTTTGACTATAAGAGCTATAGAGCAAGGATGCACGCTGAGGGGGACAAATTGAGTGCCTTGCTGGCCTGGCTGGCTAACCCAATTGCCAGAGGGGTACCGATATTGGATTTGGTGGCCCCCACAGGGGAGATGGTGCGCACACAATCAGGGATAAACGGCCTATTCCTAGAGTATTGTACTGGGCTCTACAGTAGCCAATTGACCCAGGATGGCGATGGTATAGGGGAGTATCTGGTGGAAGCGACCCTGCCAAGCTTGAGTAAGGAGCAGGGTGGCCTGCTGGGAAGTGAGATCACGGTAGGAGAGATCAGGAGCGCGATTAAGCATATGGCCTGTAACAAGACGCCCGGGGTGGATGGCCTCCCCATAGAATTTCATTCCAGATACGTGGATTGTTCAGCACCACGCTTACAAGTGATGTATAAGGAAGCGCTTAAGGCAGGGAAGCTGCCTGAGACCACTAGGGACGCTATTATCATCCCCCTCTTGAAACCTGGTAGGGAGGCTACGGATATGAAAGCATATCGCCCACTCTCAATGTTGACAACCGACTACAAAATCCTGAGTAGGAACCTAGCATCCCGCCAGATCCCATACATGCCGTAGTTAGTGCATAGGGATCAGTCCGGTTTTATACCTAAGAGTAACATGTTTATTAATGTGAAATGGCTACTGCGGATTTTGGAGGACTGTTCTGATCTGGCATCAACCGCGTTGATTCTGTCAGTAGACATCGAGAAGGCGCCTTCGACAGTCTGGAGTGGCCATTTCTCTTCCAGGGTATGCACACGCTGGGTTTGGGGGAGGCGTTTGTGAGATGGACTCAAATACTATATAACTCAGCAACAGCTAGGGTAAGAACGGGGAGACGGTATCGTCTTCTTGCTCGGTGGGACAGGGGACGCGACAAGGTTGTTCGCTATCACCGCTGCTGTTAGCGCTGGCGATGGAACCGCTGGCGGTGCGAGCTAGATCGGGGAGGCACTACACTAGGCTGGAGATGCGGGGAGACGTGCATTACATATCGCTTTATGCAGATGATCTGCTGATGTTTTTGGGTTCCCCGAGCGAGGTTCTAGCAGGAGCAAAGGCGCTATTACGGACGTTTGGGGAAGGTGACCTAAGTAGGTAACCTTCGGTCTACAATATTGTAATTTCTTCCGTGACACTTTGTAAAGGTGTGAAGCAAGAAAAGAAAGCAAAGACAAAGTACATTTTTCATACTGTTCAGGTGTATCAGCTGCCAATAAGATGTCATCAACATATTGTATGAGAGCCACTCCTTCAGGTGAAAGTGAAAGAATCAAGTTGTCTTTTCAATGCTTGGCTGTAAGTACTAGGACTCTCAGTATACCCTTGAGGAATTCTACAAAATCTGTACGATCGATTATTTAAAGTGAAGCCAAACAAATATCGGCTATCAGGATGAATAGGAATTGAGAAGAAAGAGTTCTTCAGGTCAATCACAGTGAATGTAGCTGCTGTCAGAGGAACCAAAGTAAAAAGTGTCATTATGTCAGAAACCACAGGGTATTGTGGCACTACAATTTTATTAACTTCTCGAAAATCAATGATGAATCTGTAAATCCTAGTGTCGGTGTCTTTTTTCACAATGGGAAGAATAGGACTGTTGCAAATATTGTAAGGAACTTCTTCCACAACCCCCATGTTAAATAAATCATGGACAATGCGTACAAGTGCTTCTTCGCCTTCTTGAGAAATTTTGTATTGAGGCAAACGTGGCAATGAAGCGTCCTCCTTGACACTAATATGTACTCGTGGAATAACCATTTGCCCTACATCGGTGTGTGAAGTAGCCGACCAAGTGCTAGGGAGTGAAGCTAATGCAATATCCTCTTTTACAAGACAAGATCTCTCAATCATGGGGTAGTAGTCATTCAAAGTAACATGTATTCCTTCTGGAGATCATCGTATCGTAGCCCTGAAATACTTGAGCATATCAAGACCCACAATATTGTCTGGAGTGTTCGGAGAAAGCAAATATGGACATGGAGCAGTAAATTTATCAACATGAAATGCAAGTGGTTGTGACAGTGGGCTAAGGGAAGGTGTTCCATCGAAACCTATCGATGTAATGGTTAAGCCAGGCAGGGGAGCCCTTGAAACCAATTGTTTAGATAAGGCGCTACGAGTAGCTCCTGTATGAACCAGAAACTGATCAGTAGAACCCAAAACATGTGCTGTAACATAGGGACCCTTCTGATCTACTGGCACTTCAACTGATTCCTTACCCCATCCTAGGCAGTCTTATGCATAAGCAGAATCCTTCAAATCAGATGGCAAATAATCAGACATTTGATATCGATTCCGTCTATCGAAAGTGTTAAAATCATCCTGTCCACGCATATTAGTATCAAACCTAGCACGATCATCCGTGCTCCCTCTCGGTCCTGAATATCCCGAACGATTTCTCGTTTGTCCCCGTCCACGTCGATACTGCTGAGCACGCAGTACCGAATAATCGGTAGCCCAATGTCCAAATTTCTTGCAGTACGCACACTGGTCAGAAGACAAAGTCAGACGAGTATAAGGAGAAAAAGACGGACCATAATACACACGTCCACCCCCATCGCTACCTCTAGAAGGCGGACCATAAGCCTGAACTAACATAACCTTTGTTTTTAACTCTTTAGTCTTCTTATCCTCATTACCCTTCGCTTCTAATTCCTGCCGTTCATAATACTGAGCCATAGTCAAAAGAGAAACCGGAGAAGAGTTAGTCCATGAACTCTCACGGGCCTTTAGGCGACTAGCTATTGCTGGCAACAGGTTGGCGACATATTTATCGACAAACAGATGCCTGCCTGTGCCATCTGCCAATGACTAGCCACTAAAATCATGGAATACCTCCTCAAAACATGTAAAGAAGTCAGAAACCGATTCATCTGTTTTCTGTTTGCAAGATGCTAATATAGTCCAGTCTATCTTTTTTAGGAGGAATAATAGTTTTTAACTTAACTAATATAGCTGTGGGTGGGAAGATCCAGAATTAACTGACATGGTTTCTGTGCGGGTTCCCTTTCTACACCCATTTGTTCTATATCTTTCCATGTCGCCCCAAAAGACACACGATCATCAACTTTATGGACGGTTCTCCAAATATCAGGGGGTAATATCAATCCGAAAAACATATCAATATCAGGCAGAGTCATTGTACAAGAACTAATGGCTCCCTCAACTTCCTCATAAAAAGCTGCTGGATCTTCCGTGGAACAGGCAATGCAGTTTTAAGAGCCATAACATCTGCTGTATTCCAAGGAGTGTAAACCCAATTATAAATAAAATAACCCTTTGCATCAGTGGAATCCTTATTATCAACTGTTCCCGTACCTCTAGGAGGAACATACAAAGGTGCGGCCTCCTGCATAGGTTTTGCATGAACTACTACATTCTTATCTGTTTCAGAGGTAGAAGCCTGTGTCACGCTGTTCTGGAATGTTTGTGCGGGTGCGCCTGCTGCCTTTTTCTCTTCTCACAAACGGACTGTTTCTGCACGCAGTTTCACCAAACATCTTATTGAGTCAGCCACCTGAGAAAAGACAAAAAGACCATCACGCATTTGTTTACAGTCATTTGCTATATCATCGGGTTCCAACTCATCAGTATGTTCCCTAAACTGCTCAAGGACCTCTGTGGCAAATATTTCAGTAAAATATATTTACTCCCTTTCCTGCCAACCTTTCATGTTTTCTAGAAGTTCAGAAACAGGAGTAGTACTACGAACAGCTTTACGAGCAGCGGATCAAAGCTCAGACGAACGCTCGGTGGACAACATAGAACGAGTTTCCCGTGCTTTCTCTTGCTCTGAAGCAGAGTCCTCATCTGACTCATGAGGAGCAGAAGGAAGAAAAATTATACGGAGGCAGAGAATGGGCTAATAGAAGAGAACCATCTTGTGGCTTATTAAGGATAGGATAGAGGGGTCGTCGAACAGCGTATTGGCCAGTTACCTTCAAATGACGCTCCCTATCTTCTCTCTCTTATATTTCTTTCATTTCTTTATTTTTGCATTTCTAATTCTTTCGTATAAATACATTTTGGTTGTTCTTTTTTGATCAAGGCTTGCTCGTGCTTCATTCGTTCACGCACTTCTTTCTCCCACATTAGTACAGTCAAACATATCTTGCCTAGCCTTTTGCTTAAACATACATTGTTCCACATACCGAATATTTTGCAAATCAAATGACCCATGCATAGGCCAACGCTGCTCAGGATCCTTACTAGTATATTTATTCCATAACGTGCTGTACATTATAGAAGAAATACCATGTTTAATATACATATCCCTATTAGACAACCCCTCCTGGGGGGACGGTTGTCTGTCATGAAGTCGTAAACTGGTACGCCTACAAAAGCAACTCATTCTACGAAGTGTGCTAGAAACAGGCATGCCAAAAATAGTGCAGTATATGCAGTATTATACACAAAGTAGCACCTAAAGTACGTTGCACGTTGTGCCGTTCAAATCTTATTCAAAGCAGAGAAAATTATCCTCAGCACCTGCCTATATAAATTGCAATTTATATATTCCCAAGTCAAAATCCCAAATTGGCCAATACAAATTCCAAACCAAACAGCAAGCGTCGCATCAACGACCTTACCAATCCCAAATGTCCAGATTCCAACTGCCAAGTTCTTGAATTAACCAAATGGTCACTGCACGGCGAATCAACAGAAGAGATCTCAGTCAAGGACCGGCACCCCCTGGAGGGTCAGATCAGAAAGAGAGGAAAAACGCAGTGGTTGCAAAAACGCGGGTCTCCTCGGCCAGTGATCGTCCGTAGCGAGATTCCAATCCTTCGTTTCGACCACTCCTTCGGGCATCCGAGTAGCCAATGAGCCCCACTGGTTGGGCGCCAATTTGTCATGGTGAGCCTCAGCTAGGCCTACCAGTGCTAGAGGTTCGCCCTTCTCAGCACAAAGTCCTCAGACCAATAGGAAAGAAGTTGGCACGAAAAATGAAAAACAAAAGAGAGCGCTTTATTAACCTCAAGAGGTGGAACTACATTCACACAACACCCTTCGGTAGTGTATGAAGTAGCACACTGAACAGAAGGAACATGGTCCTTTTATACCCACAGAGGTGCTCAAAATAAGGCGGTACAAGTACACAAGAGAAAGTTTACATACATAAAAGGTCATACAGAAATGCACAGTCAACAGTAGGGTGGAGCTTAGCAGTTTACTAATTGCGGTAAAAATACCCTGACAGTTACAAACTAGGACATGTGTGAACAGTTACAGTTTCCTCTGCGCATGTGCAGAGTAGCAGAGTCTAAATATAGTCTGTCTATGAGTAGAGTGCAAGAGCAAACAACAGAAAGGAAGGACACAGCACATGGTGAGCACATGGCAAACAAGATCTTTGCCGAATACAAGATGGCTTCAGCTAAATACTAACCCTGATCGCTGCCAAATTACAACATTGTCACAGGTGCTAGGTCCACTCAGATAAGTGGGGTGCCATTTTTATTGGGAGATGTGGAGAAAAGATAGGAGGTAAGAAATGTGTGGTTCCTTGAAGATTCCAGAACTTTCCCTCACAGAAATATGAGGAAATGTGTTTTCAGGCAAAGTTTGAGGTTGCAAGCACTTCTTGGTAATAAAACCTCACGAGACTCATGCAAGTCACAACAATCTGAACTCCCCCAGGTGTCTACTTTTCAGAAATGGTAGGTTCCGCTAGGACCCAAAATCCATAGCTACGCAAACTGCAAAAAAGTGGAAAAATGTGTTCTGTCCATTTTGTGTTTCAGTCCCTTTCCTGTCGCAGGTGCTAGACCCACCCACAGAAGTGAGGTACCATTTTTCTCAGGAGATGTGATGAAAAGCTGGGTGGTAGGAAATGTGTGGCTCCCGATAGATTCCAGATCGTTCCCTCACAGAAATGTGAGGAAAATGTATGTGTTTTATCAACTTATGTAAGCAACTCAAGCCATGCCAAAACAAGGTCAATGTTGTGTTTCAGGTACTTTCTTGTCAGAAATGAAGTAGCTTTTTTATTAGGAGCCCTGGGAGAGCACTGGATAGAAAGAAACTTGTGGCTCTCCACTGATTCAAGAACTTTCCCTATCAGAAATGTGATGAAAAGGTGTGTTTTTGGGAACGGTATGAAGTTTGCAAGCAGTTCAGGGTAAGAATACCTAGTGAGAACCACACAAGTCATACCACGTTGAACACCTCTGGGTGTCTAGTTTTCAGAAATGTCTGGTTATCCAAAACTTCTTACATTGTAAAAAAAAAATTGTGGACTCCGCTGTGTTAAATATGATATCTCCACATTATGATTTAGGGATGTTTTATGTCACAAACTCTAGGCCCAGCCGCACACAATGGGTACCTGTTTATTGGGATGCAGGTGGAAACAAAGAACAATTGTAATTAGCAATTAGATTTCTCTGCATTTGTGGCCACAAAATGTAAGCAAGTGTGCAAAAAGGAGGATATTTTGTGAAATTCCTTCTAAATCACATGATAGTGGAGGACGCCACAAATTCAGAAATATACAAAAAAACACTGTTCCTAAACTCAGTATCGTGTGTACATTTCAGAAATACATAGGTTTCAGGCATACTTATGTCAATCAATAAAAATACTTTATTAGGCTCTATTTGAGCCATAAACGTTTGCCCAATATCCAAACACATTTCCATATAAATTCTGAAATAAATACGTAATTGTTTTAAATCTAGCAATTAAAAAGAAAAACATAATAAACATCTAATATTTACTGCATATCCTAAGTGCAGTTAAAATATAATTTAAGACACTATATGGTATCTACATTATCTAGGGATAATAAATGGGCCAAACTTATCTCATGGGATCTACTTTCCTGTACTAATAGTTACGGATAAAGAAATTGCCTTCGCTGGGGTGTATAGAGTTTACAGAATTAAATAAAGTGCTTAGTACTTTGATGTGAAAGGCCATCACAGGGGCAGGGGGGAAGTAAGGAAACCACGGCATAGATGCATCAAGCTAAACATCGCTCGCAAAGGGGAAGATTCTTAGAATCTGCCCCTTTGCGACCGGTATTTTTGCATTTGGGATGCATCATCCCGAATGCAAAAATCGCAATTAAAGAAATCGCAAAATTGCAATTACTTAAATTGCTATTGCATTTAAGGAATCTCAAATTGAGATTCCTTAAATGCAATGCATTAAAGTTAAAAAATTAGCGATTTCGCTAATAGGGGGAGCAAATTAACATGAAGTTGAACTTCATGGTAATTTGCAAAAACTTTGAAAAATGCACTAAAGTGCATTTTTCAAAGTTCCATTTTACACACAAACATGCCCTTAGGGCATTTGTGTGTGCAAGATGTACCCATATGAAGATTTCAGAGGTGCAACAGGGTGTCCTTTTGACACCCTGGCACCCTTGAAATTGCAATCTCAATTTGCGATTCTCTAATTGAGAATCGCAAATTGAGATTGTCTTCCGATTCATTCCTATGTGCCTCTAGGCCCATAGGAATGAATGGGGAGGTATTCCTTAATTGCGACTCGCAATTTGCGAGTCGCAATAAAGTAATTTTAAGAAATCGCTATTTTTTAAGCGAATTTTTCATGCATAGCATTTTACTATTCCTTATTAGCGAATCCTTATTTTTCGCTAATAAGGAATCGCAAAACGGATGCTTGATGAATCTATGGGCACATGCCTTGAGTTGAAAAGGCTGCCAGAAATTGTATTGTTTTGAGATGAAACCTGGTCAGTAAAACTGTTTGTCTCTCATTTAGACTTAGCTGCAAATACAGTGCAGGTTGTGCTTGGGGTTGATGATATAATCCCATCATCCCAGAAGATTTTTCCCAAAAACGAGACAGGCGGGAGCGTTGGTAAAAAAAAGTGCTTTAATTCTTTTAGAGAGACATTTGTAAGGGTATCTAGGTTAGAGAAATTCTCCGGAGTGCCCATCCTTTCGAAGTTAGATTTAATAAATTTAAGCCAAGGTATCTCCAGGGAGTTATCTAAATTCATGCGGTCTCTCAGTACCACTCTGGAAAAATGGGCTTACGGGTTGTTCCAAATTCTTACCAATAACAACAAGGGTTGTAATTTTATATGTTCATCTAGTAAACCCACCCAGCTTTCTCACGACAAAAAGATAATGAGGTACTATGAGTGACTGCCAGCAATATCCTTATAATTATTTTTCTATTACTTGCAACAGATTACAAATAATATATCCACATAACCTGCACCAAAAGAAACAACAGACAAGCATTTACTTTTAAAAAACATAAAGCAATTCTTTGATTGACTTCTATCCTAATCTTTTAGAAAATCTCAAAACAGCATCAATTGACCCTTGAAATTGTATTGCTCTAACATCCAGTAAAAACTTCCAAATGAAATCCACATCAAAAGGCACGCCCAGATACAAAAAATGAGAGGTTTCCTAATTTCTTACCCTCCCAGCAAAACTTTCCTCATCTTAGCTTTTCTTGGGTGATTTGGTATGATTAGTTTTAAGTCCCAAATCAATCATAAATGAATTAAAGGCATCAAGCAAGGTTTGGAGGCTATCTGCTGTTCTTGCTATTAGAACAGCATCATCTGCGAATAGCAGCACGGGGATTTGACGTGAATTGTCCCTCAGGATGTCCTCCCCCTTCTTACACAGAAGCTCCCCCAGCAGGTTAATATAAAGTAAAAAGAGGAATTGTGCCAACACACATCCTTGTCTAACTCCAACACTGGAGGGAAATTCTCCTGTTACACCACCATCCCTACTATAACTGACTCTAGCTGATATTTGTTCATGAAGCCTAGTGAGCAATGCGATGATTGTTCCTGAAATCCTTAGCTGTGCTATAAGTGCCCATAATTTTGATCGGTCACCATATCAAAGGTGCATGTTAAATCCATAAAGGCTAGATGGATACAGCCTGTTTGTGCCTTAGAATATTTTTAACTATTATAGAGAGATTGAGGGACTGTTCTACTGTTCCTAGACCTGGGCGAAACCCAATTTGGAAATTTGTCAACTCTTGGGTCTCTGATGCCAGAGTTCTAGTTTAGCCAGGATAGCTTTACCGTACTGTCAAGCAGGGAAATAGGTTGGTAACAATGGGGTTAGCTCTTATTCCCATTTTTTTTAAATTGGCACTATAATGGCTTCCTGCCAAGTCTTTACTAAGGGTCCCACTATTCTACTTCTTATAATATTGGGTATTAGCGGGGCCAGAATTGGTTAAGGTGTTTATAGAGATCTTTTGGAATTCCATCAGGCCCCGGGGTTTTCTCTGAGAGGCTATATTCTATAGCTAAGACGACATCCACTACCTCAACTGATTTACTCAGGACCAAAGCTGCATTCATATCAAAAGGGATTTCTGAGACCAAATTGAGGGTCTGAGGGCTATATCCAAATATTTTTTTTAAATGGTTCACCCAGTCCTCGGCTGATACCACTGTCTCTAATTTAGGTGTGTCGTCCTCCAGCAAAGATGTAGAATTCATGATCTGTCAGAAGGCTCGAGGATCTTTCACTACACATGTAATTTTTAGGTCTTCCCAGGCCTTCTGCCTCAGTTCCAAATTCCTTTTTCTAGTTATTTCTATATAGGCTTTCCTAGCCTTTGCTACTCTCTCTCTATCCCTCGGGTGTGAGCTTGAAGCATATTTCAGCGATCTCTGGGCTGCAGAGCAAGCACTATCAAACCATTTGGGGGTATTGGATGTGTTCCTAGTGCATTTTATTAATTTGGCTTCCGTATGTTTATTTTGAGCAGTAAAAGCCTGTATGGTCTCCACCGGGTTAGCATCCTCTTATAGCGCTACCTCAGTTTGCGCCTGCATATTAACTATAAGGTCTCTTAAGAAGGCCTCCTTATCAATTTTCTCCCACTTAATGTTTACACCCCTATTCTTCCTATACTGTACCATATACTGTGGATATTTGCCTGACTGTCTCCCCAAATTTATATTTAGGGTCAGTGATAGGGGATTATGATCACTTAAACAACTAGTTAGACAGAATCGACTATATCGAAGAAAACTTGCCCTTAGGTAATTAGATAGGATACAGCAAGAATTTGTTGTAATCCATTGTCTAGAAAACATTCTTCTTTTCTAGAGACCCCTCACCCACCAGGGTTGCCCCTAGGTGGCATGCTTCATCAGTGGGGTTCCTCTCAATCCTCTATGGATTGAGGCGCGCTGCAACTTGCGAATTACGTAGGAGCACTTTTTATTGTAGACTATGTGTAGTGCAGTGATGTGTAGTGGAAAGGGAAATAAAATAAAAAAATACCTAACTAGTTGGCCATTATTTTATTCCCACCCCTAGTAGGTATGGTTAAAAATCAGGGGCCCTTTACTGAGAAGAAACCTGACCTTAAGGAGTCTGGTTGTCTCAGTAATGTTTTTTTGTCAACATGTTTCGAGCTGTTCCCCTAATAGCTCTTCATCAGGACTCCACGGTGTCCAGCCCCATGTGTTCCACTCCTAGTGAATCCTGTAATAAGGACACAAACCATGCACACCTAGTGCACACTGTATACATAAGGTTCTAGTGATTAATCTGTGTCTGTAATTAGCAAGCAAAAAGATATATTAAAAACAGTGACCTGTCAGCAATGCTGGCAGGTCGCCTTAGCATGATTGTGCATCAAAATATTGCACCCGTATATTGTGGGTGCTCAAATGGTCTATCCTGTGTGCTCAAATAGTGTGTCATGAATATGTCAGACACTAGAATTGCAGACAGCCACGGCATGCCAGAATGTCGTGATGGCTGCAGGGTCTTTCAATGCAGTTTCGTGCTTGTACCGCCGCATGGTGAGGGAGGGCACAGAACCACTGGGGGACTTGCAACGGAAATAGGAAGGGGACCTCGGAACGGAGATCCCTGAGACAACATGGCCTCACATAGTGAGGAGAGCATGGAAATGTTCAAGGAATGCAAGGTTTCATCTGGTACACTTCTTCATCTTACACATGGCATATCTTACCCCAGCAAAAATAAATAAGTATTTCAAGATAGATACCGCCCAGTGCCCGAGATGTGCATTAAAGGGTGCAGAGTTTCATCACATGATGTGGGGATGTCCACAGCTGGGAACATTCTGAGAAGAGGTGGTAGGCCTACTCTGCGAAGTCACGGAGCGCCGCATTGAGCCTGACATGAGCACCTGTTTGTTGCATTGGTTCCCACACACCCCCAAGAGGAAGGTAAAGAGCAAGTTCTTGGACCTGGGGTTATTGTTGGCACAGAGGGATATTACAGAAGACAAAGTTCCTAAGGCTAATTTGATAATACAAACAATGAAGTTATAGACTAGAATCAGTACTATATCCGTTTTTCCTGTACCCAGCCGGGTCAGGAAATTTTATTCAAGTTAGTCAAAAAGGAAATCAGTTACCACAGAGAAGGTACATTTCAGCATTTGATAGGGTACAAGCCTGCACCTATCCAGAGTTAAACCAAAATTTTAGAGAAAGGTAGAAAAGTAGGAGAAAACAATATCAGGCAAGAAAGCGTAGGAGCCACATGTCCCTTGCAAATGGTTAACTAATACGCAAGTTGAGACAAACAATTCATGCAAACACAGTAAACACAATGGATATATTGCAGAACTGTTTAAATTGTCGACGACGTTTCGATCCCCGGCTCCTAATGAACCGGGATCATCTTCAGGACTGTATAATTAGTTGCCTGTTTAGATTTTGATGCGCCTGTGGGGGTAGGGGCAGAAGAAGGAAACAGTAAGTCAAATTTCTCAGATAGCAGAAAATTTGAAAACGCGCTCCGTTTGCCAAAAACAGTTTTAAAATAGTGTGCCACAACTGAATCTAGTAACACTTCTGTCCATGATCATGCGTAAAGTGAACTAAGTGAAAACCAATACTCTTGTGCTGACTATGCAATTTCATAGGTGCACAGGCAATATTGAAGTTTGTGCTGGGTGCCACAAGATGAATTAATATGGCTAGGGCACATCATTGTGACTTCAAATGCATGCGATATCTATGTGCATGTCTGTGGGGGAGTCTGTGTGACCTCCACGTAATATTCTCTGGAGTTTGTGGGTCATTGGTGCCGAACGCGTGAGTGGCAGCAGGGTCGCACTATTACAGGGTTGTGAAAACGGTGAAGTGCTCAGAATTCGCCCTAAGGGTGGTCGAACAACTAACCTCTGGGGTTCCTGAGTGGAACACTGGTCAGTTGAATAATCTGGAGAGAGCTCCGTATGGCGCAGTTCAGTGGAGCCTAAGAAACCAGGAATTGCTGATTAATTAAGAGTTCATCCTCATGGTGGGAGGATGCAGTGAAATGAGTGATTTGTTACTTTACCTCTTAGGCCGGTCACAAAACCGAATTGGGTATTGGTGTCCTCTCAAAAAGCCTCCTCGATGGGGGGGCGTTCCAGGGTAGATATTCTCATTTAATATCGGAGTGGGAGGCTCCCGTGGGTCGGCAGCTCAACCAACTATAAAGTAATAAATAATATCTGGGATTAGCAGAGGTGGTTGGGTGGGGTTAGAAGGCAGAGTCCCGGCATGTTACTGCCCGAGTACGTGATGGGCTTCCCTTCGGTAGTGTGGCGGTAACCACGATGACTTGCTCCTCAATCGAGCGGAATTAAGGCTGGCGGTAGACTCAATGGTCAATACAACGGGCAGCACGGGAATCGTGTAGGACTGACCGGAAGGCGAGGGCTTATTGAGGTTGAACCGGGAACTGCGTAATGGGCAGCGAGGGGGGACTTGGAGATGAAACACGGCGGCCATCTTGGAGTGGGGTCGTGTTTGAGGTCTTGAGTAGTGGTGATATACAGAAACCAGATAGTGAGAAGTGCCATGCAGGAGGAAATCTAACGTGACAGTTGTGTACATGGGCAGCACCGTATTAAAAACAATAGGGATTCCTTATTCCTAAAACACAGTCTACAGTTCAAACGCGGCAATTGTTAATGCGAGGCAGGACATGGTTCAACATTTTTCAGGGTTCAACATCATGTGATGAATAAAATTAATTAATAGGAGCAATAGACTCCATAACTCCTCAAAGTACATAAAGTCTCTTTTCAGAGCAAGGCAGCCCAATCCTCTGCGCGATTCAGTCCATTCTCAATTGAATCCAGCAGAATTATACACCTGAGTTCTTCCTTATTCAGAAGGTGCGACATGCTTCCACCTCTTGATGGTAGTTTCAAGACTTTCAATATGGTCCATCGGATGTCATCCTCGCTGTGGTTGGCATTGGTGAAATGAGTTTTTTATTTTCCGTGGATGTACCGGAATCATGAATCTGTTTCAAGATATCTGAGATCTCGATCTCGAGTGATTTCAGGGTCTCAGTGGCGATGTCAATGCCTAATGCCAACCAATGGCGGGAACAGGTCGTCCCGATATAACTGAAGTTTGATGTATACTTAGGATTATCTGTGCCAACAATAACCCCAGGTCCAAGAACTTGCTCTTTACCTTCCTCTTGGGGGTGTGTGGGAACCAATGCAACAAACAGGTGCTCATGTCAGGCTCAATGCGGCGCTCCGTGACTTCGCAGAGTAGGCCTACCACCTCTTCTCAGAATGTTCCCAGCTGTGGACATCCCCACATCATGTGATGAAACTCTGCACCCTTTAATGCACATCTCGGGCACTGGGCGGTATCTATCTTGAAATACTTATTTATTTTTGCAGGGGTAAGATATGCCATGTGTAAGATGAAGAAGTGTACCAGATGAAACCTTGCATTCCTTGAACATTTCCATGCTCTCCTCACTATGTGAGGCCATGTTGTCTCAGGGATCTCCGTTCTTGAATAAAATTTCCTGACCCGGCTGGGTACAGGAAAAACGGATATAGTACTGATTCTAGTCTATAACTTCATTGTCTGTATTATCAAATTAGCCTTAGGACCTTTGTCTTCTATAATAAACTGTCCGCCCATGGTCCGAAGGTATCCATTGGGTCCCCTTGTTACAATTGTAAAGTACAGAGGGATATTACAGCGCACTGGAAATCGAGAGGAGGGCCTAGCATTAGGAGATAGAAGGCAGAACTAATTAAATGGGCAACAAGTGAAAGTATAGTCAGACACCAGCAGGCAAAACGTATGGATAACGATATGGCAATGGAGTCTGCAAGGGCGTGGGAGGCTTTGGTTCAGCCACTGCAGGCGTCAGAGAGGGATACAGATACCAACTCGGTCCTGAGTGCATCAACGGGCTCACCCGAAGCGTACCCCCGGGTGCAGACATGATGTGTGGTAATTAAAAGCAAATTGAGATTCAGAAACGCTGTATAGACTGTGACATGTTCATTACTACTGAATGAAGTTCTTGTTCTATATTGCAACAGCAGCTGAGAGTAGGGACACACCGGTGGCAGTGGGTGGGGTGGGAGGGGGGTGGCTGTTTTGTTATTAGGTTATATTGTTTAATGGTCATGGACTGTACATCCATTATTAATAATCTACTACAGATATTTGCTAGTATACTGCAGGATGTATTCGGATTAAAACTGTGGGGATGACCCACAGAATAGAGTCAAGTTATATTCGAAACTAGATTGAAACTGGATTGAGCGAATTCGGACTAATGGGACTGTGACCATGAAGACTATGCGGAATTGGTAAAGATGTAGGATCTGTTTGTTGTTGTGAGGGACAAAATCAATAAAAATATATATTTTTTTTAAATATGAATATGCCACACACTGTAATGGGTGACACCACTCGTAAAATAGCACTCGTCAAACAAGACACCACTTGACAGTACAACATAAAACTTAGAAAAGATAATCCATGTGATGTACTTCTGTAGATGTTATATTATTGCATCATGGTCAAAGCCGGGGGTAGAGGGGTTTGTAGTCACACTCTGAAAGAGGGAGGGGGATAAAAGGCTTCATCAAAGCCGCCTCTGGTACAGTAACCTTCTTCTCTCCCTGGAGACCGCATACTAACTGATGCATGAGACATTTCCCTTTATAAAGCCCTTTCCTAACCATGCAGTGGTAAAAAAATGTCTGTCATTCTGCTGTGGCCACCTCCCAGACAGGGTTTAGTGTGTTGGAGCTGGGTGGGTGCAATCTGAGAGTGCCTGAAAGTCTGCACCTTTGGGGTCCCTGTGCATAGTGCAGCTCAATCTATTTCTGGGAGCTATTGGCTCCTGCTCTGGTGTGAAACTGGACAAGGGACATAGGTGTAACCACCCCTGCATCTCCCCTAGGAGGGTCCTCTGAATCTGTGTAACCCTCTCCTGTGGGTACAAAAGGGCTTACCTGCCTGTAAGACTTTATATTTTCTGTGGACAAGATTCTACAAGAAGAAACCACTGACCTTCGACCGTCTGGGCACTCTGGACTTCACTGGAACTCAACTGGGCTCGATTTTGTTCCCCATTCTGTCTGAAGCTTAGTTTGTGCCTTTACTCCATACAGGCTCCATGCAGGACCTCTGGGGCACTAAAGACAACTGAAGAATCTCCCTTTGAGTGAAGGAGTCACTCCCATGCATTAGCAGGCACCAAACCGCAACTGACCAGTCTGCTGCTCCTGAGCTCCTGAAGACTATGAAAATTACAGCAACACAAGAGGTAGGTTTCTGAAGGTCCCAGAGATTGAGCTGCCCTCTCACCAAGTCTGAGGCCAGTATCCCTCATGGGGACTGCATAACCTGAACCACTGTGCACCACGTACATGCTTGTTGGCAATTCCCGAGCTTGTGCATTGGACTGCCTGTAGTCCTGACTCTGGGCAGCATTTGCACCAAAGAACTCTGGCCTCCTTGCACCGAGTGCTTTGTGGGCTGGTACTTTGCAATCTTGCCCGAGGTCCCCTCATGACTCCTGGTCCTCCGGCCTGTTGGTCATCGATTTCCTGGTTTCTCCAGAGGCGCCCTGACTTTCCATTGCTTGCTGAGTCCCCTCGACCTTGCTGCTCCACACCGTAACCAGCTTGACCTTTGTGCGTGGGTTGCTTTTGCTGAGGCTTATTGTGTTCCCACTGGACACCTACCCCTCAGCACTCGACATCCTTTGTGGGACAGCTCCGGCTCCTGGTCATACTTGACATCTCCTGGTCCTCGTGGCTACAGAGTCAATTATTCCTTCTTCGCACCTGAAGCACCAGACATCAGTGGGCATTCGTCTACTGACCCCCTGGTCACTCTGAAGTGACCCAGACTCTGTCCCCTCTGCTTTCAGGTTCCTTTCTTCCAGAATCCAGGCTTGGATTACACTGGACACTTTTCACCTTCACGGCAGCAGTGCTTCTTTGCAGCTCTCCATTAAGTACAACTGCAGTTTCCGACGCCACTTCAGACTTATGAACCTGGCTCCTCTGGGATAGGTAATTCGAGTACTTCGGTATCCATGGGTGGTGTCGCTCTTCAGACGCTTAAGTTCCAAGGGGTTTACTTGAAGTCCTCCGAGAAGGGTCCTTAAACTTTAAAAGTGTAGCTGTGACTTCCCCATAGGATTATACAGAGCCCGCAGTCATGTTCCCATACTGCACCCGGCCTCCGTGGGGTCCCTGTCTACTCAGCTTGGTTGGTTCCTCGGTGTCCCAGAGATTCTACTTGCTCCAGACCTTGTCTTGATCTCAGTCGTGACTGTTATACCACTATTTTAATATATGGTTTGGTCTCCCCCTGGAGCCCACTGTCTATTGTGCTACTTACAACTGTTCTATTGATCTCGTATTGTGTGCTTTGTGGTCTATCCTTGTGTAGAGGATAGTTGAGAGTGTTATATTAATAAATACTTATTTTTTAGGTCGAGGTCCGTCGCACTGCGTAGCAGTGGGCGGAGCCCGGGATTTAATGTTTCTTAGAGGGGACTTGGAACCCGCCCCTCTTCTCCATTGGCTGGCCTAGTAAATGCTGGCCAGCCATTGGAGGAGAGGGGCGTCACTCGGTTCAAGCCCCGTCTTTTTCGGATTCGGGGGCGTGTTTTTTGCGTTCTTTCTATCTGTGACATCATCCGTCACTCAGCAAAAAACACGCCCCCGATTCTGAAAATTTCAGAGCTTTGCGGCAGCCATTTTTTTTTTCTTGTTTAATCCACTCTTTAGAGTCAGGACTACAAGTTCCATAATGTAAACCCTGGCCTGTCATCTGGAGAACTCTGGGTAAACGTAGGTAGGGTTATTATTCCAACCGTGAATAGTTTCTGTACGTAAAGCAGGGGAGTGTCTGTGTGTACATGAGGCTTTCCCACAAGCCCCTGCCCTGCGGGAGTGTGTGGAGGAGGGGCTGCTGTGGGCAGGTCCCGCGGCCTGTAAGAGGCTCTGGCTGAGCAGGAAGTGCTGCACAGATCCGTCGGAGCAGGCAGGGCAGGAGCGCAGCCCTCGGCCTCAGCACCGGCCCGTCCTCCTTCCGCCTCTCCCCGAGACTGCTCCTGCTGCTGCGTCGAGATTAGAAGGGATCCGAGAGAGCGGAGGACAGCTGCTGCCGAGAAACTGTAATACCCACCGTCGAAGGGTCCCCAGCAATGACTGAGGTACACCAGCCGTCTGCCTACTAGCCTCCCTCTGCGGGAAAAGTGCCTTTCTCAAAGTTGTGGGAGGCGGGGTAGTGAGGTGGAAGTTGTCATGTTTTGATTTTTTTTTCTCAGATCTTCCTTTAGTGCCTTGCTGGTTATACTAATGCTGCTGCTTATAATCCGAGTTCCAGAGTTGACTGGTTTCTGTTGTTGGCGAGGGTGGTGATAGGATATTTAACACCCTCCCGTTTGCCCGTTGGCCTTGCCCCACCTGACCAACCTCCGCGGCCAACTTCTCTCCGCTCCCCTGGCAGCGCCATGTTTGCAAAACAAGGTTTAGACTGGTTGGTGTCCGAGTGAAAGTAACCGCTTGTGCTCTTCATAATGTTAATCCTTGTCTTTTTCCGGTGACATAAGGACCCTTGAGCTGGGAGCAAACGGTAAACCGTCCAACGTACATTTCAGGAGGCTGCAGGATGAACCACTGCTATGTTAAATTGACCCCCCTCCTCGTTCCAGGCAGCTCTCAAGTTCACCCCCGACAAAAAGTATTCTTAAAGACTCTTCCTTCAGATGCTTAAAATTCCCGAGTCCCTCGTAAGAAAGACTGACAGACAGATAGCTTCCCTTGGGGCTGCTAAATTGCAACTTTTCTTTATATCTGCCATCTTCAGCCCCCGATTGGCATTTCCGACCCGCTCAGTGATTATCTTCATTATGAATTTTTACTGAAGCGCCTATATGATGTAGCGCTTAAAAACCCATAAATAATTGGATGAAACTAAGGCAGGTTAAAGTCTTCTACCTGCCCAGGAGTCGTTCGTTTGAAACTTTCCTCTGGACTGCAGACGAAAGAGCGCCGCTTGTGTAGCTATTGGATGTGACCTGGGCTGACCATCCGAGAGCAGCCACGCCCACTGTGCAAATACCTTAATGTGTTACACAAGATCCGCTTAGTCGCAAGAGGGCTTTTCTACCTAATGATCAGGAAACTTGGTCATGGTGAGTGCCACAGGCCTTGTTTCAAAATACTCAAATGTAGTTTTAGTTCATGTGGGCAGCTGTAGGGAAGTGGCTCCTGTGAGGATAGGTCAAAGGTCATGAAAGAGGAGGCGTCGCCAAGGAATTCCGGACTGACAGGCATTTCACTGGCACCTTAAGAAGGCTATTTCGAGCGCTTCCTTTGCAGAGAAGTTTAGTTCCCTATTCTTTCCTGCTATTGATATTGCATGTTTGTGGGGCTCTGTGTGTGTGTGTGGGGCTCTGTGTGTGCGTGGGGGGCTCTGTGTGTGTGGGGCTCTGTGTGTGTGGGGGGGCTCTGTGTGTGGGGGGGACTCTGTGTGTGTGGGGCTCTGTGTCTGTTGGGGGCTCTGTGTGTGTGTGGCTCTGTGTGTGTGGGGGGGTTCTGTGTGTGTGTGTGAGGCTCTGTGTGTGTGTGGCTCTGTGTGTGTGGGGGGGTTCTGTGTGTGTGTGTGAGGCTCTGTATATGTGTGGCTCTGTGTGTGTGTGGCTCTGTGTGTGTGTGGCTCTGTGTGTGTGTGGCTGTGTGTGTGTGTGTGTGTGTGTGGCTGTGTGTGTGTGTGTGTGGCTCTGTTTGGATAGCTTTTTTTGTAGGTGGCTCTATGTGTGGATAGCTTTTTTTGTAGGTGGCTCTATGTGTGGGTGGCTCTGTGTAGGTGGCTCTATGTGAATGACTCTGTGTGGGTGGATCTGTGTGGGTGGCTCTGTAAGTGTGTGTGGGTGGCTTTGTGTGTGTGGCTCTGTGTGGGTGTAAATGCAATAGTTCATGCATTTGCAAGCGATTAATCTATTGGCATTGTAAATGACAATGCCATTTATTTAATGATTAAGCTATTGGCAATGTAAATGACAATGCCATTTATTTATGATTTTTAAAAAAAAATGTCATGAGCAATGCCAATAGCTCTACCTTTAATAATGCCGAGACCATTGCATTGTAAATGCTTGTTATATAACTACTGTGTGGTTCTCCTTTCGTTTAGTCAATATAGGAGGTGGTGTTCTGGTAAAACAAGCTGCTTTACATCCTTTCAAGATTAAGCATGAAGGCTTCTATCCACAGCTATCCCACTAGGATAGCTTTTTAAAGGTTATCTTTGACCTAATACATCATAAGGGTCGTTTGGACTGGTGCAAGGTGCCCACTTTAAATAGTGGACAGCATATACCAGGCCAACTTCTCACATTGGTGGCAGCAGTGGGATTCAAGCCTGCATTGTTTTACCAGATAAATTAGGTGCATACAACAAACAAAACTTAGTAGTATGTCTTCTAAAGGAGAAGCCATTGACTCTCTCGCTTCTAGATACAATGGTCTTACATTTCAGGATGTGAAAGCCATGTGTGCTTCTATGAAGCTGAAGACAAAGAGAAATGCCAACACCCAACCTCTTATTGAGGTGTTACTCTTAGATGACCTTAGAAAGATACCAGGGTCAGATGAGGTAGAAAAAGTGGGTGTAGCAGGGAATGAGGACAGGCCAGAAAGTGAAACCTTCTCTGACCTAGAATCAAACTCTGACCAGGAGGATCAAAATGATTCCCACCTGGACAATGTAGATCTTCCAGGGGGTGGTGGAGAAGGCCCCAGTGACCCTCTATTTACTCCTCCAGGAAGAGTGCAGAGATTTCACAGGAGGTCTAGATCTCCCTCTGCTGAATGTCACCATTCAGGAACTTCTATAGGGACCTCCATATCTCATAAGAGAGATAAGTCTTATGACAGAGAGTGCCAATTTCTAGAGCTTGAGAAAGTCAAGCTTAGGCTCAGGCAAGAACAATTGGCAATATATAAGAAATCCTTGGAACTCCAGGAGGCTAGGAAGAGATTGGGACTAGAGTCCCACGGTGGCTGCAACAGTGTCCCTAGGATTAAGGAATATACTTATCATCATAGGAACCTGAGCAAGATAGTGCTTCCCTACCATGGTGGGAATGATATCCAAAAATGGATAACTGCTTTAGAGAAGGACTGTAAGGTACAGAAGGCCCCTCAAGAGCAGTGGGCAGCTATCTTGTGGCTCTCCTTTTCTGACAAAGGTAGAGATAAGCTCCTCACTCTTATAGAAGTGGATGCTGATAATTATTCAGTCCTGAAGAGTGCTCTCATTGATGGGTTTGGATTAACCACTAAACAGTACAGGATTAAGTTCGGAGGCATCCAGAAGGCACAGACTAAGGACTGGGTAGACTTTGTAGAAAAGGCTCTGGAAGGCTGGTTACTTGGCAGCAAAGTGAATGATTTCAAGGGATTGTACAATTTGATTATGAGGGATCAGATCCTTAATAATTGCTAAAATACGTTATTGCATCAGTACCTGCTTGACTCTGATCTGACTTCTCCTCAAGAATTGGGAATGAGGGCAGATAGGTGGGTCAGAACCAGGGTGAAGCTGAAACACCAGACCACAGGTGGTGACCAAAAGAAGCAAGATGCTAAACCAGCAGATAAAGGTAGGGAGAAGGGTAAAGACCAGAAGTCTTCTTCAGGGCCCCAAAAACCAAACTGCATCTGGGGGTGAGTCATAACCTAACAAGAGGAAAGGCAGAAAGAAACCTTGGTGCTTCCTGTGTAAGGAGAAAACACATTGGCCTAGAGATGCCAATTTCCCGAGGATCAAAGAACCTCCTAAAACCACCCCTGCCCCTAAAGCAACTGTTCCCCCTAGTTCAGCTCCAAGTGGTGTTACAGGGTCAAGGGTATAGTAGGGTTAACCCTATGATCTGAGATGGGTTCTGGTTTGGTCTGAACTCCAGCTCAGGCTGCTTTAGTATGTGGTGGAGGCATGGATATTGCCTCACTATTTGTCAGTCCCAGTAACCTGGGCAAATAGGGACAACAGCCCTTAATAAATGGTAAGGAGGCCATGGCATATAGGGACACAGGAGCCAGTGTCACAATGGTGACTAAGGATCTTGTGAGCCCTGACCAGATCATACATGGTAAGGTGTACCAAGTAACCAACGCTAGCAATGTCAGGACAGACCATTCATTGGCAGTTGTTAATTTCAGCTGGAGAGGGATAACTGGACATAAGAGGGTTGTGGTTAGCTCAGACCTCCCTGTGGAATGCTCGTTGGGCAATGATTGGGAAACTTCAGCCTGGGCTGAAGTGGAACTCAGGGGACATGCAGCATGTTGGGCATCTCTGCAGATGTGTTTGCTGTAACTAGGTCACAGGCATAAATGTCTTCCACTGAACAGGCCCTGGATCCTGGGAAAATGGACCAGGTGCCTTCCAAGAGAAAAAGCAGCAGGGGTAAGGGAGTGTCTTCCCCCCAGACTCAGAGTGAGGATCAGTCTCCTGCGGAAGATGATTCCAGTCCCTCTGAAGGAACTGTCTCAGAAGAACTTGAACCTGATCAGGTTGAGTTCTTGGGGACCGGGTGCCCTTCCAGGGCAGATCTGAGTCAGTTGCAGCACAGCTGCCCCTCTCTTGAACCCCTGAGACAGCAAGCTGCTGCTGGGAGTGCCATTGGGCTCCACAGGATCTACTGGGATGAAGGACTCCTTTACTCAGAGGGTAGAGACCCCAGGCCTGGGGCTACCAGACGGTTGGTTATACCTCTGACGTTTAGGGGCTTCCTACTGACACTGGCACATTATATCCCTTTAGCAGGACACCTAGGCCAAAGTAAGACTTGGGACAGGCTTGTCCCTCACTTTCATTTGCCTCACATGTTAGAGGACAGAAATAGGTTATGTTACTCCTATACCACCTGTCAAGCCAGTGGTAAGGCAGGTAGTTAGAACCGGGGTCTCTAGTTGGCAGGGGTATGCACCCTAGTCCAAGTAGGGACCACCGCTTCCGACCTGGTAGCTTGGCGCAGAGCAGCAAAGGCTTAACTTCAGAGGCAATGTGTAAAGTATTTGTGCAACACACAACGGCGATGACACAGTAAAAACACTCACAAGAGGAACACCACACCAGTTTTGTATAAGAATAAGAATTTATTTATCTAACAATTATGCGAGAACCAAAAGCAGGTAAATCCAGCTCCAGGCAAGATCAATAATAAAAAGGATTCCAATTTCCAAGCAAGATCAATAACCAATAAGAATGAATCCAGTTCCCAGGCCTGATCAATAATAAAAAAAGGATTACAGTTTCCAAGCAAGATCAATAACCAATAAGAATGAATCCAGTTCCCAGGCCTGATCAAATCACCAAAAGCTCATGTGTGCCAAGTGCTCCTGCTGGTAATGTCTTTCTCACAGTGTCCTTGGATGGCAAAAGTTCACTTGAGGTAGGTTCTTATGGTCAAAGTTCCCTTGTTGCGTAATAAGTGTGCCGCTCATAGAAATGATGCTCCCAGCATAGGAAGTACGGCTGCCCAGGCGCTGCTGGCAATGCTAAAAAATGCCCCAGTGTCAATTACCAAGTAATTATGCCCCCGTAGGCCGGTCAGTGAAGGACGGTTCCCAGCCAAGCACAAGCTCACACTCCAGGTACCCGGCCAACCCGCACCCCGCCCCCTCGCAGCAGCCTGCTTGCACTGAGGCGTTACCTGGGGTGGTGGTTGCGGGCACGGGTGCGAGGCTCCTCTCCCCCTGGGGCCTCGGGCTCAGCAGGCGCTGCACGGGTGGGGGCGCGGCAGCCCCTCCCGCTCTTGGTCGCGTCCCCGGTCTTTAGCGGCAGCACTCCCACCAAGGGAATCCCGGTTGCCAGGCGACGCCGGTGGGCGGGAACCAATCGCAGCGCGGCTTTCCCCTGACGTTGGGGATGACACGCCTGTTAACGCGGGATTTCTGGTCTATTGTTATCTTACCAGATCCCAGCTCAGGTCGACTGAATCGTTGGTACCTGTCATTGAGTAAAAGGCAATCCACTACTAGGTTAATCAAGAAAGTACTTACACCACTCTAAAGAACCACTTACCACTGGAAAAGGTTAAAAAGTTTAATTTAAAGCCAAAAGTATCTGGAGATACAAACATCTCAGAATAAGATTAAAAAGATATACAGGTATCAATATAAAAAGGTACTCTCTGAATGCTCTCAATCGACAAAAGGAAATTATCAAAAATATCTCAAATACCATTAGGGTTGCAAGAATCGCTGTGAGTTGCAACTTGAGAGTCATTTACAGAAAAGGAAAAAATACAAGTTAGTCTGTCCCTACTCTAGACTAAGTGACATCCCTACTTAACAAGATCTTTACCTAAAAAGGTATCAGCAGTGGTGACTTCCAAAGAAGATCACTCACTTCCCTTAGTCTTTGTCTCAAAGTCGGAGTCTTTCAGCTCTCTATCTGCCTACCCATCCGCTCTCTTAAGCTCCTCAGATCATCTGCTCTAACTCCACCCCGGGGTGCTATCCCTAATACAAAATCACATTTCCAATAGGAACGCCCCTGTAGACGCCTCTCACGTGGTGCAGTTTTGAGCGGCAAATTCCGTGCTGGTGCTCCTCTGGACTCTTCATTAAAGTTGACCTTGCTTCCAGGCTTCTCTCCGTCCAAGCGGTACCCCCTAAAATTCCTGAAGACTCCTACAGGCCTGTGCCTGGCGCCTCTGAACAAGGGCCTATTCATTATTTCTGATTTAAGTTCCCCTTGCACCTGCAAACAGACACTCTCTCGGTAGGCCCCAAATTCCAGTCTCTACCATATCTAAGAGTCATAAAACATCTTGAACAGACCTATCGTTCGGGCTCTGTGCGACTTCTCCTTAACGAGCTCATGCAGATCAAAGAAACGACTTTATCTATTCAGGCCTACTAAAATTACATGAAACGGGCCTCTGCAATATGCACATTTAATTTCTTTGTTTAAACAGTATTTTAACTAACACACATTACTAAAATATAACACATCTATTTAAAACATACTCTTCAGTTCTATGCTTAATAATACATTTGCAGTAAAATGACATTAGAATCCAAGTCACTAAAAGTGTAGCAGCATCTTTCGTTTCTTGTGAAATGCCATGTGGCCTACACATTTTCATGGTTTGCAGAATTACATTTCGTTTTCACTTAGCCATCTAACATGTGACTCCAACATCATTTTAACATTTCTACAACCTCTACATTAGTTTTTCACACTTATATATGCATCTATTCTAATTAAACACTCATATATTTTCTCTATATAAGTTGACACTCTTGTATATTCCACACTAAACTAATACTACGTGCTTGTAAATATGGTGCACTTCTACATTTTCAGATTTGTGCTCTCTCAATCCCCCCTTTGATGACTTACAGTAGTCATCATCATCACAACACCCTCTCTAAGGTACAAAGTATCAAACTGAAGTCGTTGCAATCTTCCCTCATTTCATCTCCTCTAGAGCCCTCAGACTCCGGTACTGATTCTCCTGCATCGCAGCTAATCTCCTCCCCTGCTCTCGCATAGATCTTTGCAACCTGTTTGCTCTATACCATTTGTACAGTTTCACCAATCCACACAAGGTGATTATACAAATCACTATTATGATGATAGGTTTCAGTATGTACCAAATGATATTCTTCCCTAGGTTGGCAAACCAACCTCCGACTTTACCCATTCCTTGACCTACCTTTTCCCACACTGTTACCTTAGTCAAATCTTCTATCTCATTATGTATTTCAGTAATGTTTCGAATGTACTTTTCAAGCGGTTTTGAATTGTCTGGAATGTAAGTGCAACATTCCTGGACCTTCAAAGCCTTACAGACTCCGCCCTCTTTTGCTAACAGAACGTCTAGAGCAAGTCGGTTCTGAAGAACCATTGCCCTTATCGATTGTATCTCTCCCTCCACCAGCATTAAAGATCTAGCAGTACTGGCGGACAACCTATCTACAACTGTTGCCAATCTTCTTATCTTAACATCATTTAGTGCTATCCCTAAAATAGGAAACATAGCACCAAACACATCTCCAACTACCTCCTCAGCGCTTACACCCCTTCTTCCTCTAGCTGATGTTTCTCTCTTTTTGGTTTCTAAGTTCTCAGCATGGTATATTTTGGGGAAGACAATTGCTAAATAACATGATCCATACCAATTATCTGGTAGTTTCACATATGCATTTCTTCCACAGACAAAATATACATTTGGGATCACCTGCCTCTCCTTCAGGAAATCCTTAGAATAGTACTCTAATTGGAAAGCATGTTCACAATGAACTTCTCCTACAAACACATTCTCATAATATGTTCGACTTCTGTGTATACATAGCTCTCCCCTTTTCTCCCGATCTAAAGCTATTGGACTACTGCTACCCTTTCTTTGGTGTTCTCTTTCTTCCCGGGTCCAATCTGTTTTCCATTGTCCTGAAGCTTTTAGGATCTTTTGTCTCCTATATCGATCATCCACCTGCCCTATAAACTTTTTCTCGATTTCTGACACTTTACAAGTCAAATTATTTCTTCGGGCATGTGAAGTATCTAATGTTTTCCATGGAATGAAAAATTTCTGTAACCTGTCCTCACACTTATAATAATCCCACTTGTTTAGATGTTTATAATTCGGCACCTCTGGCAGTACCGAATCAAAATTCGAAAAATAATACTCAAACCCCTCTCGTTCATAAAATATGCTCAGCAACAAACTACATGAGATTCCATAGGTCAATGGAAGATGATGGTATCTGATGCCTTCATCTACAGAAGCTGGCAACTGCATACAGACGTAGCAGTTCTTCGCCTCCATGACATCAATATATTCATAAAGCAATTTGGCATAAGCATTCGTTTTAAAATTCCCCTGTGACTCATCTGCATGTAATCTTTTTATTTCAGCATCTAATAAAGTTTTCTCTTTCGCTGTATTTTCCCCCTGTTTACCAATCATAGGAGGCTTCTGTGTTGGTACACTTTTTGCTTCTTTTTCTATTTTCACATCATTTTCATGTCCCACTATATATGATACAGTAACTACTAAAACTATAAGAGAAATCACTACCCCTAAAAGTGTGCCTATTATGCATTTTGCCCTGCGGTTCGGGTTGCCAGCCTCCATGGTCTCAAAACAGTGTAGTTCTGGGTTTCTTTCTCAGCACAAGTCTCTTTTCTTTGCTTCTCCAATCCTTCGAACCACACCTTCTGGAAACTGAAAAATCCCCTCCGCAAAAACAGTCTCTGAGTTCTGTAGCAATAGACAACCCTAGCCCTTCTCCATCCACTAAAAGGGAAGTCCCTAATTCTTTCTTCTTCCACTCGGCGCTAGGTTATCTTGCAATCAATATTTACAAGGTTCTTTACAAAGTCTTTAACAGTCCGAGACTATGCGTGTTCCCAGAGCTTCCACCACTAGCTCAAAGATTTCCATACGAAGAAGGACTCCCTCCAGTATTGGACACCTTGAACAGCAACACGGAAACTCAACAGTCTCAAAGATCAATTTTCTTATTCCGCTCAGGAGAGGAGGATAGACGATGTTGAGTGTCAGCAGTCTTTCGACCTCCAATCCTGGCAACAGGAACCTCACTTCCACTGTGATGATTGGGTCAGTTCTGGTCAGGGTCACTTCCCTCACCCTCCCAGTTCTGCGTCCCGCTGAGGACATCTGTAGCGAGGTAGGTCCACTCAGGAGTAGCGTATCTTCTGCAAGGCACTCGCACCCTCCTTGATCTTCTCGGACCTTCCTGCTCTTGTCCTGGTGCACCTTCTTCTGGATCTGAGTCTTCGGATATAGGAGCAAGAGTTTCCTCTCGAGCTGGCTTCAAGCTTGGCCTCCTTTTTCTTTCAGGCCAGGTAGCCGCTCCACGCCTTGTTCTCCTATTTCTTGTCCGTTCACTCAGTTCTGGATCACTCTGGATTTGTTCTGTCTCTGAATTGGTCTCACAACAGCTTTCCTCTTCTGTAGCAACTTCAGTTTCACTGCCGTTCTGTCTTCCTTCCTCTTCTGGATCTGTGACACTCCCAACTTCTTCAGACACCCCACAGCTTGACTGATCCCCTCTTGTGCTTCTTCCTCCACCACTGGATTTTCGTCTGCGAGAGGAGCTGTTTCTTCCAGGGGTGCTGGAACTCTTCGAGTATGGGAAGCGTGGATCCAATTTGGCAGACCTCCGCACTTCACAGCGGTGTTAGTGATTAGGACTATCTGGAAAGGCCCCTTCCAGCGCACGTCCAAGCAGTTCTTCCGGACGTGCTTCTTCACCAACACCCAGTCTCCTGGGCACAGGTCGTGGCACTGATTTCTTGAAGCTGGAACTTCTGCTGCCTGTACCTGAAGAGACACAGAATGAATGGCGTCAGATAACCCCTTGCAGTAATCCAGGATCAGGTCATCTGTAATGTTTAGCAATGCAGCTGTGGGGATAGTTGGAAGTCTCATTGCCCTCCCCATCAACACCTCATGTGGAGAGAGACCTGTCCTCCTGTCGGGTGTGCTACGCATGCTCATAAGGACCAAAGGAAGAGCATCAGGCCAACTTAGGGAAGTTGATGAACACACTTTAGCAATTCGACATTTCAACGTCCCATTTATCTGTTCCACGATACCTGAAGCCTCTGGTCGATAGCTACAATGCAATTTCTGATCAATGTACAATGCAGAGCAAAGCATCTTCACAACTTCGCTGTTAAAATGTGTCCCTCTGTCCGATTCCAGAGAGGCAGGCACCCCGAAGCGCGGTATCAACTCTCTAAGCAACAATTTTGCTACTGTGAGTGTATCGCACCTGCGTGTAGGGTACGCTTCAACCCATCTGGAAAATATGCATACTACCACCAGAACATACCTAAGGCGGTTGACCCTTGGCATTTCAATAAAATCTAATTGCATTCTGTTGAAAGGCCCCCCAGACCTCCCAATGTGACTCAGTGTAACTGGTGTTCTTTTCCTTATGTTCAACTGTTGACAAGTGACACATCGCTTACACACTGCTTCTGCTGCAATCCTAAACTTTGGGCAATACCAAGTTTGCCTGAACACCCTCAGCATGGCATCCCTTCCCAAATGCACTGGACCATGTATCTGTCGTGCCATTGGGCTCGCTAACTCCTCAGGTAACACAGCCCTTCCATCTGCTGAAATCCAAAAATTCATTTCGCTTCTCACACACCCTGCTGTTTCCCACGCTTGCTTCTCTGATTCAGGTGCATTATCTTGCATTTCTTTCAAATCTTCCCACGTATCGACTGTTTCTAACATCATGCTCAATTCTGTCCTTTCCTGAGCTCCACTTATTTCCACCTCCGTGAAAGAGTAATCATGCTCCGCACAATAGCGGGCAACTTCATCTGCATATCTGTTTCCCTGTGACACAAAATCCGAATTTTTCGTATGAGATACACACTTTACAACTGCTATTGCAGCTGGACCCTGTAATGCTTCTAACAACAGCCGCACAAATTCTCCATTTCTGATTGGCGAACCAGAGGAGGTCATGTAACCCCTCTGAGACCACAATTGCCCGAAATCATGAACTACACCGAAACCATATTGGCTATCAGTATAGATGGTGACTCTAATTTTGCTACCTGCTATACAGGCACGGGTCAATGCAACAATTTCTGCTACCTGAGCGGAGTGTACTCCTTCCAGGCAAGCGGCTTCCACAACTCCAGTAATGGTGTAAACAGCATAAGCTGCTCTCAACCGACCAGTATCGTCTCTTAAACATGAACCATCGACAAAGTAAATTTGATCGGGATCGATCAATGGTTCATCCACAATATCTGGTCTGGGCTTCGTGCATAGTTCAGTCACATCAAGGCAATCGTGATCTTCACAGTCTTCGCTTTCTATGTCATTAGGAAGTGGCATCAGAGTAGCAGGATTTAAGACAGAGCACCTCTTAAGGGTCACGTTCTCTGCAGCAAGAATAACTTGCTCATAGCGCGTGAGCCTACTGTTGGTCAAGTGCTGGGTCTTGGTCCTGGTCATTAACAGTTCCACAGAATGAGGTACATACACCACTAACTGGTGTCCCATCACTATGCTTTCACAACGCTCAATGCTGACACCTGTTGCAGCAACAGATTTGAGACATCCGGGCAACGCTGCGGCTACTGGATCTAAAGTAACCGAAAAGTATGCAACTGGTCTACGGGCATTCCCATGTACTTGCACTAAAACTGACAAAGCACAGCCCTCCCTTTCGCAGCAATAGAGGGAAAATGGCCTCTCATAGTCCGGCATCCCCAAAGCCGGAGCACGACACAAGTCATCTCTCAGCTGTAGGAACGCCATCAAGCACTCATTGTCCCATGGTACCGGATCACTCACCTCCTTGTGCGTCAGTTTCTGTAAGGGTTTTGCTTTCAGTGAAAAGTTAGCTATCCACTGTCGGCAATAACCAACCATTCCTAGAAACATCCTGACTTCTCTCTGTGTTGTAGGCGAGTTCATCTTCATGATTGCCTCTATTCTATCTGGTGACACCTTACGCTTTCCCTTTTCTATCCGATGACCCAAGTACTGTACTTCTGTCAGACAGTACTGCAATTTACTCGGAGACACCTTGTGTCCATTTTCAGCTAAATGGTTCAGCAAGGCGATGGTGTCTTCCTTGCAAGCCTCTTCCGTTTCTGACGCAACAAGTAGGTCGTCTATATACTGGACCAGAACCGAATTCTGGGGCAGTACCAGACTTTCAAGATTCTTTTTCAGTAACTGATTAAAGATTGATGGGCTATCTGTGAACCCTTGTGGGATTCTACACCATGTTAAGACGCGATTCTCCATTTTAAACACGAAAAGATACTGGCTCTCTTCGTCTAATGGGATTGAAAAGAAAGCCTGACAAAGATCGATCACTGTGAACCACTCAGCTTGGAATGGTATCTGAAACAGTATTACTGATGGATTTGGTACCACTGGACAACATGAAACAACAATGTTATTAATTTTTCGCAGGTCCTGTACTATCCTAAACTTCCCACTAGGCTTCTGCAAACCCATAATCGGGGAGTTGCATGGACTTCCCACGATTTCTTTCAGTATTCCCTGTTTAATCATGGAGTCGATCACGGGCTTTATTCCTGCAATCGTCTCTTGGGACAGCTTGTATTGTGGCGTTCTTGGATAATCAACATTTGGTTTCACTATAATCTTCACTGGCTCTACCCCTTTGACCAATCCTATCTCTTCTCCTGTAAAATCCCATACTTCTGATGATACTGCCTCGCGTAAGTCCCAAGGAAGATCCTCCACAGTTAGAGTAGGATACAGTTCTATGCATGTTCTGGAGTTCACAATTTTGAAGGTAGCATCATCATCTGTCGTTTCTACCTCTACTCCCTGAGGCGTGCAGTATATGGTACAATTTAGTTTGCACAATAAGTCCCTTCCTAACAAACACACAGGACTTGAATCACATACTACAAACTGATGTTCATTCATGTAATTTCCAATTTTTACTGACACTGGTTCCGTCAAAGGGCTAGTCATTCTCTTGTTTGCGACTCCTACCACCTGGATTGTTTCCCCCGACATTGGTAGATCCGGAACCACTGCTGACCTCAAAGTTGATCGAGTAGCTCCAGTATCCACCAAGAATGTCATAGGACACCCTGCCACTTCAGCCTCAACAAACGGTCCTCTTTGATCCACTTCCAGAACTGCCCCGAGGGTACAGTCCTCTTCTTTGCTTACACGTTGGCCAGTCAATGGATCAATGTAATAACCTTTTTCCTCGTCTATGAAAAGAGGCATCTGTCTAAAAACCTTTCCCCCGGTCGAAATCTTTGGTGGCTGCGGAAACTGAGCTCGTGCAGCCGAAGTCCCCCCTTTGGCCACCTTGATTCTTGGCACTGGTACCCCTTGAACTGGAACCTCTGGAACCTCTTCCTCTTGCTCTAGTTCCCCATTCTCAGGGTTATAGGGACACTCGCGTCTCCAATGCCCCACCTGCTGACACTGGTGGCACTTTGTCGTTTTCTTTAACGTAGCAATGTCAACTCTAGGTCCCACGCTTTCCTCACTGTTCTTATTCTGATTGCTTGATTTCCGTCTCATTGTCCCTGTACCCTGCTGCTGCTGTCCGCCCTTTCCAGCTGACTGCATCTGTACTACCATCAGCTTCTCTTTTAGCTTCTTTGCTTTGGAATCTATTTCATCACTGCAGTACCAGGCATACCTCAAAATCTCATCTAATGGTCTGTTTTGCCAACAAATCAAATGTTGCTGAATCATCAAACAAATATCAGGTCTCAACCCCAAAACAAACTTTGACACAAACTGTCCTATATCCTTGGGGTCCATTACATCGAGTCCACTGTATAGTTTGAATGTTTTCCGAAATCTCGCATAAAACTCATGAACTGTCTCCTTGGGTTCCTGTCTTGTTCGGTCTATTTTTACCCAGTCTATGTCTTGTGGTGGGACCTTTTCCTTCAACCAAGTTATTACTCTTTCATATTTCAACATTACAATTTCAGACGGTCCATTTGTGGCAGTATCCCTTTCGGGTTCTACCGTTGGCCACTCAACACTAGTCTTGCATGCTGTCCACAAATCACCTGGCACCACAATGTCAAACAATGTGTTTAAATCAATCCACAATACCTTCGAGATTTTTACAAACCTTTCTAGCTGCTTATACCACTCAACGGGATTATCCCTCAACTTCGGAAATGAGTTGGTAAATGCAGCTAAATCTCCTCTACTCCAGGGCACATGCACATAGTTCCCATTCGATATTTCTCTCAAAGGAAATGCCTCCATCTGCATTACCCTTCCCTCCGGAGACATCACACTCGTGCTCCTCCTGACAGTACCCCGTTTGGACCATCTCTCTTCCCACTTGTCCAGATCTCTCCACACTCTTATTCCCGCTATCAGTTCTCTTATGTGTGTCTTTAACCCTGTAGTTCTTTTCTCATCTAAGTCTTGATCTGAATACTGCAACCTATGGTTACTCTGTAATGTCCTCGTTCTGGACAAGTCTACCATATACTTGTCTGCCAATCCAGACAGTTTCTCATGAATTGCTCTTGCCTTTCGGGTAACATCTTTTGCTATGAACAGTAACTCATCTTGTTCATACAGGTCAATCCTTTCTAAGGCTAACGTCCCATCTATTATCTCATCCAGGTCAGATTTTAAGCTAGTGACATCGAGTCTTTTGGCCTTTACCGCAGCTCTCAGTATGCTAGTTCTAGGGGGTCCATTCACATCTCTCCCATCCCAGCTCCGAGTCCTATGTCTAGGCTCAGGCGAGTTATGGGGAGTCCTCCCTTGTTCCCATCTCTCCAGGTCCCATGCAGTTCCATCCTCTCTGGGTGTATGGTGAAACACTTTCCCATTTCTCGTAATCCCCCAGTCCCATCCTGCATGATTTCCCTAGATTCATGGTATGACATTCCATTACTCCCCCTTTCTTCACAATTGGTCTGTGACCTCTGATCACCCGATGTATGGCAAGATCTTTCATTGTTCCCCCTATTCCAGTGTTGCACATTCTCCCCTGGCGCGTGATGAGTGCACCTAAACCTATCTCTGTATGCTAGTAAAATTTGGTCTCCACCCTTTTCAAAGAGCCGAGACATCTCTTCACACTCCATGCTTCTACCATCTCGCTCCTGCTGGTCTCTCCCATCATTAGGACGTATTACTCCTCTGTTCTCTGGCCTGTTACCATCCCACTCCTGACTACTTGCACTAGCCCCGCAGTGAGACAATGTTCCGTTACCTCTGCTTCCCCATTCTGCTTCTGCTCTTGGCTTGCTGGTTGGTGCTTCTGTGGACCCCTCCCATTCTCTCAAATCGACCCTCAACTCCTTAAAGGATTTCGGCCGTGGTCCCCTCAGGTCCATCGGTCCTCTCTGACCCCCCTGTTCTGCTGCGGGACCCACTGCTGGAACAGATGGGGTGCTCCACGTCACTGGTCCTGGCAATTGTCTCCAGGCATTTGTCGTGTTATTTCTCCTTTCCATTTCTGCTCTCTCTCTATCTAACCTCATCTGTTCTTCCTCTCTGTCTCTCTCTGGGTTGTAAATTGATACTATAGGACCTATGGTAACGGGTACTTGTAGAGCGTCTGGCAACCCACAGGACTCAACTCTCTCTGTTTCCGGTACCTTCTGCACCACAAACCTTCCGACTACTGTCGGTACTGTACTAGGCTGAGGTGTCTCCTCTCTTTTGGGCGGTGTCCACTCTGATATAGGGAGTGGTACATATCCCTCTATGGCAGGCCCATCATCCCTTGAGAGTCCCCTATCCTCCATTCTCCCAACGTTCGGAGGCGGTCTATCTATTAGCAACCTGTTTATCAAGTTGTCCTCCGACTCGCTCTCCTCATCCTCTTCCATGAGCCTCTGTTCTCCTGTCACCTCTCTCACTGGGTATAACTTATCCACCTCAATAGCCTGTACCCTCCATCTCTTGGCGTCCGCATCCCATTTGGCATCTCGCACTGCCCTTACTGATCGCTTCAACCTGTCTTGGCGCCTGTTCATATTTCTGTCGTGTGCCACCCTAAGCCATGCATTAAGGGCCTCGAACTGAGTTGGTCTAGGCTGAGGATTCAATGAGGACATAATTGATTTCAGCCGATGTAACGCCTCTAACTTGAACGTTCCATACTTAGGAAACGTCAGTTCTTCATTCCCTTCCGAAATCTTATTCCATTCACTAATCCATAGTATCGTATGCAAGCCGACATTCGCTGCCATATAGTAAGCTGGTGTACCCTCTGGCGGTGCCTCTTCCCCATAATAAGAGTTCCTTCTTTTTCTCTTAAAAATCTCTCTCAAACATTTAAAACACTTCATGTTCAAAACCTACAATATTTCTATTTTCTCCGCGTTTGTTTACTTCCCGATGACAATCCACCAATCTCAGCTCGGTTCTCGCTAACTGGCCTATCAGAACGCGACTTCTCACTGACGTCACACCAGCCGCCCAATCCCGTCGCGGCTCTTGCCGACGTCACACCAACCGTCCTATCGCGTCGCGGCTCCTCACTAACCGCCCTATCTCAGCGCGACTCTCGCTGACGTCACTCGTCCCCCTTTGCAGCGTTACCCCTCCTTTCTCAGCTCGTCTCCACGTTTATGCATGCGTCCCATTCATACTTCGAAAAATGATTACTTCCGTCCAAGCGATCACTTTTCTTTGACTGTACGCCCACAGTCAATCTGTAATTGTCACCTTAACTGGCGAAATGTCTTTCCGTTTACTTCCAGACAGTCGCCTTCTCTGATAGGTTACTTACACACAGTAACTTTCGACCAGCGTCCGTTACTCACACACTCACTCTTACACTCCCCCTATCTCGGTCCTGCGGCGGTCAATGGTACCTCATGACCCCCTTACTCTGGTCGACAATTACTCTGGATGTTCGATACACCCGAACCACTTAAGCTCTCCCCCGAACATAAGATTTTACCAGGTTGCGCGCGCTCACAACCTTCTCACAATCACGCTACAGGCATTCAACTCCGCAAGACATTACAATACAAATACAACACAAAACACCGCAATCTGTCCACGCATGACCCTTGTTATACTCACTCTCGTCCGATACTGCTGCTTTTCTCTCTCCGTCAGCGCCTTCTTCAGCAGGCCACCTCTCGAACTCTAGGGACCTTGGGGTAAACTAACCTAGTCTAGATTACCTTCCTCAAGAAGATAACCATCCTAATCTGCTACCAACTGTTAACGCGGGATTTCTGGTCTATTGTTATCTTACCAGATCCCAGCTCAGGTCGACTGAATCGTTGGTACCTGTCATTGAGTAAGAGGCAATCCACTACTAGGTTAATCAAGAAAGACCTTACACCATTCTAAAGAACTACTTACCACTGGAAAAGGTTAAAAAGTTTAATTTAAAGCCAAAAGTATCTGGAGATACAAACATCTCAGAATAAGATTCAAAAGATATACAGGTATCAATATAAAAAGGTACTCTCTGAATGCTCTCAATCGACAAAAGGAAATTATCAAAAATATCTCAAATACCATTAGGGTTGCAAGAATCGCTGTGAGTTGCAACTTGAGAGTCATTTACAGAAAAGGAAAAAATACAAGTTAGTCTGTCCCTACTCTAGACTAAGTGACATCCCTACTTAACAAGATCTTTACCTAAAAAGGTGTCAGCAGTGGTGACTTCCAAAGAAGATCACACACTTCCCTTAGTCTTTGTCTCAAAGTTGAAGTCTTTCAGCTCTCTATCTGCCTACCCATCCGCTCTCTTAAGCTCCTCAGATCATCTGCTCTAACTCCACCCCGGGGTGCTATCCCTAATACAAAATCACATTTCCAATAGGAACGCCCCTGTAGACGCCTGTCACGTGGTGCAGTTTTGAGCGGCAAATTCCGTGCTAGTGCTCCTCTGGACTCTTCATTAAAGTTGACCTTGCTTCCCAGGCTTCTCTCTGTCCAAGCGGTACCCCCTAAAATTCCTGAAGACTCCTACAGGCCTGTGCCTGGCGCCTCTGAACAAGGGCCTATTCATTATTTCTGATTTAAGTTCCCCTTGCACCTGCAAACAGACACTCTCTCGGTAGGCCCCAAATTCCAGTCTCTACCATATCTAAGAGTCATAAAACATCTTGAACAGACCTATCGTTCGTGCTCTGTGCGACTTCTCCTTAACGAGCTCATGCAGATCAAAGAAACGACTTTATCTATTCAGGCCTACTAAAATTACATGAAACGGGCCTCTGCAATATGCACATTTAATTTCTTTGTTTAAACAGTATTTTAACTAACACACATTACTAAAATATAACACATCTATTTAAAACATACTCTTCAGTTCTATGCTTAATAATACATTTGCAGTAAAATGACATTAGAATCCAAGTCACTAAAAGTGTAGCAGCATCTTTCGTTTCTTGTGAAATGCCATGTGGCCTACACATTTTCATGGTTTGCAGAATTACATTTCGTTTTCACTTAGCCATCTAACATGTGACTCCAACATCATTTTAACATTTCTACAACCTCTACATTAGTTTTTCACACTTATATATGCATCTATTCTAATTAAACACTCATATATTTTCTCTATATAAGTTGACACTCTTGTATATTCCACACTAAACTAATACTACGTGCTTGTAAATATGGTGCACTTCTACATTTTCAGATTTGTGCTCTCTCACGCCCTAGGCTCCCGAAGGTCCTGGGCCGCGGTTGTGATTACGGGGTGGCTAATATGAATATCCCTGAACTGCCGGTGCTAGTACACACACAGCGCTACTTCCCTCAGTCCGGGGCGCTCCTTTAGCACAGCGCTTAACAGTGCCTCCAAGTCCGGGGCAACAACGGAGCCTCCTGCCACACAGCGCTTCGCTTCTCAGCGCTACACAGCGCGCTCCGGTCCCAGTGGCGGTGACCTCAGGGCCAGTTTCAGTCGGCTTGCGCCAGAAGCAGAGGCAATCACAGAGCCCTCGGGAGGATCACGGGGCAAGCAGTGCTGAGGGCAGGCACAGCGTTGCAGGGCAAAACTTGATAGGGTTTTTGCTGTTCCAAAGGGCAGTCTTTAAAACGCTGTGGTCCAAGGACAGGTAGTTTCCTTTATCTTAAAAAGGGTGCAGTCCCAAAAAGGCAATCTTTAAAAGGTTGAAGACTCTTTAAAATGTTGTTCAAAGAAAAGTAGTTCCTTTGGGATGTTGTGGAGACACTCTGGTGGTGATGTTGCAGTCTCCCATGCAGGGCAGGATCAGCAGACAGTAGGGCAGCTCAGCAGGTTGTGGGGCAGCAGTTCCTTGGAGCAGTCAGCCTCCTTCCCAGTGGCAATCCTCTTGCGCAGCAGTCCTCACTCCAGCAGGGATTCTTCCAGGTCCAGCAGTGTAACAAGAATGTGAGGCCAGGACCCTCCCTTATATATTCTACAGTCCAGGGGCTAGAAAGTGGTGGAAGTCTCTGGAAGGGTCTGGTGGCAGGGGTTTCTGGAAGAGTCCAGGGAGTTCTGGTATGTTCCCTGCCTTCCCTGACCTAGCTGTCACAGTGACGAGAGACAGGCCGTTAAGGCTACAGTGGGCAGCCCATCACAGCTCATCCCAGGGAAGAAGGTGTGAATCACTACTCCCTCCTCCCAACCCAGGCAGGCTATCAGTATACAGAGGGGAGGGGGGAGTCTGCAGAGCCTAATCTAAGTGTAGGCAGGAAAAGGTCCCCTTTATAAAAGTGGGATCCCTAGCGTAGTAATGCCCAAACCCTATATATCATTGGAAAGGGTTCCCCGCCCCAAGTCCAACAAGACCAAACATGACAGACGTATTAGGTCTCTGTCAGAAGTTATCCCATAAGGGGAGGTTCCCAGTGTTAGCCTACGGAGGATTAAGCCTTACTGCGTTAGCAGTGGCTTGTGGCAGATATGCCAGCCTCACAAGGTTTTAGGGGAGAGCACCTGCACCTCAGCACTGTTTAGCAGTGGTGAGGCGCCCAGAGTCCTAAGTCCAACAAAAGGTAAGGTAAAAATGGGAGGCAAAAGGGCAAAAAGGTAGGGGAAGACCACCCTAAGGCTGACAGATCCAACACAGGTGGTACCACAAAGGCCCCCCTGATACCACTACCTGTGATGGGGTTCCCTTTGAGAGGGTTGGGGTTGACATAATTGGTCCCATGGATCCTCCAGCTGCATCTGGGCACAGATATATTCCAGTGGTGATGGACCATGCCACTAGGTACTCAGACGCCATATCCCTTGGAACCAACACAGCTCCTGTGGTAGCCAGGGCCTTCCTGGGAATTTTTTCCAGAGTAGGTTTCCCTAAGGAGGTCTTAACTGACAGGGGTGCAAACTTTGTGTCAGGTTACATAACTGCTATGTGGAAGGAGTGTGGTGTGAATTACAAATTCACCAAACGCTATCACCCACAATGCAATGGGTTGGTTGAAAGATTCAACAAAACCCTGAAGGGCATGATCATGGGCCTCCCACAAAAGCTTAGGCAAAAATGGGATGTCCTGTTGCCCTGCCTTCTCTTTGCCTACAGAGAGGTTCCTCAGAAGAGGGTTGACTACAGCCCTTTTGAACTTCTGTTTTCACATCCCGTTAGGTTTCCCTTGTGTCTAGTGAAGAAGGGATGAGAGTTATCTCTCAAACCACCTAAACAAGACATAGTGGCCTATGTACTTGGTCTCCGCTCCAGGCTGGCTGAATACATAAAAAAGGCAACCAAAAACCTCGAGGCTAACCAAGAATTACAGAAAGCTTGGCATGACCAAAAGGCTATGCTGACTGTGTACCAGCAAGAACAGAAGGTATGGGTGTTGGAGCTTGTGGCCCCAGCAGCTCTCCAGGACAAGTGGAGTGGACCCCATACCATTATTGAGCAAAAGGGAGAGGTCACTTCCTGATGGACCTTGGAACTCCCAGGAGCCCCCACAGGGTGCTCCATGTGAACAGGCTCAAGCCTTATGTTGACAGGGCAGACATATGCTTGCTCATGGCTACTGATGAGGGACAGGAGGAAGAGAGTGACCTACTCCCTGACCCCCTCTCACAGAACCCTGATGATGGTTCAGTTTATGGTGTAGCCTTGGCAGGCAGCCTCACTGAACAGCAACAGACTGATTGCAGAAAGGTCCTCAATTAATACAGAAATATGCTTTTCCTGGGTCCTAGTCAGACCACTCAGTGTACCCATGAAGTGGACACAGATGAAAGCCTGCCTGTTAAAAACAAGATTTACAGGCAACCTGACCATGTCAGGGACTGCATTAGGACTGAGGTCCAAAACGATGCTAGAATTGGGAGTCATGGAACCCTCAGACAGCCAGTGAATTAAGTGGGTGGGACCAGGGGGAGTGGGTGTGACCTCCCACAAAAATGTGAGCACCTGCACTTCATATTTTACAAATTAAGCACTTTCTGTGAGGCACCCAGTATATAGGTAATTGTCTCATTGTGTCCTGTAAGCAGCATGCAGCTAAAGGAGGGAACAATGTTGCCATTTGGAATAATACCTGTTTCGTTGGCAGATGGAATATTGTTGCAGTCAGAGGGTTCAGCTGCAGGAGTATTGGAGGAAGCAGGTTCACCCCATTGGAGGGCTTGAAGCAGCCTGACAGCCTCAGGCAAATTCTTCTCCAGTAGCACTCCCAGCTCCAACAAGTCCTGAAAGGGCAGGGCGCTGCCACTCTCAGACACCAGGAGCTTGCAAACAGTCTGCCCTGTCATTGACTGCCTCTCTCCGCTTACTGAAGCCAGCGAGCTGCATCGCACTGTTTTGGACACCGCCTCAGACTCCTCGAAGAGATGGCCCTCTCTGGCTTGACTGAGGATATTACAGTGTTACATGATGGTCGTTGGAGTCAAATCCTCCAGGGGGAGATACAGTAACTGACATCTACAAACATGAGGATCAGGGGCGGCCACTCCGTTAGGGTGGGGTAGCGTTACCCCACAAGGTGGCAGCAGAGTAAACACTCAAAAAATAAAATAATAATTGGCCAATTTTATTATCATTTTATTTGTCTTCTCACCTGAGGCTGCCAGTAAGCATGTCATAAGGCGGTTACAGCCATGTGCTCTATGTGCAACAGCAGTGGGGAGGAGGGGTGATGGGCACTACTAAGTGCACATGACAGTTTGGCCGGCCAAACCCTAATGCGCACTTAGCATTTCTCCCCTCAGCTGTATTGTACAGCCAGGTGGAGAAAGCTACAGGCTCCCAGTCCCTGCCTGAGTGTTGAACCAGGATTCTCAAACAAATCCCAGCACTTTTCTCATGCTGGGAATAATATTCCAGCATGAGAGAAGCGTCAGGAATTGGCACCTGGTAGCCTGCACAGTGTGACCAGCCCAGGACCGCACCAGGATCAGGATCGGTAGAGGAGCAATACGGTGACGGCAGTGACAGATATGTTCTACATTTGGTGCGGTAGGTATCAGCAATCCTTCAGCTATTGCTGGGCTAGTGGTGGGAGACGGGCGGTAAAGAGTGGGGAGCATACGGAAGGCCACATCAACTGGCCGCCATCTTTCTTCCCTTCAGAGTATTGATTCCGGGCTCACTGTAGCACTGGAATCAAGCTATACCTGGCTAAAGAGTCCTAAACTAGGGTGAAATCAGTCATAAATTGCCTGTGTTCTGCTTCAGGGAGGACCTGGCCTGACAGTTCTGGCAGGACTGTTCCCATAAGGAGCAGTAACAAGACTGATTTGCATATGGATGGGTCCAAACTGAGGTGGCATGGGGAACAAAAAACTATGGATTGGGATGCGGCCCTGAGCTATTCCTAGTGGCTGAGATTAATTCAAGCATTCCACCCATCACCTTGATGCCTTTGCAGGAAAGGTTCAGGACAGGTCTAACAAAAGTGTGTCTAATTCTTGGGTTGAGGTTGATGGGGCCTCAATAGCGGAGATTTGCAGAGCAGCGACTTGGGCTTTCCCTTCTACATGTGTAACTAGGGACATCTTAAGGATTTTGGGGACCTTGGGCCAAACTGATTTTGGGGCCCCCTGTTTGTAACAACTTTGAATGTACAATCCAGGTTCAGTTCTTTCATGCCCTCTCTTGGCCAGGTCAGTGGCACTGCACAGGTGTACTCATCCAAATTCTAAATGTGTTTACATCTTATATTCAGGGATAATGAGGTGTTTTTAATATTGTAACAGAGCAGCAGCTCACTAGTATTACTACAAATAATCTCTCTACCACCCTCCCATTTCCCATAAGTGAGGTCCTGTTTTGATCTAACATAAACTTTCTTTTATGGCTGTTGCATGAAACATAAACACAACATTTGCCTGCAACAGAGTCTCACACATCACCCACATGAAAAATAAATTAAAGGGAACCAGTACTTAAAACAATTCCTTTAAGAAATATTCAAGGTCGTCGGGCAAAGACTCTCTACAGAACAGAGCAGGCTCTATCAGGGGGGGTCCTGAAAGGCTAGGGCCCTGAGCCAGATCCCACTTTGCCCATGCTTTAAAACGTCTTTGTGCGTAACTCATTACAGACAATTTTGATATATTTTTTTACTGCACTATTACTTAAAATCATTGCAATCAAGTTTGGATATAATCAAAGCTAAAATGCGCGGTTTCCAACATTGTGTAAAACCATGAGTCAATTTATGAGTCTGGTACTCTTAAGTTTAAAAACTGGTGTGCCAATTAAACAACATTAAAAAAGGGGAAGATAGGGGAACCGTGGACACAGCTTTTTACATTATAGTTCTATACAGTTCTCCAGTAAGCCAGTAAGTTCTAAATGGGCGTAGTTTCTCACAAATACACAGTATATGGACAAGTGTTTCATCATTTTCCCCACATAGTTGACACTGAGTGGCTGTCACTTCCTTGTACCCTTGGCCATACTTATATGCCAATAGAGGAATTAGACCAAACTGTAGTCTCATTAGCTGATGCGTCATTATTAGTTTTAAGGTAGAGGACAGGCAGATTGACAAGTCGTGCTGCAGGCCTCCCCTGTTACAGAACTCAGTGTGATACTGAGGGTTTGGAGGATTTTGCAAGAAGAGTACTGTCAGCAGCATTGAGGTCTTAAAATTGTTGCTGATTTTTTTGATGATTTTTCTTTTCTTGTGGCATTAATTCTGATTGCTTGGCTTTCTGTGACCCAAAATTATGAATCGCTTGGATGTGTCTCTTAAGTATTGCCTGGAGTGAGGAAGTAAACAAGGAGGTAATAGTACAATTATCTACCAAAAAGTCACCAGTGAAGGCCCCTAAATGGCTAATGGTGCGACCCGGCCCTGACCCCTCAGATACTCAATCAATAAGCCCGGTCCAAGTAGCATCAGCCATCAAGTCAATGCGAGCAGCTGGTGATCTCGGTCCCAGTGGCATTCCGGCCTCGGAATACAAATGGGCTCCTACCCATTGGGCCTAGGTAATGGCGCTTTTATTCCAAGAATACGTATTGGGGGCAACCCTCCCTAAAACATGGATGGGCTCACTTTTGGTCCCTGTGCATAAGAAAGGCTGGCGATCGTGCATGGGGAACTATTGACTGATCACGCTCCTTGATATTGAAGGAAAGTGTTTTGCTAGCATATTAAACCAGGAGCTCCAAACCTGGGCGGAGGAAAGGAAACTGATCCCCCTGACTCAAACCGGCTTTCAAAAGGGCTGCTATATTGAAGACAACCTCATCTGCATCACTCAGCTGATTGAACCCACAATGGCAGTCACGGGCAATGCCCTCTATGCTGGGTTCATCAATTTCCAAACAGCAATCGACAGTGTATCACAACCAAAACTATGAGCAAATCTTAACACCTGGTGCATCCCTCAAAATGTATTAAAAGCCATCATCACCCTTTGCTCTGACACCTGGGTTAAGATCAGAGCTAGTGCAGAATGGACCACTACGGGCAGAATCTGGACAAACAAAGATCTGAAGCAATGCTGCACACTGGCACCACTTTTACTTAAACTGTACCTGGCCAACCTCCCAGGCAACCTGGCACCACTGAGGGCATTTCCACCTAAAATAGCCGGTCTCAAAATTCAAGCAGTCCAGTATGCAGATGACTTGGTCCTTTTGTACCAAACACTGCTGGGCCTCCTGAGACTCTTTAATGCACTCGCTGTCTACTGCAAGGCCAATCATCTAAAAATGAACATAATGAAAATAAAGGTAATGGTAATCTCCTGCAAACTGGTAAAAAGGGGGGCATGGTTCATTGAGGAGAAGGCCATTGAGGTGGTGGACGCCAAAAATCATCTGGGGGTTTGGCTGGACCATATAAGCCATTTGGCAAAGCAGATTAACGCCCAACAGGGGGCAGAAAATTCCTTAAAATGGGCTTTCCATAAAGTGCAAAAATCGATGATAAATCTAGATTTAACCCTTCTTCTGAAGGTAATGGGATGCTAATTTCTCCCCGCCATTGCCTATGGGGCATTGACATTTAGAGATAAAATTACCAATTGGTTAGACAGAGCACAGTCCTCTTGTTACCAAAGAGTAGTTTCACTTCCAAACTACACATCACATGCTCAAACAAATCTGCTTGAGTTAGCCTTGCTTTTTATTATTATACAAAACAAGGGAACCCAAAGTAGCAATAGGTCTGGGACCTTGGGATTAATTACTGTTACAAGAAACACTGGTCCCAAATTTCAACATAGATAGCCAAGCAATAAATATAGACCAAAATTGGAATCTATATTGAATGTCCAGCCGGACATATTTAATAATTTATTATATTCAAAATGAAAAAGAGGTTACTAGATAATTTCCAAGTGAGACACAACCTGTGTCCGACTACCACATGAGTACAAACAAGGAAACAGTTAGATGCAAGGCAAAAGCAAAAAGGTCTGGGCAATATTCACAATTAAAACAGACAGTTAAATACACTTTGTGTGATTTCATCAAATGAAAAATGCAAATCATCAAGTGTAAATTGTCGACGACGTTTCGATCCCCTAAGAGTGTGGGATCATCATCAGGACATATACATTAATGCCTTAACTCAGCGTGACGTGGCTGCATGTCTTAAATTCCTGGCTTAAGTTATCAGAATATAATCGGTACTATACTCCACCGGATAATGATTGAAAGAGTAGGGTTAGAGATGGTCGAATTTCACCAGCCACGATGTTAAATAATATTTACATCGGGTCCGTCAACACTGCTGCGCAGCTCCAAAAATCGGGAGTCTGGCGTGCCGCGAGCAATTGCTCAACAGATAACGAAGGCCTTTGAAGAATGAGATACACGCCAGACTCCCGATTTTTGGAGCTGCGCAGCAGTGTTGACGGACCCGATGTAATTATTATTTAACATCGTGGCTGGTGAAATTCGACCATCTCTAACCCTACTCTTTCAATCATTATCCGGTGGAGTATAGTACCGATTATATTCTGATACTTTAAGCCAGGAATTTAAGAGATGCAGCCGCTTCACGCTGAGGTAAGGCATTAATGTATATGTCCTGATGATGATCCCACACTCCTAGGGGATCGAAATGTCGTCGACAATTTACACTTGATGATTTACATTTTTCATTTGATGAAATCACACAAAGTGTATTTAACTGTCTGTTTTAATTGTGAATATTGCCCAGACCTTTTTGCTTTTGCCTTGCATCTAACTGTTTCCTTGTTTGTACTCATGTGGTAGTCGGACACAGGTTGTGTCTCACTTGGAAATTGTCTAGTAACCTCTTTTTCATTTTGAATATAATAAATTATTAAATATGTCCGGTTGGACATTCAATATAGATTCCAATTTTGGTCTATATTTATTGCTTGGCTATCTATGTTGAAATTTGGGACCAGTGTTTCTTGTAACATGAGTTAGCCTTGCAGCATAGGCTATTCAAATCCAAGTTCCTAGTCTATATCCTAAAAGCCAAGGAGGTGAAGGCCGGCATGTTAAAAAACGTTATCTGTGAACTGGATAGAAACTGGAATAAGTACCTAAACCATGCCCATGAGGTCCTGGAAGCACATGTAATCCTGGCCTGACAGCACCAATGGTGGCTAAACGGCTGATTAAAAAAGCTAGACTAATATTGACGAATCCTGATGTGCAAGCTGTGAAGAAATTGGGTCACAGAGGGATGGCCTCTACACTGAACGAGCCAGGGATCCTCAACCCCTATTTTGTCTCTGCCCCTCAACTGGACTATGAAACATCAGCTAATGGGCTTGCACTTTGGATTAGTTCCTCTGAAGTCTTATTAGTATAGCTGAAGGAACCCGGATGACACTAACAGACAATGTCGATCTGTGCAAAGGGAGAGGAATCACTGTCCCATGAACTTTGTATATGTGATGAGCTGCTCCCCCTAAGGAATTTCTGACTTTGACAGGTTTGCTGCATCCTAAACAGTGGCAGCCGTTAGCTGGGTAACTCGGTGAGGCAGGAGGAGGAGGATTAAAAACAAAATTAAAATGTTACCTAAATCCTGACATCTGCTGCCTCACCGCCACTTCAGCTGCCGACGTGACGATTCTCACACAGGCTCCCAGAATTCCCTGCGCAAATCCTGATGCTACTCTCTTGCTGGTATTTCCCAGCATGAGCGAAGCGTAGGGATTGGGTGGAGCGGGTTGGTTTCACACTCCAGCGGGGACTGGGAGCCTGTGCTCCTGAGCCCTGCAGATATCTCCAAGCAATAGCTTGGATATACCCAAGTGCGCATGTTGGTTTGGCCGCCCGTGGCCTGATCCCACCACTCATCTTGCTTCCGGAAGCCCCAACCTCAAGACTCGGCTGCAGCTCTGGTGCAAAATCTAATGATAATAAAGAAGTTAATAAAATTGCTCTATCACCATTTTATTTTATGAGGGTCTCTTGGTTTCAGCAGTGGGGCGAAGCTGCTCTGCCATAGCGGAGGAGCCGCCTCTGACTTAAATGTCTGGACTTGCTGAGGCGCTGTAGACTGAGAGGTGAATCCACACAGCTAGCCGCCCACTTTGTGAAATTCACGAACATTACAGTTGCTTTACTGCCCTCTCAGCTGGTCCCCGAGTCTGCGTTTGTGCCGAATTTCATACCCTCACAGTGATTAACTTGACAGTACTCTAAAGGCTCGCTAACTAGACTCCCTCCAATTTGGCATCTAACAATAATTGAATCAGGGCAAAGGGGAGCCTTTTCTAGTTTATTGAGGAACAGCTCACTTATTATTAATGTTCTCTTAATGCATTTCGATCTTGACACATCACTCCTTTTATTATGATCTTTGCCAATGTTTTACATATATGCATTTATTTTTATTTATTGGTTTTGTTTCCGTCCATTTCAGGGGTCCCAGATTTTAAGGATTTAAAGAAATCATGCAGTAAAGTATTCTATCTATCTATCTACCTTTTTTCCTCACTCTAGTCATTATTATTCATTAATCACAATACTTTATTTGGTATGATAAAATACCATAAAAGTACAAATAAAATACATCATGAAATAAAAACAGAACAATACGACAGCTTAAAATAGTACATATTCATTTCAACCGTGATTAAGAACGCCCCCCCCTTATCAAATTCATTCTTTGGGATCATTCGAGGACTAACTTCACTGGTCACCTATGTTCACCTAGTACCCCTTGTTGTTCTGAGCCTGACAGCTGCCTTTAAATAATTTGTGGTACAGAACAGGGTTAATGCATCTGTGGACAATTTTAAAAATAACAGGGCCACACTTGCATGTTCAAATCTGGCATTCTTTAAAATACGTTTTAAAAAGAAACTCCTGGGTTGTGAATAAAAAGGACATAATAAAACAAAGAGAAGGGTATCCTGTGAAGAACAATGGTCACAGCTACATGGACCCTTCAACTCTATAGACGAGGTATCATCTGCCGGGTCAGCTAATAAATGGTACAAAAGATTAAGCCTAAACCGCGTCTTTTTATAAATCTGTCATTGGCGTTATGAAATTAAGATAAGTAAGGCTCAATACCCATGCATGTTTTGGTCAGAAGATATTCCCTCACTGTCGGCTTAATCAGCTCCTTATCTTCCCTAAGTGTTATGGCATGCTTGAGAAACCGGTCCTTAACCAGGGTCTTATCCTGCATAGACATTTTTTGGGATTATTAAAAAGATCTGCGCATCCTATACCTTCTAGAGTCTCCTTCTCATACTTGAGCCATGGAATATTCAACCACCGGTCACGGGAGAGGCAGTCTGCTATGATCTGCCTGCTAAATGTGGCCTCCGTATTTGCTCAGATTTTGACCCAGCAGACTAGGGGTTTGACTTCCAGCCTGTCCCTGATGTAACTAATGCCAAGTTCTTCGTGGATAATGTAGGAAGGTGTACTCTGAGGCACTTTGAGTAAGCGCCGAAGATACTTGTTTTCCTCTATTTGTAGATGCTGCGCATCAATAGATCCCCATACCTCGCTTCCATAGAGTAATTTGGCACATAGAACTGTATAATCTCAAAATTTGCTCTGGTGACCAACGGCCTAACCTTCGTGCAAAATTCATGATCGACCCAGAGCAACTAGCTAACGTACTGCATTTCTCCTCTAAAGATCTTTAAAATTTAAATGTCCATCAAATAAAATCCCCAGGTACGAAAAAGAATGCACCTTTTCCAAGTGGTGAGAGCCAATCATGTAATAATACTTTTTGCTTGTTTTTTTGCCAACTTCCATAATGACTTGGATAGATTGGGGGACAAGTCTAGGTTCTCCATGAAGGAGACAAAGCCGTCTATCAGACCCTAAAGCCCTTTGGATGTGCGGGCAAGGAGAACCGCATCATCTGAATAAAGCAGGACAGGAATCCCTCTTAAGCCAATCTTCGGTGTGTCAACCTCTAAAGTGAAAAATGCCTAATCTAAACAATTTTTGTACAAGGTGACTAAAAAAGGGGCCAGAATACAACCCTGTCTGACCCCGCTTAAGCATGGGAAAGGGTCGGTAGCACTTCCCTCCTTGTATCTAACTGTAGCTGTAGTGTTTTGATGCAAAACTTTTAAGATGTTAGTAAGACCTGGGTCCACGCCAAGGCCACCCATGATTTCCCATAATTTCCTGTGATTAACTCGGTCAAAAGCCACCGTCAAGTCCATGAATGCCAGATACACGGTTTCTTGACTAGCAATAGTGTACTTAGCTACCAATAAATATAAGTTAAGGCATTGATCAGTGGTTGACTTTCCTGGCCTAAAGCCATATTGGGTGTCAGTTATGATGTGCTGGTCCTCAGCCCAGTCCATTAATCGGCTGAGGATGACCCGTCCTAAACCTTTTGCTGACACATCAATTAAGGAAATTTGACAGGAACAAAGTGGGCTATCCTTGTTGCCTTTTTTGAAAATGGGTGCAATCGTGGCTGTGGACCAGGATGGCGGCATGCCTGTGTCTACCGCTGCGTTAATAACTCTGGTCAAGATTGGTCCCCAAAGATCTACTTTGCTCAAAAAAAGATCAGGTGGGATCCCGTCAGGACCCAGAGCCTTGTTTCGGGACAGGTCTTCAATCCCTGCCTTGATCTAGCCCAGAGAGAAAATTGTCGGGCTGCTGATCAGCACCCTCCATCATCCTCCAACTGGGCCTCAGCCAGGCAGTGGTTATAGAGCCCAAACAAATGCTCATGCCATGACTCCAGCAGGATATTATTGGCTACCCTGGGTTTATTTGCCTCTTGGAAGCAAGGATCGTTTTTGACTTTTCAAAAGGCAGTTGTATCCTTTAGCTATATTGCTTCCCTTAGGTCCTCCCAAACCTGATTTTGTAGTTTGGATTTACAGGCTTTTACTGCCAATTTGTAATTTATCCTACAAAGAGTCACCCTGCTCTTGTCTCTTGGGGAGGATTTTAGAGCAACTTTCAGCTCTCTCAGGGCACGGGAGCACTGTTTGTCACACCACCTTGGGTCATTCGATCTAGCTTTATGTGTTGTGGTCCTAAGAAGACCGTCAATTAATTGGGCAACACCCTTGAATGCCCTAACTAGTTCAACTCCCTCCACGTTTGGGTCTAGACAGTCTGCAATGAGCTGTTCACCATCTTTCACTAAAGCTCTATACAGAGCTTCACCATTACCCTGCGACCATCTCAGCCTCCTGCCTTGATCTGTGGCACATGCCACCCCCCCTCCCCCACTCCGGGTGAGTCCTTGCAGAGATTTAGCTCCACAAGGGACATGACTCGGGGATTGTGGTCACTACAGATACTATGACATATTTTGAAACCTGTGACCCATTTTTTAAGTGTTTTGGAGACAAAGATAAAATCAATCAAAGAAACACTTCCCTTGCCTTTGAATGTGGGGTGTACCCTTTTATCCTTCCCAACTTCAGCCAGATATATGGTGTGAGTAAGGGCATGTGTATTTAGTAACTTGCATAGCACCCTTCCCTACTTTGTGTGTTCTATGTGCGGGCCCTCTTCCAGAGTACATGACCAGTCCCCCCATCAACTTTCAAATTTGGACACAAATGATAGTTAAAATCACCAGCTAAAACCAAGTCAGGCATCAACGCCCCTTGCTCCTGTATGTGAGCGATCCTACTCTCCAACTCATCCACTCTTGCAGTACTCTGGCCCGGTGAGATCGCATTATAAAAATTAATAAAAATGTACTTGTGGCCCTTGTTATAAAACCTTAGCCCCAACATGAAGTCTGAGTTCCAACCTAAATCAGACCACCTGCCCTGTAGACTGAGCTTGACATACATTATCAGCCCTCCCCTAGCTCTCCCTGACGCTGCCTTACACGCTGGTAGAAAATATGTTTGTAACCCTCAAGGTGGAAGGTGCTGCTCTCTACTTCCCATGTTTCCTGTAAACAGATGACTTGAAATGTCCTAATATAAACTAGCCAGTCAACAGTCTTAAATTAGGCAAATAAACTTGCTATGTTCCAGGAAACTATTTTAAAGTCTCTCTGGGCAGGTGTGTCTAGACTGTCTGATGGGGAATAGGATTGAGAGCCATGAGGTTCCAAGTTTGGGTAGCTGTACTCTTGCATACAGGGTGCCAAAAGCTCGAAGTGGGTGGGATTTACATCTTCCTCATTTAAACTTGCAATGACTGTTCCTCCCGAGTCTATATCAGTAACATTATTCAAATGTCCATAAACACCTTTGGTTGCCCCCGACAGGCCCAGTCAGTCAATGTCATCTAGATCCCTGCATTAATAATAGGGGCATATCGGTTGTGTACTGGGACTGTGGGGCCACCCCCATAGGTTCCCACCAGGTGCCCCCTGTGATCGTCACAGTAGTTCTGGTTCATCATGTGTCTGTAAAAGAAACCTAAAGGGAGCTCGTACAGACCGGGGCACCTGACATGACCACTATGTATGGACATGATGCAGGTGGTAAATCTAAAAGCTGCAGATCTGGGGTGCCCCGAAAGCTCAGAACTGACATCTCCCCAAAGTTTTGGTTTATGGAGGCTCTGCCCCCTTAGTGAGTGGGGGATGGATGTTGGACTGTGATGTTACCTTTGAACCGTGCCCTCGAGTACCTATGTCCCCTGGGAATGGTATTTGTACTATTTAGATTTCCTTCCAGGGGACCAGGGGGTGGCGTTCTACTCATCCCTTCCTGTGTGCCCGAGGTCTGTTCATTAACATTATTTCCCCCCCTTCCCCTCTGCTCGAGTGGGTACGGCTGATAAATTGGGACCCTCCTGTGCCCTGGAACGACTAGATACAAGTCCATTGGGGTCAGTAACTGGTACACTATTCTGTGTCAAAAGCAGCTACAATTTTTCTTCTATAGACCTGACTTTGGTTAGTAAGGGCCCCAAAAGAGCAGTTAGCATCATTTCCATCCTTTTCCAAAGCTCAGTGTTCACTCCCTCCCCACATTTTCATTATCACCGTTTTGGGTCATTTGATTGTCTACAGTGCCTGCTGTGTCAAGGGGCCTAATTACTTTGGGAGCTGGTCTGGGCTTTAGTTTTTGTTTTTGTTTAGAATTAGAAGAACCACCACCCCTGGTTCGCTTTTCTGGGGCCGGGTCTCTATATGGAGGCTTTGTGGAGCTGTTAAGTTTGGAGGCCCTTTTTGAGCGAGTGATTACCTCCCCACCAGAACTTAAGGTGATTGCATTGCTTGCGCTCGGTGTAATCAGTGCAAATGCCCCAGCCCCCTTCCCTGACAGTAATCCAGAGTCAGGGTCCCCTGCAGTATTCCTTCCAACGTTCTCTGCAAGGCCACTATCAACAATCTGTGTCTCTGTAGGTTCTTGCAACAATGGGCATGACAGGGGAGATAACAGCGGTGGCGGGACTCTAGAGTTAGCTCCTTCTACGTTAATACTACCTCCCGACATGGCTATACATGAAAGAGCCCCGTACTGGGGGATTTAATCATAGCCAAACCGCCCATAGACAAACGTCTTTGAGCCACAATAGAGTCCAGGGACAGTCTCTTCTCTGTGAGCTGGATTTGGTGAACCAGTAGTGACTCTGCTCTGATTAGAAAGGCATCTAGAGTCCCTGTGACCCCACCACTCACCAAAGAGCTTGTTGTCTTGCGCTTACTCATTCTGCAAGCAGGATGCGCTTTAACATAGGCTACAGAAAACAGTATCTTTTATGTCCTTGTGTGGCCACCCTGGAATCCGCTCTGCAAACGAAGAGTTTGTCTTAATGCCTGGATCTCAGGGGGGTGGCCCAGCCCTGCCTCGTCCTAGTGTGGACGGGCGCAGATGGGCCCGTCCTTGGCCCGGGTTTCGCCTGGGCGCGGCCCGGGCACGCCCCGCGCGTCCCGCTCTGCAGGAGCCCTGCGGGTTCTTAAGCGCCTCCTGGCGCTTTGCGGTGTACGTGGGTGGCGTTCCCGCCACTAAGAATGCTGGTGCTGTAGTCCCGGCCAGCGACCTCCGCTCACGGCCGGAACTGGGACTGTGGGCTGCCCAGATGACTCTCCTGACGGTGGCTGGCAGGGATGCAGACATGCACACGGGTAATGGGACCAAGTACAAAGGACTCCCGCCCTGCAGGATCCCTGAAGGGGTTCTTAAGCACCTCTTGGCGCATTTCGGTGTGCGTGGGCGGCATTCGTGCCACTAAGAATGCTGGGGCTTGTAGTCCCGGCCGGCGACCTCCTCTGAGGGCCGGAACCGGGACTATGGGCTACCCAGATGACTCTTCTGGCGGTGGCTGGCAGGGATGCAGAAATGTACGTAGGTAATGGCACCAAGTAGAAAGGACTCCCGCCCTGCGGGTTCTTAAGCACCTCCTGGTGCTTTGCGGCATGCGTGGGTTGGCGTTTGCACCGCTAAGAATGCTGGGGCTTGTAGTCCCGGCCGGCGACCTCCGCTCACGGCCGGAACCGGGACTGTGGGCTGCCCAGATGACTCTCCTGGCGGTGGCTGGCAGGAATGAAGAAATGTATGCAGGTAATGGCACCAAGTAGAAAGGCCTCCACTCACTCCAGTCATTAAGACCAATCCGCCCTATTAGGTGATGCATTTTCAGGTCAAGTTTAGTCGAGTGGATAAGTTTAGATTTCTGGGTAGGAAGAAGGACCTTTTATGCTGGGATGTAATCCTATTTAAGTTAAATAACAGCGAAAGGACTATAATAGTCTGCAGAAGGAGATGAGCTCCTCATAAACAAGATTGGAACGAGATCTTAAAGAATCAGAATAATGGAATTTCAAGTAAGTGATTACAACAGTAATTAATTGTACAGATAGTGACCCTGTAGTGGTTCATATCAGTAGTTTTACTGTAGCAGTATCTACCTATTGAACTTTGTAGATATTACGGTCTTTCCTGACCATGTAATAAATTATACCCACTGTTACCCTGTTATTTCACTTTTACTGGGCAATAGTAGTTTATTACACTAATAACACTGTTGTGGTGTATACCTGCCGCTCCACTCTTGTCGCTTGTATATGGTGGCTTCTGCAAGTTGTGACTCTTTATTGATTTCTGCCTGCGGTGTCACACTAGTGGCTTCCATCTAGGCAGCACTGCTGTAATGCATGCTTATCTTCTGAAGCTCTATAATGGTTTGTGGCACTGCAGTAGGCAAAACTTCTAATGATATAAAAGCAGAGTCTACCTGTTGTAATACCACAGTGTTTTGTTCTGTTGGTATACTTGTAGTGTCCCTATGTTGTAGGATGGAAGAAGGTTCTACTTGGCTTGCCACATTCACAGTTGGTGTCTGTGGAAAAATGTCAATGAAATCTGTAGTTACACTGTATTCTATTCTGAATGCATTACCACTTTACTTCTTTCCACCTTCAATTAAATGTTATCTTCAGTTGCACTGCAATATTTTTCCATGTAGTACACCAGTGGATTGCAAGAAAGTTCTTTTTTAAATATACTGGTTATGTAAAGTAGAAAAACAAGTGAGTGTGGTCTTTTGTGGTGTATCACACAGACGTTTTAAGGCATGGGCAAAGTAGGCAATTGCCCAGGGCCCCGCCTCCCGAGGGGCCCATAGGAAAGTAAACTTTCTCTTTAGCTCGCTTCTGTATCTCTACCCTCAACGTATAACTCAATATTATTAGCATAACATATGGCTTGAATTAAAAGAAAGCAGCCAATAAAATTTAAAGTTGCACCAAACAAGGGCCCCCAAAATATTTCTTGCCTACGGCCCCCCAAATCCTTAAAATAACTCATGTGTATCACACTGTCCTTTAAATACACAGTACTAATTTCACAGAACTAATTTCTAGGTGACATGGTGGGAGCTATTGGCTTGTTTACAGCATTTTCTCCTAGTGGAGAGTCTCTTAATCATATATAAACTTGATAGAGCATATGTCATTCCCATTTCACTTGTTGGTAAAAGAGACATTATTTGGTCACCAGTTCCCATCTTCTTAGACAGCTCTACGCAGAACTCTACTGTTCAACATCCTTTAATGGAAGAAGTTCCTAAACCTCCATGAATTTGTGTTTCTCACTTATTTATTGTAAGCTTGTAATGTTGCTTGATGATATTTTAATATTGACTATACTATACCTACTTCTTAATCTCCTAATCTCCTCCTCCTCACTGACCACTCTCATCACAATCCTTCTTAGTTTTATTTATTTTTGTCTTCTACGTTTACCTTTATTTAATTGTTACCTGTACGCAACTTATTCAGTTAATTTGATATGTTATACTTATTGGCACTGTTCGTATTAATATCCTTGTGTTTAAGATATATACACCATGATTAATTAGTGCTTGTGGCAACTTATTTCAATAAACTAAAACAAATAGTAATTGTGCTTCTATAAGTAGATGCCACTATGGTGCTGCTTTCCAGCAATAACTATAGCTTTATATAACGGTGTGACAACTGTGTTCAGGCAGAATGAACTGCGCTGAGCGTGGTATGTTATATCTTTAGTTGTTATGCTTCTACTTGCCCTGGAGTGGCTTCTGTCTGGAGAATGCTCGCCCCTTGGGATCAGTAGGGAGTACAGTGGTTTCCACCTGCAGCAGTAGGGAAAAAGGTGTTCAGACAGAATGTTTTGCGATTGACTGTTCTATACACCTCACTTGCGTTGCAGTGGAGAAGTTTCTTCCTTTGTGAACAGCACTACCGTGGCTTCCACCTGTAGCGGTGTCTTCGGGAACTGTAGAGGCGTGTTTCCGCTCGGTGCCCTCTAGTTGCACTGTGGCTGTGTGTTGATCCTGGAGCCACCACGCCCCCTCCTCTGGTCTCGGGCTGCGGGTGCCCCCTGCTCCGGCCGCCGCTGCTGCTATTAGAATAAAGCTGTCTGCGCTGATGAGCTCTCCAGGCTCAGCCTCTGCCTCCAGACACGGATCTCTCTTGAAACTCGTGTGTGCGAGCTCCGCCCCTCTCTTTCTCCTCACCGTGTGACAACAACAACTCGCCCAGAGCGCAGGCAGCGGCAGACAGCACTCACGGCTCCCGCATCCCCTGGTGTCAGTGCACCCCTCGCCCTCAGCGCCCCCCCCAAGACCCATGTGCTGCCCGAGGAGAGGGCACCCCAGCCCAGCGCGCCGCCCCTCGGCACCTGCCGCAACTTCTCTCTAGCCAGGACAGCGGACGCGCTCCCGGGCACTTTCAGTGGCACTCCGAGCTCCCGGCCGTCCCGGGCGAGGGAGGGGGCGCCGGCACCACTCCGCTGCCAGCACCTCCACAAAGGGCTAAACTTTTTGCTGGCGGAGCGGGGCTGGGTACCATCATGGCCGTGCAGGCTGCTCTGATCCCCCAGTCCCAGCTGGTGCCCCTGCAGCCCGCGGCCGCGGCGCTCTCCGTGTGCTCGTCCAGCTCCTCGTCCTCGTCCTCCTCGTCCACCGCCTCGTCCTCCTCCTCGCCCTCCCCGTGCCTGGCCGCTCCGGCCGCAGCCTCGGCGGCTCCTCCGACCACCTCCAGCGCGGGACTCTTCCGGCCGGAGCCCCTGCTGCCAGCGGCGGTGTCCAGCGCCCCCACCCCGGGGAGCGGGGGCGGCAGCAGCCCCAGCCTGCTCCCGGGCAGCGGTGGCATCAGCGGCGGCGGCGCCTGCACCCCCGGGCTGGCCGTGGCCATCAGCACCACCTCCGCGGCCGCCCCTCCCGGCAAGCCGGTGTACTCGACCCCCTCGCCGGTGGAGAACACGCCGCAGAACAACGAGTGCCGCATGGTGGAGCTGCGCGGTGCCAAGGTGGCCTCGTTCACGGTGGAGGGCTGCGAGCTCATCTGCCTCCCGCAGGCCTTCGACCTCTTCCTCAAGCACCTGGTGGGCGGCCTGCACACCGTCTACACCAAGCTCAAGCGCCTGGAGATCACGCCGGTGGTGTGCAACGTGGAGCAGGTGCGCATCCTGCGCGGGCTGGGGGCCATCCAGCCCGGCGTCAACCGCTGCAAGCTCATCTCCCGCCGCGACTTCGAGACGCTCTACAACGACTGCACCAACGCCAGGTAAGACTGAGGCGTCCCCGCCCAGAGCCTGCGAGCCACCCGTGGCGTTCAGCGCCGCACCTGCCCTTCAGTAACACACCCAGCAATGCCCTGCGACCCCACAGTAACCTGTAGCATCACTATAGTGCGCACGAGCACTCCAAAGTCTGCAAAAGCAGCACAAACTCCTGGTGCCTCTCAATAACTCCAGAAACTCCATCGCCTGGAACCCCACCGCAATCTGTACCACCTCCCTGTGCACCATCACAAAACCACCCTTAAGCTTTTAGCGCCACCTCATAGCCCGCACAACCACTCCATGGCCTCCAGCATAAACCTATACCCAGCAGAACTATATCTGACTAACAGGACCCGTAGCGGAATGTTTGTGGTACCATCATCACCCGACGGCGTTGCAAAGCCATATTAAGGGCACATGTGCCTCATAAAGTGTCTGATAAGACAACAGAGAACCCACAACACTCTCTTGTGCTTGATTGATTGATTGACCCCTTAGTCTTCACCGCCACCCAAAGCCTGTAACACAGTCGTAGAGCCCGTAATGCCACCTTGGTGCCACCCAGACCCTGCAGAGATGTCCAAACTCCTAAGCTTCAGCATCACCCAGAACCTTCAGCTCCACCTCACAGCCTAATGCCGGAACCGAAGTACAACCACCGAGCTTACTATCATATTCTAGAGCCTTCGGCATCTCACTAGAGTTCACAACTAAATTCCAGAGCCGAAGTGCCACCGCAGAGCTCACAGCCATATTCCAGGGCCTTCAGCGGCACCTCAAAGCTCACGACCGTTCCCAAAGCAGAAGTGCCACCTCAAAGCATACGAACATATTCCAGAGCCGAAGTGCCACCTCAAAGCACAAAACCTCACTCCAGAGCCGAAGTGCCACCTCAAAGCACACAACCTTACTCCAGAGCCGAAGTGCCACCTCAAAGCACACAACCTTACTCCAGAGCCGAAGTGCCACCTCAAAGCACACAACCTCACTCCAGAGCCGAAGTGCCACCTCAAAGTACACAACCTCACTCCAGAGCCGAAGTACCACCTCAAAGCACATGCCCCCTCAAAGCACACAACCCTATTCCAAAGCCGAAGTCCCCCCTCAAAGCACACGAACATATTCCAGAACCAAATTGTCACCTCCAAGCACACAACCGTATACTAGAGCATTCAACATCACCTCAGAGATCACCCCTTATTTCAGAGCGCCAAGCTCACCACAACCTCATTTCAGAGCCTCATTCCAGAGCCGAAGTACAGCCAGCGAGCTCACAACCGTATTCCATAGTCTTCAGCACCACCCCAGAACTTATTCCGGGGCCAAAGTACAGCCGCCCAGCCAACCCTGTCATAAGATACACCGTCCCCCTCAGCCTTTCAACCGGAGCACGCGCGCATCCCAGCCTGAAGTCGCAGCTCCACTTACAACTTAACACAAAAAAGTCCAGCCTGCTCCCCACATTTCACGCATCATGAAAGTAGCTATGCGAGACCTGCGTGCTTACCTCTCACTAAGTTAAGGTAACCAGGTGTCCCGTGTTTGCCGGGACTGTCCCGGTTTCCACCAGCTGTCCTTGCAGATTTCGGCATATTGGCTCATTCCTCGGGTTTCAGTGAAAATCGACTTGAGAAAGTGTGAGCCACGTTCTGAGTCCCTCTGCTGAGAAGCCTTCGTTGAATCATTGGAATAAACTTCAAAACTGTCTAAAAAAACGTTCTCAACTCATCTCATAAAACTTCTGCCACATCCCAAAAGCACCTTAAAACTCATGCTCACATCGACTCTTCTGAAAATCTAATCATCCTGTCGCACAACCCCCATCCCCACTTTACGAAAACAACCTAAAGAACTGATCCCCACTCACTTCTGAAAACTTACCCTGCAGCCTATCATCTCTAACGCAGCCACCCTAGAAATAAACGTTCCCGCAGCCCTGCCCGAGGACACTCACATTCGAAACCACAACACGCAACCCACTCGTACACCCCCCCCCCCCCAAACCTGAACACACCGTCGCAGACAATTAACTGTCTCCATCCAGTCACGTGGGACCACATTGTGATATTATGTTGTGTGTGTTTGTGCAGCGCTAAATGAGGGGATACGAGCGCACCTGTGAGCAGAAACTTAGGCCCACACTTCTCAGGGCATGATTTAATGTTTGCACCTCGACGTCTGCCTCGCGAGATTATTTGTGGACAATGTCACGTACATACATGGTACCCTTCAGTCTGCAACCGTGGGCCGTATACAACATAAAGAAAACCACGCACACCTGACAGCACGCTCTTAGCCCGAGGATCATGCCGTGTGTGTGTGAAGTGTGTGTGGGGAGCGGGGGGTGTCGGGGCTTCTTTAGTCTCCCCGGAATTCGGCAGCAAAGTGCTCTGCAGCGAGCAGGCGCGTTAACCTGTTAAACGGAGGCCGGGGAGTTGGGAGATGTGTCTGGAGGGAAAGCTGATTAAACCCTGAGCAGGGAGAGCACAGGGTAGCGAAGTTGAGCAGAGCGGCGCACCCGAGCTAAGAGGCGGGAGTGGTGGGGGGGACTCACTACTGACTGACTGACGGTGCTGGAGCCCTCATACCGGGCAGGCAGCTCTGCCTCTCCCGGGGAAGGCCGGAGTGTGACCGGGCCAGGGTGGACAATGCACCCACCCTCTCGGAGCTGGTGTGCTTGCAGTGGGGCCTGGGTGAACTGATAAGCCCTTAGACTGAGAGCCCTCATACAGTGGGTCTGGATTCTTGGCTTGCCCTGTGGAGCGGTCGCTGGCTCGGAGGGAAGCGGGTTTAAACCCACTGCCTCCTTCCGTGCAGCAGTCAAACCATGGGGAGGGGGTCTGGGAGTTCAGCGCCTCACCTGACGCCATCCGAAACTTTGAACGAGGCACGTTGGGAGATCACGGAGATGCGAGTTCCCTTAGTGCAGGGAGGTGCAGGGCGCAGTTACTATGTGAAAGAGATTGTGTGAAATGTGCAAGAAACACCGGGTCATGAAGGCGTTTGCAGGCTATAGCTGCATTTGCTTACTTTGTAGTAGACGCCAGCAGTAGATATCACAACTCTAACGCACTCACTACATTAATATGTTCTTAGAAAGTAGTCACGGGGTGTTCTGTGTGTGGTGTCACGTGGCTAGTGAATGACAGCACAGCTGGCCTGAGGGTATATGAGTGCACCCTGCTTCCCGTACCTCGCACGTTGCCTGAGTGAGCGCTGCGGGGCTGTGTGGAGACGTCCCCCAGAGAGGGTCTGCGGCTTTAGATACGGCACCCAGCCTGTATAGGAAGAGGTCTCTGTCGGTAGCCCGTATGGCTGCGGCCGTGCTGCGCGGGCTGTGCAGTGCACAGACGTCGAGGACACACTCCGTGGAGTGTTGGAGCCTCCGGGTCTGCCTGCGCGGCTCAGGGTTTCCGTTCCTCGAGGGCGTCATTCCATTTCCCTCAGGGGGTTGTGACTATGTGTCTGGCTCCTCCTGTGGGAGCGAGTGGATACAGGTGTAGGGTGCGTGAAGTACGGGGCTCCCTAGTCCCTTGCGGAAGAGTCGAGTAGGTGGAAACAGGAGCACAGGCGTGCTCCTCTCTTCCAAAGGAGGTTTTAGGAAAGGGGGTTTCTTCACCCCCCGAGGTCTCTAACTTAAAGGACGTTATTGGAGTGCACTGAACAGTTAGTTACCTAGGTGCGACAAAGTCCCAAATACACGCGGGGTGTTTCCAAATACCAACATGGTGTACACAGTACGGGGGTGTAATCCAAGCCTGGGTGCGAGGAACACCTCAGGCGACATCAAATGCAGGAAACGAAAGCACCAAACGCGGTCCTGCTTTAAACACACAGGTTGTCTCCGGAGATTGGTGTTCAGCATTTAAAATAATCACGTTGTACTAAAATTAGTCACCACTGTCAATTGCATTAGTGTTAAAAAATGTCTCGGGTAGAATCGTCCCTGAAGTTCACGTGCACCAGTGACCCGGAAGGAACAAGCCGACGCCAGAGTGTATTCAGATGTAACCTTTCCTTCCGAGGGATCAGTCTATGGACCCACGCGGCCTCCATACACACTGCCCCATGGGGGGCTAGAATCAGTGCCTTCTGGGTAGTGGCGCCCTCCCATTAGGAGCCAGCGGACACAAGGCCCTGCGGTGACAAGTCAGTCACATGCTCCCCACTGAGCCCCGAGGCACACGTCCCCTCAGTGGGCAAGTGTCCAGTCCTCTGACAGGTCAGACTCCCTCCCACACGTCTCATCACCTTGTGGTGGGCAAGTATCCCCCCTTCTGAGAGGGCAACTCCATAGAACCACAAAATACACGCACGCAGTGACCCACTGTGAGTAAATACCACACAACCCCCTTGTTACCACCTAGTTTCTCACTTTTATTTGTCGCTTTTGAAAGTTTATCTTACATATTGCGCAAAAAAAAGTTCTATCCCATTTCAGCACCACTGCAGGCACGTTCGAAGTCCTCATGTTTAGGGTCGACATTCTTTAAAAAAAAAAAAAAACTGGTGGCACATAATGTACCCTTGATTTTAGTAGGCCTCAGAATGCAGAAATTCTAAGAGTGTGACACTCCATCTTTCATTCTTTCCCACGTGTGCAACAGGGACTGACCCTTCAGTCCTGGAATGCCCATCCCCCACCCCTCCCAGGCACTCAGGGGTTAAAAGAAGCAGAGCTTTAGATAATGGACAGTGACAAATGGCGGCTCTTTCTCAGATTGCAGGCAGAGTGTGGTCACCGGTGCAATCTTTGATGCTATTGTCAAGCACACGTGGTCTCGCCAGTGGGAAACACTGAATATTCAGACAATTGTTATACCTACATTTGTTGTTTCCGCTCCAGGGCAAACCCACTGTTTGCCTGGACTGGGTAAACTAAACTAGATTTTTTCACATAATTAATTGTACAAGAATTATGTAATCGTATCCCATAAGGCCTTGGCACCTCCTTGCCACTGGGCACCAGTGATGGGTCTTGTGATCCCAGTCTTACAAAACAGATAACAAAAAAGCTGCAAATTCCACGAAACAAAAGATGATGGTCCATATTTTCCATCAAGGGGGAAACCAGACCTAAAATAGCCCGGATAGGTCAGGTGCTTGGGCAACCAGATCATAGAGTAATGTAACGTAGGGCAGCCTAACAACACATAAAACATGCCACAACAAACCTAACTCATAACTTCACACAAGGTAACATAGCATTTTGTTATATTCCAAAACTGAACAGGAAAAAGTTATGGAGCTTCATGTTAAACTAATGGCCCAGCTTTGTGTTTGCCTCTGTTTTTGATTGTGTTTTTCAAACATTTTGCAGACACATTTTCCCATGTATGACATTAAACACAGTCAGGCAAACAGGTGTTTGAAATAAGGAAGCCGGCAAGCTCCGGACTCTTAGCGTTTTACATTTTTCATGAATACACCAAGTCAATTTACCTTCAAACCACCTACTCTCTGCGTTGGTAAAAGTAAAACACTGTTTTTTTCACGGCAGTACACGAAGAGTTTCAAGGAAAGCTTTTAGTCCTTGCCGGAGTACACTGAAGTCACATTCATGCCTGACACCCCCTGTTGGTTAAACTCATCATTTGCATTTGACACGCTCCGCTGACTGCTGGTGAAATGCACTTTGAATAATTCACCAGTGGAGAGAAAAACATATTATGTCTCCTCTCTTTGTTGTTTTATATTTAATGCGTTTGGCAGAGGACTGAACCTGCTCCTGGCTGCTGTGTTTACAACAGGGCCTGCTTAGGTGTGTCAGTGGATGTAAAACCCAACTCTTTCTAAAGATCCTTCCACACTCACCTGGTGCCCGCTAACACAAAGCGACATTTTGGAACTTATTTTACGCTGCACTTATTTTCATGGGCATTCCTGGAATATAGGGCCTGCGGTTGTGGTTGACTTTCGCTGTTTTTGGCTTACACACAACAAGCCTTATAACTCAGCCATACATATACAGACACAAACATAGACACAAACGGTCCTCCAGACACACAGGCACACTATACGTGGATGCACACGTACACAAACATACGTGCACAAATACACATATGCAGATTCCTTTACACAGACCAAAGCACACTGCAGGGACAAAACACACACACACACACATAATACTCGAAATTTCAAAACTGGACTTTGAAATTACCAGTACTGTTTGATTTCTCTGCAGTGTTTTAATGCAGACTGTTGAACAAAAAGGCTAACTTTTTTTATTATGTTCGCCCCCCCTACTCCCCCCATTATTGCCAGTTCCACAATAAGCACCGTCAATAGTTACTTTTTCTGTATCGCGTGTTATGGTACAGCTAGTGTTTGTGAAACCATTTTAAAGTGGTTACAAGTAGTGCGAGTACAAATTCATTTAACTTTCCTAGCTGGAAGGACATGCGGTTGTCGTCACCACAGCTTTGCGTTTAATAACGCGGTGGAAATCTTGTTTGAGCTGGAACCGTAGTTTGTTTGCCTGCCTCTATATAGTGAGGCAGGTCATTACTGTTTCGTGTGCCCACGGAGGTGGTTGTTTTCTTTTAAGTTACATAGTACTTTACTGTATGGCAATTGCACTACAAAGTGAGGGGGGGGGGGCTGTGTTTGTTCGCCCGCTGTGAGAGTAGAACAATAAAAGCGGCAGTGTTGGGCAACTTCTCCCCGTCTGTGGCATCTTCGGCAGAAGACATCTTTTGAAGCTGTGTATCTAAGGCGCCCTAAAAGCATTGGTCCCGTCACCGAGCCTGTTTGTCTTCGCAGCATCCCACCTCATGGTGACGACCGCCCCCCCCCCTCCCCCCCAGCACAGTCACCTTTGACCTCAGCCGCCCCTCAGGGGTGTGCCGGGGCGGCAGGCTGCACACGGTGCATGGGCGCCTGTACGTTTAGAAGAGAAGCCTGCATTGCCCGACTGAGACCCCGTGAAAAGAATGGCGCAGCTCGTGGCGTTGTTATAATCCGTGCTGCGCATTCAAAACGCTGCTGTCCAGGAAATAGTGCTGTCTGAAGAGCGTGCGCCAGACTGTGCGTGCTGCAGACAAGGACTTGTGCAAAACACGGGCTGGCCACATTTACACGATTTGACCTGAAAGAGCTTCTTTGAAACCTGTGTTTTTTCTGGTGTGAAACTCGCATGGCCATACTCAGTAGTTGTAACGCTTGTGGTAAATTGTCCAACATTTCTAGCGCATAGATGCGAGATACGCTTAAATATTCATAGTAAAAGGACAGTGCCTTCGAAAGTGAGGCTATGCTTGTAAGACCGACCTATATGGCCCAGTTCTTCATTCGCGTTAAGACCGCTGAGAATCCTGCATTCATAATCCTTGACGGCCAGCTTAGCATTAATTAGGACATGACATCTTATTTTGATCGCTATCCTAGACAGAACGTTTGTTGAATGAGAACGCGTGCATACGTTAAAAAAATAGAAGCCGAAGGGCCTGTGGAAAATTAACTTCACTTCAAATTGTATCTAGTGCTTCATGTTGCACTTTTGCAGTGTCTAGGCGCTGTAAATAGCTGTAGCTATTTTTGCTTGGTTAAATGACACCAATTCATTTACTTTGGAAATGTGAAAGGCTGCGTTGGCCTTGACGAAATTAGAAAGCTTAATCTGTATCTAAACGTATATTTATTTCAGCAACTCAAGTTCAACTCGCTGAGCCATCGCGCCGACCTCCAAACATGCATCAGTTTCAGAGGAAACTAACAACATATAACTGATAAGTCCCTTTCTAAGAATGTCACTGCTTCCCAAAATCGTTTAAAACTAACATTTGGACGCATTTGCTCAAAAACGTGAACAGCCCAATTAGTGACAGCTAAAGCAGCTAAAACGATCAACATTTTCAAAATGGTTGGCAGTTATTAAAATGGATGACATATTGGGTGCCCTGGCAAACCGACGAATATTTCTTATCTGTATTTTCTCGATGTTTGTGTCTGACTCAATTGTCATTTGATACATGCTATGCGCACATTTTTATCCTGATATTCTTATACATATTTGTTGCTGTGAGCCTTTTCTTACAGTGACTAGGTGAAAGGCAGAGACCGTCCTGGAGTAGCTATGCAAGCGTGTGATGGACCAATTCCTTAGGTGATTTCCTACAGCGCCCATGAATGCAGTACTACACGTGCCCTCGGGCGTGAGGGGGCCCATCTGCGAGGCCTGTCGCCCCCCCCCCACACACAAGCCACTCACTGACACCAGCCAGGAGCGCCTCCCCAGCCTCAGAAACTGGGGGCTTGGCGTGCCTTTGAGAGCACCTTGCCGTGGTCCCGTTTAATTAAAATCAATCACTTTTACAGCCCTCTGCCTGGCGCCTGGGACAGCGTCACACTCTCCATAAAAGTGCAAGTGCGGCGGGATCACAGGCAGATGTCTTCTTTTCATGCGCAGGGCCTGCCAAGGGGGCGGTGCGCAAAATCGGCGCCATCGTGGAGCGCTAAAACGGAGTGGAGCGGGATAGCGCCAACTCTGCGGAAGACGCGCTCTTTCATATAGAGCCTTTCATGCAAATTGTATCCAGCGCTTCATACTGCACTTTTGCAGTGTCTAGGAGCTGTAAATAGCAGGAGCTATTTTTGCTCGGTTAAGTGACACAATTTCAAACCGAGCCCCTCGGATACCTATGGTGGTAACATGTGACTTGGAGCAGTATTTAAGGCGCATTAGTTTACACCGAGCCTTTGGCGCAGGTATTGCTATCTAGTTGACGCGCGCCTCCTTTTTAAGACACACTGGGGCTTATTTACAAGCCCGGTAAGTCACTTTTTCCCCATATTAAAAGTGACGCACCTACGGCGCAAGGGGATTGTAAATAAGCCCCACTGTTTTAAACCGAGCCCTTCATGCATATTGTGTTACTCGCTGATGTGCACACTTTATTTAAGGCGTGCTGTTGTACGCCACCCTCTGTGACATGAATGGCGGGAACAGTTTTTGTTGGCGCTATTTGATAAGCTTTCGTCTAAACCGCGCCTCAGTGGTTCTCTAGTTACCATTATGGGAGAGAGGCACCGCGTCAGCGGCAGGTGTGTGCCATGTCTGTAGAGGGCAGACGCCTTGAGGCGCACGCCTCGGCGCTATCCATTCTGCTGTACGTGCCTCGCAATGATCAAAGACAGACACCAGTGTCCTCTGCCTTCATCCGTCTTTGTGGCTAATTGTTCCCAGGCCCCCATCTCCTCCGCGCGCCCAGTTGAACTTGCAACCGGGGACTGCCCTGGCAGGCTTCAAATTGCCGAAAGCCCCCCAGGGGCCGAAACTTGACCGCTTTTATGAAACCAAAGAATTGCATTTATGCCTTTCGGCCCCATGGGAAGGGCAGGCGCTGATCCCAGCTCAGCCCCTATTACTGGAGACATGGAGGTCGCGTTTACCCGTCTTCATCCGCACGTGGATGTTAAGTGACAGTGCCACGCAGATTTTTTTATTGAAAACATGGCGCCCTCTTCGAATTATAAATTTTTTGAAATTACAATATGAACTTTCCCCACTTTTACCTTTGTTCCAGATTTTGAGAAAGGCAGGACGACATTTTATTCAGGTTTCCAAACATATATATGTGTGTATTAGTCTAACAGAGCACTGGATACAACCACGCAAAATGTAAAGGGAGGTAAGGTTTGTAATATATAATAACTGTGTTCGGATACCTAGCGTTAAATGCAGATTGCATCTGAATCAGTTTGCACGTATAATGTGAGGTGCAAGAAGGCACTTTATACCACAAGTGCCGGATTCCACTACTTCCAGCCTGAGGGAACACAAAAAGGCGGAACAATATTCCGCTTTCTTTTCCTGTGAGCCCTAGATTTGTCTACATAACAGAACTCCACCTGCCCACATCTTTACAGTGTACATTTTTGTCCTGGGTGTTTGCACATATTTTTTTTAATTCAATCTTTTCCACTTCTTGACTTGTCTCAATTTTCATGGGACAATATACATGAAAAAAGAGAACATTTACTCATGAGGCCTTGAGCAGAATTTTTGACAATCTTGAGGCTGATGGGGACTTTCATTTTACTTGTTTTCGCAAAGGTGGCATACAATAAAACATTAAAAAGGTAGATTCTGTACATTATATTAGTCAAAACGTGAGAAGTATCCACAAGGAGACATGCTGAGTCTACACAATAACTGTACATACATATTCTCTGAATGCAGCAAGGCTAAAGTGAAGTTGTGGTTAGCTTTGGCTATGAATCCTTACCATATGTTAAACAAAACCTGAGACATTCACTTAAAAAACACACACAGTTAAATACTGTTGTGGTAGTTATGCTTACAGATCTAAACTGAAAAACTCCTGATATTCCTAAATTAAGGGTAGCTTTGCGATCCATAACTCACATAACTGCCTTTCAAATCATAAAGCACACCAAATCCAATACTCAATATCTCATGACCTGCGACAGAACCAATTATAAATGTAAACATATCAAATTTCCACTAATTCTATGCAAGAGTCGACTATAAATGTAGTGCTATTTATTAGTTTGAGTATGTGTTGTTATTTATTTACATTGTGTTTTAGGTGTTGTTTCTTATTGTTACAAATGTATTTTATTTATTTAAAAGTTTTCTATCGCGCGAACAAGACCCATGAGAGTATCAGAGCGCTTTAAAAGTGAACAAAATAGAAAGGAGACTGAATAACAAACCACAGGGCGGTCAGAAGTGCCAGGGCATGGAAAACACTATGTCGGCATGGCATACATACATAATGAAAACAATCATAAAAGAACAAGCATAAACGAAGCATGTTACTAGGTCCTAAAGGAGTAACTGGGGGAAAAACTGAAGCATAAGATGAGTACAAAAGTGCATCCAATCAATACAATAAAAGACAGGTAAAGAAAGGTAAAAACAGAGAGGAGACAAGTCTTTGCGAGCGTGTAAGGGATTCTAGGGCAAGAATTTGTTAATCAGAAACGCTTTAACTTTCTTTTTGAATTTCACAGTAGAAGGGATCGTCCTGATTTCCGGAGGCAGGGAGTTCTAAATTCTAGGGGCGATACCTGCGGAGTCACGATCATTTTGGTTTATGGAATTTCTGGGGCTTCAGCAGAAGGGTACTGGCACTTCTGGAGGACCAATAGCCACCCGATTGTACAAGTTTCTGTGCGAGGTATAGTGGCGTGTTGTAGTGTAAGGCTTTATGAGTCATGCAAGCAATTTTTAGTTGTGTCCTTGCTTCGTAGGGGAGCCAATTGTTGCGGTGTCATGCACATTCGGTTGGCCTTTGGCCCTGTATAGTGGAGGCTAGCTGCAAGCCCTGGCTTTCAGCTAGGCTCTGCACCCTGCCCACCGCTGGTGCACTACCCCTACTGACCACAGCCTTTGAATTGCCAAACAACACTAACCTACTTTCTTTCCGGGCATGTGCACCCCAGTGCAAGTTCACAAACCCATATAGTCTTGTGGCTGCTTGTTGGACCCCCTGTTGGCTTTGCAGACCCTATTCGTGTTACAACATTCTGCAGGAGGTCCAACAAGGATCAAAGAGTCGTTGACGTGGGTTCACAGACTGTGAGCCAGGGATTGCAAACATTTGGAGGCTCGCTGGTTGTCTCTTATCTTTTTACATTTTAATCTGAGGGGTTCCACTGGTGCCCCCGCCTGACCTACAGTGTCAATGAATAATACCCCTTATGTCATCGTCATTGATTTTCAGGACATGTGGACCAAGTTGGACGACAGGGAACATGTTCTCTTGTCCAATTAAAGTAAATTATTTTTTGAACGTGGGTCCACAAATGATCAATCATTTCAAGTAACTCTGTAACTTTTCAAACCTTTCTTGTCCACTTATATACATCTTTCTTACTCTAATTTCTCAAAAAATCCTAAATAAATGTATACCAAACCAAGCAAATGCAATCCCCTGAGCAAAGTTCTACTTTCATGCTAAGTTTTAGTGTAATTCCATTGAGCCACTTTTTCAGTAGTAGAGAGCCCAGATCCATATGCAAGTTTCTACGGAACATTTCCCTTTTTTAGCCCCTCTTTACAGCTCTACTGGAAACTTACCATGACCAACCCTATGTCGATTAACTTTTTTTGGGATTGTCTTCCAGATTCAATGATGGTCATCAATGTTTTTAAGAATACAAGAAATGACGTTTCATTGAAATCTTTGACCTAACCGTGCCAGTTATTACCAGGTTTATGCTCCGTACACAATTATATACCCATTCATTCGTATGCAAGTATAGGTATATTCAGTCATAAAACATAAACAAAAATCAAGAAATACACACAGACATAAACATACTCACACACAGATGCCAGTATTCAATCACAATACTTTATTTCCAAGAATTATATTCCTACAGACATATTGCACATTACCCAATTCATAAATAGACATTCCCAAATATCCTAAAAATGTAAAACACACATTTAGATCAATTTCAACCAAATACATAACTTTGGCTAAGCCGTCTAAACACTTAAAATTCCAGAAGCTAAAAGACAGGAAATGGTTGACAACAGATGCCAGTAGTTGTTCATGAACATAGGATTAAAAAACCTACAAAGGTGAAAAACATATTGCAGAATTTTACCTAAAGAAACACCCATTTGCTTAACTTCCTAGCAGGACATGACATCCTGAAATATTCGATATTGTAGAAAAATATGCCTCTGCATAGGCTTAATACATTACATATATCAAACGCTAGGCAAGAACTTTAGGCAACCAACCAATCACCCCCTTAAAACAAACTATATGCATAATTTAATCTGCATAGGAAGGAATCATTTTTGCCTACTCTAAGCTGGCCCCTGGCAACCATAGCTTCTGCACGCAGGGGCTGACATCAATGTTGGTGTGATGGGCGTGATTGTATATTGAGACTTGTGCAAGAAGGGTGTGCGTGTGGAGGGAGGTGGGGGTAAAGACAGGAGAACGGTTGGGCGAACAAGACATCCACGCTGTTTGTTTTCCGACAAAGTTGTTTGTGATTTCAGGCCCCTCTGGGAAATCTGCTGATCAGATCCGCATCTGTTCCTGTCAAAGTGGGTGCTAAGATACCGGTCACCCAGCAACCGCGTCCAGGAGGGAATTGGGCCGATAATAACTTCAAAAAGGGATGACAGATGCTAGATTAGGATGAAAGACAAAACGCATGAAAAATGAGCTTGTTAGAAGCGGGAGTTTGCTCAAGCACCTTCATGCAAATTAAATGAACGCGGCGGATTTGCATAGAGCAATTTCTAGCGTTTCTGTTGACCGAGAGGGTATAAATGATACAAATTAAACCAGAAATGCGATTCTTTTTTTCCGCGCTAATTAACATACAAAGCAGTGTCTTTAAAAAAACGTGACATTAGCCAACTGGGTGTTTAGCTGACTGAAACCCATGCCCCCAACCCATGTGAAAAGGGCAGCTTAAGACCCCCCCCCCCCTTTCACCCCCTGGTAAAATAAACAGGGAACTTCAGACAAGTGAAAATATGTCAAAGTGAATATCTCTACATTTTTTTTTTAGGTTAGGGGGAAACAGCATAATGCCTTTAATTCATTCCTTGCTTTATACATTTTTTGTCTGGTTGATTTAATTCAAAATCTGCTGAGAAGGCTGCAACTGAAATGCCAAGTGTTGCCAGTGGTTGGTTAAATAAAGTTACCACACACTATTAAGGACGCATTTCTCAATCGTCGAAACCAAGAAGAGCTCTGGCATGACAGTTTAATACCATTACATTCATTTTAGGCTAATTTCAATCTCTTTAGTCTTTTTATGATGAGGATATGCACACAATCAGTGTTTTGAAAGCTTGATAAAAAATACCGATTGGGGAAAGGCTCTTGTCTTGGCTTAGCAGTGTCTAATGTGGTCACGTAGAGAAATTGATTTTCTTCAGAAATTAATTAATTTTTCATATCGCCCTGAGCTGCAGTTAAAAAGAGTGCACACTTGCCTGTTTTTTTCCAGAAATATTGCCTAATCATATTAATACCATTGCCCCAAGGATGAAAAGATAATTGTACAAATGCATTTGGAAATATGTATCACTGAGTATTTATGATTAAATTATGCAAATGACCCGGCTCTCATCCTTCCCAGCCCCAGATTGTCTAATTAGGATTGATATGCTGAATAGATGTTTCAGAATTTGAATACAAGCATGTCCAAAGAGCAGAAAATTGGAAATGACAAGGCTGAAATCCCAAGAAAAGTGTATTTTCCTTTTGTACTTTGCTAATTTGGTGTTTGCATTTGCAGCATTTCCTTTGGCTACATTTGTGATTAGTTCTCTGAGCCAAGCAAGTATGTAAATAAATGGCATTATTGTTGTTTTTATTTGTTTGAGCATCTTGTCATCCACTTAGATGCGTTTGGATACACCTTATCGCTTGTATAAAACATTCTTCTTTTAATCACAGTATTACCGTAGCAAGCCGTGCATACATAGCCTTTGATTAGGATATCCGCTGTTGTTCCACATCTCCTTGTGCAGATGACAGAAAGTTAAACTGCAACCATCTCCTGCAGGCAATATTCAAAATCAGCCACCGAAAGACATGTTTGCGACATGCTTTCCTGTAGATTACATTTCCTAGAGCATATCTTTGTTAATTTATTTTCAAAAGCGGAATGCATAAATTCTGAGTGGTGCATGATTGATGACCAGCGATGTTTGTTTGTGGGTATTGATGCTGAGAGTGTGCACTGTATATGGTATGTGCACTTACCTGCATAGTTTTGCGCTACAAATTCAGCAATTTTAATGTTTGATGGAAGTGATTGTAGAAAGCCATGGTCAATGAGTGGGTTTGTTACGAGATACCAAGGACGTAATCAAAATGGCACATTGGCATGGTATATTCTTTCTGGTGATCATCATGGATGGACTCATGACAGTTAGACGATGATCAGATAGGGGTTGCCAACTCACCCAGAGCCATTTAAGGCCACCTTCATCCAGTTCTATTTTTTATCAACTGGAACTGCAGCTGGAACTTACTGAGCCATTCCTTTTATAGGAAAGCACAACTGCAAGTCCCAGAATCCAATGCGCTATTCAAGGTTAGCTAACAGTGGACGTAATGACATAGGGACAGTTGGGCACTCTGTGTATAAGAGGTTCAAGTCATCATAAGGCAAGCTGTCCTACTGTCATAGACGACCTTGACCATAATGTTTTTGGCAGTTGGACACTCTACAATTTAGTGGTTCCAGTCATCGTAAGCCGTCCAGTCTAGTGTGATGGACGACCATGATTCTAATGACGTGGGGCAGATGGACACTCTACAAGCTAGAGGGTCATCGTACGGCAGTCTAGACGACTGTGACTCTAATGATGTGGGGCACTTGGACACTTTACAAGTTAGAAGTTCCAGTCATCATAAGGCAGTTTTGTCTAGTGTGATAGATGGCCATGCCTTTAATAATATGAGGCAATTGCACACTGTACAAGTTAGGGGTTCAAGTCATGGTAACGCAGTGTAGTCTAGACAACTGTGACTCTAATGACGTGGGGCAGTTGGACACTCTACAGGTTAGAAGTTCCAGTCATCATAAGGCAGTCTAGTCTAATGTGATAGATGTCAATGACTTTAATGACATGAGGCAGTTGCAGATTGTACAAGTTAAGGGTTCAAGTAATCGTAAAGCAGTGTAGTCTAGACAACTGTGACTCTAATGACATTGGGCAGTTGGACACTTTACAAGTTAGAAGTTCCAATCAGCATAAGGCTGATAAGTCTAGTGTGATTCGTGACCATGACTCCAATGAAATGGGGCAGTTGCACACTGTACAAGTAAGGGGTTCAATTCATCATAAGGCAGGTTAGTCTAGTGCGATTGGCGACCATGACTCCAATGACATGTGGTAGTTGGCGACTCTACGTGTTACAGGTTCCGCTCATCACAGGAAGGCTATTAAAATATGACAAATTAACATTTAAGAGATGACTATCTTGAGTACATAGCAGTGGTGGAGAATGGGACATGGTAGAAGAAAAAGCCGTTCATGACAAAAGTACTGCGCACAGAATAGAAATATGAAGACTGCTTGCCATGTATCACAGTGAAGAAGTTTATGCAAAACAGATGAGGCATGCCTCAGAGTTTCAAATAGCTGCCAATGTAAATTCTAGTTTATTAGGTTTTTTAAGCACATCAATAAGGTTTTATGGTTGCTTATGCAAGTCTTGGAAGGCGGCTTAGAGTAGGAAGCCGTGGACAGTGCTTAGTATGGAGCTGTCAGTACTTCAGCAATTGTTAGCAGTGGGTAGTCACTCCCTCTGAACTCTGTGGCTCCTGCTTCCCAGCTGCAGGATGATGGATTGCCTGGTTTAATCCATAGCAGCTTTTGTCTAGCTGTCGCTGTGTAGACAGACAACGCTATCGATGAATTCAACAGTGATTAGAGTACGCCGTCCCAGTCCCAGATCCACTGAAAGTCAGGCGTCTGCCAAGAGCTCTTTGGTTTAGTAACCAGTACAGGTGCTTGCCGTTTTTTATCGCAATCATAAGTTAACCTGGCAAATATTGTATTTTTTATTTTTTATGGGTTTTATGAATTTCGACAAACAATATTACAGCACATTGAAAGCAGAATTTTCCATTTATTTATTACATGTGCACCAGGAAAGACTTATCTTAACAGAGAACACAGCCCACAGCATTTTTTTTTATTTTTTTTTACATTTAAGAGAGCACGGAGCTTCCTGAAAATTGTTATTTTAAAACGAGAGATTTGAAGAATATAGATTTGATATTTTTAACTAATTAACCACTGCCTGCACATATCTGCAGCTGCTCTGGGTGTGTTGTTATTTTGTGTTTACTGCTTCACCAGTGGCTTTTGAAAACGTTACTAAATACCTACCTTCCCTTGTTATGGATGCTAGTTATAAACCCACACTTTCTGGAGGCTCTAACACGGTGCCAGATGTTTCTTAGAAGAAATGCTCAATATGTTTGCATTTACTCCATATTTCATGTAATATATTATAGTGCAAGTGGTAGACAAGGGACAATATTGGCAAATATAGATGGTGTATTTTATTCAGTTTCATTGCATATGTATTATTACAACAAAACACACACACATGAGGTAATTGATTAGATTGACAAGATTCAAGTATGTGGCCCTTGTGACATCACTTTTGGCATACATAGAGCCAGCCCATGTTTGAGTATGCATGTGCGAGAGACAGGAAGAGTGTGTGTGAGAGACAGGGTGTGTGTGTGTGAGACAGAGAAGTGGTGAGTACTATTTGGCATCCCCCCACCACCAAATAGTAACATCCAATCAGGTTTTTAGGATGTCCAGAATAAATATGTATGAAAACCATTTACAGATGATGCATGTGAATTTACGGGGTTCTTTGTAGTGGATCAACCACCCTGAGGGCGATAGCTATAGAAAACAAGTAGTTTATGTAATCACCTAGGTACAAGAGTGATTTGCTTCCTTTTGAAGAACATTACTAACCTTATGGAGTACTATGAGCTTTGAATTTATATATTGAACTAAAACACAAACAAAAAAATTGTACTATGCATTGTGGTCAAATTGTAATTTAAAATACACATTTAAAGAGAATATTTAAAGTGCAGATGACACACTGAACTTTCAAAATTCAGACTGAAATTACACTTACTTGAAAATAAGTTAGTTGATTTAGTTTTGAGGTTTCTACTCAAGCTCAAAAGAGGACATAAGGATGTGCAAATCTTGTTTGAGGCGATCATGTATGTGGGTGGCATCGTCCTTGACTTCATCAATATGCCCAAAAACAAATAGTGCATCACCTACAACGCTATCGATGGCTTCATAGATGACGGCACAAAGCATGGCAGGTATATTTTCACATGTTTGAAAAATGTCTTTAAATTCATCAATAATAATACATATGTTGTCACAAAGTAGATTTTCAAGGTATGCTTTCATAAAAACGATACATGAATACCTTTCTTCATAGTATTACAAAAGTCTTCCACCAGGTAAGAGTAAGGACAAAGATTTAAAAAAAGAGGTCAAATGGAAACACCAGGAGGAAGTTAAAAAATGATGAGGCACATGGCTGCAAGAAAGCAACCAACAAGCCCAACTTGATTATGTGCTCGGGGACACATCAGAACAGTCTATATCAATAATATACCCCTAAGGGTGCTTATTAGATGCCTCACAGATCTCACAGTATTCAGATAGTCCTGAAATTAGTCGATTAACTCTTCACATTATACCTCCTAGACTTTCAATCAATTATCATGTATTATTTGTTAAGACTCCATATATTCTCAGTAGCGCATCTTGGCGTTAAGAAGGACCTGAGAAAGCAAGAGCAAAGACTGAAAAAGCTAAGATCAGTAGAACAACTTAATTTTTAGTACATCCCAAATGAAACATGCCCACAGACAGAATTGTATTGCATTATAGCATTTATATAGTGATTCATGCCCTTATTGAGGACACAAAGGACTCCGATGTGCATCAGGTTCTAGAGTATATGTTTGATAAGATGTTGGATGTGGGTTGGACAGTGTTACAAGAGATTTAAAGACATGCTTCTAACATGCACCAATGAACATTGCTAAACATAAGCAAGAGATGTTGGTAATGCAAGAGTAGACCCAGTTGGCCATACATACCATTATCAAAGTCGCCAGTATCCTAAAGATGAGACCATCATGATGCACATAGACTGTGGATAGGTATAATCATGTGGAAGTATGTTATATGGAACACACCCAGAAAGAACAAACATTTAACCCCTGGAAGCACTGTTCAACAAACAGGTTATATAATATGTGAGATCCACCTCACACGACCCCTGAAGGGCACTGCCAAACAACCAGGGTATATACCATGCTGAATCCACCCAGAAGCAAGATGGCATGGCTACTAGAGGCACTGTTAAGCAAAAATGGTTATATACGTTGACAGTGAATGGGTCTAAGTAAACATTCTGCAGCACTGTTGCCCCAAGAACTATGGCCTTTGGCTTACCATGGACTTTTTTTGGAACAGCTATTGCTGGAAGGCCATTCACGTTGTTTCAGCTTAGCCTATCCCTTGCCAGGGTATGTGGTGCCATCCTGCTGACTCTCAAATTTGTCGAGATAGCACACAGTATGTGTTCACTGATGGCCTTTTAAGGTTGAACGTCCTACCAGGTGCCTGCCAAAAGGAACTGTGTAGTGTATCTGCCGTATAATGGGTTCCAGAGAGGTAGTTTGTCTAGTGATTTATGCATATGTGATTAAGCTACATTACATTTCACTTTAATTCACATCAAGCTCCAATGGTCTGAGCGAGCATGACTCTGTACATTAATGCCCCCAGTCAATTTTCTGGCATTTCAAACAAGATACAATAAAATACTATCTGACGAGAAGCATAATATACAACCTTTTGGAGGCAATTTTCTTCATTTATGTTTAGGCAGTATAGACCATGCCCATCATGGAAATCAAAACTGGTTACTAGAAAGATTTGGGCATTGTTACAAAGTTTTAAAGATTTTTCTGAGAAGTGCACATTAGACAGTGGAGTCACATTTTGAGGGCTGTAAAGTATTAGCTCCTCAATGGTATTGTGACATTTGTTGTACGTTCTTGGTGGCAAAGGTAAATTCCCAAACCACATTGTGCCTTTGGTCTTCTCTTTGAAGACAGAGGAATTGAAAAGCTTCTATAGAAGGGCAAGTTAAGTCACTGCTCAAACAGCCACAATATTCCGTATCACCTCCATTAAGGGGTAAAAATAATGTATATTAGAACTGAAGATCAGCTGTAAAAAAAAAAGATTAATTTCTATGTCTGGCAAAACCCACACTACCCAAATTTATAAGAGAAGAGTGTTTTCTTAAACAAAAACCACAATTCAGCTATCTCCTACTAGAGCTTTCCATTAGACATCTCATAAATGTCATACAGAATTTATGTAACAATAGGAAATCTGATCTATCCACTGGCGAAAATGCAGTGGAAATAATGGATCTTACCTATCTGCGCTGGCAAGCAACAAAAGCTACAAGCTACAAAAGGGAGAGGTGTTTTCAAGACAGAACAAACCTGACAAATGGTCAACTACAATGAGAAGACTTAGCTGGCATTGTCATATATATTCCCTGCGGACATTTAAAGCATTGAAAACAACTTGTCTAGATAGGAAGGGTACAGGAAAACGGAGGAAGGAAACACTCTCTAAGTTATTGGTATAGGCTACCTGGAACACAATGGATGTACCCAACCAAAGCACAACCCTTTCTTTAAAAATTCTCCCAGCTGGAGATGCACAAATCATGGATCCCAACTCTCCTTTACATTTCACTCATGCCACTGTTGCAAGAAACAGCATCTTTAACTATGGATACTTCAAAGATATATTCATTAGAGATTGTGACATAGGTTCCTGTGAAGTATTTAATACTAAGAGAAGTGGGGAAGTGAGTTAAATAGAAAAGCAGATGGTGTTTGATGAGGAACGTTAGATGAAGACGGATGCACACAACTAAAATGAATGTCCCTGATATGTCTCCATGAAGCCTGAGTAGCAAAGATGTTAGTGCTTCCTTTGCTTCTTTGAGCTGCATCAAATGAACCTTCAGTTTTACCACCGTTCCCAGATCAGCACAGGCTTATGCCTCAATGCATGTTAAGGTGTGGCAATTTACATATTGTTTAGTTCAGTGGGAAGGCATTTTTGGAAGAGTTTGCAGACTCTGGTCATGATCTGCATCATTTGTACCTAGGAAGTTGCGTGATGTAGCCTGTTAGCAAAGGAGGGTGTACCATTCGCCTTGGTTGTGTAGAATTCCCAATAATGGTGCAATATTCTTTATTTCATTTATTGGCGATATTCTGAGGCTTACAGGATGAATGGAATGCAAACTTGCTCTGTTTTAACTTCAACACATTACAAATAACTTATGAAAAACTGAATAAGACAGCTGAAAATAATTGCATTCCCTGCTGTTCACCATTGGGTTTAAAAAAGATGTTGGGTTTTCCTTGTTCACCCTGTGTTCTTTCTTTGGAAGGGAAGGGAGTATGTTATGTTGTTCTTGTTTTTTTAGCTCTTTGTTTGAAACATGACATTTCACATGGAACTTGGTGAGCATGATTTTCATGTGAGAGGATGATGGAGTAAGGAGTTAGAATTCTGTCAATTTCTATTGTTCGTTGTGACTGGGTGGTGTGAGCTATGTAGATGAAGAAGCCTATGTTTTTTCTACAATGTTCAGGTGTATCATATGGTTGTTTCAAATAACCACTCTGTTTTTATTGACCAAACTCCATACATACCTTTTAATTTCCTTCTGTTAGTCTTTGCATTTTGGTAACTTAGCCTGTGATACTCCTAAGTCCAGGAGTAGCAATGCATTCAAATCCATATTTCAGTTCCATGGTTTTTATGATCCAATTTCAAAAAAATGATCTGATCTGGTGAAGGGACAATGTTTCTTGCAAGCAGACAAAAAAATCCTTTGACATAGAACTGTTTTGAACTTCTATTTTCAAATTTATCATCCAGCATGACGTCATACTGCTAGGAAGGGTCCAGAAAATAGGGGTCCATACTTGGAATAGTGAAGGGAGAAATCTGGCAGAGATTTTGCTTGCTTTACCACCTTTTATAAGCGCCCAGGGAAAAATCTTACCCTTTCCTGACTCAGTGTTCAAATATCAATTTTGAAAGCCTTTCCTCAGTCTGAGGTATATGAAATTTGTTATCTCACTCTGCTAAATTCAGTCCAATGTATGCCTTTCATCATTAGGTCCAACTGGCTCTTTTCCGCGGAGTTTGCACCTCGTTGTAATCATATAATTCAACTGGCCCACAAAGGGATTTCAGCACGTTGCACACCATTTATGAATACCACAAAATGGTGAATTTGCACTCTTTCCTGATCTTTATTTATAAATCAGAACTTGAGTGCACTTTACTTAAAACTACCCTACCTAACAGCGAAAGTGGCTTCTTTACCATGAAAATAGGCCCCAAAAACGTGGTCAGCGGGCTACTGATATACCGCCCACCAGGGAGCGCTGCTCAGTTTGGAGACCAACTTATAGATTTAATAACTCAATCAGCAATCAGATACAAAAGGTTTCTCATCCTAGGAGATTTAAATCTTCACTTTGAAGACACAGATTGCAGAGAGGCCCAAATGGTGGCTGCAGCACTGAATTCCGTAGGGGTCAGTTTGCTTTCAACAGCCCCCACGCATCAGTTGGGCCATCTCCTGGACCCTATTTTTTCTAATTGGGAAGGCATTAAGGTTCTACCTCCGGTCCCATTGATCTGGTCGGATCATAGCATCGTTCCGTTTGAAATAGAAGATGAATCCCCAGGAATCATATCCAAAAAACCTTTATTACAAAAGCGCAGAGTCTGGAAAAAGTTCACTCCAGAACTGTTTAAAAGCGCCTTATCAGAGCATCCCCCGCCCCCAGGTAACACTTTACAGGAGGCATGGAATAGCGATGAGAATTGGATGTCGAATGCATTAGACAAGGTTGCACCTTGGACGTTCAAACCACCAGTAAGGCAATCCAGAACTGCCCCGTGGTTTTCAGAAAAACTTAGATTGGCCAAAGCTCAATGTAAAACTATAGAGCGGAGATGGAGGAAGGACTAGAAGGACTACGCCCCTGAACTCAAACTATGCTACAAAACGGAGCTAAAAAAATACCAGAAATTGGTGAGACTGGAGAAAAGTATCCACTTCAAAAGCAGAATTGAGCTAGCAGATAACCCCACTAGAGAACTATTCAGCATCTACAAAGAACTCACGGTTCCATCTAGACTCGAGGCCCAAGACACTTACTCTACTGAGATGTGCAACCTTGTAGCTGATTTCTTTGCAGATAAGGTTGATAAAATTCATGCCACCTTTACAGATAGTAATGATCTCTTAAGTAAACGTGGGGATATAAGATCCATCCCCACACAAAAATCTCATCTTGCATGCTTCAAAACTCCGGAAAGACATGAACTTCTAGAGATTATTAACAGTATACAATCTGGCTCTCCCTGCGATGCGTGCCCACCGGCTCGGTGCAAAGGAGTTATGGAGAGTTTACTAATTGACCATATTAGTAACATGGTGACACTGTCTTATCAGGAATGTTACGTACCTGAGGCGTGGAAAACTGCTCAGGTTATCCCACTAAAAAAGAAGCCCAATATTCCCATTTCTCAACTCCAAAATCTCCGGCCCATATCCCTTCTCCCATTCTGCGCTAAAATTGTAGAAAACTTTGCAAATAGACAGCTCATGGAATATTTGGAGGAGGAAGCCCTCCTCCACCCCTCACAATCGGGATTCAGAACTGGCTACTCTACAGAGTCGGCCGTTCTGTATTCCACTGAGCGTCTCAGGCAGATAGTGGATGAAGGGGAGACAGCAGCGTTGGTCTTATTAGACCTAAGTGCAGCGTTTGACACCGTGCTGCACTCAACGCTGCTGTCTCGTCTCTTGGACATGGGGGTGACCGGATCAGCGCTTGCTTGGCTGCGTTCCTTCTTGGCCAATAGAAGGTTCCAGCTGCACTGCCCACCCTTTAGATCTTCCCTCCGGGAGATGAGCCATGGGGTTCCTCAAAGCTCAAGCTTGAGCCCTACTTTGTTTAACATCTATATGGAACCCCTGGCTCATATTGTGGAGGCTTTTGGGGTGGGCATTGTCAGCTATGCCGACGACACCCAGCTGGTGTTTAAGCTCACTCCCGACCGTAAAGAAGACGCCATTAATTTTTCGAACTGTATGTCAGCAGTAGCAGTATGGATGAACAACAACTGCCTGCGTCTGGATGGCGAAAAGACAGAATTATTGGTGGTCGGGAGAGCAGCATCAGCTTGGTCTCGCTTATGGTGGCCTACTGAATTAGGGAACCCTCCTACTCCCGTGGAGTCGGTAAGAAACCTCGGTGTTATGCTGGATTCTGATCTTTCCTGCAAGGCCCATATCAGCAGGGTAACGGGGAGGTGCTTTGGCATACTGAGGGTTCTCCGAAAGGTACTAGACCTCCTTCCTACCGGAGCCAGAAAAACAATTGTCCACGCACTGGTGACCCCCCATCTTGATTATGGGAATGCCCTGTTGATAGGGCTCAGTCAAAAGGGTCTTCACCAACTCCAGTGCGTGCAGAATGCCGCTGCACGTCTCGTGCTCGGACTTTCACGGAGAGCCTCTGGAAAGACCGCCTTGGCCAAACTCCACTGGCTCCCGGTTAGGGAGAGGATTAAATTCAAAACCCTCTGTTTTGCGCATCGCATCGCGCAGGGCAAAGGCCCTGATTATTTAAAGAATCTAATTACTATACATCGCCCCACTCGGAATCTAAGATCATCCGGCACGATGCTGTTTAAACCTCCTCGTATTCTCAGGGCCAGAATGGGCGGCCGCTCTTTTAGGTACCTAGCCTCCAAACATTGGAATGCTCTCCCACTTCATCTGCGGATGGAACCATCCGAATTAAGATTCCGGGGAAAACTTAAAACGTTTTTGTTCCCCATCATGTAAAACTCCCTAGAGCTTTTCTATAGCTGCCTCTCGAAACCTATCAGCAGTTAGCGCGGGGACACACTGTTTTTTGTGTAGCCAGGCGCTCTATAAATGATTTATTATTATTATTATTATTATCTTTCCGTTCCTTTTGGACTAAGTCCTTCGATTGTTAATCAGTTAGCAGTCGGAGTGTCATGTTAGCAGGGAACTCGCAAAAAAACCTCCATGTACGCTGGAAGTCTTGCTTTCTACTGAGAATCACCAATTCTCCTTTAGCTATGGCAGAATGTTATGCATAGTACAAACATTTACCCTTGTATGCATAACCTTGAAGGTATCTCCTTCAGATTTTCTGAAGGAGAAGATGATGAAGAGAAACAGTCTTGTTATACTATTTATGTGAAAGTCTTCTGGCTTGTTCTCTGCAGAAGTGTCAATCAGAAGGCATCTCTAGGTCTCTTTCAATATGGTATAGAAACATCCCCTCTCTACTTTATATACTGGAATAAGTTTAGAGTCTTTCATTTTAGTTGCTGCCCGGTTAGTAAGAAGTTACCTCATCTAATAAGGCATCTCTGTGCTTTGTTTTAAATAGTCGTTTGTGATCCTTCTTGCATGTTTCCAGGACCAGAATAGAGATCCAAAAGTAACATTACCTTTTCAGTACTAGCAAGGGAGGCAGCCAATGCCTTACATTGGAGCGATTGAGTGATTTTCTATTTGTTAGGCCACAAAAACTCTTTTGTAATGTGCAAATATGTGCACCAACATCACAAAATTGTCTCCCAGAAATGTAGACTTCTCTCTAAGACGCCATTCACTGCTGGCAGACTTGAAGTCTCAAAGTTTCAATGTGGAAGGCTCCTGATTGACTGTGCTCATGGCTATATGCTGGTGGAAAACCCAGAAGCCTAGCCTTTCTTTTCCCTATAGTATGACTTTTCTCTGAGACACTGCTCACCAGTGGCCACCTTCTAAATTACAGGTGTTTAGAAGTCTGTCTACTGCTCTACTGGGCCCTAGGTGAGCATTTGAGGCACCCATGAGCCTTTGTGATCTATGACCCTCTTATTACAGCATGCTGGTAAGAGAATATTGTCTTACCTGACTGCCTCCAGAAGGGCTCCTAATCACACTCTTAACTCCCGAAAGACTCCTAGCAGAGGCTAAAAAGGGTCAAATATCTGATCCAGCAATCTTCCATGCGTTCCTTTTGACAACAGAGATACATGATAGTTGGAATTAGGTCGACCTAAGCCCAAGCTCCTTAAACAATATATATAAGAAATGAATGGCTGCCCTTGGAAGGCCGAGGAATGAAATACTTTTTTCCATCTGGAAGAAGGCAAAAAAACAGGAGGGTTAATATGTTTGAAGCTATTTTATCACCTCGCCAGGTTCAAATGGGTGTGGAAAATGTGAGGGCAAAAGTTAATTTAGAATTGTGTGACAATGTGTGTTTTTTCTTAGGGAGGTGTGGCTCACCCGAATTAAGTGGGAATGGGAAGGACTTGAACACACAGGAAGAAATGAATCAAAAATGAGCAATACAAGTGGACAAATACCCTTTACAATAAATGAAAAATGTGGATTTGTGCAAATTGAATACTTGGGGGATTTGAAACCTCTCGCTTTTCAACCATTTTCACTGTATTTGAATATGTTAGGAGTGCCATTTTTGAACCACCTCTAAGGCATTTTTTAGCCAATTTCTTTGTCAGATTTTGCTTTCAAAGAAATATTTGGCTTAATCTACTTAAATTTGTTGTCCAGTCTAGAACACCCCCCCAACGTACTACTTTTATGAATTGGGAGTCGGTTTTCTCTGTGCATGTTTGTAAGTTGTTTAACCCCTCGCTGCTTTAAAGCTAACCCACTCCACTGTGAGTTGGGTAGGCATTGATAATGCAGAGGGTAGTAATGTGGTGAACAGATTTTTCATCATTCATTTTGCAAATTTTCAACAAACCGGGTGTACCACAACAGTTGTGGTCTGCTTTGCCCAAGAACGTAACAAGCATGATTAGTGTGGTTTATAAATAAATGTGACATTTCGTGTGTGTTTGCACTTGCCTACTTCGTATTCAGTTAGGTTAATATTACGGATGCATGTTTTCTTTTCTTCGAAATTTCCTTCAAACAGAAACGAGCTTGTGTTCTTTAGTGCCTTTGTTACTGGGTGGTAAAACATTAATGGAATAGATAGCTAGGTTTCTGCTGCTGATGTGACGGGTGGCATTTGTTTCACTGCACCTTGCATTGGCAAGATTGGCAAGATTAATCATTTGTAGGTACCACAAGAGCTGTACTAAGGGATGCCCATGTTAATTCCACCCCTTCACGTGCACTATTGACATAACACATGTGTTCGCTGTAAGGTTATCGGAAAAACAACATTTGCCCTCTTGATTACATATCGAATCAAACATTTGATAATGTTTTCCTGGTAACATATGGGCTTCGGTATTGTTATGTAATTAAGAGCTGCATTTTAATTGCACAGGGCAGTGCAAGTGCACTTAGTTGCCATGTGTATTTCAACTCTTGCCAGTAAAGTGCGGTGTAAGCACAACCGTCCCTGGCTGGCCCGTTGTCCAAGAGAACTTGAATTTGAAATGAATTCCACGGGAAAAACTCGGTTTCCACTTCTGTCTTGCTTAGGCACGTTTTTGTTGCAGTTTTCGTGCTGGACACACCTCACTGCCGTTTGTTGTGTCTTCTTTCATGGGTCTGATAGCAGGTTTCCGACTCTTAGGTTACTCATTGTTTTTGTTTGGGAAAGCAATGGCGGCCTACTTGTAGCAGGGAGCCAACATGTTGCAGACGGGCTATACCAATCTCCCCCCTCTCCCAGGGGGTTGTGGAGTCAAACATGAAAGGCGACTCTTCACGCATCAATGGCTTTTTCAGAAGGCTTAATGTTAAAAATTCACGGAAGAAAAACAAACCCTGCCTTTATTGCTGGTAGGAATGTTTGCGTTAAGATGTATAATTTACATTCCTCATCAAGACAGGATGCTCTAAACTGACCCGAAATTTTAAATGCAGTTCGAGTTTTCTTGTTTATTTTGCAAGTTTCGTAAAACCCAGATATAAACAGGATTTGTTAATATTGATTGAAGCCCATTTTGGATGTCTGTGCTCTTTGCCCAGCTCAACTATACTAATTGTATTTACTCGGAAAGTACCAAAGGCTGAGGTAGGCCCAATGTAGGACTTATATAAAATTTGGTGAACAGACTAGTGAAAAGGTAACAAATATCCTGTCTGCCGCATTGCATGCGCTATAGGCTGTAGTGCACTTGTAATAGTGTGAGCAGGATACCCACCATGTTTGTGATGGACTATTCCGTCCACCAAACTCTATATAAGGGCCTGAGTGCTGAAAATGTGACAATATGGTTACATGAATAAATATGCGCGCAGGCTCATTAACCCATTGTGCTACCTTAAAGCAACAATGCAAGGATTTTATGCTTTTAACAAATTGATCTGTCATAAGAGTACTCAGAAAGACACACCCAGAATTGAACAGGTTACTGTAATTTAAAGGAGCAAAAAAAAGCTGATGGTTAACAAAACAAGTCTTAAGTGGGTCTTTATTGACTTACTTGAGGCATGTCCGATTTACCTAAGTTTACCACCGAAATTCTATGGTGTTTGCATCTTTAAATTTGTACTGGATGGAGGATGTAAATTTCAAACGCATCCTAAATAAATAATTCTAAAGGTTATCCCAAGGGGGCCTCGGAGATAACCCCCCCCCCAAAAAAAAAATGGTACTGTTCCTAATGAAAGATATGGATGTTAGTTCTCACTTAGCTGCACACTGTAACATCAAAGAGAATGAGTCTCATTTCACTTAAGAGTGATGCAAAATAGGATTCTTGCATAGATTAAATTACGTGTTTCACAATTAAACATTACATCTTAAATGGCAGTGAAGAGAAAGCATGTGGTATCTCTGACATCTTTGCTCATTTACTTAAATGTTCAGACAGCGAATAGTAAGTTTGGCTAAGTGTGAATGATTTCTAATGAGTGTTACATGCCTTTTAACTTGGATGTTCAGCTTGTAGTGTGACATCATTACATCATGATGTATTGAGAGATATCACTTCGCAGCTAATTCTCATTCACAATGGGCTAAGAGATGTGCCTCTAACCATGGTGATTTGCTTGATTGTTCTAAATTAAATGTATAACGTAACCAAATACACCTTCCATAGTGAAATGTGTTAACACTTGCTCTTAGTAGGGCTCCTGTGTGTTACCTAGCTCTCCATTTCTAATTTTTGGATAGGGCACATTAACGAGGTAAAAACCTTGTTGTAAAGGATGTTTCCCCATTAGAACTAGACAGGAGACATCAATGAGTGTGCTTATGTTTGCAAAAGTTGTTGTTTTGGTATGTATCATAGCGTTCTTGGCCAACATAGGTTGCAATTAGCACTGAATTGTGTGTGACCAGGTTCTGAAACAGATTTTCAGTAAGTGCTAATTTTCTTCTCACTCAGTTGCCTAAATTGCTATGTATCTAACACGAATGTCCCAAAACAGTTCTGCCAATGTTTCATCAGTCATATATTAGCCGGACACGATATTGTCTGATATTGCCGGTCACATACCCACATACCTAGAAAGGGCCATTGCCTTCAAATAAGAGATCAAAAATGGATCGAATTGAACCCACCAAGTCTTAAAAATCACACCTCGCTTTATCGAAGAAGGACTCCGACCAACATACACTATCTTTTCGCTGGCTGTTTGACTACCACCCGCTCTTTAGACTTCTTTTTGTTCCATACACAAAGCTCTCAGAGACTACCATACAGTGGTTTCTAGTGCTTTTCAGTGTTTTACAGAAGCCCAAAATATGTAAAATCATGGTATGTAACAGGCACTTTTTCTTCGGTGATAGTGAGTACCCAAATGACTTTATTTAAATCATATTTTTAACTTATTAATCAATGTGGGACAGAGTACATTTATTAATTGGTTTCCGTACTGTGACCCCAGTATGCCAGTAAGTTTTAGTTAGCTTAGAATGGGAAGTTAGTACATGTATCATACCACTTATTGCATGATTCACTGTTATGAACAACTGACCTACTTCTCCATTGCAGAACACAAATTATCTGCACATTTTCCACATTTCCGAGACTGGCCCTTTGAAAACTGTCAAAGAAGCCATTTTTCCTTTATATACTCACTTCATAAAAGTCCTGCATATTTTATCTGCACTTCATAATAATTAGAAAGAAATGCAACATATCACAGATATTGCAATGAAACCTGAAAGTCTTTCGTTCTGTTTTACGACAGAGTAGGAACTTGCAAACATTTCATATCACTTTAATTAAGTCACATCAAAAGATATAAAACTCTCTGAGTGCCGAGACAGAGTTATATTCTAAGAGACTTTGCCTGGGGCATAATCCATTAGCAAATATGGTCCATAGAACTCTAAAAGCAGAAATGGACTATGTATTATAAATATTCATATTAGATTATCAGATGGCATTCCTTGTGAGCAGTGTTCTAGGGCTGCCACAGCAAGTCTTCTCTCCCCTTTTATGGGTTTTGGACGTTTGCAACTATTAATTTAGCAAACCTGCACCTTGGACAGAAATGTACCTTCTGATTAATCACAATAGACACCTTACGTTTTACATACCTCAAAATATGCTCCTTCTAATAATTCACATATAAACTGTATCTGAAATATGATCTTTGCATGCATAATGCATAATTCTTGGAAAAGAAAGCCAACAAACCCCATTGTTATAGCTAATCGGTCATTGAGTCATTAATATCATGGATTTGTCTTGCGAGTGTTGTCTCACAGGAAATGGTGGCACTGTAACCAGGCAAATGCGTAGTAAAGGTGCTGCTGTGTGGTAAGGCCATATGCGTGGTACAGCCTGCCAGCGTGGTTAAGGCTATCAGCGTTGTTAGAGGAAACTGAGAGACCCTTCAGCTTCTTCTTTACGACCTGCGCTGCACCTGAAGAGATGCCTCATTGTTCCGAGTGAGGTACGATGGATTTGGCTTGGGGCGGTGTTAGGGCTTTACGGGCCGGGTGCACGATTTTAGGGCTTTAGGGTATTTAAAAAAAGAGCTGGGGGGCTCGGGGGCTCGAACAGGGGTCCTGTTTTAGGCTTCAGGGGATGGGTATTTTTAAAAAGGGCTGGGGACGGGGAGGGAGTCGCTCAGGGATACTGTTTTAGGGTTTAGGACAGGGGACAGGTATTATTTAGAAGGGCAGGGGGAGTCTCGCTAGTAACCGGTTTTAGGGCTCAGGGCAGGGGTCGAGTGTTTGTAAAAAAGAGCTGGGAGACTGGGGGGATCACGATGTGGACCGGTTTTAAGGTTCAGGGCCGTGGTCAGTAAAACTTTTACCAAGCATATACCTTTAACATTCATGCTTTTACAAAAAAAATTGTTGTCAATGCATGCGTGGTAAGGAATTTTCATAGCTAGAAAAAGCATGATAAAGGTTATGCATTGTGTAAAGGCACTCGCGTTGTAGCACATGCATGGTAAAGGCATGCGTTGCAATGGAATGTGTTGATCTGTTGTACAACCCTTGAAGTTCTTCTATTCTCCTTGAACAGTTAAGTTGTACTGTGTACAGTTGAGCCAAGGCTCAGTAGGATATGTTGTATATAGCGAACCCTGGCCCGACGTAACACTGCTTTTTTAGATGGATAATTTATTTATGTATCTTAAGTCTAGCCAATGTTAAATGTAGTAGGCATTGCTTTATTGCATTATTGGGGGCAGGGGATCGCATATGATGCTCTGTATGAAATGCCCTGTTTCAACGCATGTAATATTTGTCCTGTGACTTTTCGCTTTCATTACACCTATGGCTATTGATGTTTCATATATGCTTTTTACTGCACTTTTATCATCCTTGGTTGGTCAAAATAAAGTCTATGACTGACTGGCTATGTATCTGCAGGTCTCCACCAACTTCCCCTGCCTTTGGCCCCTGCTACTAGCTCATTTACAGTGCCTAAACCAGCTCAAATGTCTTGACTATTTGTCTCCATGAACAAATCGTGCAGAATAACAGGAAATATTCTGATTCATGTCCAGTGGATTTTCTGACATCTGTGTCCATGCCACAGATTATTTTGTGGAAAAGATAAACAGGGATTATCCTGCCATTTTCGCTGAGTCTGCAGTTTCAGCATTCATGTATAACAACTGTATGCTAGTCCCACATATGTGTATAGCTGTAGCAACGCGGAATTCAGCAGAACTGTGGCCATTCAATGAAGGCAGAACAACATTTGTGAAATTCAAAATTTCCAGGTGTCACTGAAGCGACTTGTTAGAGAAATGTCACCCAAACATTGTTTTAAAAAAAATATATGTTTGTACATTATATCCTAGAATGGAGATCTTGTACAGTTATTTCCCCCAAAAATGTTGTGCCAGAAGGGATGGGTGCAGTTTTGGTTTGAGCTTGTCCGCGAGGTTCGGGCTTTCTTTACCCTAAATGCTTACGTGAAGTCTGCTCTTGCTGTCAATTAATATATTCCTTTATTATGCCTTTTTAAGAGACCCTGTCTTTTCTTTTATTTATCAGTTCTCCTTTCTTTAAATTTCCTGAGTTAGACCTACCTAGACCCATCAGACAACCAGAGTATCAAATGTATAGCATTGGAGAAGTGTGGCTCAATGGTTAGAGCGGCAGACCTTGATGCAGAACGCTGGCCAGGGACCAGGGTTCGATTCCCGCCTCGGCGGGATCGGGCTTAAAATTCCTCTGACCGGATATTCTCGCCTCAGTGCCGAATCTAAGCATGGGCCCCACGCTGCAACTCTGGGCAATAGCTTGCTTAGTCTCCACAACGGCCCCCGATGCACAAGGGATGCCTGGTTTCACCATGGGATGCCCAGGAGTGGACACCTCACAAGGAAAAGCCAGGAGGGGTTCCCTTGTGGTAGGAGTACAAGCGCCAGGATGCCTCCGGGTTACTGTTCGCGCTATACAAATACAACACATTTACATTTACATCACTGACCCCCAAATGTTGCTTCTTGTCGAGCATTGTGTATTTAAGTCAAACGTCTATTATGTTATACAAGTCACACAATACAATACTTTGACTATTTTAAAAATCAAAGAAAGCAGACCTATTGCATGGCTTTCTGTGACAACTCATTGTGACTGAGCAGCTAGACTAACCGTATTTTGTTAGAAATACCATATAAATTGTTTAAGGTCTGATTCAGAATTTCAGACTGCTCCCAAAAGTTTCATTTAAGCACTGAGATGAGATCATCCCTGGGGGTCTGGAATTACACTTTGGGCCTGATTTAGATTTCAGTGGATGGGACACTCCGTTACCTTAGAATATTATGGGATTTATATTTCGGCGGACAAGATATCCATCACGGTTGTGACGGCGTAACCAATCCGCCGAAATCTAAATCAGGCCCTTTGTGCTTAATGAGCAGAATTTTGGGAGGGATTGTAAAGATGCAACATTTTTCTCTCCATTTAATTCCATTACTGGCAGAACAAGAAGATTTTTGAATGTTAGGATGTTATGATCCTCTCTATTGATGCGCATTGTCATTCTGGCCTATACGCTCTGCACTGTTTGTGTTTGTCTTGAATGACTGTAGACCATGAGTAGGAAAGATAGCAAAGATTCTATTAAAGAAGCAGTGAGTCACCATGGCGCTTAGCTTCTAACCGGTTATTCAATTACATTTGTTCTTCGGGTACATTTCTTCAGTAAGGCCATCGCTGGCTGCTGTATTAAGAATATATTTGACTAACATTATTAAGATAAATTCTTTATAAAGTTGTGCAAAGTGGCATGCACTGAGTTTGTTTTTTCTTTCTGTCCAACTACTGATTTGCATCAAGAGAAAAGTAAAATGTTGTCAATGTTTTTTTAGATATAGCAGAATTTTAACAAGCTCAAGCAGATGCAGAAAAGAAAGGGCTGAGGGAAAGCAAGGGTCGAATGAGAGATAAAGTAGCATGTCAACACTAGGACCCTGGGCACAAGAAGAGTGGATTGGCCATAGGTATTTACCTGACCCGTAAAAACCAACACCGCAGGGTAAGGTATTTCAAATTCAGAAATAGGGGTAAAATGCAGAATTCTATGCCTTCTGCACCAAATTCCGCATGTCTCATTAATTACCAGGCATTGTTCCCCAGTACATTTTAGCAGGTTTCATCTGCTAACGTTGACCTGGAGAAAAGTTGTGGGTGTGAAGTTTATCACACCCGATAACTTCCGGGTGCAGTAAACAGAATACACATTATTTTGAAATCCAATTATTTTGCAAACGGGGATCGGAATTGTAGGGCTCTCTTGTCATCAGGACCTAGACAGGAAAACAGGCTGACTGTTTTTTTCTGACCTTTTTACTTATTATAAATGCATTACACTAGTGATATGTAAGAGAAAAGTGCAATTTAGCTCATGCAGTGTGCTGAATTGTGACTCGGTTCTAAAGTTGGTGTGTGCCTTTCCCTGCTGAATGCCCACCAATGACCTTGTAGGAAAGTAAAAATCATTGCCCATTCATCTTGTGTATTGTCATTGTGACTCACTATGACAGCATACTCAGACAGTTTAAGTTTATTTAATCTAATGAGAAAAGTTATGTGAAGCTTATTATTTCCAGACAGTAGAATATGTGTCTGTCTCACTTAGTAGGAATCTCCTTATACCATGAAAGGGAAGAACAATATTAGTACCTCATGAAAAGACCGATCTGAAGAATTGTGGGTTTATGTCTCTTTAAACGTTCCAAGAAGTCAGGCTCATAATTGTGACTCGATAAAGATGTTTTCCTCATATTCAAACCATATCCAAAGCTCACAGAGTTCACTGGCTCTAAATGGAACTGATCACTCCAATGTGTCAATAGTGAAGATTAAGGCGCTCATTATGAGAAACGCTGTAAATGGACTAGACTTTTCGTCATGCTGGAATTACCGATACTGAGGATAGAAATTATCCGGGGGGGTGGGGGTGGGGGATAGGAAACTGGGCTATTAAAAGTTGGACTCTGAGCTTCCACCAAACATGAGAAATTACTTGGGCAATTTGTATTTCTGTGTCCGATTCCCTCGGTAATTCCTCATTTTGCTTGAACTTTCTCCACACAGAGAATGTGCCTGTTTTCAGCAGCCAAAAATCTAATGGTAAAAAAAAGATCTGCGGTGCTCCTCTGGGTCTCGTAAGTCTGACGGTTCCTGCTTCTGCTGCTGCTAGTCTCATCGGTATTAAAAGGCCACTCTAATTGAGATCCTCAGTATAATAATATACAGTGCAGTCAGACTGCTGTGTCCTAAAGTTAGATTCTCACATTCCAGTCTCTGGGACTAGGAAACATTAAGAATTGCCGATGAGACAAATATGAAGAAACTTGCTGTGCAGCCACATTCTGCTTTGCATGGAACATGCCCACAGGTTTAGGTTGGAGGGACAGGTTACATACTTTGCAGTAGTCCACTTGGCCAGATGTTGAAGGCAGCTCTGGCCACAGTCCAGTTGTCATTAATATCTTTCAGAAGGGCACACACAGTGGTCAAGCAAGAATTAATCTTCTCTCGTGCATCTATTTATGGAGCTGTGACAAACCCGGGATCCAAAATAGAGACATTTGTGCTGTTGTTTTGCCTCTATAAACTAATGGCTCAGAATAGTATTCCAAACTTCTGGGTGAAGGCAATTTTCCGAACACAGAATTCTTCAATTGGATGATGAAAAAGCAAGACATCCTCCAATTTAATATAAAACTGTCGTCTTTCATGTATGCTTCAAGGTGTGACTGTCTGGTACCCAATCACCGGAAGCCCTGAGTCAAGATATGGTATTATAGGTTTTACTGAGAGGTCAATATACATTCAGGTGTAGTGAGGAATCGGAGGCCTGGAACGAATATTGGACAGTAAAAGGCAACCCGTTAAGGCCCTGGGCTCTAATGTCCACTCAACTGTGGTGCTAACGCTAAGACACATTGACATGTGAGTTTCTCTGTAAATGTATACTCGACAAATTAATACTTTGGGGTGCTTGAAATGTTAATGTTATAGTGATTTGTATAGCGCGCTGCTGCCCCAGCCAAGGGGCGTCCCGGCGCTGCAAGCAGACAGAATGAAGAGAGTTGGAGGTGCAGAGAGAAGAAAAAAATTATTGGAAGAGATGAGTTTTGACAGCCTTTCTGAAGGCAAAAAGGTCCTGCATACCTCGGATAGCTTCGGGAAGGCTATTCCATAGCTTGGCAGCTAGGAAGCTAAAGGATCGGCCGCCTACTCTGGCCAGTTTGGTGCGGGGGATAATCGCGAGGTGTTGTCCTTCAGAGCGGAGCGACCTCCTCGGAATGTATTCTGAAAGGAGGGGGCACAGCATTGGGGGGGAGGCGGTTTTAAGGATTTTAAAAGCTAGACACAGTGCCTTAAACTGGATCCTTTTACCCACCGGAAGCCAATGCAATTTTTTCAAGGCTCCGGATACCGAGGAATGGCGGGGGAGACCTACCAGGGCCCTGGCTGCCGCATTCTGGACTCTCTGCAGTCTGGTGGTTTCGGTGAGATTTGCCCCCAGTAAGAGAGAGCTGGCATAATCCAGTCTAGAAAGAATGGTCGCCTGAACAATTAGCTGGCGCGTGCGGCAGTCAAAGAACTTCAGAATAGGTCTGATGTTACGTAAAGTGCCGAAGCAAGTGGCAGCCACTTTTTTAGTATGATGAGTGAACTTTAGTGCAGAGTCCACCCAGACTCCCAGATTTTTAACGCATTCTTTTGGCTCGGGAGGTTGGCCTAGTACTTCAGGCCACCAGTTGTCTCCCCAGGACGAGATGTTTTTTCCCAGGAGCAGTATCTCTGTTTTCCCGGCGTTCAGTTGAAGGAAATTCGCCGTCATCCAGTTGGTGATGTCCGTAAGTGTCTTTTTAAAGTGATGGGCCTCCAGATCACTGTTGTTCTTAAGAGCCACCACCAACTGGGTATCATCGGCATAAGATACCAGTGCTAGTCCGTTCTTTCTAGCCACCTCTGCCAGAGGGCGGACATAGACATTGAACAGGGTAGGGCTCAGGGAAGAACCCTGCGGCACTCCCTGTCCAATGTTATGCTCCTTAGAGATGTAAGGGGGGGTGGAGACTCTGAAGGACCTGTTGGAGAGAAAGTCTCTAAACCATCCCAAAGCTGTCCCTGTAATTCCAATTTCCTCCAGTCTCGTCAGAAGGACCTCATGTGACACCGTATCGAAGGCAGCACTGAGGTCCAACAGGACCAGTGCTGCCGTTCCGCCGGTGTCAAGAATGGTACGAAGGTCCTCTGTAACACTGAGCAAGGCTGTCTCAGTGCTATGACCAGCTCTAAACCCGTGTTGGGAGTCATCCAGAATGTTGTTAGTGAGAAGGAAATTGGTCAGAATGTTGTTGACATGTGCCTCGATGATTTTGGCAGGCCAGGGAAGCAGGGAAATGGGTCTGAAATTCTCCGGAAGCGTAGGGTCTAAAGTGTTTTTTTTTAGGATGGGGGAAACCCAGGCCTGCTTCCATTTAGAAGGGATTCTGGCGGTAGAAAGAGACAAGTTGATGATGTCCCGAATATGTTCTGTGATAAGTTCGTGAGCTTCACAGAATGTATCCGGTTTTAGGGGATCCGCCGGGGATCCAGATTTAATTTTTCTGCCGATTTTTTGAAAACTCTCTCTCTCAAGTGTAGGAAGGGAGGAGAGAGAGGGCCTGGTGAGATCCAAAGTGGCCGGTGACTGCGGGAGTTTTGGGAAAGTGTCATAAATTTTCTTAATCTTATTAATGAAAAAGTTAGCCATATTATTGCAGAGGTCAGGGGAAGTAGTGGTAGTGATGACAGTTTTTTTTGCAGTAAGGTCTTTCAGGATTTTAAAGACAGATTTCGAGGTGTTAGAGCTATTGCTGATTTCATTTGCATAGTATGCCGCTCTCGTTCTGCAAACCTTACGGTGGTAAGTTTTTTGGAGTAAGACATACTCCTGTTTAAGGTTGGCATCGTAATTTTTTCTCCAACCCCTCTCCGCTTTTTTACATTCCTTTTTCAGAGTTGCTAATTCAGAATTGTACCAGGGACTAGCCGTATGGGTACGGACCTTGGTCCATCTGGCAGCGATCAGGGTGTCAAGTGCCTGGGTGATCCAGAGGCAAAACTGGTCATACCCTACGTCCAGGTCTTCACTTGGGGGAGGGGGATTTAACACCAGGAGGTTGTGTAAGTCTTCAAGGCGAAGTTTTCTCCATGGCCGTTTCTTAACTGACGGAGTGGGCCCCGCTGCGCGGCTCGAGTTACAGGAGATAGACAGTATTACTAGATAGTGATCTGTCCAGGTCATAGGAATAGGCGAGCCTGCGGATCCACTCGTAATGTTAGAGAAGATGGGATCAAGAAGGTGTCCCGCTCTGTGGGTGGGGCCACTTACGAGTTGATTGAGTTAGAAGGCAGCGAGATCCGCAAGAAAAGTGGCAACTTTGGGCTCTGTGTCTCTATCAAGATGTAAATTGAGAGGCTCTTCTTGCTTTTGATGCCACGTGGATTGCCTCATGCATTTCGGTGCACGTTTACAGATTCAAAGTAGCATTGTAACATCCAAACACTTGTCTACTCATTTGACTGCATTCGTCCACATGCTTAGCATGCTGTCACCCTATATGCAAGCTATATATGTTATAAGAACCTTTATATTGCAGTTTAACAAGGCGAGGGACAACACCTCTGTGATTTTAGCTTGAGAGACACTAGCAATGAAAAAACACATACATTATGGTGAACATGCTTTTTATACACTGTTTTAAAAATGTGTTAAATATGATCTTTACAGACAGTAAAAGTTTAATGCCACTTCAAGTTTTTCAAATACCTAGGTGCTTCTGCTTGTAATAGTGTAAATATTTTCATTCTGATGAGCAGACAGACTGGAGCCAGACATCCCTAACTTGAAGTTGACATGCTTGAAAAAGTTCAGTAAGGCATGTGAATCATAAAATTCTGTTTTCAGTTTTAGTCTTCTGTCCGGCTTTCATATCAGCAATGACTGGTGTACATTCCTAAAGTAGTTTTGTGATGCAGCAAATACACATAAAATATCCTAGACATAATTAATTGAGTGGAGTGTGTATGATTTTGGTCCTATATTTTGGATAAACAAAAGGAATTTCTTGAATTTCATTTTGTGAACCTTATTATGGCAAAGTAGTCTATAATGTTCACAGTTGCTACGTATACATTTCAACCATTAAAAATACTCTTTATTATACTCTAGTGACTATGGGCTTCGTGTAGCTTGAGGACGTAATGGAGAATCTGTCAAAAACATGACTGATCCTAGGTGGTAACTCTGGCATTAGTCGCTCAAATAGGAGGCCCAAACAAAAAGCAAAACCTGCAATTGGCGATACCACCAGCTCTTCCACATCGACAAAACAAAAGTGCTTGCCTGCTACATAAACACTGTTGGTATTACCTATCCCACTGCTAAGGTTAAGACCAATCAATTTCTTAAAACAGCGTGGGCTGTCATTGTGAAATGCATAGATCAAAACCAATGTATACTGTCGAATTCTGAAATCAATACCAACATGTGGCATGGTACTGTAAATTTGCGGAACAATCTTGAATGACATTATGTATACATTAAGTATAGTCTACACGCCTCCCTTACGCCACCACGGTCCTGCCTCGTGGTATTTTGAAGCTTTTCTTCATGTTTTTTAATGTTGTCATCGAGATTGCTTCAGCTATTTTGTCAGCGTAGGTTTTTCATAAAATTCATAATTAAAAAGCATGCATACAGGTGCTTTCTGTCAGCCCTCTTCATCCATTGGTCTTTCCAGGTGTCGTTCATATTTTGTTTCTTCCCCCTACAGCATACAGTATGAAGCAACAGGTGAGAAGGCAACAAGCTGTTGCTTATTTCACACTGATCAAGAGCATCTTTCAAGTGCACCTCCATTGAGAAAAATCTACCGAGTACCAGGGCTGGAGGGACAATCTCTGATTTCATTTCCGTTTTAATTTCATTTTTTAAATTTTATTTTCGTGTTGGGTCATACTTTTACTTATATTTGCAAACAAATTCACTGCACCTTTAGACAGTATTATTATTATTTTTATAACGTTTGCACTTTGATTACCCATTGTATACGTTTGAGAAAAAAAAAACAGGCTTGACACAGTAGACCTATTAGCTTTGCCAATGCTTATTTTTAGTGATTTTTAGAGTGGCAATTGATTCACAGAGAGGCAGCCATGAGATGTGGACACTTGCCCTCTCACAGATCATTGTAAGACCAATGAACGTAATTCTCTCAGGATATGAGCGGAGTTTTGAATCCAGTGCTCCAGCAGTGAGCGACAAAGCCACTGAATGAAGGGCCAATGTCTGCCCTTCAGTGTGAGCTGTTTTCATCAGCTTAATCCACTTCACTAGAAACATATGCAGAGACAAGCTTTATGCTGCAATGCCACACATGGTTCCCATAAAGATTTGAGCACTGATCTTTCCAGTGTTATTGCAAATGACTGTATAGCCAAAGAATTCACTGGACACAAAGCCTAATTAGTTTTCACATTTCTAGTTTCAAGTGAATTCATTATTTATTTGATGCTCGGATATTATCTGGTCTGCTTTCATTCACGTAGTTGAAACCGTATTCTATCCCATCCAATGGCATAACCACAGAACATCAAGATGTGAATTCATTGCGCAGCTATTGCACTGTTTACTATAGTGGACTAACGCGCTGATCTAAATTGGATCCACAGCAGCCATGTTGCAGTTAATCTGTCGGCCATCTTTGTTTTGATTGTGACGCAAAGCTTTCTACATTTCCCCGATTTACCATATATAATTCAAAAGTGAGTTGTGTCACTACAGTTTACACTTGTGTGCATGAAATGTGCCCCTCCGGTTCCTAAGGGGCGTACCCCATTCATTTGCTATTTCCTTGTCTCCCCTTTGTCAAGCTTCAGACTAATGAGGGCGTCTGAGAATGGTCCTTCAGTGTCTCCACACCAAGCATGTAAATGCTTTTCAATAGCTATAACACAAGAAATGTGGGCAGAGATAATGCTCAGCCTGAGAAATGCTTGTGCGCTGACAGCTATCCAACTGTGTTGTCACAGCAGGAAGACATCAGTTGAAGAAACAGATAGTGACCTGAAAAAGGGAGCCTGGTCAGCAGTGTGGACAGGGTTTCACAAGATTATAAATTACCCTGGGGTCGCTCCTTTCCCACCATACACAGAGCATGGCCGTTATATTATTGTAATTTAAAAAGAGATGAGAACGCTGGCGCACATATGAAAGTCAAATCCCTGATTATAGTTGTAAAACTGTACCATGTCTCTCACTATTGAAGTCTGGCTTAGTGGGGGTTAGGCACATTTAGGATTGGATTACACAATATGGTTCTTTGTTATCCCTCTGTTGAACCCGAAAGCGCTTACATTCGGCTCAACACTTCAGGATAAGACTTCAATGCACTTCAAGTGGAAGGAGGGGCCAACTATTTTGGAATAGACTGCAGGCCTTGTAAACATTTTTGTAATATTTTTTAGTCAATCATTCTTGTTATTAAGGATTCAGTTATACGCCTTCCACTCTGCCACCTGCTTGAGTTCCAACCATTTTTTTCTCTCGCCACTCTTCCACTTTGTTAGCGGAAGTTGAATGCCTGTTGTCCTATTTTTTAGTTTTTGTATGTATTCTGGATGTGTCCAGCTAATCATGTGCAACCTGTTTGTTTAATATCTGCCAAGTGTATGAAGCATATGCCAACCATGAGCTATTTTCGGGTCTGATTTTTTCATAAAATTGCTTGACTACAGTAGCTATCAATTTGTATGTTAATAGTGAGGAAGTGTGGAAAAGAGTTCAGGCTGCAGGATGAATGAAAAACTATAAGCAACAGTTTGAATGTAAGCACTGCTGCTGCCAATGGAGACATCTCTAGTCTGGATAAATGAAAAAGCAGGCAAATCTACCAGGAACTAGTCAGTAAATGCTACACCGATCTGTCTACCCAACTAGGAGTAGCTACTCTTTCAAACAGCATTGTGGAAACCAGATTATATCAGAATGTGCACTACTTGTATATACCACTTTCTTCAAATGGCGGTATCAAGTTGTGGTATCTCAAAATTGTAAGGTGAAAAGGCACAACAATAAGAGTATACTTTACAACAGTTAAACTACAGCAAAACACTTCCTATCATACTGTACACACAACAAAGCTGTCTGCCTCCCATTGATAGCTGTGGATTCCACCTATTTCTTCATTTTCAGTGAAATCACTAGGTACAAACAAGGAAGCATACTTGGCTTCTGTCACCTCTGGGTTTCGTTCCCATGTCCTGATTCTTACTTTAAATTACTGTAAGGTGTTTTCTTTCTTTGTAAAATAGAACTATGCATGGCATTTGGCATGTCCCCAGTCTTCTGGGATTGTAGAGCATTCCTCCACCGTGATAGACTGAACCATTTCCCAAAGGGCAACCACACGACAGGGAATCTGTGAACAATGAGATACCCAAGGCCATTTTAGAATTTGACATCTCTCAGTCCTTGGCATTGTTCCCCATGCAATTAAATAGCTTCATACAGCTGTAGGGACACACTCTACAATACATCTGATGTTGTAGCCAAAACCATCATTGTGTTCATGACACAGTTGTGCACAGGAATCTTGACTAACCAATTTGTCTGCTGTGAATCTGACTGAAGGCATCATCAGGACCAAAGAATGTACTGCCTGAAACTATTGATATGAAATCAGAAACAATAGCTATCTTCCTTACTAGTCAAGGGGCGATCCTTGATAATATTCCATAGAATGGAAATGCCATTGGCCACACTAAAGACTTAGCACAGAGCCATTGCATCAGTCTTAAATACACACTACCCTGAACCAAACAGACCAGCCAGTCACCTCCTGTGACATCTTGCTGAGAATGCACATTGCCGTCCACAGAGACATGTAGTTTATGGGCCAGGCAGTCATAGTGCTGCTCCAGCTCTTCAACTACTTAAGACACTAGTCAGCTCAAATCTGTAGAAGAGGCTGTGGGACAATTCCAGCCACGGTCCTTGCAGGTAACAGCAGTGGGGCGGTGGGGCCAGGTAAGGGGGGATTTCGAGGGACAATGCCGAAGGGAAATTAAATGAATCATACATTTTCCCTCTGCATCGCCCCTCAAATCTCCCCGTAGACTGCCCACCGCCCACCACTGTTACCTGCACGGACCGCCGCTCGACATTTCAAATAAAGCGAGCAATATGAATGGAAAGTTTAGACTCAGTCTCTGCCACAGTTTTGGACTGACGGGAGTCTTAAGTAAATAATGCGCAGGAGCAGTGCTATTTCACTACGTTAGACAATGATAAATGGTTTCTTGCTATGGAAACTATAAAGAAATGTGCAACCTTTGGATAGAATCATAGCAGAATTTGTTTACATGTGTAAAGTAAACAGTGGTTCATAACACAAATCCATACAACAAAGAATACAACATATTTAAAACACAACATGACACATCACAATGAAACCAAATGTGACACAACTGCTGCATTACAATACAACAAAATCATATTGCAACAATAAAGCACAAAAACACTGCAGCATTAAAAAGAACACATCACAACTACATGAAAATACCGCACAGTGAATATGTACAAATCTTTTTGTCACACCTTACCACTTATAGAATATTGTTTTCATAATACGGTGGTAAAAGATGTTTGGGGCAAGCACTGCCTTAACATACCACCAAGGGCATGTAATACGGGCAGTCAAAAATGTTTTGAGATCAGACCATAGGCTTAAAATAGCACTCCCAGACCTCACTTTATGTGATATAGCCCCCTGTCTAGTGGGGTATGCTTAGTAATCAATTTTACCAGGAAAGTCACACCTACCCCTAGGGATAAATAGTATCCACTAGGTTCCTCTTGACACTACTTGCAGTGATCGAGAACGGTTCTGCGTGCATGGTAATACCACAAAACTGATTTGCGTCCGCTTAGTCAATGCATTGTTCAAGGTTTGCTAGATGCCAGGTCTTTGAATTTAAATTAGTACCGCAGTTTAATGCCATGAAAGCTGTTTATTGCAAAAACAACAAGTGATGGACTGAATGTGGATCAATGTCACACACTCCCCCAGTCAAAAGATCTGGGCCCAAATCCATCGTTTTTTTGCACTCCACACCACCCTGGGTTAGACAATGGCGATATGCAAATCAGCTCTGACCCTGTTGCCCCATGGGAACAGTCCAGTCCGAACTACAAAAGCCATGTCCTTCCCAGAACGGAATCAAGCATCCGAGGACCGGACCGGTTTCGAGGTAACACCTCTCTTCAGCCCGGCTAGCTTGACTCCAAGTGGTGTGGAGTGCCTGGGACCCACGTCTGGGCATCCCCAGCGCACTTAGGGCGGCAATTGCAAAAACAACAAGTGATGGACTGAATGTGGATCAATGTCACACACTCCCCCAGTCAAAAGATCTGGGCCCAAATCCATCGTTTTTTTGCACTCCACACCACCCTGGGTTAGACAATGGCGATATGCAAATCAGCTCTGACCCTGTTGCCCCATGGGAACAGTCCAGTCCGAACTACAAAAGCCATGTCCTTCCCAGAACGGAATCAAGCATCCGAGGACCGGACCGGTTTCGAGGTAACACCTCTCTTCAGCCCGGCTAGCTTGACTCCAAGTGGTGTGGAGTGCCTGGGACCCACGTCTGGGCATCCCCAGCGCACTTAGGGCGGCAATTGCAAAAACAACAAGTGATGGACTGAATGTGGATCAATGTCACACACTCCCCCAGTCAAAAGATCTGGGCCCAAATCCATCGTTTTTTTGCACTCCACACCACCCTGGGTTAGACAATGGCGATATGCAAATCAGCTCTGACCCTGTTGCCCCATGGGAACAGTCCAGTCCGAACTACAAAAGCCATGTCCTTCCCAGAACGGAATCAAGCATCCGAGGACCGGACCGGTTTCAAGGTAACACCTCTCTTCAGCCCGGCTAGCTTGACTCCAAGTGGTGTGGAGTGCCTGGGACCCACGTCTGGGCATCCCCAGCGCACTTAGGGCGGCAATTGCAAAAACAACAAGTGATGGACTGAATGTGGATCAATGTCACACACTCCCCCAGTCAAAAGATCTGGGCCCAAATCCATCGTTTTTTTGCACTCCACACCACCCTGGGTTAGACAATGGCGATATGCAAATCAGCTCTGACCCTGTTGCCCCATGGGAACAGTCCAGTCCGAACTACAAAAGCCATGTCCTTCCCAGAACGGAATCTACTTGCAGTGATCGAGAACGGTTCTGCGTGCATGGTAATACCACAAAACTGATTTGCGTCCGCTTAGTCAATGCATTGTTCAAGGTTTGCTAGATGCCAGGTCTTTGAATTTAAATTAGTACCGCAGTTTAATGCCATGAAAGCTGTTTAAGCATGCATAAAGGAAACTACAAGAGTGCAAATGCCTGAGTATATTTTTTTATGTTACAGGCATAAAGTAAGCTGGTTAAGGCAGAGAAACAAGCATATTTGATTTATTACCTGTGACATTAGCATGTTTTGTACTGCTCTACTGGAAACAAAATGAAAAACTGGATGCACCTGAGGACAGTGATATAAACACTACTTTGATTATTTGAAACAAACCATTAGGCTTTAATGAAAGAACCATTACTATAGCAGACCTTGCAGAAGGAGAAAGACAGAGGTTGGAGATAATGGATGAGCAGGCTGCAAATTGTTTGCTTCGAATTTAAAGAAGCCACATGCTTAGTTGAAATCCATAGGGCTTTGCATTAAAATGTCTAAAACGAGCGAAGGAAATGTAGTGCGCATTACCAAATGAAACTAAAATAACAGGGCTCCTGCGTGAAATGTTAGCTAGTGATAAATATAGAGCTAGCAAAAACCAGAATGTTAAACTAAAAGAAATGCTTTCTTAAGATGTCTTTTAGAGCAGTAGTTCTTAACCTGTGGTCCTGGGATACGTGGGGGCCCGCAAATCCTACTCAGGGGGTCTGCGACTGATTAGAAAATTAAATAATCATAACAGATTTATGAAGTGTATATAAATGAAGAAGAACATTTTAAAGTTCCGTATATAAAAACGTTCTGTAAATGTGAAATAATTAGAAATTGGAGGCTAAAAATTGTCAGTAAAATTATATTTATTCGTGGAAGCCATGCAAGTGCATCCTTCAGAATACAGTAAGGACGATGAATTGAATTTAGATACGCTCCAAACATCCCATTAAAATGAAAGTTCAGATTTCTAAAAAATATTTGTTTGTGAATTAAATAAAATAAATAATTATTTATGTATTTGTTTGATAAATGCTTGTTTCTGTATTTTTTGTGTATTGTTTTGTGGTTCAAATCATCAGAAATGTTTATGCCACTGTCGCCAGCTTCCACTAATGACTCAGTGAGCGATGTGTGTCAGTACAACGCGATCTGAAAGATCGCGGTACTTGACAACGCGGGCATTACAACGCAAGTCGTTACAACGACTTGCGTTGGAGGGTGCGGATTTTGGAATATTATAATTTTATATTCCAACACCAGTCCACGTAACAGTAGGGAAGGTGTTGGAATATAAAATTACAACATTCTTTGCCCAACAGCGCCATCCAGCGCAAGTCGTAGTAACGACTTACGTTGTTATGGCATCGTTGTAAAAGCACTGCGGTGTAAACACCGCGTTGTAAATGATGTTTACCCTCAGTGAGGGTCTTCATATTCCGATAATAATTCAGTGAGGGTTCTGGGTTCCAGTATGGATTAAGTGGGGGTGCACAGAAGCTCAAAGGTTAAGAAACATTTATTTAAAGTATGGTAATGGTTCATGTTCTAATCACTACATACAGTTTTTAATTAATAAGCATTCACCACATAAGCAATCTAAAAATACTCTGGTTTTCCTAATCCTTCATGGAAAACTGACTATATTTTTGAAATCTTAGCAGCTCCACCTTATATGTATTGAATAGTTCACTTGTCCATAGATCATTACTTTATTTCCATTAATATTACTCATCTACTGTTTTTCAATAAAAAGGCTAGGACAACGTATGCTCTTCAAAATGAAGATGCCGGATTTTCACCAGAATCAAGAATATAGATCATATTTCACCAGGATACATGAGATTACTCAAGCTCCCCGAGTACAGGTTTCTAAATATACTGCTTTTATGTCATCCCAAAAAAGTTAATAAAAAAGGGATGTGCAAAATCCGAAATCTGTCCCATTTTTAACTCACGATAACCATTCAAATTGCACTTAGACAAGTTGTTTTTGTACAGGCAATATTCTCCAAGGAAAGGAACTGCAAAGTCAAAATAGAGCACAAAGGAAAATACATGTGTCAATATTGGGTGTAGAGATTGTTTCCCCACATTTTATCCCCCATTGCAAAGGAAACATTCTGAGTTGGGTGAAAATGTTAAAGAATACAATAATGGTGTTTTTTACCTGACTGCTTTGCAGCAGGTATTTTCCTATGGTACAGAATGAGGCAGTATATAGAGCTCAGATCCCATTTTGTACAAACTCTCATGCCATTACTAATCTACAGATATTTTATTGACTGATTATAATTTATTCTGCTCTTGTACTTCCTTGCACCACCCTCACATACTTTTCATGCAATGGATGTGGAGAATCACAAACAAGATTTTGGTTAACAGCCATGGCTCCAATTCCAATCTTCTTACCCCCTGCTCCTTCAGGCGTAAGACACATGGAGGCCTGAGATTTTCTACCCAGGCTCCTCTCTTCCGGAACTCCCTCCCCCCTGCTTCCTTCTTACACTCTCTTTAGAAAGTCACTTAAAACTTGGCTCTTCATATTGGCTCACAACTAGTTCACCCTGCTCTGTACCACTCAGCCCTCCCACCCCAGCGCCAAGAAACCGTAGGTGTACGTGCGCTCTACAAGTTTCATTTATCATATCATATCATATCATATATATCCTTACTCAGTGAAGCTACAACGCAAGGGTAAACCAAGTGCCCCATTATTTGGAGGGCCAATTTTCTATTCAGATAGGTTAATTCTGATCATCTGAGATAGAGCACATTTTCTCCAGGGTTTAAAGGCTGCTCAGAAGAAGAAGCTTTTACATTTCACAAAATAATCTCTTTTACTGTTTCAGTACTGTCTGACCAGAGTCCACCCCCTAAACGTAGACAGAATAATATTTGCTGGGCTACAGACGGTGTGGTCTTGGGACTGATGCCTTAGTATTGTTTTGGGCCCTCTATGGCTGTAATAACAAATGTCAACAACTTATCTGCAAATGATAGAAGGCTAGAGACCAGAGATCCTCTTTCATTAGAAAGTGTGGCCAGGCAACAAGTCACACTCTTTACTACAAGAAGAGCAGGGAGATTCATGACAGGACACTGGTTCCCACTGAGTCTGACCTTCCTTCCTACCAACTACACTGAGAAGTAATAGGGCCTGATTATGAGTTTGGCAGTGTAGGAGAGGGCCGCCATGCCAGCACACCACTCTCACACTGCTGCCCGACCACCAGATTAGGAGTTTTCTCCTTGTTTGAGGGGCAGTGCTTTGGTGGTCCCAGGCTAGAAACACACTGCAATGGGAATGCCAAAGCCGGTCCCTTTACAGCGTGGACTGTGAAGTCCATGCCTAGCAGGACCAGGTAGTGCAGGCATACAGAGGGGGCACAACATGTGTCCCCCTGCATGCATCCCCTGACCCTAAGGCAACAAGCGACCCTGTAGGGCCTCCTTTGTTTCCTCACTGCCACAGTTTTCATGGCAGGCTCACTGCCATGAAAACTGTGGTGGTGAGAAAACTCCTAATATGCTCGCCGGTGCTGCAGCGTTACCAGCAGCATATTAGGGCTTCACACCACTGCACCACTGCCGCAAGATCCAAGATCCCCGGCAGTTGCTGCAGGCATGTGGAGGTGGGACCACCACACTTGTAGCAGTCGGACCACCAGTGTGGCATTCCACGCCATGCCACCGCAAATTTGGTGGTCTGATAGACCGCCAAACTCGTAATCAGCCCCATTTCGTTTTTGGCTACCCTCCCTGCAGTCTAGTAAGTGCTGCTTGCTTCAGGTAATACCAATGTGGCATAAAAACTGATAATACATTTTATTGGGCATGTAAGCTTTAGCAAAACTCACAGTAGGCATGCAACACCGCCAATAGCAATTACTGTACTATTAACCGGAAAAATGTTATGAGTAATGCTTGGATCTATAGGTTTAACTCACATGTGAGACAAGAGTTTTCCTCCTGAAAATACATTATTAAATTAAACCAAAGCCTGTAGTAAGATACATTCATAAATTAATAAAGTACCCTCCATTATCCTGAGTTCATGATCTTATTTCTAAAGAAAAAAACACATTATTGATTGCATAACAATCAAAGGTTATACAGTGGAAATGTAAACCATACCGTTGTATTCTTTAGCTTATTGTATTCTGAAAATGCAAAGTAGCTTAAAGGGAAATTGCTTACAAATGTAAAGAGACCACAGTTTTACACACACTTTACTAATTTGACTCCTATCCTAAAAAACAACACCCCAATATACAATATTGTGGCATTTCAGCAACTAGAAACATTCTTTAACCACAGTTTCTGACCAATGATAGAAACATTTTGAATACATGAAAATATCTCTTGTTCTTAAAGCATGACTAGATTCTTGGTGATTCTAACAAAGACTTACGGTAGGCATTCTCAGGGGTAATAACAATGTTGGTGGTCAGAAGTCAAAACGCCTAGTAATTCTGGCTGGCTTCCGACAGGCACAAGGAGCCCGTCAGCCAGCCGGAAACTGCTACATAATCCATAAGGACAGCGTTTCCTCCGTTGGGATTATGATGTTGGTTTCGGACAGGCTTTTCATGTCGGGTTTTCTGACATGAAAAGCCTGTCTGAAAGTGACTTTGGGGGCCCCTAGTGGAGGCCCCTTTTTCCTGTACCCTCTGGTTGGGGGCCAAGGATCCCTGCACTGTGTGGCAGGCACCATGGGGTGCTTGCCACATGGTGCAGGAATTTACACAACCTCCCATTTCTCTATGGAAGCTTGTGCTGCAGGCGGAAACCGCCCGCAGCGTAAGCTCCCATTGAGCAATGGGAGTTTGGGACCACACCATGTGCATTCACATCCTAATACGGTGGTCGAAACGGCCCTGTCAGTCAGTTCCTACACCGAAACAGTGTCAGGGGGACTTATGGTAATTAGGTCCTAGATGTGTGAATGTGGCTGTGAGAGGCCAGCATTTGTTTATGCAATAAATGGAAGGCCAGATCTCATAGATATATTGATCAGAGAGCAAAACCTGAAACTTACCCAACCATCCCATGAAAATACAGTACAGTTTAAACCGAGGATATCCAAACAATAAAGTTTATTATGCCCTGAAACATGCCCAATATTAGCATAGCAGCACTACTGTAATTGAAAGGACCTCCAAAAAAGAAAATGTGTGACATACTGTTCTAAGACAAATCAGATTAAAAATCTGATAACTCTGAGACACCACATTTTTAATTCAGTGTGAGGCGAATTGCTATAAAGAGTGATTATTAAATTAAAAGCAATATAAACTTTAGAGACCACCTACTCAATGCAGCTTCGAAAAATATCTATAAAGATGATCAAAGAACATTTTGGGACTTGCCAAAAATGACAGACTACCATATGTGCGCTACTTACAGTGTATGTCAAAGCAACGCAGAAGAGGGAACATATGCATTTAAATGGCATAGGTTGATTAAAAAAACATTTGCAAATGGTAGGATGAGCAATGTGATGTGTCCCATCTAATTTCCATGTGAAATTCTTTAAATAGGTGAACCCCTTAGAGAGCTCCATGTTCTGATTAATGAACAATAACCATCTATCCTAAGAAAGAAAGTTAATGCACCTATAGTATATCATTTCATGCAAAAAGTACACTGTCCAGATGATCTTAAGTGGTGGGTGCATGAGAAACGTATAACTAACAGAAGAGGTGAAAATACTGATAGAAAACATCTTCCTAGAGAATATATTAGAGCTTCACTTTAATGGTTTAAATAAAAAGCAAGAATAATTTTAATAACCGTGAGTCAATGAGTTATAAATTAGAAATACCTATCACTTTGTATCTGATTTATTAACTTTAAAATCATAGAGTGTAGAGATCTGGATGACACTGTAATTATATAAGAATTATAATAATTGTATACTTTAAAAGAACTCTTTTTCCTCTTGGGTGATGACCATCTACCTTTGTAGGAAATTATCCATTAATATATATATATATATATATATATATATATATATATATATATATATATATATATATATATATATATATATATATATATATTGATAAGGCGTCACATATTGTAAGCTGTCTAGTGCCCCAGATTTATTGGACTGTGTTCTCATGGACACCCTCATCAAATACAACACTTATTAAAATATGTCATACATCATTTTTAAATATATCCTACATCAAAAAATGTCTTAAGAGTTGTAACACTACATTCTTCTGTTGTAGAAATATAAATATTAGGTTTTCCCTATTTCGCAATATGGAAATAGGGATGTATATCATTGATTGTATCCCTTAAAATATGACCACAGGATGACTGATATTGTACATTGTACATAAGATATATAACACACTCTAGGGCAATTAATGAATACAACACTTTTCATTCCTGGTTATACTAAGATTGCTGCAATGGAACAACTGCATTCTGCTTATTAGAAAGTTGACATCTCTTGAATGCAATCAATTACATAGTGACCTATAGAAACAAAAGAAAATGGTGCAGTTAGTAGTTGATACGATTTGAGAAAAAGGATGAAAATAAAGCATAAATTACAACAGGAACAAATACCAGGAGGTATGGGTTTTGAAGAGCATTCAAGCTTTAGGGTTATTTCTGGATTGAATAAGTAGTTCTTTAAAGATGTACTTCATGCACTGACAGCCTGTGATATGTATATCAAGACGGCGTTCTCTACACCAAAATTATAGTAGTATGAGAGACACACAATAAAACAGCTAGATTGCTCAGATAAGCATCTGAAAATCTGCATTATATCTGATATTTGGAGGACATTTGGTTAAGAACAGTACTTTATCCTCCTTTATTTATACAGATGTCTGGACAATTGCAAACCATCAAATAGGTGATATATAATTAAACATATTTGAAGCTATACAAGGAAAGCATCTACAGGTGTGTTCTGACTTGAAGTTGTAATATTATTTATGTGATATCATGAAACAAAATGGACTTCTTTCAAGTTCAAGTTCAAAGTAGTCTTTATTCGATAAACATTTCTTAAAAGACAATGCATTAAAAAATAAACTATACACATTAAAAGTCATAAACGGTTCATCAATGACAAAACATTGCTACCAAGGAAATGATTCTACAAGTTACTCCATACAGGAAGTAATAAAAAGACTTAAAAACAAGATATGAAAGCCTATACAATAAACTAAGTTTAAAAGAGTCTGGGGTCAGAAATCGAATAGCATCACAGAATTGATTATACACAGAATTTAATTAAAACCATATTAGTTCTGGCGCAGCTTTCTCCTCCGAATTGCCCACATCCAGTGTAAAAATTTTGCGACAGCAATAACAATACATTCTGAACTATTAGTTTGGAAAATCCTTAAAGCCTCCGCCCCAGTGGTAATGCCCTTCAGCAAACATATCGGCTTCAGCCACATGTGCCGGGGATGTTTATACACTGGGCAGATTAACAGAATATGGGCTACACTTTCCGGCTGCGAGGAACAAAATGGGCAGGATATATTGTTCTTTCATATATGCTTATGTCCAGGAAAAAAGAGGTGAAAATAAGGCCTAAAAGTAGCACCAGCCAATGAAATAGTGTTCTTTTTAAGGGGTCGAAATAAATAAAATAAATAAAAAGGTGTTAAAAAGTAAATTAAAATATGTTGTTAGACCCAAGTGATATAATTTGCACTTTCATCACTGATATGAAACTGTATCATTTGTATTGTTGGCGAAATAGTTTACATCGCACAAACTAATTAGTGGATGGGATCCAGTCACATTGGAAGGTATGTTCTTGCCCAACTATTGATAGACCCCTTATTCGGAATATAGGGACATTAAATATTTTGACAGTTTACAAAAAATGTATACTCAGATCAGATTTCTAGATTAGCAACTACTTAAATGACTATATGATATCAAATATTGATATGGGCTTTATAAATTTGAAGACATTGTGGAATTTATTTTATATTTTTTAACTGACCAAGTAGCCAGAAAATTAATTATTAGAGAGAGTTATCTCTTGAAAAAATGTAGAACTGTACATAGTTTATAAATATGTATTGCGGTAGAATTGTGATAACGGGTAACAGATTGCTCTTTAAAAATGTAAAAGCATACAGTAAAAGATTATTAATCAATGCTTAAACTTTTTAGAACTGCTCCCTTTAGCATATATAATAAATCTCAAAAAGAATTATGTAATGATGTAATGCCCTGAGATGTCTAAGCAAAAGAATTGATGATAATTAAAAATGATGGTAACAAATATAATGCCTGTACTGTAAACATCTTGAATATCACATAGAATGTGTGCATATTCTAGGGTGCTTCACGACTGATAAACAGGTAGGAAGGAGATACAATTTCTTTTTAAAGAAATTCTGTGTATCCACGGAAGAGAAAAGGATACAATAGAATTTGTAATATTCTTTTTAATAAAATATGGATTGAAGAAGACTTCCGTATACATTTTGTACATTGAAAATGTTCAAACAGAATTGTTTGTGAGATAATTCAATGATTTAAGTGAAATATTCTTTTGGAAAACATGAGGGTTATTGTTGGCATTTAGACAAAGTAATGTGTCCCATAACTTGCATACAGTTTCTATTGAGGCATGTTCCAATATTTATTGGTACAGAGATAGCAGAGAAAAAGCCATAAACAAGCAGGGGACTGCCTGCAAGCCTTCAGGACAGCCAGGCCTATCTGCCAATCCAGACTGAGTTAATTGTTAGTCCTTCGCTGGGCATAGAGATTGTCTGTTCATCCTTAGGCTCGTGTATATGCTATGTTGTGCAAGAATGTATGTGGCACCTAACAGGTGATTGGGTATTTCATTTTGAGTAATGCCACTGGCTTTTCATATATCTCACCAGTGTCTATGTGACAGTGTAGCTTCATGTCTAGTTTACCTTAAATAGTAAATCTATACCTACCTATGTATACTTACTTTAACAATATTTTGTTTGTCAATATTTAGACTGCATTTTTGGAGGATAATATTTCTATCCTCGACGACACACAATCATTTGCTACCCAAGTTACTGTCTAGTAATTGTCACCCATGCTCTGATCAGTCAGAGCTCTCAATGCGTCTTCAGGAGCACATTTCCTTTACTATCCCTTCATAAAATTTTGATGTAATGAGTGCAATTGCATATTGTGAAGTCAAGAGACTTTGATCAAAGCCATGTATATTTTTAAATAGTGTGCTAATCTTTGTTTCAGGCTACATACTGCATATTTTGTGATGCATTAAGTTTAATATGTTAAATGTGAGATGGCTATTACTTACTTTAGAAGGCTATTTACAGTTAGTTGCACGGCATACTCTTAATAAACCAAGTATTTTTACCATGTCTTGTGCAACTTCATATTGTTGTAGAGCATATGAGGCTAATATGTGATTATAACACCGACTTTTTAACTATAGCATTTGAATCATTTAAAGAAACCAAGAGAACCTGGTAATTAGAATTCAGTTTACTTTTAAAAACAACACAGTAAAAGTATGTGAAAATAAAAATTACATCTTTTACGTGTGCTCATTGCATGCTGACAGCTTCAGTGCACCTGCTTATTTTGTTTATAATCAATAAAGTTGCAGATGAACAATTTGCATCTGGAGCTGAACACTCAAACCTCCAAGATTGAATTCATCTTTGGAGGTCTGTTGAAGAATACATTATTCTGTTTTCTTTCAATGTCCAAACACCAGCTTAACCAGTTCTGTCTCTCATTCTGTGTTGATACTGATCAGATTTTAAAGAAATGGGATTCATCTGTGTGCATAAGTGCCCTTTAAACGAATACCCTTGCTGAAATTCATGCAAAATGACTTGATTTTCAGATATAACTGAGGTTCCATTAGGGCTTCATTTAAAACCCTTGCCACAATACTCACACCAATTAATCTTAATTAATTATATGGAGTATTTGATTTCATGTAAAGAAGCACACTGAATGAATATTGTGAAGGTTTTATAAAAATCAACTTTGTAGTTTATAAATAACTAATCAAAGGAATGAAGTTGAGAACTCCACTGTCCCCTCAGTTTTAGAATTGAGGATTTTATCATGCATAGCGCAAACGTTGAGTTGATGAAGGACTGAATTGTGCTACATGTTTGCCACAGGGAAATTGCCCCATTGGCAGACTTTTGCAATCAATTTCATGGACACAACTTTGTTCTATAGGGACATATTGTATCGATTGATGACCAGATCCCTCATGTGATGCCAAACAATCCATTGAACTTGCTTGGCCTTTCCCAAGTGTTATTGTTGCCCTCATTGTTGGTGAACTTTTAAGGTCAATATGGGCAAATGTAAATTGGAATTATGAGCCATGCAGCATTACCATATACAGCCTTACTGCATGTGGTAACAATGTATGTGATACTACAAATTGCCAAGTCAACCCTTATAAACTTGCCCCTGGTAAAAGGGCCAGAATTCCGGAAGTTGATGCAGAAATTGATGTAATAACACCAATTTTATCATATTGGTTACATTCCTGATGTGAAACTTATAGTGGCCCTTGAAATGTGCAGTAATAACTCGCAAAATTAATAATTTCTGGTAGATTATACCACACCTTTTTTCAGGCCACTCAGAATAAAAACAATCAATGAAAAGCAAAGAGAAGAAAAGGCAAATACCATGAATGACCAGTTTCAGCATTTCGTACAGCACTGTATATATATATATATATATATATATATATATATATATATATATATATATATATATATATATATATATAGTTCAAATTCAGCACTTTTTTCACAATATCACTTGCGCCGTTGGAACAAATTGCATGTTCATGAACTTGGCCAGCCTGTTAATGTCATTTCGACACCATTAAATGTAAATAACATATGGATTTATCCTTAAATACAGATTTTGATTGATTTAATTTTGCTGTGTTTTTTTTCATGTTTCTTTGATTCATGGTATTTGCCTTTTCTTCTCTTCACTTTTTATTGATTATTACTGAAAGGTTTGAGTATTGTTATTCAGTAAACCTAGAATCAATTCTGTTCCGGACAGAACCAACATTTTCCACATTCTTGTACACCCGGGTTATGAGGGGCACTGGGTCACCCCATTATACTAGATGCACTCATAATGAAGGCCTGCCTTTATTTCCAGATTTGACAACCAATCGGCATCATCATGTCCAGAACTGTTATGTAGCTTGAATGGGGCAATAGGAGGCTGGTCCCTCCTCTTCCTTTACATATGCATTCCCTACCAGGGGAGTGAAGTCATATCTGTTTCGCATAATGTCCTCTGTAGGGGTCGGTGGTGAACATATGCTAGAATTAAGTGAGGCGAGGTAGAAGGCATGGTTTTGGGCACTAAACCACTCTTTCACTGCTTGACCAGACCGTGAGCATCTGTTTTGATTCTTCCTGTTCACCAGAATGTCATGGCTGCTGTGGGCCTATTTGACTACACATCTCATCCTGTATAGACTGATTTGTTACCATGTGAAGTCAACAATAATTTACAGTTTGTTTGCTGTCCAAATCTTTCCTTTTATCCCACTTATGCGCATGCCCAGCTAAACTAGCATACCTGTATAGCTTAGGTTTCCCTTGAGCCTCATAATAATTGGCTTCAGGGGTGTCAGAAGGTTTAAAATGAGGCACACATATTTTTCAGGCTATTTCTTTGGACCCTTGCATAGGCATACACCTAATACAAGAACTCTGTGGGGTTTTGGCTCTGTTTACCAAAGCTTCTGCAGTTGACACAGCTCCCTCTCTGTGCCATCTGTTCAGATTTTTTTTTTTTATAATCTCTGGCCTATTGAAGTATATGCGTGCTTTTTAAAATGGATTCATCATATCAAAATGCTGTGTAGTTTTAATTTCAACTCGAAACATCATGTTTGTCTTGTAATATAATATAACTAGCTTCTAGATGAAAATAGTAACTTTTTAAAGTATTTACAGTGTTATTTTTTATATGACTCCATATGCAACTGCACAATTATTTCCAGTGCCATGTGTGTTCATCCAGCCACCCAAAAGAGGTAGGAAATGTGCAAGTTAGTCTTTTTAACTAGGAGTAAAGTTTTTCATGGCCTGTTTTTTTCTCTGACTATCGCATCTTAAATGACAGGTTAATTTGAGAATCATCTTTGATTGAGCTTATGGCACATTTTACATGCTTTACATAACTAAAATAGAGCTGTCTTGTAAAATCTGTATATTAAGAGACTGAGCGCTAATCAAGGAAAGCTTTCTTCCATAAGTGGATTTTTATATGCATTGCTACATTCTCAGACGTGCAGTACTTAATGTGACATCCGGAAGCACTGCAAATCAGAGGGGCTTGCAAAGTGCAAATCAAAAGAAGAAAGATCATTCTCTCTTTGCTACCACTTTGATTTCTTTCACATAAGTAGATTTTCCTGTTTATCGTGAACACATTTTCACGCATTTTGAAGCATGCAATATTTATGTTTTAAATATAGCCTGAAAGCTCAATATAGACTAGTTAATAACACTGAAAAGGATAACTTCCAGTTCAGTCTGAAGTTGGCCTGGAGAAAAAAAGCATTGTATTTTTTGTGTTATACTATTCTTTTTAATTTTTATCCTTCTACGTGTGTAGTTTCCTCTTCTGAATCAGTGCCTCATTTTTTATGACAACTTAATTTTGATACAAGTTTAACAATAACAAAGGCAGACAATAGTAATTAACTGGTTTTAATGAATGCAGTTTTATAATAGCAAATCGGGCATGTCTGTACCTAATCGCATTTGATAATACACCTTCAACTCAGGAATTCTACCCTACCTCTTTAATTTCCATATTGTGATTATTTGTCAGCCCCGACAATCATTGGTCCATTTCTCAACAATCATGAGGAAATGTTTGACAGCCTATTACCCAAAACCCCAACATTATTATTGGTGACTTCTAACTTTTTCTGAAAAATATTAACTCTGTCAACCCTGTTCACGTTGCTCAATTTATCTCCTACCATTCATTTGTGGGCACCTTTGCTCTTCTGACCCACCAACTGACCCCCACTGCTAGTAAAACCAATTGCCTTTATTCTCCTCTCCAAACCTCTAACACACAGTGCCAGGCATTATCCCCTGCATACTTTCACCCTAAGTACCCTATCTCCTCTACAGTGGCCCTCTTCCTCTATTCATTCCCCATAGACAAAAACGCAGGCTATTTCTTCAAATGGTGATAAACAAAAGACACTGAAAACATTGATGGGTACTAACTGGCCTTAAAGCAGTTCACATCCACACTAAACAGTGCTAGTTCTGCATACTTTCAAGATCTATTAATGTACAGATGATTACACCCAAAATGACAGGCACACACTTCCATCAGATTCTCTCCTTGCCTCACACCTCTCTCAGGCCCCTCTCTTATCAGACCTTTGTGCTGTATTTGCCCTAAAAAATCATGAACAGCAGATCCACCCTCTCTTAGCAGCCCTAGCACCAGAGTACTACCACCCACGTCCGAATACTGTTAATGTTACTAATGAATGCCAATTGCTGTTGTGCAACAAGTGACAATTGCAGCCTCAAATCATCAAACCACTAACCCTCTTAGTAATCACCCTATCAGGTCTCACATCACTTTTTAACTATTTTTTATTTGAGGCACTAACACTCAGTGTTTGCAATCATCTGTTGCCATAACCACACACAAGAAGACCACTGTTGATCCAAATCCATCCAATTTTGTGAACTGTCACCCTCTCACCAACTCATCTTCGCTAAAACCTTGGGACACCATATCTTTAATTACCTTACCACATTGTTTACTTCCCATAACCTCTATAACCACTTCATTTCCGTCTTTAGAACTTTACACTCCACTGAAACTGTACATTGTCACATGTCCAACTCTATCACATTGGTGGACCATAACACATCTGTTATCCATTTTAATACTATTTAATCATTTGGACATATTCGATGATGTCAAACATACTACTCTCCCTTCACTTTCCTTCTATTTGTCTGACTGGTCCTTTTCTCTCTCTTGGTGTTCATCACTCTCTAGCTGCACTCTACTGCCAGGTTATGCTCTTGAAGATTTAGTCCAGAGTCCTTTACTTTTCTATCTTTTTGAAACATCCCTATGAGATATCATCTTGTCATTCAGCTTATCTTAACTACTTGTGGCTGAAACCCTTCATTTTCCTAACATGCACAAATATAACTGTTACCACCCAAACTGTATATGCCATTTTGTAACATGGTTCAGTTGCTGCATTTCTATTTGGAATGTATGTTTCTTGCTCAGTAAATTAATAGATTCAATTGAGAAAGTCCCGAAGCACTTGTGTGATACAGTTGCTTTCTTAGATCTCACTGGACCTCTCACAGAAGAACAGAAGACACTTATCAGAACCACACAATTGAAAAATTCGATTTCACAAAAGGCAAATCATTACTTTGTAAAACAGAATTTTTTCCTTAGAAGATTTCATCTCATCATTCCACTTCTCATATAATTTACATGCTAATGACATTATCATTGTCTTCTCTTTCCCATCTTTCACTCATGAACTCCATTCCAAAATCTAAAACTAAAGAAATGCAGTGGCGGGTACAATTTTCAGAGTGGGAGTGCTACCATCAATGTTACTTCACAAAATTCAGAGGAATTGTGAAAACTCCAAGCTTCAAAGAAAGAACAAATGTAGCAAATGACCCACACTCATTCTGCAGGAGAGTGGTACAGGCGTAATATGTAGAATGTACTGCATTTTGGAGCACACTGTTGCAAATATATTACTAAGGCATGGTGTGGTAGCACACTGTTGATTAAGGCAACACATTTTCCATCGAAATGGCTACTGCAGAGACATGCAGTTGTACAGATAAAAAAAATACAATGCACATCAATAATATTTGGAATTAAGATTTCAGCAAAAATGTATCATTTGCACAAGACCCAAAAGAATTTCTTGAATTGTTTTTAGCCTAATAAAAATCTTTGTTGACATCACAATTCAGAATTACCAAACCAAATATGAATCATGTGTGATATATTTTGAAATACTTGTACAGGAAATGTACAGGTATCTAAATGTTGTTGTGTGTTAGAATATAATTGAAGTTCTACAGTCTTTTCTTCCACCATAGCAAGCTTGTCACATAGTTCACATTACAAATTCCTCTCACTTTGAAGTCCAAGAAAGAAACAACAATTAAACACTAATCTCCATGTTAAAAGAATAAGAGGCCATTTGTTAGAAGACATAGCCTTGCATTTGACCTCTGTCTTTGAACACACAGCAAATGTGACCAGATAAAATAAAATGTTAAGATCCCATCTTTGCTTATTCACCTTTTGAACTCCGGCGTGGTCAATTTGGGGGTACTGCAGCACCCCTCAACACCCCTACTTATAGTGCCTATGAGGAAATGGATAGCTATTCATTAGCAGAAAGCTATGCACTCCCTTCTGCTAAACACTTTCAAGAAAGACATTTTTGAAGTCTTTGCTAACCTTCCTATTCTGTCTACAAAACACTCTAATCAATGTGCCTTCAACCAAAAACCTGGTGTGTATTTCTACCAATCTCTAACTCTACAACACCCTCAGTGTAATATATGGATTCAGTAATTCATAAAGAATACAGCAACCTCTCCTATTCTCAATCATGCACCTATCAAATCCATTTTACATCTATTTTGATATATTTTGATGGGTTCTTCAAATCAGTTTGAAGACATTCAAAGTCTGTGTATGGTCACCTGTGACTTCAGTTATAAAATCTTGCCAATATGTAGTAACATTTCCTGCATTGTTTTTAGAATGAATAGTAAGAATTACGATTGAACTTGTGTCATGAATTCTGTTTCTGTTAACATTGATCTAAAGGTATCAGTGCCACATTCACTTGTTAAATAACAATAATGCTAAGGCATTGTGCAGCAGACCTGGTTACAAGCAGGATAGTGCATACGTTGAGGCCATATCAATTGAGTTTATTTGAGAGCCCACTGAACTGTAAGTTAAATAGAACACTGCAGTTTTCTGTGTTGAACTAAAACAGATTGAGCAATTATCTATGTTGCGCTTAAAAACACAAAAATTGAAAAGGTGAGACTTTACAGAAAAAACGCAGTATTTCACAGAATGCTCTCTTAGAAGACCTTCCTAAATTTATAGATTGGCATCTCATTTTCAGGCGATTCACTGATAAAAAGGAAGACGGAGCAACAACGGGCAGAGCTAAGCACATTTAAGGTTCTTATGTTTTGCACTAGGCAAACTAAAATAATGAAGCCACAAAATAAAAATTTCTTTGAACTTAATGAGCAAGTAAGTGTAACCTTTTGATTGTGATTCTGAAAGTTATAGAAAAGATTACAATGTGCTTTATAATGCATTGAAGCTAAAACAAAATTTCATGTTAATTCGATTTCAAGAATCTTATTCGTCCTTGGACCAGATCTGTATGTACATATTCACAGTGAGTTCACCATTAGCAATGTTACACATCATTAGATTTCTAAAAAGTTGTATGTTCTCAGTTCTCTTTTTAAGTCTGGTATTAGCAGAGACTTTTTTCTAAATTGTATGTATTGTATACAAATTATAGGGTCTTCCAGCCAGTCCTCACCTACTGGTGTGGTATTGTCTCATTCACATTTTTCATCCACCCACTACAGCATACAGTGTGGGGCAATGGGCCAACCGACTTAAGCCATTGATTATCTTTAATGATTCTTACCTGGCGTGGCGAAGTGAGCTAAAGAACGATGATGGATTCAACCCAGATCTGTATCTGAAAAGTTTCAGCGCTCTGTCCATCATCTCCTTGTGTTTGCTAACTTCAATGAGTGACGTCATTCTACCCTTTCACAAGGAGCACGTCCACACACAAAGTAGCTTACTTCAGTACCAGGGGCTTCTATGGCAATTTGTGTCTTTTGAGACCAAAATATATTCATGCTTTTAGCCAATATTTTGTGTTGGATTAATGAGAGCCTGTCAGCTTCCCAAACTATAAAGTTTTGCACAACAAATGACAAAACACTGACAAAGCCAAAGGGTTGGAAGCAAACTTCAGTCCTGTTGGTTCTTCCATTGTTTGCTTTAGATTGTTTTAGCATGATGCCTTCATATTTTTACAGACTGTGGCTATGTCTAAAAATTATAAATCAAAACGGATGTTTCTTATGGGAGAGGATAAAGACAGACATTTAGACGATTGTACACTTTCGTTAATTGCAAGCCTTTCCTCGGGAGACAAACAACTATTGTATATGTTAAAGAGCCCCAGGTTAATCAAACAGAATTTCAAGAGCTATATAAAAAGTAGTTGGGCATAATCACTATCACAAATAAGTCTGTTTTTTTAAGTAGATGTGCGCCTCGTGCCTGGAGTTAATTTCAAGCCATTCATAAACGTACACACTGCTAAAAAGCAGACGATATGAACGGATTAACATGCTTTAATCAGACAGAAAAAAAGGCTTTGGCCACTTGATTAGGGCTGATTTTCACCATCTGCTTATACTTACCAAAGATCCAGCCCTGACTGAGCAGTCATTTGTGCACTTCCTAGAAATTGAAATCTCTCAGCAAGCAAATTAACAAGAGCAGGGATTCAGCAGTAATGGCCTTCTCTGCTTTTGTTTCCCTGTGACAGATGGACAGGGTGCTCTCAAATTGAATTCAGCTTTAATTGCATTGTGCCATTTAAAATTTTATCTGCTCCACAGATTTTGTTTACAGGTTTGGGGGATCTCGAACCATTCAGAAGGTTTCTTTGTGCTGGGTAAGAGGAAAAATAATCTCAGTGCAGTTCAGTTGGTTATTTCTGCTGTGTGACTAGAAAAGCACTGCATTCAGAAAGAAACATGCAGTCTTTAAAAAGCTTGAAGCTAAACACTCTGAAACGCACGCATTGGCTTTGTTCAGGTATCCGTTGACTTTACAGTGGCATTCATGAACAGAAATCAGACCAAACGACTTAAACTCATTTGAATTACTTAGTGCTTTCATTTTTCACTTTGGAAAACATGGTGGTGTCTAAGTTTATATGTTTATCCTCCTACTGAATATCAGATAAATAAGAACATGCATTTTATGTGTCCATGGAGAAAAAAAGTTTGCTTGTCTCACAAATAATGTAGCAGAGAATGACAGATCAACAGTGAAGGCAGATGTATAAATGGTCCGGGTTACTTTACCAAGCATTGACAAGACACTGTGTGCATTGCCTTAAAATGGCTCCTCTCTGCCCTACATCTTTATTGTCATTATTACATTAAACCAGCTGCTACTGCCAGTATACAAATGCATTACATGCTTAACTGTGTCCCTTTCTGTTATGCCTTTATTCAATTTAAGTATATTTTAGTGCTAAACCACGGGTCTCTGTTTGGTACTTTCTTAATTATCATAATAAGTTAACACGTGGATTGATGTGCTGATTTTGAATCTTTTTAAAACGGTCTCTTTTTATGGCTGTATGGACTGCTGAATAAACATTATTATTATTATTATTATAGTACTTTCTTACTTTATCGTAGGGTTGCAGTCCCTTCTTATTTTGAAAATGAACGCCATGCACATAAAATAAGTAAGAGAGGATATCAGATAGTGTATTTTAGACACTCCGATTGAAACAGCAATTACTATTCTCTGTAGAGTTCCACACATAAAAACACACATGGCATTGAACTCTGGAATAGTATTAGTGTTAGAACAATCATAATGCATAAATATCTTGATCAGAAATATGTGCCTAAGTGTGCTCCTTATACACTCTACTTCCTGGAGCTAAAACACACTTCAGCATGTCTCACTTTTCTACAATGTTACCTGCCTGCTGTCACTTGTTCTACTGCCTCACTTCTGCAGCAAAAAATAAACGTGTTCCACATAAATAGCCCTAATGCAGAATTACTAACAGGCTCAACATCTATGCAAAAGTCTAAAGCATGTCTGCCAGCAGCAATAGGTTTTTGAAGTTTTATGCAGAAGTGACAGATACCCTGGAACGACAGAAAAATATTATGGGAACAAAAGGTTTTTAATTTAAAGATATTAGAAATTTCCCCAGGGACAGGACTAAAATTGAGAATTCGAAAAGGGGTAATTGTAGGTGTAGGTTGAGTCCTGATGTCCCAGATCGTTATGTCAGTTCTCTGTCTTTAAACAGCTACTACTTCCTTAACCCCTTTAGAGCTTGTAAACAAACCTCCCCAGTGCTGCGCTGTCCATTATCCAGTGCTGAACTGGACGTCCAACGGTCGTGCGCAGCACTGGGGAGGTAGTGGCCGTGACGACCGTTGGCCGACGGCAGCAATTAAGGGGTTAAAGGAGTCTTTTCTGGCAGATCGAGATTATCAAATATTTACAAAACACCGATGTTGGAACCCTGAGACAATGTCTCAAATGTCTGTTAGAAATTTGGATGTGTTGAAGTCCATCAGTTGTATTGCTTGGATTAGGAAGTGTAAGTGATGGGTCCATTAGGGTGTCCCTGGTCCTCATTAAAGAAAAAATACTGTCAAGGTGGTCAGTAAATGCCCTTGCATGGTTGAAATTCTACAGTGTTTTTTTTATTTTTTTTAAAGAATTTTTTATTGAGCGGAACAGAAACCAGGTACAGGACGGATAAAAACCAATCTTTACCAAAATGGAGAAGAAATCACAAGAAAAATACAGCTTCTTCTAAAAAAAACACAAACAGTCAGGCAATCAATGTAGCTATTACTTCATAGAAAAAAAGTGCAAAGTCCATATTTTGCTTTTCCAATCTAAAGTGCAAGTATACAAACCATTAATACGTTTTTCACTTTCTAAAGTGCAAGTATAATACAGTACAATACAGTCGATCCAATAGAAGCAAGTTGGAGGATGAATAAAAAGCAGCCTCCTTTTAAAACCAAGAGCAATCAATATAGCTGTTAATTCACATACCAAACATATATGCACAACCCATATATTACTTTTCGATTCTAAAGTGCATGTGGAAAAACCATTCATTCATTTTCAATTACTACAGTGCTAATGCAATACAATACAGTACAGACCGTCGGATTAAACTAAACCTCTGCTATTTAAACCTGCAAATATAATACAGTACTATACTAATTTAACAGTCCTAAAGTGCAAATGCTGAAAACCCTAAAGTGCTTAATACCCCAAAGTGCTAGTGCATACCCACCCATTATATTCAGCTTGCCCCAGCCTCGAGACTATTTAATACTCCTGGTTTAAGCTCGCAATTGAGACCCCCTTTCATCCTCCAAATTCTCCAAATAGTGCCAGTTCCTTTCAATTCTCCTAATAGCCCCTACTCTGCCCTAATATGCTTTCTCATTTTGTTAAGCCATTTCAGGTGTGATGGGGCTTCTTTAGATTTCCAATTTTGTAGGATTAATGATCGTGCAACTGTGCAGGAAATAAAAATGAAGGTTTCCTCATCATCCTTGAACCACCCTCTATTATGACAAATCCCAAAAAGGGCCATTTCGGCTGAGGGCAAAAGTGCTTTCCCCAACGCTGTCTCAATGTCTAAAAAGACCGTCTCCCAGAAACGATTCAAGTGGGGGCAGGTGTAAAAAAATATGGAGCCAACCACCCTGGCCGTCAGCTAGACATCTAAAACACTTATTCCCTAACTCCGGAAACCTCTTTCCCAACGCTTCCGGAGTCCAATATGCTAGCCAACGAGACAAAAAGGACATTCTCTTAAAATTAGCGGCACGCAATGACCTATTACCCAGCCGACTAATCGTTTCCCAATCTTTACGTGTTAGGTTGCATTGTGTTAGGTCATTAATTTCAACTAAATGGCTATCTATAATTGGGAGTTGTCCTTCACATGAAAGCTTCGTGTACCAGTTTCCTATCCCACAACTTTTGGCTTCATACAACAATTTCATCATCCCATTTATTGAATCTAAATGATCACCTATATTATTCCGTAGAAAATGTGCAATTTGTAGATATTCAAGAAGCAGCGAAGACCCGGGAGTACTTGCTCTACCCAGAACTTCTTGCCATGTAATTATTCTATCCTGGACAAAGAAGTGCCTTATCTCCCGAAATCCCATTCTTTCCCAGTTCATTATGTGGCTACTGCTAATTTGGAGGCCCAAACCGCCACATTCTCGAATGCTTAGAAACTGAGAAGCTGAGGAGCTAAGATTTAAAAAAAAAAAAGACTGTAGTCTAAATACATAATCTTTAATAGTCTTGTATCTTGTTCTTTTCGGTAGCTTTGCCACCTTTAAAAATACCTGGACTTGTGAGTCAGCCTCCTGTACCATTTTTTCCAAAAAGAAGCTTGCATGATTATTCTTTGATCCTATCAGGCCTGCCACTATGTCAAGAAAGGCCGCTTCATAGTATGTTTTTATATGCGGAAGAGCAAGACCCCCCTGTTCAGCTGATAGTTGAATTACAGATAATTTGACCCTCGAAGCTTTCCCACCCCAGATGAAACTCCTAATCAATGATTCAATTTCTTTAAAAAAGCGGGAATTAAGTTTAATTGGAACGTTACTAAACAAAAATAATAATAAGGGTAGAATTGACATTTTTATCAGCCCTACATCTTTTTTGTCATTATTACATTAAACCAGCTGCTACTGTCAGTATACAAGTGCATTCCATACTTAACTGTGTCCCTTTCTGTTATTGCCTTTATTCAATGTAAGTTTTTTTAGTGCTAAACCACGGGTCTCTGTTTGGTACTTTCTTAATTATAATAATATCTTAACATGTGGATTAATGTGCTGTTTTTGTATCTTTTTTAAACGGTCTCTTTTTATGGCTGTATAGAATGCTGAATGAACATTATTAATATTATTAGAGTACTTTCTTACTTTATCGTAGGGTTGCATCCCTTCTTATTTTGAAAATGAATGCCATGCACATAAAATAAGTATGAGAGGATATCGGATAGTGTATTTTAGACACTCTGATTGCAACAGCATTTACTATTCTCTGTAGAGTTCCACACATAAAAACACACATGGCATTGAACTCTGGAATAGTATTAGTGTTAGAACAATCATAATGCATAAATATCTTGATCAAAAATATGTGCCTAAGTGTGCTCCTTGCACACTCTACTTCCTGGAGCTAAACACACTTCAGCATGTCTCACTTTTCTACAATGTTACCTGCCTGCTGTCACTTGTCCTATTGCCTCACTTCTGTAGCCAAAAATAAACGTGTTCCGCATAATTAGCCCTAATGCAGAATTACTAACAGACTCAACATCTATGCAAAAGTCTAAAGCATGTCTGCCAGCAGCAATAGGTTTTAGAAGTTTTATGCAGAAGTGACAGATACCCTGGAACGACAGAAAAATATTATGGGAACAAAAGGTTTTTAATTTAAAGATATTAGAAATTTCCCCAGGGACAGGACTAAAATTGAGAATTCGAAAAGGGATAATTGTAGGTGTAGGTTGAGTCCTGTTCTCCCAGATCGTTATGTCAGTTCTCTGTCTTTAAACAGCTACTACTTCCTTAAAGGAGTCTTTTCTGGCAGATCGAGATTATCAAATATTTACAAAACACCGATGTTGGAACCCTGAGACAATGTCTCAAATGTCTGTTAGAAATTTGGATGTGTTGAAGTCCATCAGTTGTATTGCTTGGATTAGGAAGTGTAAGTGATGGGTCAATTAGGGTGTCCCTGGTCCTCATTAAAGAAAAAATACTGTCAAGGTGGTCAGTAAATGCCCTTGCATGGTTGAAATTCTACAGTGTTTTTTTTATTTTTTTTAAAGAATTTTTTATTGAGCGGAACAGAAACCAGGTACAGGACGGATAAAAACCAATCTTTACCAAAATGGAGAAGAAATCACAAGAAAAATACAGCTTCTTCTAAAAAAAACACAAACAGTCAGGCAATCAATGTAGCTATTACTTCATAGAAAAAAAGTGCAAAGTCCATATTTTGCTTTTCCAATCTAAAGTGCAAGTATACAAACCATTAATACGTTTTTCACTTTCTAAAGTGCAAGTATAATACAGTACAATACAATCGATCCAATAGAAGCAAGTTGGAGGATGAATAAAAAGCAGCCTCCTTTTAAAACCAAGAGCAATCAATATAGCTGTTAATTCACATACCAAACATATATGCACAACCCATATATTACTTTTCGATTCTAAAGTGCATGTGGAAAAACCATTCATTCATTTTCAATTACTACAGTGCTAATGCAATACAATACAGTACAGACCGTCGGATTAAACTAAACCTCTGCTATTTAAACCTGCAAATATAATACAGTACTATACTAATTTAACAGTCCTAAAGTGCAAATGCTGAAAACCCTAAAGTGCTTAATACCCCAAAGTGCTAGTGCATACCCACCCATTATATTCAGCTTGCCCCAGCCTCGAGACTATTTAATACTCCTGGTTTAAGCTCGCAATTGAGACCCCCTTTCATCCTCCAAATTCTCCAAATAGTGCCAGTTCCTTTCAAATCTCCTAATAGCCCCTACTCTGCTTGAATATGCTTTCTCATTTTGTTAAGCCATTTCAGGTGTGATGGGGCTTCTTTAGATTTCCAATTTTGTAGGATTAATGATCGTGCAACTGTGCAGGAAATAAAAATGAAGGTTTCCTCATCATCCTTGAACCACCCTCTATTATGACAAATCCCAAAAAGGGCCATTTCGGCTGAGGGCAAAAGTGCTTTCCCCAACGCTGTCTCAATGTCTAAAAAGACCGTCTCCCAGAAACGATTCAAGTGGGGGCAGGTGTAAAAAAATATGGAGCCAACCACCCTGGCCGTCAGCTAGACATCTAAAACACTTATTCCCTAACTCCGGAAACCTCTTTCCCAACGCTTCCGGAGTCCAATATGCTAGCCAACGAGACAAAAAGGACATTCTCTTAAAATTAGCGGCACGCAATGACCTATTACCCAGCCGACTAATCGTTTCCCAATCTTTACGTGTTAGGTTGCATTGTGTTAGGTCATTAATTTTAACTAAATGGCTATCTATAATTGGGAGTTGTCCTTCACATGAAAGCTTCGTGTACCAGTTTCCTATCCCACAACTTTTGGCTTCATACAACAATTTCATCATCCCATTTATTGAATCTAAATGATCACCTATATTATTCCGTCGAAAATGTGCAATTTGTAGATATTCAAGAAGCAGCGAAGACCCGGGAGTACTTGCTCTACCCAGAACTTCTTGCCATGTAATTATTCTATCCTGGACAAAGAAGTGCCTTATCTCCCGAAATCCCATTCTTTCCCAGTTCATTATGTGGCTACTGCTAATTTGGAGGCCCAAACCGCCACATTCTCGAATGCTTAGAAACTGAGAAGCTGAGGAGCTAAGATTTAAAAAAAAAAAGACTGTAGTCTAAATACATAATCTTTAATAGTCTTGTATCTTGTTCTTTTCGGTAGCTTTGCCACCTTTAAAAATACCTGGACTTGTGAGTCAGCCTCCTGTACCATTTTTTCCAAAAAGAAGCTTGCATGATTATTCTTTGATCCTATCAGGCCTGCCACTATGTCAAGAAAGGCCGCTTCATAGTATGTTTTTATATGCGGAAGAGCAAGACCCCCCTGTTCAGCTGATAGTTGAATTACAGATAATTTGACCCTCGAAGCTTTCCCACCCCAGATGAAACTCCTAATCAATGATTCAATTTCTTTAAAAAAGCGGGAATTAAGTTTAATTGGAACGTTACTAAACAAAAATAATAATAAGGGTAGAATTGACATTTTTATCAGCCCTACATCTTTTTTGTCATTATTACATTAAACCAGCTGCTACTGTCAGTATACAAGTGCATTCCATACTTAACTGTGTCCCTTTCTGTTATTGCCTTTATTCAATGTAAGTTTTTTTAGTGCTAAACCACGGGTCTCTGTTTGGTACTTTCTTAATTATAATAATATGTTAACATGTGGATTAATGTGCTGTTTTTGTATCTTTTTTAAACGGTCTCTTTTTATGGCTGTATAGAATGCTGAATGAACATTATTAATATTATTAGAGTACTTTCTTACTTTATCGTAGGGTTGCATCCCTTCTTATTTTGAAAATGAATGCCATGCACATAAAATAAGTATGAGAGGATATCGGATAGTGTATTTTAGACACTCTGATTGCAACAGCATTTACTATTCTCTGTAGAGTTCCACACATAAAAACACACATGGCATTGAACTCTGGAATAGTATTAGTGTTAGAACAATAATAATGCATAAATATCTTGATCAAAAATATGTGCCTAAGTGTGCTCCTTGCACACTCTACTTCCTGGAGCTAAACACACTTCAGCATGTCTCACTTTTCTACAATGTTACCTGCCTGCTGTCACTTGTCCTATTGCCTCACTTCTGTAGCCAAAAATAAACGTGTTCCGCATAATTAGCCCTAATGCAGAATTACTAACAGACTCAACATCTATGCAAAAGTCTAAAGCATGTCTGCCAGCAGCAATAGGTTTTAGAAGTTTTATGCAGAAGTGACAGATACCCTGGAACGACAGAAAAATATTATGGGAACAAAAGGTTTTTAATTTAAAGATATTAGAAATTTCCCCAGGGACAGGACTAAAATTGAGAATTCGAAAAGGGATAATTGTAGGTGTAGGTTGAGTCCTGTTCTCCCAGATCGTTATGTCAGTTCTCTGTCTTTAAACAGCTACTACTTCCTTAAAGGAGTCTTTTCTGGCAGATCGAGATTATCAAATATTTACAAAACACCGATGTTGGAACCCTGAGACAATGTCTCAAATGTCTGTTAGAAATTTGGATGTGTTGAAGTCCATCAGTTGTATTGCTTGGATTAGGAAGTGTAAGTGATGGGTCCATTAGGGTGTCCCTGGTCCTCATTAAAGAAAAAATACTGTCAAGGTGGTCAGTAAATGCCCTTGCATGGTTGAAATTCTACAGTGGTGATGAGTAATAATGAAAAAAAATATTAAGCCGAGTTGGTCAGTAAAAAGTAAAGAGGGTACCTTTTTACTTCTCTTTCACAATTTCTGGCAAGCCTTTTCACAGAACCCAAAGTGAAAATTGCACTTCACAGTGAAGTGGAGCACTGACTGATAAGAACATAAGGAAGAATACCATAATGAAGAAAACTCATGATAGCCAACCTACCTCTACTCATATTTACTTGTTCCTTACACGCACCCCACTCTCTAATCCTAAACCCACCCTAACCCTACCACTAACTAGAACCCTTGCAGTAGCTTTAAACCTAACCATAACTCTTAACATAACACAGCAGAAGCCCTCGCCTGAAGATAATGCAATCCATTACTCTCACACTAGGGCTAATTCAAAGCCCCATCCCAACTGTATCCCTTAAACTAAACAGAAGCTGCACACTAATCTTATGCCTAACCATAACTTATAGCATCAACCCAACTGCAACCCTCACCCAAACATAATACAACCTCTTACTCTCCCCTTATGCTAATTAAAATAATCAAACCAACCTTAACCCCATTTCTAACTCAGGTCTTCATCCTAACCCTATTTCAAAGTAGCAATCCTTCATCTCCATTTTTTTAAATTTATATTATCACTCAGTGCCATATAAAAAAAAAAAATAGCTGTTTCAATGTGGGTGAGCTCATTATACCTGGAACTGTCACCCAAACATAATGCAATCCCTTACTCTCGCCATTTGGCTAATTCACATCCTAAATAAAACCCTAACCTTCACACCAAGCTGAGCCTGTACACTAACCTTAAACCTAACTTTAAAAGTGGGTACATTTGCATTGTCGCTGAGCTCAAAGAGTGTGCTACATGATAGTGATCATGTCATCCACCACCCAGAAACAGCACTCTTACCAATCTGCAAAAATGCTTTCTGACAGTCACTTTTGATGGTAACATTTTCAATCTTAATCCAGCCCTGATCCTTGCCTGCTATACTCACATAATATATTTATTCTGAATGCACTTGTGTGCCCATGAGTGTCTATATTAGGGACTTATTACGAGTTTGTGGTCCTGTGGACTGCAGTATCGGCAGTGGTGTTCCGAGTGTGGTAGGCTCAGCGGTCCAACTGCTGTATTATGAGTTGGGAGGATCGGCTTTGTGAATACTGCTGCTGAACCACTGAGACCGCCAGCAGACTGCTCGGTTCGTGGTCAGGGAAAGGCAGCCACCATAGGGCGGTACAAGGGAGCTGCTCCAGCATCCGTATCTTGTGTTGCCTGTTCCACGAGTAGACCGTGGCAGTACGACCGCCTGCTTCAAGGCGACAGTGACAAAGGATATGGGGTGCATACTCACCCATTTCTTCAGCCAGACTGATTCCAACATGGATCCCTTTCTCCAGGTCTCCCTTCACAGCAAGATCTTCACGCCAAGGATTATGACCCTGTTAGCGGCGATCTACAGGTGAGCCCTTTTCGAACCATATTCCCTTTGCCAGTACTGCCCACATATGGGCTGCATCCCGATAATGGGTATATGGTAATTTTCCACATATATCATGTGCGTGCGTCAGACAAATTTGCTGTAAAAATGCACATAAAGGCATTGTGATATTTTCTGAAAAATACTCACCACTGGTGCAAGATTCCCGCCTCCACACCACCGGCCCCATGGTCAACTCGTAATGCAGCTGTCTTTGCACCACCAGCACTGTGAGCTGCAGATGGGGGTGGACACGGTTCTACAGCAGTTAGACCGCCAAACTCTTAATAAGGACCATAGTCTTCTACTGTTGTTAGCGCACCTTCTCAGTTTATGTTTTTTGATTATTACGTTATGCTATGAAGAAGAGTCCTAAACCACGTTTGTGGAGACCACATAATTAAATACTTAAATATATTTTTCAAAGATATCTTTATCCAGCCAGGCAAGGCCATAAAAGATATAACAGACATAGCTATAACATGGAATTAGTGCCATACAAATAAACCAGACACAGTTACTTAGAAAATGGATCATACACAACATGAAATACAATTTCAATATAAGCAGCAATATCAATATCTTCTATTGAAATGGCCTTGCCGACCGAAAAATAAATAAATAAATAAATCAAAGGGCAACAAATAAAGATGGGTGATACTGGTGAACTGATGTCTAAAAATGCTATCAGGCAAAAAACATCTATCATTAAATTAGCACTGTAAAATTAAGGAGTTTTGTATATAAAATAAGACTTTTGCCTTTAGAACACACCATAACTTGGTATGTTTTTCCTCTTCCCATGAAATAAATGGTGTCTCAATACATCTGCATGCACATGCAAACACAGCTGAATAATTTTGGCGATCATCCCATTTAACAGCTTTTTGTGTGATTCTAATGTAAAATGTTGTCTTACATTAAATTATAATAGTGTACAAATCCAAGAAAAGTTCCATGTATATAAAATATCAGTAGAAAAAATCAGACCATATGTTACTGATTGTAAAAATATTTTTGTCCCGACCCTTTCACTTCAGAAAGTTCAGTTGCTTAAATGCTTGACCAAAGTCTTGCAGAACACAAGTTAGAAATTCAACAGGTCCACCTAGTTGATTAATTAAATCTTTGTTGTATAAATCGGTTAACACCAATTGCAATAACATTTAGTATGTTAAAAAAAATGTAACATAGCTTTTTGTGCATTTCCCTGGAAACGTTATTTAGCTTCTGCAATTGTTATGACATTGTTCTTAAGAAAAGCAGGAAGTACTTCTTGTACTGCTCCAGTAGATTGGAACGCAGGCAAAACATGTGTTTAATAGTTTCATCATAACTGTGGCATAGACAACAAAGCTTATCTTTGGTCTCAGATGAAGACCACATGCCTTCAAACTGATGTAAAGTTTGTGAATGAATTGCATAATCCATATCAATATTATTTTTTTGTGCAAGTTGATCCAAAGCAAATTCAGCAGCCAAAACAATTTTCATGATTGTGAATTTTCACTGTATCTTGACGATATTTGATAATATGGTCATTGATAGTAATTTGTATTTGTTTGGAAGTATGTTATATCTTTGGATATTTAAAGGATGCAACGTTTAGATGGATATTAATTCCTTTTTGATTAAGCGTGTTAATGTATCTTCATTGGAATTTATAGAGTCACATATGCAGTTAAAGCTATTAACATTATTTGAAGCCATCAACATTGAAAGATCAATTTGTAATCTTAGATGGCAGTGGGAGGTGGAGGTTTTGAAGCTGTGAATAGATTCTATAAACACTTTTCTAGTTTTCTGGTGGCTTATCTTTCAAAACTAGGGCTCCATTGAGTATCAAGGGTAAGAGTTCAGGTGTAGCTACAGTAATCGTTGTTCCCCACATCGTTTTGAGCTTCTTCAGAGCAATGGGCAATGATTGTATTCCATGTTAACTTCTTTTGAATCTCTACGTGAATCTATAAGTATGTTGTTTGTCCTGGTCAATTCTATGGTTTTCTTAGACGTTGGTAAATCTTGATATAACATCCAAAGAACATCATTTTTGACTTTTTACAATTTATCTTTAGGTTGTGTAAATTATTGTGTCCTTGGAATCCGTTTAATAGTGTCTGTAACCCGAGCTGTGCAGAGGATATAATTACTAGGCCATCTGCATGGGCAAGGTGGGTAACATGAGTTCCTCTTAGTTTTGGATAATCACCTTTAAATTTAGTATTCTTGTAAATCAGCAATTTAAAGTGAAAAAAGAAGGGGTGCCAGTGTGCATCCTTGTTGAAGTCCATATCCTGTAGCAATTCTCGTGTCAAACCCCAGTCTTGAGAAAGTTTTTCTTTCACCCATGTATCAGTGAGGAGTACAGTGAGTACATGTAATAAATGTTTGATCTATTGCCCGAGCTCAGGGTTCTCCAAAGTCGGTCCTTGAGGGCTGTATCCATGCCATAGTTTAGCATATCCCCCTTTAAGTAAATGTAGTTATCTTAAAAATCTGGCATGGATCCAGCCCTCCAGTACCGACTTTGGAGAAATCTGCCCAAGCTGATAGTTTGGCCCAAAGGCTATTTTATCTACCTTGTCAGATGATTTCGAGAAGATTATCTAGCATACAGTACCGTTTTGTTTTTAGTGAACTCTGAGTTCTGAATCCTGTTTGATGATATCTAATACACTGATTCTCCATTGCTGAGTGAGTTAAACAAGTTAAGAGGTGTTTGTCAAAAATCCTCCTGTCGGTGTCCAGCAATGCTATTAAACCGTAAGTACTTATAACACCTATCAATCAAATGGCTACCTGTAGTATGCCTTTTTTGTGCATTTCCTACACACTTTTAAACATTATGGGACTGTTTAGGATGCAGCCCGTAAAGGCTCCGACTGCAGCCGCATCGTAATGGGCCGATCGGTTTACTTTCCGACCACCTCACTATGATGGAGGCGGTCGGAAAGTAAACCGTCTGGTCAATACGGCTGGCTTTCGACAAGCTCAGAGAACCTGTCTACCAGTTGGTAGCCGGCTAATGATCTTAAAGTCGGGGCTTTCTGCCCTTGAGATTATGATGCTCGGTTTCCGACATGGTTTCCATGACAGCCTGTCTGACGTGGAAACCATATCAGAAAGCTTGTTTGGAGGCAGAGGACGCACCTACACTGCCCTCCCGTAGATCCCTGCACCTTCCTGCGCCAGCCACGGGGTGCAGGGATGAACTGCACCTCCCTTACCTCAATGGCAGCTTGTGTTATGGCCGATTTATGGCCGTAACACGAGCTCCCATTGAAGAAAGGGAGCATACGACCGAAAAGTGGTCGGTCGCATTGAAATGAGTCGGTCGGAACCGCTGACCTGGTGTTGGTCGGTCCCAGGACCGAGTCGATGTCGGGCGGAAGCAATTCCGCCCGACATCAAAATAAGCCCTTGCATGTTTTTCGCCTTGCCCATGCACTGATTTTCACCATAAAAAAAGCATTGAATGACCTGTAGCCTTGTACTTTTTTGCCCTGGGTAACAATTATGCCAGATAGGCTTACCTGCAGTTAGTAAAGATGTCAAAATCTGTGGTTGGTATCCGAGATGCCTAGTTTGTATCTTCTGAATGTTTTGCAGGCAGAAGATCAGCCCAGTTCGTGATTGCTGGCATGCGATATCTTGCCTGTAGTTTATAGACGAGTACAGTAATGTCATTTCCCCATGTGGCAAATGGTGCAAGCTATTGTAAAACTGTTTGTCTGTGTGATTAAGACATTGCAGCAGTGCGCAACACCAGCCAATTACATTTTTTAATTCAATTATATATGAAAAAAACAGAATAGCTTAATAGGAATTCTTGTCATAGGGAATATGTAAATTGAAGAGCCATGAAAATTTCATGCCTTGGCAGGCTGATTTGTTCCTATTTTCAACTTGTTAAGATTGCTGAATTTTTTTAAGCGCAATAAAAGAAGACATGGCTTGGGTGGGTAATTACCTGGTTCTTCATCAGAATAATTACATACAGTTCGCCTTTGTGATACACTCTGCTGTGTATAGATGCGAGGAAAAAAAGAGCACTTCGGGGCCTACATATTTTTTTTCCTTTTAGACAGTGTAAATAAAGCTGAATCCTCAACATTCAAATTAAAACTGATAACCTTGGGCAATCGGTGCTCCCACAAAGAGAAGGGGGAACAAACTTTAGCTTGTGTTAGAAAAGGGTCGGTCTGAGGAATGCTTCTGGGACCAAAAAGATCAATTAAGTGTGTATAAACAAACAGTTGGAAAAAAAGCTACTAAAACAACAGAGGAGAATGTTCTCTATTGGGCTCCAGGGGCCTGGGGGAGCGAAGTTTCATTAACTGTATCTGAAGTCCTATGGCCTTCTATAAACAGGCATTAATTAAAGAATGTAAAAAATAAAGTTTCAGACCTTGCAATATGTTAATGATCATATGATTCAGGGCCGGGAAGGAGAAGTGCACCAGAGGTCATAAAATAAGCATGAAGCATTTAATATGAGTGCTTGGCAGGGATTTCTGCAAATTAGTTGGTTATTTGCTGGTCCAAAGCAAATTAAGGTGATTTTGCTTCACTTGCTAATTTTTTATGTGCATGCTTGGCAAAATGTTTTTCACAAATGGATGAAGGTTATTGTTAATGGCATAATGAGAAATATTAACATATTTAAATAAAAGGGAAAATGCTAACATGCAGCTCAAGACGAGCTGGTGTACTTTTTTCATGATGGGTAATTATAAGCAAAGAGCAATGTTATGCACACACTACATTTTATTTTAGTTTGAAATAGGGCAGGTACATATTAAAACTTAAGATATGCCACTTTAATTTCGCAACAGTATGGCAAACCTCACATTTCACATGTTTGCATGATCATATTTTCAGTTAGGCACAATCTGGTATGATTTGCTAACCAGAAGTAAAAGAAGGTTAAGCAACTTATCTGGAAGTCACCTTTGATATATGTGCAGTAGAAAATGCAAGCTGTCACTCTCCTTAGCAGACCCCATTTGCTGTGTTGTTTATTATTCAGAAGTTTGTTGTCAAGCACACCAGAAACATGGGGCACAGATCATCATAAAATTTTAGCATGCAGATACAGGTTGGGTCCAGGAAGTGACCTTTTTTCTCTGATGTTAATTATTGCTTGAAAAATACTTACACGTAAAGTGATGGGGAAAAAATATACAGCTATATACTGTCTGATCCAGTCCACGATTCCTGGACCAGTATTGAGGTGACAAATCCGATTGGTTGAAGTCAGCTTAATATTTTGAGATCAGTCAGATGATGGTTAAGAAAGATATAGAAACCAATCTGTACATTATGTTCTTCAAAACAAAACGGCATGTGATGTAAGGCCCAAACTTGACATTCGAAACATAATGTTTTGCCACAGCACAATATAAAAGGAGCATGTGTTCTAGCAATGCCCTGAGTGCACTCTTTATTTTTATGAAGGGTTTTGCTCTTGTTGGATCACAAAGATCTTTGACACCATGGGATACATCTGTTTGAAAATCTCCTAAAAGTTCTGCAGGCACTTACCAAATATTGATCCTGTAAAGGTTTGTCAATTTCTTTCAAGAGATTGGAAAATTATAGAGGAATTCCAAAAGTTGATTTTTCCATTCAAATTCCCCCAAGTAATTTTGGGGCCTACATAAGTGCACAGCAAAAACCGTTGGACAACTCTACGCCACACTGGTATCAGAAGTCATCTTTCGGTCTAATACCTGAAATTGTCTTGCTGTAAATCTATTCAGCAATTTACAACAAAAAAGATGAAAAGCAGGAAAATCTTGACAGGTGGGTTAGTCTAGTAATTGCTGAGCTGAAACGTAAATGAATATTCAAATCTGATTATCTAAAATGCCTTTTCCACATCCACTGGTCGCCACAGTTCGAGCATAGTGAAAGATTGAAACATAATATACACATTTTTCTTTACTCTTCCTATTAGAATTGTACACATTTTATTAATTCACTTTCCATGCATACCAAAACATAGGTGATAAGAAAGGCAATAAAAGGTGAGTCAGTAAAACCGATTGGGGTCCCACACCTGGTCCACAGACAGAGAACCCACAACGTCCCATTGCATGGTGAGATATGTTTTTGCCACCCCGCCTTTTTATGTCATGTATGTCAATTTTATGGCAGTATAACTGCACGTCTTGGCTCTTTCACAGACACAGTGTGGGAGAGTGGGGCAACGTTATACTGTTCTGTACTACAGAAAGGGAAAAAATGATACATTTGACTTTCTTGTCTGACAACACATGCAAACACGCCCATGAGACTGCTCTGTCCTCGCTGGAACAAAAACACTTTGGGATGGCCTACCTGTTCCCACAGTAGTGAAAAAATGAAAACATATTTAAACAATTGCTCTGCTCCACAACAGTGTACCGACAGTGGACAAGTGGCCTTTATTCGATATGTATCCTTTGCAGGGACATCTTTCTTCATGTTGAAAGTGGCACTCTAGCTTTTAAATGGATCTCTAGGAGGATAGGCATTGCCTGTGCAGAAAATTTCCGTAAGCCTATATTTTCTACATTCTTGGATGACATTAAAAATGGCAGCAGCGGAGACACTACTGACAACATTAAATACCACATCAACATTCAAATCGTCAGTCACATAATTGCTGTTCTAAATGGTTGCTGTTTTGCACATATTTTCTAACAGTAAACATATATCCCTGGATCATTGCTTCACTCTTTTAGCCTTCTGACCACATCATGGCCAAAGACCTATGTGGAAGTTGACTGAAAGAGGTACACTCTGTACAGTCAATCCTCACTGGACATGGCATCTGGTAGATTCTGAAATCATGGGACCAGGCGTAACTAAAACATCCAATGAAAAACTTTGTTAAAGTAAGTTATTTTTTATATTACAATACAAAGCATTAATCAATGTAATACATTGCCTACAAACATCATTGATGAAATGTAACTAAAGCGGCATTATAGCTATTATCCAACACTAAACAAAAAACTACTGAAATCCACTGATTTTGGTGTGCTACCCAAACATACTTCCCATCTTCACTTCTCAAAATGAATTCACACATGATTTTAGATGTGTTACTTCAAAGCAATACAGTGATGGCATCACTGATGGCACCCTATCTCATAGCAGCTAGAGTGATTGCTTATTGTACGCAGGTTTACATTGGTATGTTGTCTATGGAGTGTTTGTTGCAGTGTGATAATACTGTCTTTTTAGACTTATAGGTTGTGGTTACTACCCAATTTTCTCTAGATGCCTATGCTTTTAGTATTGTGATACTCTGGAACACAGGCTGTGTTTGTCAGTGAGAAGCGCTAGCTCCGTCAATGTCAGACACAGGTATTGCTTGTTAGTGACAGAGCCTGGATTTGTGTGTTAACGACAGACACTGACACAGACTTAGTAAGATCCTTTAATTGTGTATTTTTTATTTTTTATTGAGCAAAAGGAGGTTAAAATACAAATCATGAATGAAAAATTTAGAGCAATGGAAATGAAAACAAGGTTTCTTCTACAAATAGAGTCACACAAGAGTAAAACTTGATTGAAGGACTATTAAAAAAGGGGGAGAGATTTAAAATACTTAAAACTCAAAAGCAGTCATTATTGTAATCCATACTACACAAAATATAATTAATTTTTCAGGTACAAGCAATGTGCAACGTCCGCAAACTTTGATCATAAAGTGCAAGTGCAATACAGTGCAATCCAACCTAATACAGGCCATGTGCAACATCCGCAGGCTTTGAAGGTAAAGTGCAAGTGCAAAATAGTGCAATCCAACCTGGAATAAAATGCTTGGGCTAAGAAATGTGCCTATTTAATTAAGTCTAGCAACATTTTGTGACTGCTTTAACCACTTCGACGCTCATGACGAGCTCAGCTGCGCCGCTCGCACGCTGATGACGAGCTGAGCTCGTCATGTAACGCGGCTTTTTTTAAAACGCAGCGCACAGCGGGAAAACCGCTAGCGCGCATGCGGTTAAAAAATCAAATAGATTTAGTTTTAGTATTCAATCTAATTTTTAACTTAAACCCCCTTTTATTGCCTCCAGATTCTCAAAATACTTCAATTTTCTTTCAAAACGTCTGACTGCTCCCACTCTACAGACATATGCTTTTTCGAAATTCCTGGACCTCCTCATTTTGTTAAACCATTTTAGATGGGATGAAGGTTCCTTAGATTTCCAATTTTGGAGTATTAGGGAACGGGCAACTGTACAAGAAATAAACACAAATATTTCCTCGTTATCATTGAGAGTACCTCTATCTTTTGATATGCCAAAGAGGGCCAACTCAGCTGAAGGTATTAGTGTTTTCCCTATAGCCTCCTCAATATCTATGAGTATGGCCTCCCAAAAAGATTTCAGTTGAGGACAAGAAAAAAAGGTATGGAGCCAACCCCCCTGACCGATTTAATTGTGTATGTAGAGACCAACAATTCATTTGTGCTGGGATATGGTACTGGTGCTATGTGTTCATAACAGATTGTGGGTGTATTATCACTGACACCAATGAACCTCTCTGTTGCTAAACTCTAGACTTAGGACATCCTCATAGATCATCCACCCTCTTCAGATTCAATTGACCAACCAAATCAATCAATCATGGTTTGTAGAGTGCACTACTCACCCTTAGGGTCTCAAGGCACAGGGGGGGGATGTATGCAGCTCCATTAGGGTCTTTTGAAGAGCCAGGTCTTGAGGTCTTTCCTGAATTGGTGCAATGTCGGGCTTTGCCGCAGGTGAAGGGGAAGGTCTTTCCTGGTCTTGGCTGTGAGGTAGGAGAAGGACTGTCCACCTGCTCTGTTCTTGTAGAAGCGTGGGACAGTGGCTAGGGTGAGGTCGGCTGAACGGAGGTTTCTCTTGGGGGTATGCTCTACAGGTGCAATGTAGGTTTGCAAAATGCTATCTTCGAATCTCTTAGTTTGATGTACAGCCTGTTTATCCTAGATATCTTCATAAAGGTGTTTACAAGACATGATCTTTATTTGCTTCAAGGAGAGTGATGTTTAAGCTGAAATTCAGTCTTCTAAACCAATCGCAATAGCTTGGGTGCATCCCGTCGATCATTTTGTTCTGTTTTATTGAAAATGGGTCAAATAATTATGACCACATTCTCGCAATTTGTTGTATTAAATGGATGCAGGGCACTCAGAGACAATTAGGTTAACAGATTTTGACTACTAAATAAATTAACATACAAATAAATGAATAAATAGATAAATGTACCCTTACAAGCTGCTTGTGGAAGCAGGTAATGCAGCAGGATGCTGGCCTGACATTGTTCCGGTGCAGCAATTTTAGATGGACAAATTGCAGTTAAGAAATTTCATGACTCGGTAAAATGAGCAATGATGACATCTGTGGATGCTGGTCTGTTCATATCTTTGCAGAGCCTTTAGGGAAATAAATATCTCTGAACATTCGGTGAAGTGAAGCCCACTCAATAAATCAACCTGACACAATAACACTTCTGGCACAGGAGCCCTACTTCTCCTCAACACCACCTACCCCTCTGCGTTCCTGGGGTACCAAATGGTGCCTCCCCGTAGGCCTTTAAATCAAATCAGCAAACACAAATACACTGACAATTTATACGGAATTGGTTTTGTTCTACAGAACTTTACTTATTAGATTAACTGAAACTGCAACACATTTTGATCCTTGAAGTACTTTTCGGGTTTAGACATCTTGTCAGGGTAAAACAAGCGCTGAACCAGATTTTGAAAGGGGAAAATTGACAAGGAAAGATATTTTTTTTAAACTAGGACAGTGTATTCGCTGTGAGTTTTTATTAAATCAGACAAAGTGCAAATAGTGCAATCAGAGCAACATTTGTTAATGAAATGGTCGGTTTACTTATACTTTCGGATTGCCTATATTATTCATAATTTGACAGGCAAGTTCTGTGGTATTGTAGTGTTTAGCTTGATACAATTAATTGGATGTTATTTTGATTTATCTTACTCAGCAACTTGGAAGTCTTAAACAGAATGGAAGAAAATGATAATAAAGCATAGCACACTTTTGGTAACATATTAGATAACACATCCTTTGTTTCGTCCAGAATATTTGCCTCTAAACACGTTTAAAGACGCACTTCATAGGGAGTACATTTTTGTTTTACTGGGCATTCCGATTAATGTTTTCCCTCATTAGGTCTCACCTAGGTAGCGCATGCGCTGTCTCTTTGAGACTGCTGTATCTACTCTGTGTAGTCAGTGCATGACCATTGCGGGCTGTTGCTTTTAATTGGTTCTTTGTAGTGCCTCTCGTAAATGCATGTATTTTACTGGTCACTTAGTTGTATTTGTCCCTCCTCTCCTTGCTTGGTCTCTTTTCATGGGACTGCTCCTGTTAGATGTACACTTACTCTATGTGTTTGTCGGTGCACTATTTTTTGGATCAGTTTGGTTCATTTTCAGGATCTTAATGGCGACAGAGACACTCCCATCGAAATGGAACTTAAGTTGGGCATCCAGCCGCTTCCGTGCTCCCTCATCGCCACAGAACTCCAGGCTTGTGGAACTCTGGATTTACTGTCTCACATTGCTAAGACTTGTTTTGGTTGTCTTAGGTGTGGCAAGTGTATATAGGATCTTGGATTGAATGCACCCGGGTAGAAACACAGAATGCTGCATTCTCGTTTAGATTGCAATGGTTTTAAACAGTCTTCAGAGATGGGGAAATGGAAGGGTTACAGTAGAATGTGTTTAATGTAAATAACCAGGGGGTTCCAAACAAGGGCCACTTGAATTGAATGGTAGCACCTTGGCTCGTCTCACTATCGCATCATCTACCTTCATCAGTTCATCTATGTTTCCCTGATGCCTTACCAACATTTTTCTCACAACAGCTTTACTGTCTCTTCGCAATCTCAGCCTGTAGTTCCAGAGACAAATGCTCTAAAAGACTTCTGTCTCAAGAAGGGTGGGGTAGAGCGAGGTCATGTAGTGAGCTACATTGTGCATGCGCCATGCAACAGCCTTATTTCACATCATATGACGTTGCTGAGCTGCTTCGTGGGTTGGGAAGTGATCACAGCAGACCAGTTGTATTACATCAGTGGACTGGAGAGATGAGGATGTGATCCCTTTCCACTAGTTGCCATGTGCTCCTCCTGCTCTTCCTCATACACATGTGCATAATGTTCTGTATCCACCACTCCCCTGCAGCACAGAAGTACCCCCACAATGTTCATCATGGTAAGGCAACGCATCCACTCTGCAAGATATCCTAGTGGCCCATGTCTGTACAACACTGTAATTGTTTTGTAATTGCATATATATAGCACTTTATACATCTTATAAATTGAAGAGAAAGAGAGGCAGAGGGCCTGTTTTGGACACCGCATCTTATTCATGCTAAACAACTCCACTTCTCAGCTCCAGTCTTTAATTTGTTTCAGCCAGCCATGCTTTTTGTGAGTTTTATCACTATTTATATTTGGTGTCAGGTTTGTGGGTCTGTGTTTGAGTATACACACAGCCCCATTTGGCACACACTCTCAAGGCTGCCTCCTTACCCCCACATATCCAAGGGACTCTACCACCAAGGTTGCATCAGTGATCAGCAAAAACTCTTGGTCAACCTTTGGAATTTGACATGAAGGCAACAACCCAAGGGACCGGAAGCAGGAGACATCACTGTGATAAATACAGAAAGGTGGTAGGTGTAAGGACTGGTGTCAGGCAGAGGCTGTGAGACGTCCCTCTGCATATCGCATTCATTTTGCAATAACTGTATCATGATGTAAGCATGCTGGAAACCACTCCTGGTGGCGAGTATCATAAACATAATGTAATATCATCAAGTAAGTGTACATTTACTATTAACTCTGCCTTAATAGCTAGGTGGCAAAATCATAATCATATTATATCAGTGGCCCAATATTTCGACCACAATATTATGGTCCAACAATGTTCTTGGGGGAGGTTGGGTTGTGGGTGCAGAAGGGTGGGATGTAGGTGGGATAGTCAAATGTTTGAAGACATTTGTTTCACTGAAAGGCCCACAACAGATCTCACTGGTACATGGTGCATCACCCTACACTCGGCAGTTATGGGGTGGGGCTAGTGTAAACCATCCATCCGTTTATCTTCATAAGTGTCATCAACTTCATCCACCCCCACCCCAATGTCCCTGAGAACAAAAGTGTGGTGCTGCAATTTATATCTTTATCTTATTGGTTTGCTACACTAATTTTCCAGAAAGTGTTACTGGCTATGAAAATATATAGAAAAAATATACCACGATGTCTCAGCAAAATCTTCTAAAACTTGTGCTTATTTCAAAAAGATCAGCTATGAATGGTTCTCCCTTGTTCAATGACAAAAGAGGCACTACATCCAAAGGTTGTCAACTTTACTGTCTGATGGGTACACCTAAGCAGTGACGTTTAGTGCTTAGTAGTCATTTCTGGGTTACTATCTCTTCTAGTGTGACTTAGTCATAACTCACAGAAACATTCTGCATTTCATGCCCATCTCTCACTGTCTCTTACTTATAATCTATAGAAAGGTGATGATAACAGAGCCGTCTGTCAACATTTAATCTATGGTTTGTGTGATGGGAGCACAGCCCAAATCACCATCGCTTAAAGCCTCTGGTATAAGCAATGGCTGCACATCTGTCACCATCGCCTATGGTCCATATTTGGCATGATGGGAACACTCAGCTTTCAGTCACCCTCTCCTCTAATCTATGATTGACATAACAGAAACATCCAGATTTCCGTCATCATCTCTACTACCGTATTGGAGACTTCCTCAGAGTACTCCCCAGAATCCAGTTTAGATGTGATTGGAACTCTCATCACTTCATCACCATTACTTCTGGTGTAGAGTAGATGTGACAAAACGCTCTGGGCTCTAGCACCATCACTTTTGGCCTATAGCAGACTTTATGGGAACTCTCCAATCTCCACAAATATTGCTTCTAGCCTGTCATGCACATGACGGAAGCATTTGGCCTTTTGTTACAAATCCTGAAGGTCAATTGCACACATATAAGTGAACCCTCAACCATATCTAATAGTCCTTGGGTAGGATTTAATGAGAACTTTCAGCCCTTCTTCAGAGTTCCTTTTTTATGTACACTATGCATGTAATGGGAGCTCTTGCTTGCTGTCCCATCTATTATCAGATTTAGACGTGACTTTAAATCTTGTCATATGATGGAGGCTGCCACTTCCATGTCTCCAAATGTCCCTTGGCTGACTCTGCACCACTTCAAGCTACCTGACACTGCTCCCAAAGATGCCTAGCTTCCACCTGTTCCCCACTTCTGCAAGCTTCCCTTGGCTGTCCCTACACCACTTCAAGCCACCTGATACCAATGGTGCAAGCTTCCACACACTCCAATTTGGGCTTCATATACCCTTACACATATTCAGGAATTAATCTGTAATTAAACTATCATGGATAATGTGCTCCTTGGGTAGACACTTATAAGGTCCCAAAGGCAAGACCTGTGGGCTATGCCAATGCTTGGTATTAGTACTTATCTTATTGTGCAAGTGCCTTAATTTTGAAGTGACACAACTGAAAATGGCTAAGTTGTTTTGAGCCTAAATTTAGCTTTATGAACATGCAACACAATAATGTGGTATTTTCTTGGACGCTATTTAAAAAAATGAAGATTTTTGCTGGTAATCAATTAATCTATTAATTATTAGATGTGTCGAGCACTTCTTATCACCCTTGAGGGTATCCAGGTGCTTGCAGTTGATTAGCTGAATAGCTAGTTCTTCAGGGACTTTTGGAACTCTGGAAGAGATTGGGAGGATGTAGATGAAAGTGTAGCTCATTCCATGTCTTTGCTGGCTGGTATGAGAAGGGGCAGCCTCCATATATGCTACGTCGGATGCAGGGAGTGAGAGTTAGAGAAAGGGCTGCAGAGCGGAGGTGTCTGGTGACTGATGGAAGTTCAGGCGGTGGCTCAAGTAGGCAGGTCCGCAGTTGTCCATTCAGTATGACATTGAACTGACCCATCTTTGCTTATAACTCAACAGTGGTACATTTTAAGGGGCAGTGCCTATGATCTGATCCAGAACTAAATCTGTAAAGTTTTTGAATTAATAAATAAAAGAATGGAGAGCAACTGGACGAGCTTCAAAAGCATTTCTTTAAGTAAAAAGGGAGCAGCAAATTAAATCAAATATAAGATTATGAACATGTACCTTGATGGTAAACACAAGACACAAAAAATATTGACATATGAATCAATGTCTCACACCACCACTGAAATCCTAGGATAGACATCAGAGTCCTTAAAATAAACATCTGGTAAGCTTACCTAAAAAAATAATGTTGGAAAGATTATGTCACAGCACTAATTGCCAAGCAAGACTCAAACACTTCACAAAATACCTTTAATTTGGATAACTAAGCATTTTCCCTCACTATCCTGGTATCAAGACCTTAATAAGAGGTTCTCATAGTTGGGCAATGTAATGTTTTGAGGGTGGAGTGGGTAAATGTTATATGAGACCGATTTACATTAGGCTTAGTAAACTTCCCATGCTGAATACCCAAAATTCAGAAAATCAACTTTTTTTAAATGTCCTCACAGCTGTATTTGAAAGTTTCTCCGAGATCTGTGGACTTACAGTCCCAGTGTTTGTAGCACTGTCCTCTGGCTCCTGCTCCCTGGACAGCACGAAAGCCTCACTGCCACGGGGTACACTATCAGGCAGTGTCTGCTGCCTGTCATGTCCCAGATGTCCAGGAGATCTTCCAGGTTGAGAAGGTCCCTGCTGAGAAGAGCATGTTCTGGAAGATCTAGCCTCTTCTGCCCTGGCCATATTCCAAACTCGAATAGATGACGTCTCAGGCATTTTGGGTGTCTCATTACTCAGCGTGAACTCCTTTTCAAAGCTGAGCGTCCTGGTGGATTTCAAATTGATGTTTCTAGAGGGCACATTCATCACAGTACTGATCCAGTCAGGCACACCTCGGAGCAGTTCAGTGATGGCTCTTTGCGGTCTCCCTCTGGGTACTTTCTTACACTACTCCTGAACTGCAGCTTTGTCTATAAGTCTGGTCAGGATGCTTGCACTGTCTACCAGCATCCACAGGCTCCACTTACCCCAACCTACGTCCACAAATGCGACCAGTCCCACCATTCTCTACAGTAAGCACATAAACTAGGAATCCAGGGAGAGTAATGTTTCAACCCATTATATTATTGACATAATTTCAAAACAATTGTTATATATAATTCCTGTGGTGAGGCCATAGACAAGGAGGATCAAGAGAGTCGGTCCACAGCAGCCTATTTTCAGTATTTTGTTCTTGGCAGCACTGTTCCCAGGGCAAATATGCAAACAGTGCATTTTACAGAGTCTTTCCTGCTGAATTGTGGTCTTAACACTAGGAAATGTCACTCCTTGACACAGGCTCGTATAAATGAGCAAGCAGGTTGAGCAACAAGTACAGAAATACATTTTCATGTAAACATTACACTCTTTTGCATTCTTTCTATCCAATTTAGGAGTTTTTACGCAATAGTTTATGTCCTAAATAAGATATATGTGGCACAAATTGACCCTCAAAGATGTTAGCAGGTATAAGAAGCTACCAATGGTTCTACACTATTTTCCAGCTGCAGTGCTTAGGAAGGCCTGACTTTGCTGTAAAATTACTAGGTGTTTTTTCCCATTGTCTTCTCCTTTTGATATCTGGAATGGTCTCATACTTGTTGTACTGCCAGCATCCTCAATTCCAGTGTCAAGTCAGAGATGTTCTGGTCCGCATCTGTTCAGACATATAGATATGATAGACAAAGCCACACTTGCAGTACGGAGGTGGCTCGTGACAATTAAGTTCACAGTGTTAAGCTAGGATTGATCATCCCCAGCATTTCAGAAGAGTTGCATTTTTGAGTAACTCACACTGTGTGAGATTCTCTGGTCTGGAACTATGATCGAAAACATTCAGTAGAAAATGGCAACTAAGACCGGGTCGTACGTATTTATAATTCCCCTAAGTCAATTAGGACTAATTGCTGTCACCTACAACTTATATATTAGTATCAGCAGCTCCTAATGGCCACAGTAAAGTGCTAAGCATGTTATGTTCCCTTGTGTAGCATGTAGGGGTATAGAAATCTAAACATAGCTTATTCACCTGCAAACATATATGTACTCTTGTGAAGGGGTCATGATACATTAACTACTTTGCGACAGTCCTCCGACTTCAACTTGTAAATCTATTACCTCCTCGTCCCTCCCTCACTTCCATTCCTTACGTAGTCGAGGCAATCCTGCCTCACCAGACACCCATACCATGTGATTTATCACGTGGGACTATAAGTAGCCCCCACCCCCTCAAACCTCCTTTTTTTCTTTTGTCTCACCTGTTGAGATGCGCGTACCATGTGCTGGCCATTTGCGGTGCTGCGGTCTTGATTTCTTTGCTGGATTTCTTCTGTTGGATTTCTTCGTGGGTGGTCTTCTCTTGCAATTTCATCTGCCTGCGGGGCCTGGCGGTGCCGGCCTGGGCAGCGCTGTGCCTTTCCTCGCCACATCTGGGGTTTGCGGTGCTCCCTTGGCGGTGGAGCGGGCGGGTCCGGCTGACGGAGTCGCCGGCCCTGTGTGGCTGGGGCTGTCTTTTCTGGTTGGAGGCTGGAAAGGTAAGCGGCAGCAGGGTAATTTCATCGGGCATCCTCGGATGGCTGTTTCTGATCGTCATTACAGTAAGGGCCTCGTGTGAGGCCGTTTTTTATCGTTTCACTTGCATTTTTTGATTGGATTTCTGTGTTTTGCAGGGGGGCAGGTTCCGCTTTTCTCTCTTTTTGATTGGTTTTCTGGGGTTCCCTCTTGGTTTTGGTGCCAGTTGGTTGGTCACTGTTGCTTGGCTACTCACTATTTAAACTACTTCGGCTGTGCTTCTGGTTTTTGGGTCATTATGTTGAAGCGTGCTTCCAAGCGCAGGCATGTTTTGTCCTCCTCCGACGACGATGATGAGCCGATCCCGGCTCGCCGGACTAGGTCTAAGGGTCCGGGGAGTTCTGTGGCCCTGTTGTCTGCTTCTGAGGTCCAGGACATGATTGAGGCGGCGGTGCCTCGTGCTCTGGAGTCCAGGGTCCCTGCCAAGCGCAAGTCTTCTCGTTCTGCGGTGGGTCCGGTGGACTCTCCCTCTGAGGACTCTTCTTCTTCAGGCGCTGCCATGCCCTCTACCTCTTCTGGGAAGTTTGTGCGTAAGGAGGAGGTTCCTAAGATTCCCCAGGACATTAGGGAGAACTTGGTGGCTTTACTGCATCTGAGGGGTCGGATGGCTATTTCCTCAGTATGTTAAACCCCCCGTTCTTGTGATGCCATTTCATGGGCACATAAAGGACTTGATTTCTGGGGAATGACGCGATCTGGAGCGCTCCTCGGTTCCTCGTTTCTTGCAGAAGCTGTACTCCTTTGGAGGAGGGGGAGTTTCTCTTCCTCACTCTGTCAAAGTGGATGCCATGTTGGCCACCCTGATTGGTTGTACGGCGATTCATCCTGAGGATTGTTCTGCAGCTGATGCTACTGATAAAAAGGTGGCTGGTGCACTGAAGAAGGCCTTCTCTGCTGGTAACTTGTCCATGTGTGCTGGCATTTATTCTGCTTATGCGGCTCAGTCGTTGGTGTCTGACTTTGGGAAACTGGCCACGGCTATCCAGGATGAGTTGGACTTCTCTGACTTGCTTGTCCACATGGAACAACAGGCTTGGCTGATGTCTCTTCGGATGTGCTTCGTTCTTCTGCCATGGCTTCTGGTTCCTTAGTCCTGGCTCGGAGGAACCTGTGGATGCAGGACTGGAAGGCGGATTTTTCGGAGAAGTCCTCTCTCCTTAAGATCCCCTTTGACGGTAAGATGCTTTATGGTGAGCAGCTGGACAGTATGATCCCAAAAGCTTTTATGGACCGTAAGCATGCTCTGCCTTACAAGGGCAAGCCGTCTGCATCTCGCTATCGCCGCTTCTGGAATGCGGCTCCTTCCTCGGCCTCTTCTTTCCAGTCTTCCTGGCAGTCCTCAAAGGCCTTTTCGGACCGTCGGGGTAAATTCCAGCCCAAAAAGGCGGCTTCCGTGGCTGGTCCCAGGGGTCTGTCGGATGCCTTCAAGTGGAAGTCCTGACAATAATGGCTTGGCAGCCTTAAGACCTATGGGCGGAAGGCTGTTGTTTTTCCTGGAGGCTTGGAGTCAGGTTGTGAAGGATCACTGGGCGTTGAGTGTAGTCAGGAGAGGTTATCATATCGCCTTTGTCGCTATTCCTCCCGGCTGGGGTAACATATGTACTCCTGTCCCCAAGTCCCCGGTGAAGTGACTGGCTCTTCTGGAAGGGGTTCGGGATCTTCTGGAGAAGGAGGCAATCGTCCCAGTCCCCCTGGCTCAACGGGGTCAGGGTTGTTATTCTATTTTGTTTCTGGTCCAGAAGGTGTCGGGGGGGTTCCAGCCGGTTTTGGACCTCAAGAGGGTGAATGGTTGGGTTCGGACCATTCACTTCAAGATGGTGACCTTGCAGTCCAACATTCCTTTGGTGGGGTTCCGGGACTTCATGACTTCAATCTTTGTGCAGGATGCCTATCTTCATGTTCCGGTGGCTCGGGGGCATCAGAAGTCTTTACGTTTTGCGATCGGCGACTCTCACTTCCAGTTTGCGGTTTTGCCATTTGGGCTGAAGTCCGCTCCGCGGGTCTTCACCAAACTTCTGGCTCCTTTGGTCGCTTTGGTCCACACCCAAGGGATATTGCTCCAACCTTACCTGGACGATTGTTTGGTCCATGCTCCCTCGTTCCTGTTGGCTCTCAGTCACATGGAGGTGGTCCTGGCCGTTTTGAGGGGGCACAGCTTTCTTATCAATTTGGGAAAGTCCTTCCTTGTTCCATCCCAGGATCGTCTCTTCATTGGGGCTCGGTTTCGGAGGGATTTGGGGGTGGTTACTCTACCCGAGGCTTGGGTTGACAAGATTCATTCACACATCCTGTCTCTTCTGTCCGGTCCGGTTCAGGTGGTGGGTCGTTGGCTCCTGGTGCTGGGGGACATGGTGGCCACGGTCTTTCTGGTTCCATGGGCCCGGTTTCATTTGCACACTGATGGCTCATGTTCTGGCGCATTGGTCTCCCCATTGCCTTCCCCTCTCTTCTCCGATTCCGATGTCCGATCTGATCAGGTCAGCTCTGTGTTGGTGGTTGGTTCGGGATCATCTGCTGAAGGGGGTCTCTCTCTCTCCTCCGGCTCCCGTAGTGGTCAACATGGATGCCAGCCTCTCAAGGTGGGGGACCTGGCTGGGGGTTCATCAGACCAGGGGCTTCTGGTCCCCCTCTCAGGGCAGGAGGACTTCGAATTGGAGGGAGTTGGAGGCTGTCTGTCTGGCTCTGTTGTCCTTCTCCTGGGTTCTGCGGGGTTCAGTTGTTCTAGTACGGACGGACAACGTCACTGCCATGGCTTACGTGAATAGACAGGGGGGACCAGGTCCTCGTCTCTGGCTCTGGTGGCGTCGCAATTGTTCAGTTGGCGGAGTCTCATCTTGTGGCTCTCCCGGCTACTCACCTTCGTGGGGTGTCCAATTCCCCGGCAGATGCTCTCAGCAGAGCCATCCCGTCCTCTGTGGATTTCTGACTCCGTCAGGAGTTGTTTGTGGATCTGACGGTGCATTAGGGTGTTCCGGTGGTGGACCTCTTTGCTTGTCTGGCCGATTCCAAGGTGGCCCGGTTTGTATCCTGCAGTCGGGAGAGTTCGGCTTGGGCAGTGGATGCTCTCTCTTGCCCCTGACCTTGCAGGCTTTTGTATGCCTTTCCTCCCTTCCCTCTTCTTCTCCGCTTCCTTATTCGGGTCCGTTCCTTTGGGGCTTCGGTGATTCTGGTGGCTCCGGCTTGGCCTCGTGCCTCCTGGTTTCCTCTCCTGGTGGAAATGAAGTCGGGGTGGAATGGTTGCTGCCTCTGTCTCGTCCCCTTTGGCGTTCCCGGTGTTGCCGCGGGTTGTTCTGGTCAGGATGTGCTTGGCGGCTTGGAGGTTGAACGCTTAGGTCTGCCGCGTAAAGGTGTTCCGGCTGGCTTAACCTCTACTCTGTAGGCAGCTAGGCGCCCATCAACCAACAAGTCTTACCTGAGACACTGGCGTTCTCTCAGTCGGTGGTGTCGTGGCAGGGGTTTTGACCCTGCTTCCTCATCTTTGTTTGAGGTGATGCTGTTTCTCCAGGAGGGTGCTGATTTGTGCTTCAAGGTTTCTTCCCTTCGTTTACAGTGGGCTTGCGATTAAGGTGTTTCGTAGCTCTTGGGGCAATCTCTCAGATCCTGATGGGTTGGTTGGTCGCCTTTTTAAGAGTTTGGGTAATGTTCTTCCTACCCCTCTGCGCATTTTCCCACTTGGGATCTGTCTCTGGTCTTGGACGTTTTGATGTCCCCTACCTTTGAGCCCTTGCTTTCTGTGGATCTGCGCCATTTACCCTTCAAGACCTTCTTTTTGGTGGCCATTTCCTCTGCTCGCCGCCAGGGTGAGCTGGGCGCTCTCTGTTCCAAACATCCTTTTTGTCCGATTTTTGAGGACAGGATTGTTTTGAGACCTATCCTTTCCTTGCGTCCTAAGGTGGATTCTCAGTTCCACAAGGATCAGGAGTTGGTTCTTCCTTCCTTTTTTGATTCTCCGGTGTCAGAGTCTGGGGTGCGGCTGCACTCTTTGGATGTTCGGCGGGCTCTCCTGATCTATTTGGAATGAGTAGCTCCTTTCCGTTTGTCTGATTTGCTTTTTGTTAATTTTGGGCTTGTGAATCCAGGTTTGCGTCCTTCTACTCCTTCTTTGAATTGTTGGGTTCGATCTCTGATTTCTTTGGCGTACAAGGCGGTGGGGCACCTTTCTTCTTTGGGGGTTCAGGGTTGTTCCACTCGGTCCATGGCAGCGTCCTGTGCGGAGGCCAGGAGGTTAACCGTGCTGATGTTTTGGGTACAGGGTCCTTTCCACTATGGTTCCTGAATAGTGGTTTTTCCCTGTTGTCTGTGTTTTTTTTTAATAAACCTTTTTTTCGCATCCCTTCTTGGTTGTCCTGTTTGGCTTTGTACTTCTCGACTATGTAAGGAATGGAAGTGAGGGAGGGATAAGGAGGTAATGTCTCAATTACTTACTGGTAGTTGCATTATTCTGAGTCCTACTTTCATTACTTTCATCCCTCCCTCCCTCCCTGGTAGTCCGGGCCAAACTTTTGGTATGGTTTCGGTCTCTATGGTAATACTTATAGCCCCCGCGTGATGAATCACGTGGTCTGGGTGTCTGGTGAGGCAGGGTTGCCTCGACTACGTAAGTAATGGAAGCAAGGGAGTAGGACTCAGAGTAATGCAATTATCGATAAGTAATTGAGACACTACCCACTAAGAGCCAGATTTAGAGTTTGGTGGACTGAATACTCCCCCACAAGCGTGACAGATACCCCGTCCTTACAAGAGCATTATATCCTATATTTATCATTAGTGCATTATATCCAATGGAACTTGTAATATAGTGCGCCGGACATCTGTCATGATTGTGACAGAATAACCCACCCACTAACTGTAAATCAGCCCCTAAGTTTGAAAACATTTTCTTGACAAATACAATGCCTACTCAAACTCTCTTTTGCAATGGAAACATTGGAAACATTTTCAAAAACCATCCATTGCAAAACAATCAAAAGCACTCAGATGCCAAACTATTGACTTGCTGTGCACCGTGAAATGCCAAATAACTACAACAATTCTAACAAAACATCTAGTAAAGAACATTTGTGGTTGTATTGTTTCTAAATGATCAAATGGCGGGGGCTGGTCCTGGAGAATCAACTATATCTCTATGCTAGTTCCGGGAGCTGGTATTGTTACCCTTTTCAGTTGACCGACGGCAAGTGAAACTGGAGTACTACACACACATATTGCTAACATTGTAGTTATAACTAGCAGCTTCATTTATTATCCCTTCACACTGTACAAAAGGCTGCTCCGAATCCTATTTCCTCTTATCGCTATTTGTTCAGTTGTTTTTAATATCACAGACTGAAAGAATTTCAATAGCTGTTTCACCATGAAGTCATTTGTTATCCTTCAGCTGGCCTTCGCATGCTGAATTTTAAAACAGGCTCCACTATTTGCATCCTCCATCTGGAGCCGTACATAAACTATCCAAGATATTCCTGGTAAGTAAGAAAAAATATCTTATTTATCGTCCCTGTGAATAAATAAGGGAATGTCACATTTTATGGACTAATAAATTTGTATGCTGGCACTGTCATTGAATGTCTCATGACTTGCAATGTCATAGACCATGAGAAAACATTTTTTTACTTTTAGATCTTTATAAGTCAAATAAAGGCTCGAAAACAGCCACGGAATTTGATTACATTGTTTATGTATGTCCAGCAGCCTCATTCAGTTGCAATTTGCAAAAGGAAATGCAATCTACATGTTTCCCAGGCTTATCACAAATGCATTCACTCACAGATACTTACCATTGTGAACTTCAACTGCCTCAGAGGCTGTGTTGTCATTTAAATCACACATCTCCTCATTGGGCTTTTGAGTGCATGCTAGACCATATTAGATTTAAAATAATATGCATCAACATGTATCATGTTAATAAATACTATAGTGTATTCATAATGCAGCCAGCATTTTGTTTTATTCAACAGCTGTGTTTTTATCTCACAAAAATGTATTGTTTTACATTATTTCCTATTATTTTAAGAAAGGGTCCGTTTGTTAATGTCACTCATAATTGTATAATGGGGTTTATCTAGTTCGAGTTTATAGCAGTTTGATAGTTAACCAGTGCTGCGTCTTAATTTGCTTGTTGACCTTTTAGGTATGTATGCAATTACCCAACCATAGTTATTCAACACATGCATGCACTCTCAACACACAGAAACACACATACCTATACGCATTCCTTTCATAACTTCAAACATACAGCGCCTAGAATGCTATCCACAGGATGAGGCACAAACTTACAGATGTAGATGCATTGTATATAATGAATTATCGAAATGTGAATTTGTAAACCGTTTTCATAATCCATATTTCTTCAAACAACTCATTGTGTAGTTCTACCTACTTGTTCTTGTCTTTTCGGTCCATCTTCATGTGGATTTATAGAGCACACTCTCAGCCTCCTCACACTACAGACAGGATTGGGACAGAAATTTAGTAGAATTCTCAGTGTATCTAGAAATCAATTTGTCAGGTTTTTAGGTTCATACTAAAATATAGCACATTTGTTTCATCTCTAATTGGAGGAGTGAGTGGTTTCCACTGACTAGTACCTTGAAAACAAAAACGTATATGATTCCAAGATAGTTTCTGAGGGTAAATAGTTTCTCAGTTGGCAAATAAATGCAATTGCTTTATCTTCAGGGAAACATGGTCAAATGTGCTAGATCAAACATAGTTCTGGCCGCATCTGGATGTCTGAGGGAGGTCATGCTAGACAGAATTGCGAACACTAAATGAAGTGAGGGAAAATAATGTACATCATTCATTAATGAGGAAGTTTTGCTCAACATATTATGTTTCCTGTTAATGATGATGCCACTTACAATCAGAGATCATGTACACACATCATTTTATCAGGATGTGCAGTGTATTGCATATGTGATTACTCACTGACAACAACAAATATTGATGTAGATTGCCTCATCATCTTGTCAGTGGACCATGTGCTGTCCATTCAAAGTGTATACTCTGATGACACAAGTGCTGAAGTAAGTTCCTTTTATATGACATGAGTTTTGTTTTTGAAGTGTTAAACCTGATCTTCGTGATGGTTTGTTTCAATGAATTATACATGCTGAATTTTGAGGCACGTCATCCTCGGTTGAGTAGTGCTTAAAAAAGATGGAGTTAAAAAGTAATAGAAGTAAGGAAGTTTAAAAAAAATAAATCCCTTCGGAGGTGTAACCTCATTTAGTCTAGAAGCCCGATCCACTCAACTATTAAATTTACTTTGTTTTAATTTTGTGTAAAACATCATGGAAAGTGCCACAAGCAACCCAGTGTTGCTTCTGGTGCTACCTGTAAAAACACTATCTAAATAAGATAAATAAATAATTAAAGCTAGACCTAATTGCTCATGTTTACCCTCAGACCTTTGCCCAAGAGCCAAAGTTCCCTGTTTTGTATTAACATATTTAAATGTACATATTTTTTTACTTATGCCAACTAGAGTTTCTACCCTTTTGGAGTGGTAATAAGTAATTGATAACAAGGGCACAAGTCGTAGCCTTCTAGTGTTCTAAAAAAGGATCCCTTCGCACAGGAGAGGGTACTGGGGGTCTGGGAGCCTACCTAGGGGTCCAAACGCCTGTGCTCCTATATAGTATCCAAATTTCAACAAAGGACTAATGGTCCTATGAGGAATAGAAAGAGAGGCACTATATCTCCAAGGTGGAGAATGCCTTGGGTCAGAGTATTGGATAGAGACAGTCAGCTGGACTGTTCATAGTGCCCTCACACATCCCCTAGAGGATGTCCTGCTTCATCATAGAGCGGTGCTCCTCGTCAGCCCGGTGCTGCAATGCCCTACGGGTCCCCCGAAGGGTCACTTTAGCAGAGATCTTTTAAGAGGATGCCGTATGATGAGTGCGGATGAGGTGATTCGTGAAGTGGTGGAGTGTGAACTAAAGGATTAATAAAATTAGTAAGGGAGATCCTACACTATACGTTAATGGGGGCCACCCTGGAGATATAGTGCCATTTTTCTGTTCCTCATAGGAACATTAGTCCTTTGTTTAAATTTAGTAGCCTTCTAGTGCTGTCACCTGCTCTGTCTATCACCTTTTCTGTTTACAGTCTGCTGACCGCAAAGTTATAGGGAAAATGCCACAACAGCTCATGTTATTTATTTCAATAAACATATTATGCAGATTTAAAAACTCAGTGGGTGTATCTTCCATTGTTACATATTTTGGGATAAGGTGCATTTAATGATAAACAGCACTGGAAGGTAATCCGATCAACTTTACTTCACATCCGTTCATACCCCATTCATCTAAATACATTTTCTTTTCCACACAGCTTACCGAACATAAATAAGCTTCCAAATATTTATTTTCTTTCATCAGGGCACTTACATTAAGAATCATCTAAGTCTGGACATATTTACAGGCGCTGAATTGGTTCTTGGAACATTGATTTTCCTGTGTGGTTAAGAAATAAGTATTCCTGCCTGACTAAAATGAAATATTTGGGCATAAACATTTTAAATCAATATGTGAAATGTTTTCTGCAATTGAGGTCCGTAGCAATTACAGCTCAGTAAGGGATGGTTTATTTTCAAAATAAATTATGTAAAATATAAATTATATATATATACATATTTAAACATTAGTGATATTGAATTTCTTATTCATAACATGGTACACTGATTGTATTTATAAGCAAATGTACATTCGGTTTCATGGCTTTACGCAGGTTGGTTTTTTTCATATAATGAGTTATATTGACATCCCAGAAACCATGATATAACAGATCGGATTTCCCAGTAACTACCGTAGTACTAAATAGTGTATAATTCATCCCAACCAAGCCTGTATTTTACATAGCCCTTTCACAATCAAACACATTTTGAATGCTTTTCAGTGGTTAAAGGCATTTGTGACAAAAGACTGATGAATCTGAAATGGTTAAATTTGAATGGTGTGGCCATATTTACTTCCTGTTCCTTTCAGCCACTTCAGTACAATATAGTCACCAATGCTGAACATTAGCCGACATTATTCTATTTAAACAGTACGCCTGCATCACATCTTTCACCCTTGTCAGGTAGTAAATATATATATTCTTTACTTAATTTTGTATATATGTCTCCCCAATACATTTTCTATTGAAATGCTTTTATCATGGGCTTAATTAACTCTGCATTGAGTCTTCAATATTTCTTGTTCTGTCCTGAATGTTTGTGGCCATCCAGGAGGGTTGGCTTGTGTTGGTGGTGTGCAAGAGTTAATTGCTTCATAAGATGATGTAAGTCACATTACCTTCCCGTAATGTTGGCATATAGGGAGGCGTAGACATTTACTAAAGTACGGCAAGATGCTCAACACTATACTTGCCTATATAGCATATTGTAATTTAAACTACTTTTGTCAGTAGATACCAAAGTGATTAGAGCATCATAGGTTTATGTATAAATGCATTTTTTCAAAGCACTATAAGATGGTGGCAGAGGACATCATTTTATAAAGAGTACATTCAGAGAGCTACCTATCAGTTCATACAGAAAGAGTAATGAATACAATAAGCTAAAAGGGCCCCGAACTGATCCGTGCTGGAGCAGGGGAGGGCGACCCTGAATTGGTGCACAGTAAGAGTTGCCCAATAAAAGAAGATATTCCTCAGAGGAGGCCGAACAGCAGTTGCCCTGTTGCTGTATACTTTGAGTGAAGTGGATAGAGGTGAGAGGAGCAGTGCAGGCTGCACTGAAAAATCTTGGTTTTATGTGTCTGAAGCTGCCAACCATCCTTTCAATCACTTTTCAATCTGCGGTAATCTCTTTTTAATGTAAGCACATTGGAGCTTTCCCCTTTGTTAAACCACCCTCGAATTGTTTACTTTGATCCGCTGTGAGAAAATCTGGACGTGTGTTGGCCTAAATGCCGGCAACGCACCAACAAGATTTGAGGCCTTGTACTTCACGTCCAAGAAAAGGCCCTTGTGAGAAGACACAGGTTTTTGTTTAGTTCTTTATGTCCCTGGTGGGAGCCTTAATTGCATTTCTCTCTCTGGCAGTGTCTGGCTGAAAAGTGTCTGCCTTCCCTGCTGATGCTTGAGTCTTCAAGCTCTTCTACTCTGTGGCAAAGAAAATTCCTCAGCCAGGGAAGAAAAGCTTTAGATAAAAAAAAGTATTCAGATAGCCTATTCTCAATTTCCCATGCGTAGTAAACAGACCAAACAAAGTTGCAGACCAATTCTAGTTAGTCAGCGAAAGTTTCACTAACCATGAATCCTCCAACCCACAGCATGCACAATGTACTGTGCAACATCTAACTCTTTTGGCATGTACTTTAACTGGGCGAAAGGTTATCATATGGAAATGTATATCGCATAGGTTTGTCAAATTACTGTTTTTTTTTACCCACTCGTGGAACGTACAGTTACATCTTTTGTGTGATAAGAATAAAAATAATTGTTCTCTTTAATTTCTTACCTAACTGTGTACTTTGCTATTCTAGATAAGAATATTTAGTTGTTTATGCCATATGACTGTGCAAGCTGAATGCAGTACACTTGGTAACACTGAAAATGACATTAACATTGTATGTAGTTGTTGGGTAATCAGTTGTGGCTGGCATGGCTTGCGTGTGTGGGGGCAGGGGGTCGCATGGGGGTTTCATTTAATAAAAATAATTTAAAAAACAATAAACCTACCTTTTCACCGGTCGGGTCCCGTGTCTTCTCTGCTCCTGCTCTCCTGCCTCCGACAGGAACAGAAAACAGGCAGCCACGCTCCCTCCCCATAGCCAATCACAATGCTGCAAGCAGCGTTGTGATTGGTTGGGACGCCGCCCAGCCAGGTACTTATAGGGAGGCCATATTCTCCATGCAAGCTGCATTGCAGCCTGCATGGAGAAGGGCAGAGTGCGCATGACAGGTTTGGGCAGCCCCAGAGGGCCGACCAAACAGTTTTTGCCCTCACAGGAGTGGGCACACCACTCCTCCCCTGCTCGCAGAGCAGCCCTGCCCACACACAACCAAACATAAAATGGTTATTGTTAATGGTAAAGTTATTACCATTGTATCTTATGTTTCTGCTTCTTGCACTGCGAGGAAGCAGTGGGGTGATGCTTCTCCGCCCTAGTGGAGGAGCCGCCCCTGTCCTAAGGTAATGGCTTAGTGTTTGCGAATAAACAATCAGCTTGTTTTTTTATTCTTCAATGAAAAGCTTTCAACAGTGTTCAGAAGGAGATCCTAATACACAAACGAAAATACCTAACAGTTAGCACAAGATCAATTGAATTATTTTATGTGATGAAACAGAGAAAGTAGGAACCCTATGTTAAAGGCACTCGTGCTATTTCTTTAAAGTTTCTTAATTATTGCATGCATGTTGTTAACATTGTTATAACCACATGCAAACACAATGCAACTCCGTTAAAATGAATTTTTAAATACTGTTTATTGTCGACAATGCAAGTAAAGAAGATCAAGTGGTAACATTTGTAGTCTGCGCCCAACACTAACTCCATTGGCACCTTTGTGGTGGACATATTGTGTGGTATTCAGCTTTCTTCTCAGCTACCCTTCTTGCTGTTAAATAAATACATCATTTAACTATATCCAGCGTGGTTACTAGACTGCAAGATGGCTCAGTGAACTGAATGTTTTTTACCAAAATCTGTGTGTTTATCAGCCCATAAGTATGATTACAGGGAACCCATTTTTGAGTTTCATTAAATTTGGAAATAGACACACTGTTTGTTAACTAAACTTACCAATTGCATTATTGTAGTATGGAATACCACATACAAATTAAGTTAGTATTAATACTTGCTAATTAAGTTAGTGTTACTAATTATATGACACAAGAAATGTACAGAAAAAATGAATCAATTAAAATGCTACAGAAAACATTTTTAATTCTTTTGCCATTTAAAAATCATTTGTTTGCACTAATGGCAGTACTTTGAATGCATATTCCACAAAGACCAAATTATAACCTCTGTGATCGAGATATACACAATTGAACGATGCATTTTAGAATTGATTAGTGTTTTTGTGTCTGAGTTTTAATTCATTGTGTTTCAAAGCAGGTCTACATTAAACAATTTCACATACATTTATATTTCATGATTGCGATCCTAATAAGCACAGCACAAACAATAGCTTTGACCTATTTGCCTCTCTCTCTTGGTATTGATTCTGGAATGGTATCTTCACTTCCATGAGGTTCTCTCTGTTGGCACACACTTTTTCCCTTAAAAACTCCACCGAGCAGTAGAATGGTACCCAGGCCCAAACAGTGGAGTAGCAATGGAGAGCGGTCCACCCCGGGTGACAAATGCCACCCCCTGTTCTTACCTGCGGCTGTCTCAGCAAACGCAGGGACCGTTGCCACCCTCTTTCCCTCCCGCCTCCCTCTGCAGTCGTCTTGGGGCGGCAAACATCGGGACTACCACGGGCAGCAAAAGGTCTGTTTTTTGCAGTGATATATACCATGTCACGTTTTTGAGGATTGTTCTAAGTAATTTCCATCTTTCGTTCTGTATTCTGAAACATTAAACATTTCCTCAGAGTCTCATACTTTTTGAAACTTTGCTATACTTGCTTTACCTATATCATGGATCTTAGGCTTTCTGTGATGCTAGCAAGTGGACCAATATTCTTCTATTTTTATCTTAGGAAATGTGCATGGGCTCGGTTACTTCTACTGTCCCATGACCTGACTTCAACCACTTCTGTGCACTGCGGTGAGGCAGACTATGTGGTGATAAGAAAAACCTAATGTACCTTTTTCATGGTCAGAGAGCATTAAAGAGGAAGACCTGTTTCGAAAGGAATGGCCCCTGGGATGTAGAGGGGCACATTAAGCAAAGGGATTGAATAATAGAAGGTTTCTGACATTCGAACTGTGTAATATCCAATTCTTAGTCAAGGCAAAAGGCGGAAAACTATCTCTCACCTTCAAGTATCTTTGTAGCTTGATGATAAAACATAGGTCGAGTGGGGTGTGTTGACATTTAAGACAGGTGCAAGCCATCATCAGGATTATGATAGATGAAATAGAAAAATGGGAAGGAAACATGACATGGTAAAATGTTTAATGTTTTTCACAGTGAACATTAAAGTGAAATGTATTAGTGGGTAACTTTAACTACAAAGGCTCTTTTGTAAGAAAGTATTTGCGCTTTGACATCAAATGCTTAGGAGGAAATACATTTCATCATTACATCAAAACAACAAACATTAGTAATTGCCGATAAGTACATTACAAATTAAAAGAATATTGCTTTCAAGATTAGTTGCTTTGTGTTCTAGCCTTTGGCATGTTGGACCGATCTTTGCTTGATGATAATAAAGCAATAAAATAATGTTTTCACAGCTGCTTTTCTTTGATTGTACATATATCTTTGATGTATTGCAATATAACAGACTTTGAACCCGGGAAGAGATCAAATAAAGACTTGTTCTGCTTTTTGAATTTTACAAATACATATTAGTGTTGTGACCTACAGTACATAATATTCTTATTATTACACAGTTAACTAATAGCGGTAGATGATATGAGAATTTTAGATGAACTAAATTGAATTGACAGGGGTAATTAAAATGTCTGTTGCCAACTACAAGCACGCAAAACGTTTTACAATTGATACTTATTTGTTCTGATTTCCTTTTTGAATCACAGCAAGTGTAGAATGAACTAAAAGATTGAATTATTTTGAAAGTTTTATGTTTTCACAAAATTCAAAATCTTTCAAGTGGAACAGCCCGAAGATCACCAGTTGTGTTCCTATGACTATATAATCCATGTTTATCCATTGATACAAATCCTATTTAATTGAGAATCACATCTTCAATAGTATATTCAACAATCATGAAATGCTGGTTTACCAGAAAAACACCAGTGCAGTCCCACATCAGCAAATTTGAAATTAATGCATTAAAGGGATAGAAAAGATTAAAGAAATTCTGGTGTCTACTGAACTCTAGAAAAAATAGTGGCGTGGTCACAGATCTGCTGAAAATTGATGTTCTGTGTAGGCCTTTGCAAGGTAAAGGCAGGGCTGTCAAAAGAGGCAGCTGATGGGGCATTATACTCCAGGCAAGTACTTTTTCAGGGCCCCACTATCCTGCAGCAACATCTACTTATAGAGTTGTAAAACAAGGCTGTCATTTATTGGTCGTATTCACAGGAAACCTTAGATGTCTGATGGAAACAGACCAATTGTAACCCATACACACTTAGAGTGGGCTTTGTGTCTGCCATTTGATCATGGTTCAATTACATTATTTTGCACTTCCCTGCTGCAGATTCAATTACGTATTCCTTATTATTGAGGTTGGCCCACCCAAGAGCATTTCGGTCTCCCTACGTTTTTCTTAAATCAGCTGCATCCTTCCACTGCTATCAGACCTCGCATTACAGTACATGAGGGACTACTTTCTCTCCCCTCTCTATCTCTTGCACCTCTCCTTTTCACCTTAGCATTTTTATCACTGACACTATACTCTGGCTACCTCACATCCTCTATTAATTGTTTCAAACCATTCCAACATGGCATTCTCTGTGTGTATACATGCATTCACATGTGCACACCTAACTTACCCATATTAGATGGGTTCATACCAGAAAAATTGATGTGCATGTGTGCACATGAATGGTGTCTCATTTGGAAATACTTTTACTAAAGTATAAGAGAAACCATTCCTAGATGGTCAAAGTGCATGTGTCTTTTGCTTGAAGAACAAACGTTGCAAAATGGCTGCAGTGTATGCAAACAGAAGCACTGTGGCCATCTTGGAACGATGCTATGGAGTAACTATTTGGACACCACACCATATTACCCAGTGTTGTTAAAATATTGGCTTAAGTCAACGTTTTGACCAGATCATAAACCAAAAAATAATGACACAACCAATAGCTGATTTTCGAAGTACATCAATGAAATCCTTTCATTCTTTTCATCCCACTGAGCAGTCAATGGCTTTATAATGACTTCCAGACGTAATCCCACCAAAACTTTCTAATTCACAATCTATGAATATTATGTCACTACCTTCAATTGACAACACTGATTACTAGCATGTGAAAATATGAACCTATACGTTGACTTTGTATACATGCCAGGATTAAATCCAAGATTCTGAGCTGCATGTTGTAGGAAGGTAGATCCCTAACTATGGTTGCCCCCAACTTTTTGCCTGGTGTTTTGCTGGTTTTCTGACTTAGTTGACCTGGGGCCCTGCTATTCAGGACCCCAGGCCCACTGCTCTCTCTGTAAAATGGATTCCATGTACCTTAGGTACATATCTAATTGGATACTGAGTCACCTTATCAGTCCCTGTACAGTGTACCTTATGTACCCAGGGCCTACCAGGGGCTGCAGCATGTATTATGCCACCCCTGGCTGGTCATCCAAATCTGACACAACTGGCTGCTTGACAGCTGGGGCAAGGTGGTGTAATCACCCTTTGCTTTAGATATAGTATACCTATATCTAACCCTAAAAATGGACACACCGATCTCCTATCAGTCACTCCTATGGCAGGCCTTGACAATCCTGAGGGCAGAGTGCTTGGAATCGTGTGAGATAGTGCTCTGGCATGAGCTGAGCCTGTCTGCGGCTTTCGGGATAAATCCCTTAGCCGTTTCCATGATATCGCATACCATATACTCTTAAGTGCATTATAATCCTCGCGGTTATATGCCAACTCTGGTATCGCTTTATCAAAACATGTCGAGTAAGGTGTCATATGAATTGGAATACTAACCCCTCGCCAATTCTGGCGACGGGGTTAGCATTCCACCCTTTTAGAGGGACACGACATGTATGTAATCTGTAACCCCGGTTAAAGTCAGACATAGCCTTAGCTCCACAAAATGGATGCTGCCACCGAGACACAAGTCTGCCCTCCTGCTGCTGGGAGTCCTCCCAGAGCAGGAGGCAAGGACAAAGGGTTTCCTGCCAGGGGCGGTGCCAGCACCGTCCCAGACAGGATTTTGTGTATTCTAGGTAGGCAGGGCTTTAGAGGAAGGTGACTGCAAGTGGCACCCTGGTGCTCACTGTGCATAGGCCGGCTGAAACCAGTTCCAGGGGCACTCCAGCCCCTGGCCTGGGGAAAGCCCGCCAAAGGAGAGGGGTGTAACCACCCCCCTCCTAGTCCCACCCATAGGGCAGGACTTAGTCGCGTGCCAGCCCCTTTTTGCAGGATAAAGGTAGGAACTGGCCCCCTTCCAAATCAGATCATCTTTGAATCCTGAAACTACTTTCCACGAAAGGAACTCAAGACTTCTTCCCAAGATTTCTCCCTTGTGACTAAGGAGTAGTCACCCTGCAGCAGCAGGCACCAACCAAGCATCGCGGTTTGTTGCCAGTCTCTCCTTCGGATCAAGACTGCTCCAGCACGACAAGAACCGGCTTCCCTGGCACCTCTGACCTCAACCTACATCATCAGCCCAGCTGTGATCCGTGGGTGTGACGAGACCTCGAGGGACCGGCCATCTTCAGAACTGCACGACGCTTGTCCAGCACGACGCCTGAGTGACCCTCGACTGAGTGCCTTGGGGTAAGAGAAGCCCCGACCCTGAGCAGCTCCAGCACCGAAGTTCAGCCCCCCTGCATCCACGAGATCGGCGTGGGGCCCTTCTGCTTTTTGCTGCTCACCGCGTTGTCCAGGTCGCTTGCCCGTTGGCTAGTGGCCCCCTCACGACGCTCCACGACAACTAACACTGCTGGTCTGGTTGCTCCAGACTAGCCCGTGCTCCCCTCCAAAAGAGGAGCACCCTGGACCCTCCTGGTCCACTCAAGACGCCATTTTAGGTCCACCGCGTGGGCCTTGCATTTGCCAAGACTTGTTGCCCAATCCTGGGTCCAGCGACGTCGACAGCAAGAACCTTCGTGGGACAGCTCGCACCTCCATCCTGGTCGCCGACAACGCCTCCTGGTCCGAGAGACTGCAGAGCCCAGCAGCGCCCACTCACCTGACTGCGGTGACTTTGCCCGGTGCCATCCTGGTGCCCACTTAATCACTGGCTAGTGATTCAGAACTTGGTCCCCTCTGCTTTCAGGTTTTCTCCTTCCCTGATCCAGGCTTGGATCTCTTCAAACTTTTCTTCACTGGCCGCCTGCCAGCAACTTCTTCTTCAGGCTCCTGGTCCGTCAACGTGGGTTTCCGACGCAACTTGAACCCTATGCAGCCGCAGCCCCTGGGCTAGGTAAATCCAGCACTCCGGTGCCCCAGCATAGTCCAACACTCCAAGTGTTCGGATCCACTCCCGTTTTCGTCCCAACTAGTCGGGTTCGCCCGAGAACAGTAACTTTGCAACTGCTAGCCTCCATAGACTTTTTCCCGCCTTACGCGTGAGAGTTCCCACTCTGCACACGACGACGTCCACAGGCCTCCTGCATCTAGACCCAGTGGTTAGAATTGTAGGCCTAGCGATTCCTAAGTCTAGAAAAGTATTACTTACCTGCTAGCAATTTCGCATTCCACTTACTGTGTATATGGTTTTTCGTGCCCCTAGGGCATTTGTGTAAATTGTGCGACTTAAAGTATTTTCGTAAGAGTTTTGTTGTGTGATTAGCTCCCTGACTCATAAAGAGTTCAGGGTAGACTTGTTATAAATAAATATACGTTTATTTTCATAACAACTTGTGTGGTGTCCTTTCACTTGGTGTTCAAGGGGTAATGTGATGGTAAAACAGCTGGCTTAACACGCCCTCTAGAGTCTTAGCCTTAGACTGCTCGTATCCATGCTACTAGGATAGCTGGTCTATAAGGTTGACTTACAACCAATCATCAATAAGGGTTGTTTGGACTGATACATAGTGATCACTAGAATAGTGAGCACTGCATATCAGGCCAACTTCTCACATTGGTGAGCAGCGGTTGGGATTTGAGCTTGCTGTTGTTTTACCACACATATCCTAAGAATATCATTGTGAAAGATCACATAAGTACTAAAGGTACATATAACTTAGCTTAGAATACTCTGAGTTCTACTGAATCAGCTGTTGTAGCTCCTAGGGCCTAGCACACCCTAAACTACAACTCTAGCAAGGGATCAGTAGGCAAACATATAGTGTAGGTAAGTGCACCACTTACACCTCACTAGAAAAGCATGTCTACCCATGGAGAGTCTTCAGAGACTCCCCTTGTGGTTATTGACCCTCCACAGGTCACTTCAAGATATGCAGCTCTCAGTTTCCAGGAGATGAGACAAGTGTGTACCTCCAGGAAACTGAAACAGGGGTCTAACCCCACCATTCCCTTTCTGATAGGTCTCTTAGAGACCTATGATGCGAGAAAGCTTTCTCAGCTAGATGGGAATATGCCAGCCTTAGAGGGTACCTCTGGAGATCCAGACCTCCACAACACTGTAAATGCAGTTGAGGAGGAGGATCCTGAGGAACTCTCTGGGGATGAGGCAGACAAAGGTCTTGAGGTAGTCAGAAGGCTAACTAGGGCCAACTTAGACCTGCTTGGGCAAGGATCTGGGGGACCCCCAGTACTGACCCTGATTAGGCCTAACCTTGGAGTTAGGAGAGATAGATCTCCTTCTAGGGACTCCATTAGATCTCTGCACTCTAATACCTCTTCTCAGGGGAGAAGGAACTCTCCCCAGAGGAGATTGACTTCCCCTCAGAGAAGAGAGCATGAAGCAAGGATGAGACAAGCTAAACTGAGGATTGAAAGGGAAGAACTTGCCCTGGCCAAAGAGAAGCTTGCCTTTGCTAGAGAGCAGCAGATGAGTGGGTTAGCTCCCACTGGTGGCAGCAATCTCCCAAGAGAAAAAGAGAAGGGTTTAGATACTAAACACCTGACAAAGATAGTGCCCCCCTTTAAGCAAGGGGATGACATCCAGAAATGGATGGCTGCTCTGGAGAGGGCCTGCACTGTGCAGTGCATTCCCCAGAGTCAGTGGGCAGCTATACAGTGGCTCTCCTTTGATGGTAAAGGTAGAGATAAGCTCCTCACTACAAGAGTGGAGGATGCTAACAATTACCAGGTCCTGAAAATGCACTGGTTGATGGGTTTGGCTTAACCACTGAGCAGTACAGGTTGCTGTTCAGAGACACCCAGAAAACTCAGTCTCAGGACTGGTCTGACTTTGTTGATTGTGCCACTAAGGCTTTGGAAGGCTGGCTACTGGGTAGCAAGGTTACTGACTTCACAGGATTGTATAATCTTATTATGAGAGAGCAAGTCTTAAATAATTGTCAGAACCAGTTATTACACCAGCACCTGGTAGACTCTGATCTGACCTCTCCACAAGAATTGGGTAAGAGGGCAGACAAATGGGTCAGAACCAGGATTAGGCCCAAGAACCAAGGTGGTGACCAGAAAAAGGAATCAACCAAGCCTCAAGAGAAGGGTGGGAATAAATATCCAGATCAAACCACATCAGGGCCCCAAAAATCCTCTGAGGGGGGTGGGTCCCAGAATCCTTCTAATAACCAGAAGAAACCTTATTGTTATCCCTGTAAACAGGTGGGTCATTTGAAAACTGACAGCAGTTGCCCAAAGAATAACAATAAGGAGAACATACCCCCAAGTAACATTCCCAAACCTCCTGTTACTATTAGTAGTAATCCCCCAGGTGGTGGGAGTGCCCCCAAGAATTTGGGTGCATTTACTTTGGGAGTTCCTGGGGACTCTGGCCTAACCAGGTCCCCAAACTTAGATACTCTTGTCTGTGAGATTGGCATGGGGTTTGCCAACTTCACAACTTGTCCCAACACTTTGGGCAAGTACAGACAGGAGCCCCTTATCAATGGTATAAAAGTTGAGGCCTATAGAGATACAGGGGCTGGCATCACTATGGTGACTGAGAGTCTAGTCCCCTCAAGGCAACTTTTACCTGGTGCCACATACCAGGTGACCAATATTGATGGAGTACAGAGAGATCATCCCATGGCAGTGGTCAATCTCAGCTGGGGAGGTGTCACTGGCCACAAGAGAGTGGCAGTGTCCCCAAACTTGCCTGTAGATTGCCTACTGGGGAATGATTTAGAGCTCTCAGCCTGGGCTGAAGTAGAGCAAGAAACCCATTCTAAAATGGTAAACATCCATGGTAAGGTTAGTGGGGCAGTGATAGCCACAGCCCCAGTCCAAGATGTCCTCCCTGAACAGGTCAGGAGGGCTGTGCCAGTCACAGCCCAATCTCAGACAACTTCCTTCCCAGAACAGGTTGTCACGGCTGTGATGGTCACAGCCCACACCCAAACTGAGCCCCCTCCTGAAAAGGTTGGGAGAGTTGTGATGGCCACAGCTCAAACTCAGACAGATGATAGTGTTGTGAAGCCTGAAACTATGGATCACTCCACTCAGACAGAGAGCATTGAGGAGGAAGAGAAATCTCCCTCCCACCAGACTTTAGGAAAGGGTCAGCCTCCTCAGGGAACTGATCTGACCCCTTGCGAAGAAACTACCACAGAGGTAGTCAGGCCTAGCCTGGCAGAACCCCTGATGTCAGTGGACCCTTCCAAGGTGGGACCCAGTCTGGAGCAGGTAACCTGCCCCTCTCTACCCTGCCTCAGTCAGCCAGGGCTGTAGAGGTCAGGGAGGCCAGTGTTGGACCCCAAAGGGCCCCCTGTCCAAAAGAATCCCCCAATCAGCAGATTAAGGGCACTGAAGCTAGCAGTCCTAGCCAAGTGAAAATAAAACAAACTCCTGAGGGATCCCCCTTAAATTTAGTTAGGGATCTCCCACAGATGGACACTGTTGGGCACAGCCAGACCTGGGACCTAAGGGCCCCAAACCTGACCTGTCCCTCCAGTAAGCCAAACAGAGGGACCCAACCTCCAGCTGTAGGTAGCCAGAGGTTGACCCTGAGAGCCCAAAACAACTCAGTCTTGGAAAGAAAGGCCTCTATGGTGGAAAATGATTGGAGGAAGCTGAGCCCAAAATAGTGGAGCCTCACTTCAGTACTCCATTTCAGCACCAGCCTTTTCCTTTGCCAAAACACACCACAGGTAGAGATTCCCTATGGTGGAGACCCTCAGATACCCTTAGGGTGAGGGATTGCTTAGTGGACCATGAGATAGGGGGTAACCATGCCAGTGCTGGTACTTCCTTATATGGCCACTCAGGCAATATAGGCTTACCTGGCAAGGATAGCCTTATCTCCTTTCGTTTGGGGGGGGGTTATGTAGGAAGGTAGATCCCTGACTATGGTTTCCCCCAACTTTTTGCCTGGTGTTTTGCTGGTTTTCTGACTTAGTTGACCTGGGGCCCTGCTATTCAGGACCCCAGGCCCACTGCTCTCTCTGTAAAATGGATTCCATGTACCTTAGGTACATATCTAATTGGATACTGAGTCACCTTATCAGTCCCTGTACAGTGTACCTTAGGTACCCAGGGCATAGGTGTACCCAGGGCCTACCAGGGGCTGCAGCATGTATTATGCCACCCCTGGCTGGTCATCCAAATCTGACACAACTGGCTGCTTGACAGCTGGGGCAAGGTGGTGTAATCACCCTTTGCTTTAGATATAGTATACCTATATCTAACCCTAAAAATGGACACACCGATCTCCTATCAGTCACTCCTATGGCAGGCCTTGACAATCCTGAGGGCAGAGTGCTTGGAATCGTGTGAGATAGTGCTCTGGCATGAGCTGAGCCTGTCTGCGGCTTTCGGGATAAATCCCTTAGCCGTTTCCATGATATCGCATACCATATACTCTTAAGTGCATTATAATCCTCGCGGTTATATGCCAACTCTGGTATCGCTTTATCAAAACATGTCGAGTAAGGTGTCATACGAATTGGAATACTAACCCCTCGCCAATTCTGGCGACGGGGTTAGCATTCCACCCTTTTAGAGGGACACGACATGTATGTAACCTGTAACCCCGGTTAAAGTCAGACATAGCCTTAGCTCCACAAAATGGATGCTGCCACCGAGACACAAGTCTGCCCTCCTGCTGCTGGGAGTCCTCCCAGAGCAGGAGGCAAGGACAAAGGGTTTCCTGCCAGGGGCGGTGCCAGCACCGTCCCAGACAGGATTTTGTGTATTCTAGGTAGGCAGGGCTTTAGAGGAAGGTGACTGCAAGTGGCACCCCGGTGCTCACTGTGCATAGGCCGGCTGAAACCAGTTCCAGGGGCACTCCAGCCCCTGGCCTGGGGAAAGCCCGCCAAAGGAGAGGGGTGTAACCACCCCCCTCCTAGTCCCACCCATAGGGCAGGACTTAGTCGCGTGCCAGCCCCTTTTTGCAGGATAAAGGTAGGAACTGGCCCCCTTCCAAATCAGATCATCTTTGAATCCTGAAACTACTTTCCACGAAAGGAACTCAAGACTTCTTCCCAAGATTTCTCCCTTGTGACTAAGGAGTAGTCACCCTGCAGCAGCAGGCACCAACCAAGCATCGCGGTTTATTGCCAGTCTCTCCTTCGGATCAAGACTGCTCCAGCACGACGAGAACCGGCTTCCCTGGCACCTCTGACCTCAACCTACATCATCAGCCCAGCTGTGATCCGTGGGTGTGACGAGACCTCGAGGGACCGGCCATCTTCAGAACTGCACGACGCTTGTCCAGCACGACGCCTGAGTGACCCTCGACTGAGTGCCTTGGGGTAAGAGAAGCCCCGACCCTGAGCAGCTCCAGCACCGAAGTTCAGCCCCCCTGCATCCACGAGATCGGCGTGGGGCCCTTCTGCTTTTTGCTGCTCACCGCGTTGTCCAGGTCGCTTGCCCGTTGGCTAGTGGCCCCCTCACGACGCTCCACGACAACTAACACTGCTGGTCTGGTTGCTCCAGACTAGCCCGTGCTCCCCTCCAAAAGAGGAGCACCCTGGACCCTCCTGGTCCACTCAAGACGCCATTTTAGGTCCACCGCGTGGGCCTTGCATTTGCCAAGACTTGTTGCCCAATCCTGGGTCCAGCGACGTCGACAGCAAGAACATTCGTGGGACAGCTCGCACCTCCATCCTGGTCACCGACAACGCCTCCTGGTCCGAGAGACTGCAGAGCCCAGCAGCGCCCACTCACCTGACTGCGGTGACTTCGCCCGGTGCCATCCTGGTGCCCACTTAATCACTGGCTAGTGATTCAGAACTTGGTCCCCTCTGCTTTCAGGTTTTCTCCTTCCCTGATCCAGGCTTGGATCTCTTCAAACGTTTCTTCACTGGCCACCTGCCAGCAACTTCTTCTTCAGGCTCCTGGTCCGTCAACGTGGGTTTCCGACGCAACTTGAACCCTATGCAGCCGCAGCCCCTGGGCTAGGTAAATCCAGCACTCCGGTGCCCCAGCATAGTCCAACACTCCAAGTGTTCGGATCCACTCCCGTTTTCGTCCCAGCTAGTCGGGTTCGCCCGAGAACAGTAACTTTGCAACTGCTAGCCTCCATAGACTTTTTCCCGCCTTACGCGTGAGAGTTCCCACTCTGCACACGACGTCCACAGGCCTCCTGCATCTAGACCCAGTGGTTAGAATTGTAGGCCTAGCGATTCCTAAGTCTAGAAAAGTATTACTTACCTGCTAGCAAGTTCGCATTCCACTTACTGTGTATATGGTTTTTCGTGCCCCTAGGGCATTTGTGTAAATTGTGCGACTTAAAGTATTTTCGTAAGAGTTTTGTTGTGTGCTTAGCTCCCTGACTCATAAAGAGTTCAGGGTAGACTTGTTATAAATAAATATACGTTTATTTTCATAACAACTTGTGTGGTGTCCTTTCACTTGGTGTTCAAGGGGAAATGTGATGGTAAAACAGCTGGCTTAACACGCCCTCTAGAGTCTTAGCCTTAGACTGCTCGTATCCATGCTACTAGGATAGCTGGTCTATAAGGTTGACTTACAACCAATCATCAATAAGGGTTGTTTGGACTGATACATAGTGATCACTAGAATAGTGAGCACTGCATATCAGGCCAACTTCTCACATATGTTCACATCTCTTTGTCAAAGAAATCCTCTATCTGCATGATAACAATCTCCATATGCATTCCATGTAGACTCCTGAGATCTGATCATCACCTCCTACAAGCCAACAGTCGCCAAACATGCACAGACAATTGTGAATGGAAGTTACTATCATTGTCCTCAAATTATGGAATCAACTTTTTGTGCAAACCTGTTCTTTCCTTAGGCTGATCTCTTTCAGAAACATGATCAAATGCCTAGTAGTCAAAGTATTGTTCTCCTCTGGAAATGATCTCCGTCTTGTTTTACTTCAGATCGCCAGATTGTCCTTTGGAACATTGAATGAGGCTTAGGGGAAAGGCATTATCACAAACCAAGCTCTCAGTGCCTTTCTCGTATTAGTCTGTAGAATGAGCAAACTGAAAGAGTCTGATATTTTTGGGGTTCAAGCCGAGTTAAAAAGGAAAACCGGCTATAATACGCCTTCTTCACATCTATGAAGTGACTGACAGATGACTGTGAATTATTTACCGTTAGGCTGAGTTTGCCTCTTCATAATGACATGCTGTGTTTTGAGAAGATGAGGTAAATAGGTCTCAATGGTATTGTTCTGGCTAACAGTTTTCCACCTGTTCTTAGAATGCAAAATTATTATTGCATTATAAGTCCTTACTCCATTTAGAGACACAGTGACTATTTGGTTGTAAGATCTGAGTAATTGGAAATCATTATGAATAATTAGGATATCTGTTCGTAGGAAAGCTGAGTGAATGATTTCTACAGACTGAACGTTATATATAGAACTACTGCAAGTAGTAGCACCTCTTTCAAAACCTGTGATAGTAGTTCCCAAGATGTTGTTTCAGCCCATGAACTACTTACAAATTCTTCATGCAATTTTCTCTTTGTGTCCAATTGACTGCAAACCTGCATGATGTCTTAATTAGTTTTCGTCGACTGCTTCATGCTTTAATTTTTGCTCATAAAATACCGTATATGACGTCTTTCTGAGGCGACTAGAATGCCCTGATGCATGGGAATGGCAATACCTTGCTTGTCTGATCTCTCAGGTTAATATGTAAATATTGCTAATGATGTAGAGCGTCTTGAGGATTCTAGGGTGCATAGAATTTTACTGAGTGACTTTTGTTTATTTTTTGCACAAATTCTCAGTGATGTCTAACCATGATAGCATCTAAGTATGTAATTGGCATCGCCACAATTGTGGAATATGTGCCAACACACGCTTCCTCCAGTTCTGGAGACAGACGGCCTTGACTATTTTCCACGTATTATATAAAAAGTGTTTTATTTTAATTTATGAGTACAGACGAAATCCCGTGGTCTGTGACTTGTCATTCTTCATAAATATTTTATGCTATGCCTAAAATTTTGAAGAAAATGTGAATCTAAAGTTATCACTTATACATTACCAGGAAAAATTGACACATTTCAACACATTCATGTTTAACCAAAACTATTTAGAGCAAACTTTTTCCTTTAAGATTTAAATGTTTGAAAGGATAATTTGAGTAGGAACATCAGGTAAAGAGGGGTAGTTTAACTTTTTAATTCTTATGATGAAGGTGTGTGCAAGAGATGTCATTTGATATTTTTACATTATGCCCTACATTTGTCAGCTAAAACCAGGATATTGCCTCAATGAGAAAAAGCATGTTCTGCACTTGTCAAAAGGCAGTAAGTAATGATTAAAATAGCAGTGTGAAATGCTGGGAGATTAAAGTGATGCTAATGATAAGTGAGAGAAGAAAAGGGCAAGCTATATTTTAATCCCTGGGAGAATGGTTAATGACTTCTATTGCCTGAGATTAAACTAAACCTGTCTCATCAGCTTTTTCTGCCTGTTGAAAAAAGCTCTCTGCACTTTAATTTATTAAAGTCTTTTAAGGAAGCACATTGATCCACCGAGGTTAAACTTTCAAATATTGTGCAAAATATACAGCAAAATGTTTTAACAAAAGTGTGAGCTTGTTGCTTGAGGCATACATGTAGGTTTAGGAATAAACGTCAGGCAGAGTTTACTTGATGTAATCACAACATATTAATTGGTTGAACTGGAAAGTTGATTTTTTTTCCACAGTGTTCTAGACTTTCTACGTGGCAGAAAAATAATCAGGGACACATATCAACATATTTGAATGTTTTAAATTACAATATCAATTCTACACTTTCAGTTATGAATAATACCACAACTGTTGATAGTCAAAGAAGATTGTGTTATGACAAAGGTATGTGTACTCTGCGGTACAAAGCGTTGTTAACTACGAAAATAGCACTTTAAATGACTTATTAGATCTGAAGAAACACAACAGAGTCATACACGCCATGAAACATAGTGGCACTATAATTAATGATGTGAATTTATTTATTCCCTCCATGACCATTTCAAGGAACAAGTACAAATGTGAAAGCGATACCACTATTCAGCCTATTATGATTATCACATTGTTTCTTTATTATTGGAGTCCAGCTCTTTTTAATTTCCCTGGTGATTCTGAAGCATTGTTCCGACTACAGCTTTTGCTGTGCCTACATATTTGATTATCAAATGTAAAGTTGCCTTAGTAAATAATAAGGCCTCCTTCAGTGCAAAGTACTTAAAAAACGTAATTGAGTATCATCATATAACTAGAATGTATCCATATTAAAAAAAGACAAGTGTATTTTATAATATTAGTGAAATGATTATCTGAAATACATTTTAGGTATAAAAGATGCATTATGAAGTTTCTCTACTGTAACTGGTAAATGCACGAAGACACACTAGTGTTCCATGTTAAGACAACTATTTCAATTACCTGATGCGTTGGCCAAAATGAACCACCGGCGTTGTGTTGGCCAGGGTGGCAGATTAGTTTGTTTCTTGACTGGAGCCCAGCAGTGTGTTTGTGGGGGGGGGGTCGAAGGGTGGGGTTAATTTAAAGATCTAAAGTAAAATCTTAGCAAGCAGATGAGGGACTTTATGTGGGGAAGGCACTTGAATTCCGGTTAGGTAAGGCCAGTTGGCATGGCATATATAGATGGTTTCCTTGGAGCAATGAGGGAGACTTTCCTTGAAAAGAAAGATTTTAAGGTTCTTTCTAAATTGTATGAGAAAAACAACAGATGAGAGGTGAGCAGGGCACTACACCTCTTTGTCTTGGACCATAAATTGAGTAGCAATGCTTATGGGTTATATGTTCGAGAATCTTTTTTCATCCCAAGTCTGGCAAAGCTTTGCATTCTGTTGTTTGGTAGACCAAGGGCCTGATTCTGATGCGGTTAGGAAGGCCTCCTAATGGCATTTGCTCCATCCAAATTGGATCGGGAACGTGTCTTTCCAACCAAGGGACGATTACGATGCGGTTAGGAAAGCATTCCCACCTATGGCCCGATTACGATACGGTTAGGAACATAGGCTCCCATTGAAGTCAATGGGAGTCCAACCAAATCAGATCTAGAAGCATCCAGATGCATCGTACTCGATCATTTGGACTCTTTCGATCCGATTGGGTTGAAACCATTCCCAAACCCATTCGGTCGGGAAGCTTTCCAAACTTCATCAGAATCGGGCCCGTATTGTTTGGCATCACAGCTTTATAAGTGATGCAGCAGACCATGTGTTTGTGGCATGGCAGTTTGCTAACCTTGTAATATGGTTTCAAATGGTTTCCTTTGCAGGGAAAATGTCAGCTGTCATTTTATTTAATTATATTTTTCAACTCTTATATTTTTAGTGCGACAACAGCTGTAGATTATACACTTGGATACTGTCAGTAAAATGAAAAAAGGTCTACAGTGAAAATGAAATACATGTATCAGATAAAATAAAGTAAAAATAAATGTGAATGCTGCAAAGGTTGTATTTTCTTTAAGAGCAAGCACAAATGTGTTTCATGTGTTGATGTTGTCCAGGTAATCTTCCCGGGTAACAAAACCTGCTGCTGTATTTAAATTAAAGTCTAAAAACCAGTAATGTAAAACATTATTATTTAAAGATTCTTTAATCTGAGTCATGGTGACGAAGTTCAAACATGTGTAATAAATTGTACTGATTTTGTTGTGATTGAATCATTGCAGGGTGTCTGATTAGTACATTATTGCGCGTGGAATGTAACTTGAATTCCATTCCAGTGACTGCACTCTATCTGAAAGATCCTTGTAGCTAAGAAATGTGTTTTCTCAAACTGTGGTGATATCAGCCTTCAGACATTCTCTGGAAGCACTTTGTATTTTGTTTCCATACAATTGTCAGCCATTAGCTAGTTAACATATATCAGTAATTTCCATTTCTGGACACATTTATTTTCTAAAAGAAAGTATTTAACATTCAGAATCTAAGTCTATTCTAAGTGGTATCTAGCCCTCTGTGTCAAAAAATGTGTGTGTGTGTGTCTGTCTCTGGTGTTAGGGTTGTAACGATGTTCACTTAGATACACCATTCTTCAAATTTGCATTTCAGTTTCAGTGGTATTTTTGTGCTACTTCTAAGTTATATTTTATGCAATGGGAACTTCAGCCTTTTTTAGATGGTTTGCTTTCCTTATTCCTCTTGTGCCACCTCGTATGGCTTCCTGGTGCTTGTATCTAAAAAAGTAAATCTTGCTCTTAGCTGACAACTTGCTCTTCGTGTGATACTTCTGGTACATTGGGTACAACCTATTTCTATAGATATCACTCCTGAAAGGAAATGCAAATAGTGGACTCAAACAAATATAGTGTGGATGCGGTCAGACCAAAGCAAATAAAACTCCCTACTGATGAAAATGCACGATTGTCATGTGTACTCACTCTTCTTCTGAAATGGCAGTGCCTAGGAGTGGTTGTGTAGAAAGGAATTCAAGACTTATATACAGAATTATATAATGTACAATTTCTCTTAAATTATTTGTCTTGCTCATTTTATAAGCATTTCTAACAGAAATAATATGACGAGCTTACACAACAAATTAATTATTTTCCGTGTCTAGTAATAACGAGGCTGCAGTGAGGGGCGTGTAGAGTCAGAAAGTGCAAGATGATTTATCCATCGTGATATTGTCCTTAGAGTGATCAATAAGGAATGACTTCAATCTCATAGGGGAGAGGTGTCTTGCAAGTCTTTTCTGAGATGCCATTTGAGGGCCTCTGTGAACATGTTCAGGGATGGGGAATATACCAGCTTAAAGGAAATGGTGGTCCAAATAATGAACAAGGATATTTTTGGTGAACTTGCGTGCCAACATGTCAATCCGTACTGTAGATTATTTCCTTGGAGTTGTCATGGTTTCATGAACTAACAGCCCTATCAGGGTAGGATCTACCACCAGTCAAGTATAAAGAAAACAATTCATTGGGTATTCTACTAACAACACTTTTACAAAATTGCTGCTATAGAACCTCTTGATGTTCTACCGATTGTTGCAGTTTGATTATTATCCTTCAATTTCGTTTCCAGAATATTAACTACCACTATATTGTGAAAGTAATGGTATGTATAGATAAGAATAGATTTACTGTTGGAGTTAGGCTTTACTACAGGTCAAGTTGATCATACTCAACAGTCTTTAATGATCTGTATATTGGTTGCACACATAGGAAACCCAATCAGATCTACTTTTCATGCTTTGGCCACGTGAAACAGTGTGGTTTCAGATCATATAGTCCACTCTATTTGTTGTTTTCCCTATTTCATCTTTATTTGTGGGTCCCTTTCATTGTACAAAACTGATGTCTGTGATTTATCTCATCCCACTGTGCTCTGTAACTACATATATTTTCTCATCTGATCAGGTCTTTTCAGTGATTATTAAAGAAATATACTGGACCAATGGTTTTGCCATGGATGCACCAGGAAGGATAATTTGTTTGGTAAATTGGGCATCGTTCAACTCACTCTTCACATGTATTCTTCTGCAGCTCAGTGGACCTTATTTGTGTTGTGAATTCTTAAGAACTTTCTCCTTTGACCATCACATTTTAGCCTTATCAGTTCTTTCTGTTACCGCAATAATTTGGGTCTCTTTGCGTCATGGAATTGTCACTATTCTCTGTCTCTAGCCCTTTTGATTTACTTCTGTTTGTCAGGTCTGTTTGCTTGATCTTGTGTCCATTTCTTCCTTTCTCTTACTGTGATTCCTTCTACTCCATTAACCTTTTGTTATTTGCTTACCATTTCTGCTACATCTTTCAGTGGCATTAATCTTCTTTGATTTTATTTATTTTTAAATGTGTAAATGTAACCCTCCTGCAGTATTGTGTTTATTCAAATGTATAAACATGCACATGTACCTCAAAATGTACATGTGCATGTTTATACATGACATGTACCTCAAAAAACATTTTTGTAATAGGCCCAGGCTAACAGAGACCCCTCATTTTGAAACGCTCAATCCTTGAAGGTGTGAACCTTTGCCTTAACACATGCTATTCTACTGCATTCCCTTTAAAAAGCATTGCCAGTCATCACCAGATCCCAGGCTTACTCCTTTCAAAAATGTTATATTATGGTCCTATGAGTCATTACAAAGTACAAATGCAGGTTATATGAGACTCACTGTTTGAGGAATAATAATTAGTAAAGCCAAAATGCCTGGCCTTGGCATGGTGTGATGCATTGGTTAGTAAAAGAAAAATGCCTTCACTTAAAACATGGCCAACTTCTGTTTGCAATAAAAATGTTAAATTTGAAAATCATTCACTGGTGCAGTTCTTTTAGTAGGGAGGATTTTAAACTACAATCATTCCAGTTGTGTCATGCATTTTGTTATTATTAGCGAGTAGTCGCCATCCCTTGTCCCTTGTCACTGAGCTTAAATGAAGGATTCTGGCCTTTTCTCTGTCATAATTTAAAAGAAGTAGCTAGATTAAATTTGAAATAGTCATCTGAATTACTAAGATAGAACTAACTTGTGTGTTTGATGTAGACCATGTGAAAAAGCTATTGTAAGGTATCCTGTTCACTAGACGTTAGCCTTTCAGGTACATATGGCACTATCAGCTTTGGTCCAAAATAGTATTTTGGAAATAAATGTTCATATTTAAGTTTGGCCATATTAATACTGTTTTTGTTATATCTTGTTCTTTTTCTTTCTTTCTTTGTCATTCTGGATTCAATATGTGGAAGACCCTAATGCCCACTTTCTTCTCTTTTGTCACTTTTATATAGCCACCCCTTTTTCATTGTTTTTGTAATTAAAACATTTTCACTGCCACACTTTTTGTCTGCTTATATGATTATTTGTTTTAGTATTTCCCTCCCTATCATGGTGGAGATATAAAACCCTTTTATGTGTTTCTTTTCCTTTTTCTTCTTTGTAGTTACAGTCTCTGACCTTTACTTATCTCCCCATTCCAATCTGTTCCATTTTATATGTTTGCTCTTTTTCTCATCTGGATCCTCCTTCTTTCGTCCATCTTTACTATGATTAGAAATCAACAGTAGACCTAGCAGACAATAGAATAGCAGAGGAAGTTTTGTACAACTTTTTTTTTACTTTTGTCTGATTTTTTAAGCTCTCTGATTTAACTTTTTGTGTGTTTTTATTTACACTAGTAATTGATGCATTGCAAATCATTTTCTTGCAAGCTTTTTTAAAAGTCATTTTCAAGAAAAAAGAACCTGTGTTACTGTCAAAATGGCATAGACAGGGCCCAGACAGTATTTATAAACGTACTGAGAATGGTAATCCAAGGGCATTATGTGGCACCTGCACTGCAGGGGGGCAACCGTTCAGGAGGCCCCACTCCCTTCTGGGTGTGCCCATTCAGCCCAAGGACAATCAATATATGTGAGATATAGAGAATTAGGACCCCCCTCATCATATTCTGCAGGGGGGCCCCAACATTGCACGTGATGCCACTATGGTAGCCCTACCTAAAATAACAAAATGAAAATCATATTTAGCTAAAATAAGGCTGACGTTTTCTCTGCTAAGGAAAACCTTGTACTTTAGATTGTTATGTGAAGTAAGTATGTAACACAGCCACTTCTATTAATAGATTAATGTGTTTAAAAGCCTTTCAGTTAAAAATAGTAGCTCTCGAGTGGCTGCAGCATGAATGGTTTACTAGTGAGTATGAATGGTTTAATAATATACACTGCATGACTGAGAAAATGCAAGCAACAGCGACACATCTACTATTCGAAACCAAATGTAACCAGTCGAGCTGCTATTTACAGTATAAATATATTTAGATTATGACATCATAATCACTGCCTCTGCACACTTAATGTATTAATGGCATGTCTCCAATCTGTGTTGTGTATACTTGGTGTAAAGTGCTTTACAAAACAGCAAATATAAAGGAAAGTGTTTTGTCTCAAGGTAATTAAATGTATTAAAAATTGCACTGAATGTTAACCATAAACAACTGCAAGTCTCTGCACACAGGGTATACAGACACACAAGAAATCAGAATAGGCGGACTGAAGGAATCACTTGCTGGAGACCCTTCATATATTTTTGTGAGAGCATTACCTGCAAATGTGTTTCTGTTGTGACCTTTTCATAAATTTTGCAATCTTCAATCTATTTGAATTTTCAAAGAAATATTTCAATACCTCCATCTCGTGAATAGCAAATATAGGCTTTAATGGATCATGTCGTCTGCTTTCACCTTTTTTCTTCTTAATGCAAACAAACAATGGCAATTTCTGCTTTGAGCTAATACACACCGCACTCTGAATACTAAGTCATTATGTATTTACAAATGGGAAGGATCCTTTGGTCCTTTTCATGCAGCAGGTCGTCATAGTAACTAATTAACTTTCATTTCTGTGTCAGGCTCAAGTCGCATAATACAGATGTAAATTGCCACTCAGGAGGTATTGCAAAGAACCTATGAGCAAAAAGATGCTTCAAAGACTTCTAAAGTTGAATAGGTCTTTGCAGTGTAGGGAACAAGAAATGGTAACATTCATCGCTGAATAACTCAATAACATTTGTTAACAAAAAGCATAAAGCAGCCCTTATTAGGCTACTCATGAAAATGATCAAAGAAAAGTATGCATTTATATAAATTATCAAGAAAACAACATGTGCTTAAACTGACAGTGCTAGTCATGGCCCTATACCAATGCATTAAGGGTATGTATATTCCCTTTTCTCAGTAATTTACCTGTATTTGTGTTGTGTAATACCTTTTTCAATGAACAGCAATGAGTTACAAATTCTACATTACAAAATACATTGTTTGAAATATTGTCAAAGACACGTTTTTACCTCATTTGTTTGAAGGTATGCAAATATACCATTAGTGACAACAAATTATTTTAAAATCTTAGTCACCCAGATTTCTCTAAAACAGCCCTGACTTGTGTTTTTTCAGTGAATTCTAGAATATTTCTAGACTGATAATACAAGCCTTTGACGTCTCCCTCCCTTTGATGTATTTGAACGATATTTTCAAAGTCTTATTGGTCTGTGTTGCTCAAGGTCTTCTTTAAATTTGGCCCCCAAGCTTCTTAGTTCCAATTTTATCTGCACCCTTGAATGCATGCCTAACTCTGTCTGTATGAAAGGTGATAGGGTCAGCATTGGCCAAAAAAATCAGCAGTACACCAACATCTTGGAACATATCACTTGTTGCATATCAATGGCTGAACCCTTTGCTGACAGAGTTAGTGTGAATAATAATGTCTTTCTGCGGCAAAATCTACATCAAAGGCACTAAACTAATTTTAGAGATATCTGTAGTTTTTCATCATGCATTAACATTTCATCTCTTGAAGCCAGCACTATGGATGAGAGCCATTTTTTTTAAAAAACAATCTTGAATAATTATGTTGGACTCCTAAAAATATTTTTACTACCTTGACAGGTGGCAGAACATGTTCCCTGCCAGCATGAAGCTACTTTCCCTATTGTTTGACTTGACAAAACGCACAACATAGATGACAGTAAATATGTGTTCTCTCATATTACATAAGTTGAGTAAACATATTGATGCTTGTGTAGAATTCAATTATGTAGGAAGATGTGCTATGTGAGTGCTGAACTCAAACATTTCAAGAAGGACAAAATGGTTGATTCATTGTGCGTTGAGTACGCATGACTTAGGTGTCCAAAATATGTCTCTATTGTCTAGAATTGACAAGTACTGATTCACAGAATTATAATCTGTAGACACTTGTGTTCAAAGATGGGACATGTAATGCAAAGGAGCACATAGGTGGCAGCATTTTCTGCAGTAATACATTTAGTTAAGGTTAGGAGAATGGGAGGTCCTAAAATAGGGTATTGAGAACACCCACAGAGTGGGAACTTTGAGTGTATTCACAAAATTCATTCTGTATTTCACCAGAGCACTTCAAGTTAAGATGTGGCAGATTAAGTAAAATCGTACTGGTTTGGACTCAAACAAGAACACTCATTTCCACCCATCCATAAGCACACACAGGCACAAATACTCACACCCATCTATTCCCAATCTGACTTGCATGCACATACACACAGCCCCCCATTCATTCACAAGCATACACAGGCACACATACTTGAAAGCACTCTTTCACAAGCACATTCACACACACTTGCACAAACCATTCATAAGCACATGTGTGCCATTACACATACACACATGCATCCAAAAAGTCAAAAAAGCACTTGCCTTGTAGGCCGCTGTGATAGCAAGACAGCGTGTGGCAGGAGCGAGAGGCACAATGGAAGGAAAGGAAAATACTGAAGATCTTGCAAACCTCCTCTCATTTGCTGACCTGTCAAGGGTCAGCCAATGAGAGAAGGACCTTCCCTAACATGTCACAGGGTGGGCTGGGTCATTGAGACTTACTGGTCCCACCTCACTCTGTGATGATTTGGAAAATGTGGTATGAGGCATCACTGATAGTCAGTTTTGGGCACTACAGAGCTTTACCAAGACTCTGTCAGTGACACTTTCCCGTGTCATCAGGGAGAGGGTTCTTACAGCACTCTGCCTGGCTGATAATGCCACTGCCCTGATGGCTGTAATAATTTTAGCCCAGAAAACCTTGGCTCAGGCTGGTAAGTGCCTGTGCATTAGCACATGCAAGGTTCCTGGCTGTCTGACCTGACATGAGTGTCTGTGAGGCTGACATTTTCTCATCCTCACAGATACTCATCATCCTTTGGAAATGGGGTATAGCCCCAACGCCCACACTGATGGGCTACCACTGTTTAAAGTTGCTCCCAAAAAAGGCTGAAATAATGTACATTTGGGTGGGAAATATTTCTCAACTGCCTACTATTGTATACAAGTGGCATTGGGAGAAATTTTGCCACAGAAAACAATGTTTTCAATATGTAGTAAAAAGGGCGAAAACTAAGATGCAATTGGACGTTCTCCCTTTCTTAAACCCTGTTGTTGGTCTCTGCAGACAGTGAGGATGACCTAGGCCAATTTGGATTTTGTCTTTAAAACTACAGTGTTCATAGAGTCCTGATTTTGTGCATTCCAAACAACATTTACATCTACACAATTTGGAAGTGTCTTTCTATGATAAACAGATTTACAAGTTTGTTTAAGGATCTGTTCCAAATCATATCGACAAAAACAAACCTACTTTAACTAGAGTGAGACTATTTGGCTCCATTTATATAATTAAATTTACATTATGGCAATTCACGGAAGGCAAATTGCACCTTTCTATCAAGTATTCATTTTTACATAGACATAAATTCTGTAAAGACATCCTATAAATCGGTGCAGAGGTAACAAATGTGTTGAGCTTCTTGGAGATTATTATGGTATTATTATTTTCTGTTAGAATTCATTGTGGTGAGTAAGAAAATTATTTATGGATTACAAAGATGCAACATTTCACACTTTCATCCCTAATAAAGTCCCTAAACTCCTGCTAAGCATCTCAGCCATAAATAATGGTAATGCTTCTTTTACTGAAAATATTTATCACCCCTTCGCCTACATCTAGTGTATTATCTTTCAAAATAATTGCTGCCTAAATGTTTAATTCTTGCATAGTTCACTATTTGATACATAACATAATGGTTTACACCAGTTGCATCTATTGTCAACTGGATAAAAATATTACAAATGATGCATGGCTTTGCTCATAGAAATATATTAATTTTACAGCATTTATCACAGGTCAGGCGCTTTATTTAGCTTTAATTTTCCCTCCCGGAAGCAGATCTTTTGCTCCCAAGTTCTTTACTAAAAGAGCATATATGTTTAGCCCTCCCATGACAAATGGGAGAAATGGATGCTTGAGATAAGTGGCTACATATTATCAGGAGAGCAAACCTCCGTTGAGTAAAACCTTGAGAAAAGTGTATGAATTGAATTACATCAAGTTAGGATATATACCTGAAAGGTGCAATATAAAAATATCTTGTAGTGGGCATGGAGGAAGAACAATTTGAGCTGCTGACTCTGGGGTAGTGTGTGTCATTCAGTTTCTAAGTCATTCTGGACAAATCTATTCTCACACATTTGCTGACCTTTCTTTACAAAGGTCAATGACTCCATTTCTGTTGCACATGTGAGAATGTGGCTTTACTTACTAACGGTTGTTTCCTCATTGGCCCCAGTTATTCGATCATATGGGTTTGAGCTTACATCGTATGCGGATGATACGCAGATTGTGGTGTCACTGCTACAAGGTAGAGAGGAAGGCGTAGCCAATAAATTCCAGGAGTGCATGTCAGCGGTTAGCAACTAGATAGCCAGGAACTGTTTGAAGTTAAACTCGGCCAAAACCGAAGTTTTACTTTTCGGCTCCAGTGATAACTTTTGGAGTCCGAACTGGTGGCCTGAAGGGATGGGTGTACCCCCATTCCAGTCATGAAGGTCAAGAACCTAGGGGTTCTGATCGATAATAAGCTTACCTTTAGGCCCCAAGTCAACGCAATGATGTCATCCATTCATTTTACACTGAAAATAATCCCGAAGATCCTTCCTTTTTTACCCGATGAGTGTAAGAAAACAGTGGTGACCGCCCTGGCTTTATCTCGCCTTGATTACTGCAACAGCCTATTTCTTAATGCCCAACAGGGGCTTCTTAACAAACTACAGGCCTTGCAAAACGCAGCAGCTCATCTCGTCACAGGCTTACCAAAGTTTGCATCCGTTTCCCAAGAATTGGTGAAGCTGCACTGGCTCCCAGTGCGGAAACATATCTCTTTTAAAACTTTGTGCATAGTTTTCAAGGCCCTTCGTGGTCTTGGTCCGTCGTTTCTTACACAGTACTTTCAATGGTACTTGCCGGGTACACATCTAAGGTCAGCCAACCTGGGGCTGATCGTGACCCCTCGGATAAGGAAAGCACGCTGGGGTGGCAGAAGCTTCGTCTTGGGGGCAGCAAGGGCTTGGAATGCTCTCCCTTTGGCTCTTAGACAGATTACAGATTTAATGACCTTCCGCAAAAGTCTGAAAACATGGCTTTTCGTTCATTAAGCTTCAGGACAGGCGAGGGGAGCTTTCATTCTAGCGCCAGGACACCGTTTGGTAACAGTACGCTCTATAAATGTTATAAATAAATAAATAAATAAATAAATAGGGTGACCCTACTTGATACCCCAAATCACAATGATGTGGATTCATAGTACGACTGAGCCCTGTTAGTGGCATTTCTGGTGCAATGCTCAGATGTCACCACAATCCAAATATGTTAGGAGTGCTTCAGTGTACTACACAGATGATAGCATGCTTCAAATTATATTGTGGTCTCTGAATTCTTTAAGCAAAGAGGTCACGCAACAATCATCGTAAGTTTTTTAAATGTGAATGGAACATAGTTATGAATACTACACAGCATTTACAATGTGTGAATATAGCCAACAATAATAAAGTAGCTTTTTCTTTCAAAGGGTTGGTTGTGTTAGCACTATGTATCATGAGAAGAACAACAGATGAATTGTGGTTAAATGAAAGCTTTAAGCAGCTACTTAACTTTATCTTTAATATAGATGTTCAGTACAGTGAGATACTAAAATAAATATTATCATGTATTTGCTATTCATAGGCTAAAGTGAATATTGTTTTGTGAACAGTTTGTTTTACCCTTGAACATTATGACCACATGAACAAAACTAAGAGTATATATTTACACAAGAGTTGTTGAGTAAAATCACATGGATGGTACCTTCTGTCTAGAAAGACTGTTAATGTTTTAAACTACCTTTGGTGAGTCTTGCAGTTTCTATCACTGATTTCTGGTCAAAATAGATACATTCATAAATAAATATTCCATCAATAATTACTACATTGTTCCTAAAATATTAGAAAGCGAGATCTCATTTTAATTGATCATGATGCACAGAAATGTTTCTAACTTGTGGCAAAATGAAGACAGTTAGCCTTGATTCTCAGAATTCAATGAGTTTGCAGACACATTTCATCTGGGGTCCAACATGTGTTGACTCCTTGGAAGTATTTTTGCAAGTTGCAAAGCCTTGGTCTACTTTTGCAAATATGCAGTAGGACTGTCACAAACAGATGACTCAATATAGTTGCCCTCTGACCTAATATTAAATGCAGCCAGGAATAGGATGTGCAGAGAATTGCAACTATAACTGATGTTGTTATCTGTGTCAGCCCTCTGGCCATTAGCCATTGGCCTTATTTGTTGGACAAGTGATTCTGGGCTCATCTCTGCATTGGATTCTTTTAATGATTTAAGAGAGCCCTTTACCTACTCTGCAAAGGCCACAGACATTGATGGTGCTTTTATATGGAGCCTTATATATAATATGCATTGTATCTCTTTGAGAAATGTAAAATTCAGCGCTAAATGCATTAGAGCCTTTCACGATTGAATCTCGTAATCATTATGTAAGCAAACTAGTAGTTATAATCCAGCTGGTTCCTGGTGCCATACCCTCCTCTTTCCTCCTCAGTCTCTATCAGAGTCTAGGTCATGTGCCGCTGGTTTTCAATCACCATAATGCCAACTGATAGGTACGTAGGCCAATTTGAGTCAAACATTCACGAGACCTTTTTCCTGACCTGATTCCAGATTCTTAAGCTCATCTGAAGCTGAGCGGCCAGTAGTTAGAAGTGCTAAGATGTGTAACTTCCTTGAGGCCTTTTGATTAAGCAGTCAACCCTCTACCTGATTTTTATTTGCCCTTGACAGAAAGATGATGAGCTAGTGAGGTACTAGATAGACAAGCACTCACTGCATGTTATTTTCTGCCTTTTCTGAGTTTTGGAGCCCATGCTTGTTGTTTAGAGGCACTGTACTCACTGTTTGGATGTAATGTAAAAAGAGGAAAGGGAACGCAAAGGTCTACCAAACACATCTGATCTCCACAAACAAGTGTATGAGGCATGCAAATTTTAATCTGGTGCTTTGAGCTGGGTTAAATTACGTGCTCCTATAATGTTTGCTTTCCTCCTCCATGTCCCAACATCCCTCTTGACCCAAAGGGAAAAGGAATATCTCACTATTGCTTTTAGAAGGTTATGATTTCTATATTTTCTTCTTCCTTTCCATAAGAGTCTGAAATTGATTTGAACTTGAAGTTTACATGCTGAAATTGTGGCTTGAGTTCCCCCATCTCTGCGAATGAAAATAATGATGTCTTTTTCAAGCAAGAGAAATACAATCTAATCTCTGCTGTCAATTTGAGAGGCGTGCATTAAAACCTTACTTGTGTCATGCCTAATAGCCTTCCTGTGATAACTGTAAAAAGAACAGATGATGGACAGAATGCTAAACAAATCAAACATCCACCCTAAGTAACAGATCTGGGTTAAATCCATCATTTTTTTGTTCGCCAAGCAATTATAGTTTGTTCCCAGCCATATGCAAATCAGTCTTGACCCTGCTCCCATGAAGAAAAGCCCAACCCAACTGCGAGGCTAGGTCCTGCCAGGAACAGGAACAAGCATCCATGGACTTGTTTCGGGGAGCACCCCTCATCAGCCAGGCTAGCTTGAATCCGGTGGCATAGTGAGCCCAGGACCTACGTCTGGTCATACCTTTCCCACTTTAGGCGACAAATGCAAAAATAACAGATGATTGACGAAACGCTGAACAAATCAATCATTCACCCCCAGTCACAGATCTGAGGTTCCTTTACCTCTGTACTGAATACTACCCCATGAGAATACCCCACAGGGTGAGTAATAGCCCTTGATAGCTGTTGTGGGACATCCTAGGTGGCTCTTGTAGAAAGCTACACCTAGTACTGCTTACCAGATATACCTCTGGGCATGTTTGTAAATAGGAAAAATATAAAAATAGGGTCAGTCAGGGACGCATTTCTCCACCAGTACTTACATTGTTTTCATGATTAGGGCCCAAAGTTTTTTTTTCTAATCACAAATGAACCAAACTACAATCCTATACTCATGGTGGTTTGTGCTATACTAATACCAAATCACCCTCTCCCCACTACATCCCAGATACCCTACTAATTCCAAACTATCCTCTTCTCAATATATCCCTCCTCTACAAATACCATATCACTGTCTTTGCACTCTGTCACTCTTCCTCTCCAGCATTGTCACTTTCCAGCAGTATACAGCTAAGTTGAAGTTAGGCATTAGGAGCTTTATCTGTTAGAGCAAGACTTTTATTATTAGGTTTTTGTTCACAACCAAGATTCTACTGAGCCTATTTTCTATTACCATATTTTGCACATTGTTCAGCTTTTTCTTTTCTGGCAACCTGAAAATGTTGGAGAGGAGGAAGGGTATAGTGAGGACAGAGTGATCTGGTATTCTTGTATCAGGGATTGTGGTGCTACAGTATCGTTGAGAGTATTTGCATCCACAGTGGTCAGGAACAAATTGTAACTTGTGCCACTTACATTTAAATAAGACGTATATGCTGTGAGGATTGTCCATAACCGCACTTTACATCCAAACCTCCATCCCCAAATGACCAGACATGGAACCACTGAAGAGATCTGTCACACATTGAGGGGCAATTCGGAGGACTCTGATATAGTCCAATACTGCAGGTCCCAAATACCTGTACATTCTGACCAGTTCTTTACATCTCACAAAGACACTTAGATATGGGATGATAATAAAAATTCCCAACCCAACAGATATCTCCACTTCTCTCTCCCTCCAACCATGATACTCAGGACCACATCTAGACACAAAATCTGTGATTGGACATCCCAGTGCTGTAACCAGTTAATAGGAATATATCATAATAAACACCATACAGGGAGCAGCAGAGATGTTACTGCAACCAGCATACTGAAAACCATAAAACTGTGTGCCTGTCTCTCACACTTCATCATAATATGATTACCGGACCTCGTTGGCATCACACATGACATGAAAATACTTTTCACATAGGTTCAAAACAAAGACAACATTCTTCCAACCACACACTCTACATGGTGTAGTGTGTTACTCATGTAGGCAAGTACTTCAGTGCCCCACATAGTGGTAGTAAACGCTGTATAAATGTTGCTATGCAATACAATAGTTCCAAGGCCACTATTGAGATTAAAGAAATCCCCTCTATAGTGGATATTTTTATTAAAATCTCAATAGCTGAAGGTGAAGAAAGCAAAGTTTCAAGAGCTCCCTGGAATGGAGAGATCTATAGAAGGGAGAAAGATCAAGAGATGGAGATTAGATGAGGTAAATTAGGAAGGAGTGGCCGAGAAACAGTTTACTAACAGTTTAATGCCTCTGCCATATGGGCCCGAATTGCTCTCTTGTTTTGCCACTGGTTTGAACAGAATGTTGGGTGATGAGTGTAGAGCTGTAAAAAAGCATAATCGGTTATAAGAACAATGCAGTGCTTGCCATGTTAACATTATTATTCTATGGTGATCTATGGCAACACAATAAAGGTTGTGACAATTTTACATCATGTGAGATATCTGAAAAGTGTCAAATCTACCATCGCTAACCACACTGCAAAAGAATGTCACCCATGCCTTGTTAAGCATCAACATACAGCACTGTGCTCACTATATGATGCTAATATGTAAGCACTATCAAGAGACTGTAACATTAGTAGAAACAGTATATTTGAAACGTTCTGCCCTAAATTAAAAGCGATGTGGACGGAAATAGACAAAGTCTTGCAGTTATGATTTTATGTAACAAAACACGCTGCAATTTTCGTAAGTTTTGTCAAAAAATACGACAAAGTTTGGAATTAAATTTTGTAATGATTGAACGCAAAATCACTCTGTCTGACTATTGGTTACAATCACAAACTTGGTCTCAGGCTGCGATCTACTTTTTTTTTGCCCCAATGGTCTGCTGCAGGGAAAAATCATATTTTACTCCATGTAACAAGTGAAGTTAGGAACTTCCCAACTCTGTTTTGCAGGGTTGGGGGCGTCAAGAAACTCCCCACCACCAAACGTCCTGTAGAATAGTGCATTCTTCCGTAGATCAGTGACATGAAGGCTGAATGTCATCCACAGTGGTAGCTATGACCTGCTCTGATAGCAACTAGAGATGGGTCCTGGGCGTGCAGAGTTCATGTGGAAAGGACTTCTATGGAATTTCAAGCATGAATGGCATTGCGAAAAGCAAACAAGTGAAATGCAAAATCCTTCCATTCATGTAATCCACCAAAAAAGGAAATGTCAGTTTCAATTAAGGACATGTTCACTGCTATGGAACTTTAACAGTGCGCTAAAAGATGTACCTTCAAATAAATAATGAAAAAACTACCAAAGTAACTCTTACTTGCCGGAATACGAACATATCAATTTAATTTTAAAAGGCAGGAAGCTGGGCGAAATAAATTGGAGAAAAAAACGCTTAGCATAGAGCAGTTGCTCCAAGTAGCTAATTGTGCTGCATATTTTCGCAGCATTAACAAGCCCGTGCCCTTTGCTGTAATGATGCTAACACATTGTTGCATTGCCACTTTAAGTCGTTGCTTCATTAGATTGGGTGACTGTTTATTTGAAATTCTAATGAAATATTTACTTTATAGAGCGATAAGTATTAGCTGTGATAATTGGAGCAGGCTGATCGGTGGCTTTCAGAGGAATGCCGCCCCCACCCCCTTGTTTGACTACAGTGCTCGGGGAGAATGAACGGGTAAGTGAGCGCGGCGCTGCCTGTCACTTTCGCTCTCCATGTTGCTTTTTCTCCTGCAGATAAGTGGGCCTAATGCTGAACAAATACTGGAAATCAGTAGCCACTGAGAATCATTCGCCCCTCGCTTTCCCATGGAATCGCGATGGGCGTCCAGTCAAAGAGACTCCCCCCCTCTTCACGCAAAGCAACAGTTTTGTCACCACGAGCAAATCCAATTGAAATGTCCCCGAGACTTAGAGCAGATCGCCAGTTGTCAGAATCAGCAAACAGAATGAAAGGCAATAAAGGGAGGAAATTGGCATCGGCTGCCACCACGGCGGCCCGTGATAGGCTGCGCCATTGTGCCCGGTAGACACTCGCGCCTTTTCAGATACAATAGCAAAAATTAATGCAAATGATTGAATGGAATGAATGTATTTTGATGCAGATTCGAGGGTCCCTCGCGAGCTGCTTTATAGAAGGCCAGTTCGGGCAAATGCGTAGTCTGCCGAGACTCATTTTTTTCCCAATTTCTTCTCACTAGTGGCTCAGAATGCGCCTTTGTTCACTAAGTAAACTCTTTCTCAACTATTGACATTGCTCATTTGTGTGAATTTCATTTTTTTTTCTCTCTGACAAAATATCCCTTTGTGAGCTGGGAAAACGTTAATTGCAGGAGGACAAGGGAACCAGCCGAAAGGGGAATGTAATCATTAGGTGTAATGTTTCTGTTCTACATGCCTCGTTATAGAATGCACACAGGGCAATAAAATGTATGTTTCACAAACAAATCTTTTGACAAGAACAGCTAAGGCGCCTCCAGCTATCTCGCTGCAAAGCTTTCCCCCTTACTTTAATAATCCGTTATTACAGGCAGGCATTTGTTTCTTGTGTTTGTCCGTTTATAAAAACTGAATACTACAAACGATGTCTTTCTGTGAAAACGTTATTTTCTCAGTTGAGATTTCCCCTGTTAACATGTTTTCCTCATATCATGCATCAGTGCTGCACATGTTGTTAAGAAAAAGTTCCACTTCAATATTGTACTGTATTGTAAGTTCATTTATATAGCGCTTTTTACCCCTGACGAGGCATCGAAGCGCTTTTTCGACGAGTAGCACTCTACTTCAGAACCCATAAAGGCTTATATACTTCTCTTAGAATAAAAACTTAAACATAGATGGAAGCAATATGGCTCTGTTAACTGCACATGGGCTGCTGCAGAAGGAACTGGCTAAAAGAACAGGCGCAGAATTGCCTTCTACATGAATTTCGAAGTTTCTTGGCGCTAATTCAGCAAGGCCTAGACGTATCAAGCCTTTTGCGAATCGCAAACGTTCTATTTGCATGTTTTGGCATGCATCAAAAATTTGCAATTTAAGGAATAGCAAAAATTTGCGATTCCTTATTTTACCATAGCATTTACGGAATCGCAATTTTGCGATTCCTTAAATGCTATGTATGTAGCATTTTTGGTTTGCAAATTTTGGTTAAGAAATCGCAAATTACCACCAACTTGTAGTTGATGGTAATTTGCGAATTCTTTGTAAAAGGAACAATTTGGCATTTTTGAAGGTGGCATGTGACGCACACACATGCCCATAGGGCATGTATGTGCGCCATATGCACACACATGTACATTTCAGGGGTGCAGCAGGGTGTCCTTGAGACACCCCTGCACCCTTGAAAATATTCTCAATTTGCGATTAGCTAATTGCGAATCGCAAATTGAGATTCATTTAAAAATCATTCCTATGGGCCTCCTGGCCCATAGGAATGAACGGGAAATTTTTCCTTATTTGCGAATTCGCAAATTGCGAATTCGCAAATAAGGAAGATTAAGAAATCGCTAAAAAAGCGATTTTGTATATACATCCCATTTGGCGATTTCTAAATAGCGATTCCTTAAAAATCGCTATTTAGAAATCGCAAGTGGTTATGTTGATACATCTGCCCCTAAATGCGCAAAAGACAGAGCCATGTATTGGAAAGCATGGACAACGCTCCCTGCTAAGTCTCTGGAAACATGTGCAAAATATCGTGATACAACTTGGTCCCCTGTGGTTTAAGAAATGTTCTTTAGGAAGATGCTGGGACAGAAGGCATTCCTAAATAATATTCCACGCTGATAGTACGCATTGAACAACCAGATGATGGCATATCTGCCTGGTAAAACATGGCAACACATTTAGGTGTTTACTTCTGGAGTTAACTTTCAAATGCACAACTCGCAGAAAGGCACAAAAACGTCAAACTCCTCAAACAGGGCCCTCTTCACTTCTTCAAGAAAGAGCGTGGGTTTGTTTAATGAGTTCACCTTGTGTAAATGAAAGATGACATCTCCTAGATTGAAGTAATCATATGTAAAGGTCATCAAGTGCTAGCGAAACTTGGAACTGTTGAGCTGTTAAACCCGGGAGTCGAACAGTCAAAAATAATAACAACAGAAAAGGTAACAGATTCAGCATTGTCCAAAAGTTCCAGGCCAGTGACTAATGCGCGAGATAATGGACTTGGGAAATGAGTAAACACTCCCTGCTCTCTGCTTTGTGCTCGAATGATTTGATGGCAAGGGCACCTCAAGGTGAGAGCATAAACAGGACTGAGGCGAAAAAAGACAGTCTGCCAGCAGCGCCAGGCAGCCGACGGTTCGCCGGATTGGACAAAAAGCAGTGGGGTGGAGCAACACCACTTTCCCAAAATTATATTAGCTGCCCGTTCGCAAGAATTTCACTTCAGACATGTGTTGTATGCATTGTGAAAATTATCTTATGGGTGTGTGCTGCTTGAGTGGTCACTCAATATCTTACTAATATTAATATTAATATCTTGCTCAAAGGAAGAAATATCATCTGTCCCAGCATAGCCAAAATACTTGATCTCTCCCAGGAGAGAGGTGAGGTGCCTCCGGCATAGAAATATACCATGCTGAAGCCACTTCTAAAAAAAAATGACTTTGGATTACGCCCCACCTGAAAGCTATAGACCAGTATCTCTTTTTTCATGTATTGGAAAAGTGGTAGAAAAATTTGTGAATAAAAAGCTTTCCACATTTTTAAAGGAACATAGAGTTTTACATCCTACGCAAACAGGCTTCAGAGTAGGAAACAGCATGGAAACGGCATTGCTATCTGTGAATGAAGAACTCAAAGGAATCCTAGACGCCAACTGAACTGTGGCAGTTATATTTTTAGATTTAAGTGCAACATTTGATACGATGTCCCACCCCATCCTCATCAAAAGACTGGAGCAAGTAGGAATTAATGGCTCAGAACTCAAATGGCTTATCTCCTTGTTGGAGTAACGAAGCTTCCAAGTGAGTGAGGTATCCTTTCGTTTGGATATACTATCCCTGGAATATGGGGTACCCTAGGGATCCTTGCTTAGCCCCACTCTGTTTAATTTTTATGTGCAGCCCCTAGCAGACATTATAAAGGAGCATGGTTTCTCCACAGTATCATAAGCTGATGATACTCAAATCATCATCTATTTAATATCGGATACTAGAGTACTTTCTTAGAAACCTAACACCTGTCTAAGAGATGTTACTTACTGAATGATCAACAGTAACTTAAAACTCGATGGAGACAAAACCAAAGTTTTGGCAGTTGGGAATACTCCCACTCTGGGGTCTGAACTTCACTGGCCCAACTATTTAGGTGAACTTCCTCCACCTAAAACTGAAATTAAAAGTATGGATATTTTGATAGACTGTCAAGTCACCATGGAAGTCCAAGTAAGAAAAATCACCACCTCCTGTATTGGCTTGCTTTGGGCCCTAAGGAAAATGTTGGGATGGCTCCCTCCCACCACTCAAAGAATCGTGATCCAAGTCCTTATCCTGTCCCGCCTCAACTAAGGCAATTCAGCCTACTTCGGAAGTCCTTATTACGTTGTCAACCGCTTTCAGATAGTTTAGAATGCTGCAGCACGTGTTCTGCCCAAAATCCAAAAGCATACCTCCTTGACACTTTGCATTGGCTGCCCATATGTAAAAGAATCAAATTCAAGTCCCTCTGTCTGGCCCGAAAAAATATGCTCAACAAAAGTCCCCCTCTAATTCAGAAACAATTAACGCTTTGGACCCCCAAAAGAGCACTGCGTTCTGTAGATCAGAGGCTCTTCCTGGTTCCTCAAGTTAAGAAAATGAGAAGTGATGGATGTTCTTTCGCTTTTCTGGCAGCTACATTCTGGAACTCTCTCCCTTTATCTCTAAAACTGACCAATGATGAAATTAAATTGAGGAGGATTCTCAAAATGTATCTCTTTGAGTGATCTACCTACTGTGCTAGCATTGAGGAGGACATGACTTCAGCGCTGGGAAGCCCGTTGTGTAGCTATGCACTTTATAAATGCCTAGCATAGCACATACCTTTCGTTATGAATCATGCTTAGCCTCTTTGTCTTAATTGTCCTGCCTGCCTGCATGGATAACACTTACATTAGTGGCTTATGCCTATATTCACAACGCTACATCTGAGTAGTGATTGCAGTCTGTAAAAAGACAAGCAGAAGAGACTGACTGGAGTCTGTTCATAAGAACATGTGGTGGCCTGCGGTTACGTGTATGAACATGTTACTCTTCTCTCTTAGACTTCTAAATATATAGAGGGGTGACTGATATTAATGGGCAAAATGGGCATTGCCCTACTAACCTAAGGGGAGAGGCAACATGAGGAAAAGAAACACTGAGTAGCTGAAAGAAATTGTTGAATTACCATTTGCTGCTCGGTGACAGAATAGGCTGAGTATCTGTTTTTTTAATTGGGTGCGAGGAGTTGGAATTTGGACGTGGCCTGCTCCGCATATGCTGATCTGGGCAAGGTGTTCTTTGCCCTCAATGCAGAAGCTAGAGCAGTGACGTCATAGTGGGCGGTATCTACAAATTTAAAAAGCATGCACCTAGGGTTGCTTTTGGGTGCTTATACAATGGCCCTGCGAGGTGCTTACTGATGTTCATTCATTTAAGTGGCTGGAGGTGGGGCAGGCCGATAGGAACAATGATAGCAGCGGGTGGCAGCAGTTTTCTCATTATCAGTAGAGAGATAGATGTAGGAGGAGTCCAGCTGCTCTTCCAGTAAGCTCCAGTACCAGCATGTGTGTTTTCATGTGTTTTACCTGTTTTTGGAATGGAAGAGTTATGAAGCTGCTGCTTCACAGTGCTCCGGCCACATGGTAAATAGGCAAATGCCCTAATCAACAGTTCCACACACTACTTCTTTGCCGGCCTAATTCCACAGCTACAGAGGGAGGCGGAAGCGGGTATCTGGGCAGAGGGAAGACGAGAGAAGTCGATGAGTATGCACATGGCTCCTAAGAAACATAGTGAAGTGTGTAAGGTGTCAGAAAAGAGTAAGGGTAGCCCATGGGTGGCAAAAGAATGTTTCTGTGGCTCTTGCATAGCAGAAGTGAATATGTATGACCTATAGAAAGTAAGAGAGTAGGGTAATTAAGTTTCAGACGTGTGAGGTTGATGGCCAGGTGTGTAGCAAGAGTGGCAGAGGAGCATATGCCTCTTAGGAAAAAACAACACAGGGGATAACGTTGCCCTAGGTGTGTGCATGTGGTACACACATGCCAAGAGAGTTTTGTGATGGCACATGGATAGTAGAGGTGTGTGTGTGTGTGTGTGTGGTACACATAAGACCCAGGATTCATTGCAGAGTTCAAATGCAGAAGGAGTGCTTGCATATATATCATGTAGGATGTATTCAAGGGATGAGAATCTACTGTAGTAGTCTGTGCGCTCCTTTTACTATCCCATCAGATTCTCTTGTGGGTGCCTCTGCCTTACCTGTTCTCATGTAATTCCTGTATGGGTTTCTGTGCCTCCTTTGCTGAATTCCCCACCCTACCTATCTCCTCTCCACACCCATACCCCACTCCCCCACACACCGTTTTAAGTTTGGTCTCACTTGCTGCGCTTGCCCCACTATATATGCATGGCTAAAAGCACATCAATGGACACTCTCTGGAGCACATCTAAGAGCCTAACAAATGATGCAAAACTCCACCTTAATACGTACACACTCTTCTAACCAAGCATACATACTCTTGACAGAAAAAGGGGGGGGGGGGGGAAATGTGTTGCATGTACCTTAGAGGACTTTGTGGAAAAATACCATTGAGGACTTGGCCTCCCGGTCACTTGGCAAACACGGATTGTTCAGGTCTCCATGAACATACTCTTGGAAAGAACACCTGGTCAATGCATGTATTCCTACTAGTAAGAAAGTTTCCTTGTGTCATAGTATATGACCAAATGTCTTCATCTTACTCCGGTGCTCTGCTAGGAATAAATGTTGAGGAAGTCTATGGGAAACTGAAGGGATCTAGAGGATGGTGCTGTCTGAGTGAACCCCAAAAAGAAGGATGTCTTTTTGACCCCTCTCTCGATGTCCTGCTATTTCAAGAGTTGGCATAAAATGCCTGCCACTGACTAGTTTGTTGTTGGTCTGAGCTCCCCTGAACAAATGTCTGCCACTGACTAGTATGTTGGTGGGCTGAGGTCCTCAGACATATTGCATAGGTGGAATGTTCAAAAGGCGTATGTTCTTTCTGCACTTCCATGGGGGAAGCCCCTTCCCCCCAGGGAATGAACTCTCTCTTTAGAATGAACGAATGGCCAGAGAACCATTATGGCTTCAATAGTAAAGAATGGTATATATGAACCATTAGAACATTGGAATGTTGGGAGCTCCATTGCAGACAATGGAGTGCTCCCTGCTTCTACGGGCCAGTACGGGCCAGTAAAGGCCCGCAGAGCAACATTCCAATGTTCTACAAAGGCTTCTCGAAGCTCGAGGGGATGTATATCCCCTCGAGCTTCGAGAACCCTTTGTTTAATTTGTTAGAACATTCTGCCCTCTAGTGGCAGAATGTTCTAATAGCCTCATAGCCCTTCGTAGCAGGGCTATACCGGCTATTAAAGTCCCTCTGTCTCGTTAAAGTCCCTCGCCTTCGGCTCAGGCCTTTAACGATTCAGCGGGCCTTTAATAGCCGGTATAGCCCGCTACGGCGGGCTTTAAGGCTATATTCTTAAATACCAAATTGTGACTCCTTTTGCAGAAAAGCCCAGTACTCTCACCTTCCATTGTATTGGCCCTGATTACTTTGTTTTTAGCCAAGTGGTATCAAGCGCAGATTAGGTTTCACCATTATTAACATATGTCTGCGCACTGTTTTTTTTCCCAGTGGTGATGTCGATTTTTGGATATACCCTTTATATAGCTCATATGTGTGTATGCACATTTTACATTAGCATTTCGATGTTCAGCAGCTTGTGTTTTGATCTCCACCCTCAGCAGGCACGATGCCCCAGTTGCCTCCTACTTCAGCATGATTGCCTTAGTAAAAAAATCATCACTGTCAGCTTTATGCTTAGGGATTTGTTGAACAAAAAGAACCCCAGAGTACCTGATGGCAATCTCTTTGAACGCCTATAGTACACATGACACTGACTTTACAGTGCTGTATGTTTATCAATCGCTTATGAAAAATTGTCATTTTTATGTCACATATGATGCGTGGCCCTTTTAATAGCATTTAATAAAAGCAGAGGCATTCATCACGAGCCTGCCCTATTACTAGTGGCAGCCGTGGGGCCTGCAATGCAATCGTGGGTGATTGTTAGAGTGTTTCATTTCATCCTTATGAATCTATTTATCTTTAGAGGAAATAGTCTGCCATATTTCCATGCACATATTTATGCAAAGCCTGAAAGATTGGCATTTATATGCACCTACAATATCACAACATGAATGTCTCGCACACCTGAACAAAGAAACGTAGCAGGTAGACAAGAATTACTAAGGGAGAGGGCACTCCTCTGTTGTTATTGACTGTGGGTGGAGTCAAATGGCCTGAGGCAAAGCTAAGAGAACAATTTCATCTCAATCAAAAGGAAACTACGTTTACACCCTTCTACCTCCCACTTAGATAATGCTGGCAGGGAAAAAGGTGCTTGGTCTTTCAAGGATAATTCACATGGTGCTTCCAAGACTTCATTGTTCTTTCACATGCTCCTGCTTTCTATTGACCCGGATAAATAGCAATATAATCTATTGTATGTAAATACAAGATGCTCACCTTAATTTAGGATAAAGTAATAAAGATGTATCACCAAATATACAATAACGTTCACAGACATTCTTCATGTAAGCTTCCACCCAAATTGTACGATGAAAAAATGGAACATCTTGAAATGTCGTGAATTATTTACTGGCGGTGCTATAATGATGCTAGTAATTATAGTGAAGTTTAATGGAATTTCACCACTTACAAATGTTGACTGGCTCCCATGATCAAACGCTCTGTCTTTGAGAGAAACTGATTCATCAAATTATTGTTTTCATGGAAATTAGGGTACTTTTTCTGTCAATTCAAACATTTCTGAACAACTGTTTAAGAGAAAAGCATTTGATTTGTCGAGCTAAGCATACATTTCTCACAGGCCCATTACACCCCAGCTCGACCCTTAAGATCTGCGGACCTAGAACTAGCTGTGGTGCCGCGTTTCAAGCGGAGTAGAGCTGGAGGACGCTCCTTTCGAGTGCGAGCGGCGGTCCTGTGGAACTCCCTGCCCCCGGCGATTCGTGCTATGAGGGATCTGATTTCCTTTCGCCGTGCGGTGAAAACCTTTTTATTCCCTTAGCTGTTTACTCTGTCTTTTTTTGTTTAGTTGTGTTGTGCAGCTGCCTTGTCGGGCGCCAGGACGCTCCTTAGCTGGAGCATTTGTGCGCCAAATAAAAAACGCATAACATAACATAACATAACATAATTCATAATGTGCTAAATATCACACAACTGCCTTTTTGAGCACTGTAAAGAAAAGCTGTTATAATGACTTAACTTAGAGCACTCGATTTACGGACCACAGAAGGATGAAACGCTAAGTCTGCCTTGCTGGTATTCAAATTCATGACCTTAAGAACATCACATTTGTCAGCAGTGAGCGCTTAGCTCACCGAGTCATCCTCCCGGCATTTTGGGCTATGTTATCAAACATGGAATATTTACTAGGACCCACAGAGAGATCTCTTAAAAGCTGGCGGGATTTGTCTCTCTTTTAATCATTTTTCTTAAGCGCCTGCTTGTGACTAAGAGATACTTCATAGCACTTACATCACTTTACAACAGCTGTGCCAACCACATTATGCCAGGATTGAATAAGTCAGTGTCAGATCCTTCAAACCAATGATGTAGGACATTAATTCTTTAACTATATGCCATCTGAAGAAATACAAGACCTTTCTGTGCCAAGTGTACTGCATAAACAGCCTTTCCTGGACCTTTGCAGTGCAGTGGTTGCCCTATCAATGCCTGTGCATTCTTTCACCTTTCTACTAAATGAGCGGTTCGAACACATTTCTTAATGTCTGCCACAGGGCCCTGCACATGACTTGTGTTTGTTTCAAGCCTATCACAGTGTACACCCAAAGAGCCCCGCAGTTAGTTTCCATAGAACTGCGATATCTCACAATTTCATCTATTTATAAGAAGTGCTTTTAGAACACTCCAATAGGCTGCTTCCTAAGTCAGCACGACTATAATTCTAAACATATTCAAACAGGGTCATAAACCTGTGCGTTGAGGGGTGACGCTTTCATAAATCCATTTCCAGTAGTCATTAGTGACCCGCGCGTAATCAGATACCCTTGTGTTTGATTGAACTGTTTGATTCTGGGTTTCCTGCTGCTGAAGACACGTTTTATTGCTGTGCTGCCCTAGTCAAGACCCCAAACATGACATCCTTTCTGGAGCTGGTCCAACCGCCATCTTGGCAATAAATGCGTGGAATGTTCCAATGGAAAGCTCGTGACACTGGATACTGTTTATCACGGGTCCTGTGATGGTGGTCCGTGTTATTGGTTTCCTGTATCCATAAGCCAGCTGTGCAGTAAAAACATTCAGTTCTTCTTTGCCTCTTCTGCGGGTCACAATCACAGAAGTCGTGAAATTATGATGCGCTTATTTACAGAGGGCCGTTTCACAAAACCATTTCCGCAGCTAAATTAAGTCTTGGAATGCTAGTTGTCATTTTGTACCTCGCTATCCAATAGTCTTTGGGCGCTGTATGCTGGGAATATCGAATCCTAAGTATCGATTGGACAGAACAGCTTTACCACAATATCGAGGGACAAAATATTTGGCCTGGGTGATATGTACATTACGCTGGTGGACTCTCGGGAATTTCACGTTATGCTTGTTACGCAAAATTCCCGAAATTCCACCATTGCTCCACTTAGTTATTATACACTATTACCTGTAAAAGTTTACCACGAATGGGGCAATTGGTGGTAAGTTGTGATTAACATTTACTGTGTATGCACAGGTGAAACAGTCTTCGAGCAGCTGTTTAAATGCATCCTTGTAGCAAAAGTTGACACGAGGATGCATTTTCTGCTAAAATATCATGTAAAATGATGTTTGCATTTCAGGTTATTAAGCATATTTTCTTGTAATTTGATGTAATTACACAAAAGCATAATATATGAACTGTGCAAGCGAAAGGTAAATTTCAATACATTTTCTATACCTTCTAAATTCACATATATGTACCTTGGTGGTATGTATAGAAAGATATGTATATGCTTTTTGCTGAGGATGGCACCAACAGGAGTGGGTTTTCGTAATATATATATATACATATATCTTAAGGTATGTAAATATGAAGTAACAAATAGTAAATCTTTAATTTCGTTCGTCCTCTTCCATTTTGATAATGTGTCCTATGATAGTGTGGTAAGGATATTGTGCCTAGGTGATATTTGCAATTCGATATTACCTACTACAGTCCTTTTGAGTAGAGAGAAATTAAATAGCGGTTGTTTGTATGTATACACATTTGTAATCCAATCCAACTAATTGCTAAATCAGTGCCCACCAAACTGTACTAGCCTGGATCTCATCTTAATAATCTATTTCTCATTGAAAAATCTCCAAATCCTAACTAAACATCACCCTGCTCATCCCTTGGCCAATGAGTATTATATCCAATTTGATTTTAACGTTTTGGCTGTATTAATTTAAAAACCATGATGTCATGGGGCTATTACTGCATTCATTTTAAGCTATATAAGTAATAGTTTTTTTATGAACGATTCCATTATTGTGCCACTTCTTATGGTGTTCTTACTGACCTCTAGCTGACAGCCTCTTCTCTGTGTGTACCTATTAGAGTTGGACTAAAGCTGTCTTGCTTCAGTATTCTGGAATATGTTTAGTCAATATGAATTGATTGAAAAATGTTGTTGCCAATATTGCTGCCTCTTGTGAAAGGGCCTTTAACACCAGTTCCTCAAATAGATCTAATAAAGACCCATTAGCCTTATTCATTTTAGGTTTTGCAAGTTCAGCAGCACTTTCGTTTCCAAGAGTGTTTGCATTCAGCCCTGCTGCTTTTCATCCCTTACAGCTGTGCTCTCAGAAACGTATTTAATGTTGCGGATAGAGGAAAAGCATTGTTTCAATAGCGTCTTCATTGTAACACTACCTCTGTTCATGAGAACAAGATCCAAAATTGCATATAGAACACCACGAAACCAAGATAAAAAGGTCCTCAAAAATAAAGAATTGCAGAAGAAATTCTTATAGATATGGAACTTTGTTACACATATATCACTGATCTACATTAATAATTCCCTGATGTTCCCCAGAATCTGTCAACATTGAAGGCAATTTGTGTGCTCATGACCTACACGAATATCTTCATTAAGTCACTATTGTCATATCTCTCTGACAATCTGAGTAGCTTTTGCTTTTTAGAATCATATTCGCGCACTCTTGTTTAATAGCACTTTAGCTTCATAATTGCTATTGTGTATCTCGACCAATATTGTCTTCACAGTTTGTCCATATTTGTATGTCTTATCAACAAGACATTTGTCCGCAAAATATGTCTTCTCGTCTCAATGAGAAGTCTGACTCAATTGTACTTTTCCATCTATTTAGACCTCAAACCTAAATATCATGTGATTTGGGATAAAAGATTGCATCGCGAGTAATTTTCCTCTGAATGTGTCTGATTGATCGCTTCTTTCTTACTAACGGGACCTGCACCTTTGGTTCCATGCTTTTCAGGAATCTCAGGTACAGAGCAGGTTGGAGAGAGGAGGAAGTTATTTAACAGCAGCCAGAGGTGGTGCATGAGTTCATTCTCAACAGTTTGGCATACTTACCTGCATTTCATGGGCTAGATGTTTGTATCATCCAATCTTTTAGACAAACAAGCCCCAAACCGATTTATGGCAAGTACCTGGAGCAGGTAATGTTTGGGCATTCATAGGATCACACTGAGGTTTTTACGCTTCTGTTTACAAGCTTTCTGATTTTGAAGGGTCAGATTTATTGAGACAGCTTCAGATTGGAAGTAGTTATGTTATTGTCCGAGTAAATTGTTCTAACATTATTCTTTGAGAGTACTCCGGCAAACTACTTTTTTTTCTGTTTGCCAAATAATGATGGTGGTTATTCCCCAAAATACCCGAACTAACATACCATTCAAAACTACTATTCATATTCGGTTTCAAAATGCAATGTACTCTTTAAGGAGGAGCCATTTAAACAAGTGAATTGTATTACAGTTGGAAGCACAATTTAAACGTGGAGCCACAATTTTGCAGCAGTTAACATTTCACATCACTGTGTAGTATTTGAACATGCTAACATAAGACATGAAATGTATAAATAGTAAATTCAAAGTTTATAATAGAAGACAAGGCTGGGGTCTAATTATAGTCCTCAGCATTACACCAGGAAACAAAATAAGTAGATAGTGACTGTTAGTCCTGGCCTCCTTGGAGTGGTTTTCCCTGACTTTTTGCGTTTTCCTTCAGTCCTCCTGTTTTTGCTGGCTTTAGGACTCTGGGCATTTTACCACTGCTAGCCAGTTCCTAAGTGCATATGCTCTCTGCTTTGAATATGGTGACATTGGCTTATCCAAAATTGACATATTTAATTTACTTATAAGTCCCTAGTAAAGTTTGCTACAAGTGCCCAGTGCCTGTAAATTAAATGCCACTAGTGGGCCTGCAGCACTGATTGTGCCACTCACTTCAGTAGCCCTCTAAACATGTCTCAGGCCTACTACCCAAGAGCCAATGTGTGGAATTGTAAACTGCTATTTCGACATGGCATGTTAATCCTCTTGCAGCACCTTCCTTTTTAATGCATGTAAGTCACCCCTACGGTAGACCCTAGACAACCCAAGGGCAGGGTGCAATGCATTTAAAATGGAGGACATGTATTTTTAAGTTTTACACGTCCTAGTAGTGAAAAAACTCGGAATTTAGTGTTTCACTATTGCAAGGCCTATCTTTCCGATAGGTAAACATCTTCATTACCTTATTACATCTTATAAGTGTAATTTCCAATTGGGAAGATATGGGGCCCAATTTTGGTGTCTCTTGAATCAGAATTTAAAATCCCAACTGATGGTGAATTTATATTTTAGACTGTAAATCTCAAAATGCCACTATTAGAAAGTTACTACCAAACACCACTGGGTATGGGCTCCCAAGTAGCAAGGCCAAGCTACAGCCTTATGTATTATAAACAAAAGAAGCGCCAATGCTGCCTATCTGAATTTGTTATCTCTTATGCATCTCACCTTAGAGCTAAAACATAAAGTGAGGAGACCTTAGTTTCTTGAATCAATCCTTTGTTTTTGTTTTATTTTACTTCATTAGAATTCTTTGACCATTTTTTATATCAAATTTTTCACATTTCTGAAGAAAAAACTTATAACAAACATTACATATAAGACATTCTGTACAATAAATCATAATCCACACCCCTCCTATCATGCACACTTAGTATCATACCAAATCACTATTCAAACATACTCATACATACTTTCTTTCATACTAGTCTTATTTACAATCTTCAGTCAATTTTTTGCCAAAAAACAAATTTTTCACTTAGCCATAGATTCTAAATTAAACACGAATCTGTAATCCATAAAGTTCCATTCTGTTAGTTGATTCCTTATGGCTTTAAGAACACAAGGTCTACGCGTTTCGAACTCTTCTTATTGTGGAGTTCTCATCAGGACCACACACTCCAGATTCAGGATTAAACGAATTATACTTTTCTTCAGCGAACACGGCGCAGGACCATAGTAATTACGTTTAATCCTGAATCTGGAGTGTGTGGGCCTGATGAGAACTCCACAATAAGAAGAGTTCGAAATGCGTAGACCTTGTGTTCTTAAAGCCATAAGGAATCAACTAACAAAATGGTATTTTATGGATTACAGATTCGTGTTTAATTTAGAATCTATGGCTATGTGAAAAATTTGTTTTTTGGCAAAAAATTGACTGAAGATTGTAAATAAGACTAGTATGAAAGAAAGTATGTATGAGTATGTTTGAATAGTGATTTGGTATGATACTAAGTGTGCATGATAGGAGGGGTGTGGATTATGATTTATTGTACAGAATGTCTTATATGTAATGTTTGTTATAAGTTTTTTCTTTAGAAATGTGAAAAATTTGATATAAAAAATGGTCAAAGAATTCTAATGAAGTAAAATAAAAAAAACCAAAGGATTGATTCAAGAAACTAAGGTCTCCTCACTTTATGTTTTAGCTCTAGGTGAGATGCATAAGAGATAACAAATTCAGATGGGCAGCATTGGCGCTTCTTTTGTTTATAATACTATTAGAAAGTTGGCATTTTCTTACTTTAACCACATGGTGCCTTCTGCCTAACACTGAATACACATCTAGGGCTGGTGTCAGCTGGCTTAGTGCATTCCCTCTAAATAGACACACACAAAGGAAGGATAGGTGTGACCGATGGGACATCCACATCCTAATGGGCCATCACGGGCAGCATGGGAGGGAAGAGCTGGCACTCACACCTGAATAGGCTGTGTCCTGTCACCACACAAAGGACTGCATACTCCCCTAAAGTGAGTCTGGAGCCAGGGCAGGAACTCAGTGCACTTCAAAAGCCTCTCTTTGAAGTCTCCCCCACTTCAAAGGCACAACTGGGTGTAAGTACTGGACCTCAGGCACCACCAACTCAGTAAACATCTTGATCTATCTATCATCTATCTGTGGATACTCTGCCAGAAAGAAAGATTGCTGTGTTGCTGAAGAGACCACCACTCTACTGGACCGCTACTCTGCTGGACTCATGCTCTGCTGTGCTGATCTGCTACCTACTGCCCTCTTGCCTGGCGGTAAGAAAGACTGGATCTGCATCTCTCAAACCCAGAATCAAAGCGACTCAAAAGGCTTGTCTGCTTGCCTCCTGTTTTGAAGTCTCAGGGATGTCAAAGACTTCCAACCATCCACCTACAGCATCTCAACTCTGCCATCTTAGAGTCTTGCCCTGCCAAGTGGTGTCAATCCATTCCTGCGCCCTTGGAAGTGGGGACAAAATGTTGATTCAGTGAAAATCCATGCATTGCCGTCATTGCGCAGCTTTGAACCGGAGCTTTTCTCTTGACGCCAACACATCGCAGTCGCCTCAAGGACCAAAGACATTGCATCAACGACTGCGTGGTGCAACACCTCCAGTTCCCGAAACATCCTCAACTTGCGTGGCTCGATGACGACGCATTGCTTACATCTTGTGGATTGATGACTACGCATCTCCGACTTGCGTGGCTTGGATCCGATACATCGCTTACATCCAAAGAGATCAACAACAGCCTTTGCCTCCTCTATTCCACATTTCGGGTCCTCGCTGACAAAGCAACATGGTACTTTGCAGTGGGACAAGGTTGGTCCCTGTATCTGACCCATGCTCCATTGTGGTTGGCCTGAACGTTTGGATTTTACATGGTCTAGCATGACCAGATAGCTTTGGTTTGCGCTTTACGCTTTTAAGCACCACATTTCCCTTTATTCTTTAAAAAATTCATAACTCCGGTTATACTTATTGGATTTCTGTTGATTTGCTCTTGTTTTGTTCATTACATTTATCTCTATTTTTCTAACTAGATGTGGTAACCTTTTCCTGTGGTGTCTTTGCGGTTTTACTGTTTGAAGCGTTGCACAAATACTTTACACATTGCTTCTTAAGTTAAGCCTGACGGCTATGTGCCAAACTACCAGAGGGCGAGCACAGGTTAATTAAGGGTGTGTATTTGACTTACCCTGACTAGAATTGGGGTTCCTGCTTGGACAAGGTGCATACCTCTTCCAACCGGAAATCCAGTTTCTAACATTGGTCCACTCTTACTTCTCTGTTAACATTATCTAGCAGCTTCAATATCCATGTAATGTAATGTTTGTATATTTAAAATGACAGACACTGAGTAGTCTGCAATAGATAAGAATTTTTACGTGGGTCTGGCAGAGAATCAGCAGCATTGCAGTATCTGTTCAAGAGGTAGGGGCTTTGCTTTTTAAGTAACCAACATGTGAACATATTATTGGAAGGGTCTGTTCCCATGTCATTTATTCCTATTGATACATATACCGGAAAAAGTCTACTTCCTGTTATTTCTAAATCAGTGCTCACACCTGATTCAGTGTCTGAGTCTGTGAGTTTTCTTGTTATATGTGGTATGAAATTAAACTGTGAGGTGGCAAATGTGGTGCTAATCTGAAACATTGTTGAGTGTCCTGGTTCTGAGTCCTTGTAATATACTCAATTTGGCATATTTGCCTACTTGCACCATTAAGAAAAAGTAGTGTATTTCAAGACATGTTACGATAGGCATTTCTGCCCCAATACTGAGCAGACCACTGGTTTTATGCGCCTTCCAGGCTTAAAGTGAATTAATTGAACCCATTTCATTTCTCAGAGTTAGTGCTTTTGTTATAGACAGCGCAGCTCCGAAACAGAAAGAGGCAAACTTTGCTCACTGTTTTCTGCAGGATAAAAAGTGGCTCAGTTCATGCAAGAGATTGTCCAACACTTTTGTATCTCTAGACTGTATTTTAGAGCCATGTAGTGTATTGTTTGCCAATATTTAATGGGTAGGGGGCATAAAAACTGACCATTATATGTTGGAACTTATGCCCAGGAGACTCAGTGCTGCAAGGAGTATGTGGAAGAGATCACTGGAGCAACGGTTGAAAACAATGCAGATATATTTCCTTGCCGGTTCTTTAATTGTAAAATGTTTACATTACACACTATCACACCCCATGCAATCAAACGTCATCACACACACAACCAAACATAAGTGCACCTTAGGATAGAAGCTGCACATGGGCTACCTGGTTTGTGAGAGTGGAATACCTGCAATGCCACTACCTGTTCTGAAATACTTCTTAGTATCTTATTGCAGCTTGCATCTCCGCACATATTGTATCTTCTGTTAGAGAGCTGGCTTTGTGTGCTGCTGCTTCCTGTGTTTTAACTGGTCAATATATGTGAAGAAAATATGCACGGCTGCCACATATTGCTTACACCGCTGCATCTGACAACTGCGCGTTACTTGTTCTTGTGTTTGGGAAACTTGCACTGCTGTTTTTCATGTTGCACTTGTGTTGTGGTATAGTGAAACTTGGTAAAAAAACTTTCTACAGTACCGAAGAAGCAGTGGTTCTTTCCTTAGGGCGCAGGGGCGACGCCCTCTGTGTTTTCTACCTCTTTTTGCTGGCAGATACTGCAGTACCTATAAAACAGATGCCTATGGACTTCCTGCTGCAGCTGTGTGTCTGCTAGAGTGATTGTCGCCCTCAGTCAGTGTGTGTCAGTCAGCAGTGTCAGGCCGGCAAATTCTATGTGCACGTGCACTTGCACTAGCCTCTTGAGCCAAAATTTGATGGACTGATAATGTCTCATCCCTGGGCCCTGACTTTCCCTGGCAGCCACGGTCGGTAGTAGGTGTAACTGCAGGGCGGTGACGTGGGGAGGGGGAGGGGCACTGTGGGGGGTAGTAATGTATGGATTATGGAGTTTTACAGGTAAGTAAACATATAAATAAATAAAACGAATTTCGTTGCGCGCACTGCATCGCATTTGGTGATGCGGTGCACACAACAAAATTCGTTTTATTTATTTATATGTTTACTTACCTGTTAAAGTAGATCAGGTGTACTTTATTGCAGTATCGTCTCTGATCCCTGCAGAAAGCGCTCAACCCGCTGAGTGGGCTTATTGTATGATAGAATCACCCTGCAGTCCCACCTCCTGGATATGCTCACATACGCAGCCATAAGGCGGTACTTGATGGAACACTTGTGAGTAAGTGAGAAGTTTTTCAGACACACTGGGTTATAACTGAAAGTAATCAACTCATCATACTAAAACCAAGCATTTTATATTTAGATCCACTTAATATAAAATGCTTGTTTTTAATATGTGAAATGCTTCCAACCTGGAAATAGGCTTTTAAATGCGCATACATAGTCATCTTGACAATGCTGAGCATGCTTATTAGCCCAGCAAATCTGCCCTGAACATTTCGAGAAAAAAGAGACTGTCTTTTTTATTTAAAAAAAGAAAAAATCTTCACTCTAAAGTAAGAATTTAGCTAATTTGCCTGAAAAGTCGCTCAAGTCTAGACTCACAGATATACGCACAGAGTTGTAGTCACCAATATGAGGACACGCAGGAACACCCACATATGCAGAACCATATATAAACAGATACACAGGCACAAAAGCACAAAGACACAATCAAGCAACACGCAAATACATAGCAACATGCAAACACTTACACACAAAGATACACAAATAAACACACATGTGCAAACACACACATACACTAACCAACACAAACAGGTAAACTCCAGTCACTCTACCAAAATGCTTGTAAAACTATTACCATCAAGTCAGGTTTACCAGGACTTCATAGTGAATCATTATAACTCTGTGTTGGATTGCATCATAAGTTTGGATAGGGCAAAGCCATTTTCTTGTTTTTCTGTTTTGTAATATGAATTGGACCAACCACTTTTTACATCACTCAATATTAAAGAACGTTGTATGCACCAGCGCAAAGTCCTCAAATGGATTCTGGAACCTTTTCAAAACATGTACAACATACGCGTTTTCATGTAAATCATTTTATACGGTTCATTGAAATTTTTAACAAAAATAAAATTCCATGACTAGTCAAAAACAAAAGAGCATAGAGAATTTGTGCTGCTTTTGTTTTTATTACATTAAAAAAATAAACTGACTTTGTTTTAAATATAGCATCATCATTCATTAGGGAACTTCTTATTCTGTGAAGGTAGCAAATCAAATGTGAAATCAATTGGTGCTACAGTTATCCTGGTGCAAATTAAATGTGATACATTGGCCAAATGGATGTACCCTAATTTTTGCACTAGTGAAATATTCCTATAACACTGGATGTGGTGTTTAGACCCGGACTTCTTTCCTTCTAAGACTGAAGGGAGGGAATGTATGACGTTACAACGAATTCCGTTGCAACGCATGCCTTTACCACGCATGCGTTACAACGGAATTCGTTTACCACGCATAACCTTTAGCTCGACTACTTGCGTGGTGACGTCATACGTCGTTAAGAGGAAACGGATTTTTTTTCCCGATTTCTCTTAAACGACGCTGATTATGTGCAGATCCCGACGTGACTTCTGGTGAGTTTTTTTATTTGGGGGGAGACCCCCCAAGCCCCCCCGTTTTACTTTTTACCTTTACCACATATGCCTTTACTACAAATCTCGTAGTAAAGGTATGCGTGGTAAAGGCTTTAGTGGTAACCACGCATGCGTTGTACTGCATGCATGGTTAAAGATTTTGTGGAAACGACTTCGCTGTAAAGGCCGTTTCCCGAAGGGAGGGTGATTGAAATCGGTGACAGTAACGCCTGTTATGTACCATGCGATGGAACTGAAACAATGCAGTAGTAAGGGCTTCATAAAAGATACATTCTTATGAAACCCCAGCCTGCTTTGCGTTAGCAGTCACCACTCTCTTTTCACAGCTACTCAACTAAGTGACAGGAAGAGGAAGTGAAGTATGTGTGCAATGGTACATGCATAATTACAACCGTGAACTGTACTGTCAGAGAACCACTCAACAAGTCGAATATGCTTTACACGTTTCCTCTCCAGTCCATTTCAGATTTGTAATTGCATTTGTCATTTCAAAATTTCTGCCTCCGCTCAACAATTGGAAATAAAACGCAGGCCACACATTCCGCGCGCGCCAGGATTATTGTGTTGTTTGTGAACCACTTGACCGTTAATATTACATTTATGAAATCACCAGGATTCCTTGCTCTCTTGCAGCTCTGGTCTTTGCGCTGGATGTGTCTAAAGCTGGTTTTATGATACAATAAGTAATATTCTGCACGGGGTTCTTACCTGAATGTGTGCTGTCAGCTTGACAAGTGCCTGTGAAACAAAAACAGAAGTCAAAGCAAATCAAGTATCAGTTATTTGATGCTGCTCTCTTGTTCAGAACTAGATTTTCATAAACACCGTGAATAGAACGCTCAATTACTGCAGGATGTTACTGGCAGGGGTAGCTGCTTGCAGGAAGCAACATTTGATGTACATGTATTGTAATGTGATATAAAGTGGTGATCAGTGACTAGGCAGTCAGTCTATGTGCGCGCGCAGGAAGAGGATGGGTGTAGACAGCATGGTATTAACATTAAATAATTCATTTTCATATTTTTTGGTGGCCTTGTTCGAATTAGAAAGTGTGTGAATTAAAGTGGTGCTCAGTGACTAGGCAGTCAGTGTGTGTGTGTGTGTGTGTGTGTGTGCATAAGAAGAGGATGGGTGTAGACAGCATGGCATTAACATTAAACAATTCATTATCATGTTTGTTGGTGGCCATGTTCGAATTAGAAAGTGTGTGAATTAAAGTGGTGCTCAGTGACTAGGCAGTCAGTGTGTGTGTGTGTGAGTGTATGAGTGTGTGTGCATAGGAAGAGGATGGGTGTAGACAGCATGGCAGTAACATTAAACAATTCATTATCATATTTTTTGGTGGCCTTGTTCGAATTATAAAGTGTGTGATATAAAGTGGTGCTCAGTGACTAGGCAGTCAGTGTGTGTATAGGAAGAGGATGCGTGCAGACAGCGTGGTATTAAGATTAAATAATTCATTATCATATTTTTGGTGCCCTTGTTCAAATTATAAAGCGTGTGATATACAGTGGTGCTCAGTGACTAGGCAGTCGGTGTGTGTGTGTGTGTGCTTGTGTGCGCACGCGCACGAATGTGTGTCTAGACTTATGAGTTTAAAGGCACAGTGACACACATACAGAAAAGTCTACATACAGATTGCTTAAAGCGATTACATCGCCAAACAGATGTTAGAGCAAAGATTAGCCTACTTTGCATGTTCTGGTGTGCAAAGCTTTTAAGGCATCCGTGAGTTATTGCTTCAGTTCAGCCTGAGTGCAGCAAGAAGAAATGTACCTCATCTGTAATACACTGTGTAGACTAATATCAGCTCCCTTTTTCTCATATTGCAGTGAGATATTGATCAGTTAAAATGGTGCCATATTGGAGCTGTCTGTTGTGGTATTCATCATGCTGTCACATCCCCAGTGCTTCGGAGTTATTGGAAAGTGAAATCGAGAGCGCTCTGACATTGTACGTTGCAAAGGATTTACAAGAAAGTTTAGGGAAGAAATTTATTGGAGGTGGTATTTTCATGTTTCACCTAAGACAGATTAATTTTTTGGAAGGTGAAATACTTCACAGTTTGAATTGAACGGTTGTATCCTCGCTTCCTTAGCAGATTCTCCCGGCTTGGCTTTTGAGTCTTTCGTAATGGGCTTTGCTCCCCCTGGGAAAACTGGCCTGAGTAATGAAGCAGTTGATTAAAAAAGCAAGTAGTAACTTTATGAGGTGGATATTCTTTAAGTTATTTCTTATTAAGGATTTGCAAAACCCATTTCTATGAACATCTACATCTGCAAAAATCATGCATTTTACTGTGTTTATGGCAACTGTTAAGGCACAACTTTTTCATTTTTCTTCTCCAGCTTGAAACAATTTTTCCAGGCAGGGGAACTCTTTTTTCTGAACCCCTGTATAAACGTGGAGATGTTTTGCTGGTTTAACACCAATATTTCACTCTATAATTAAGCGCACAAAGTGAAAGTGAATAGCCATTGGGGATTTCTAAAGTATCCACAAAGTACTGTTTAACACATTCCCAATGTCTGCATTTGCCCCTTCCCTGTGGATTGGCGTTACCACGTTCAATTTTAAACATCTCTGGGAAACAGACCATACTTGCGAAGTTTCCAGGCATGAATTCAACCAAAGGGTGTTAATGTCTAGCTGTATTTTTCACCTTTCGAGTTGGTAAGTAAGTAAGAAATGGAGGAAATTGGGAAGTTAAACTGAACTGCTACATGCTTCCATCTGATAGCTGTGAGGGTACAGTGTTTAATTAGCAAAAAGAACGATTGCTGGTGCCCAAAACTCTGCTCAGAATCCTGGCGTTTGGTGCAATTAAATGGTGATGTACCGAAATCCAAGGCTACGTAGTCTTTCATCCACCTCATTACTCTTTAACCTCTTGGCTGCTGTTGACGAGCTCAGCTCGTCATGAGGGACGGTTGAGCCGCCCTCATGACGAGCTGAGCTCGTCACAGCCTTTGGAACGTTCGCACGCGGGGATAATTTCCCCGCTGTGCTGAACGTTCTAAAAACGGGTGTGGTGCGACGAGCTCAGCTCGTCACGAGGGCAGCTCCGCTGTGCGCGGCCCCCCTCTTCCCGCACAGCAGGGGGAAAACACCCCGCAGCCAAGGGGTTAATACTCTACCTGACCCTCGCTGCCCTTCTATCTCACACTTTTAATTTGCTTCTTTTCCCCATTATGACGGTTTTTCCTTCTTTCTCTTCTGCTGTCTTAACGTTTTGTATGTTTTTCCCAGTATTGTTCTCTGTAAATGTTGGGTGCGGAAAAATAAGTGCAGGTCCCCAAAAATGAGTGCTGGTGGTCCCACCAGCTTAAATTCTGCACTCGGAGGGTAACAGCGAATTAGTGGCATCACACACTTATATCAGTCAATGTTACATGTTCAAAGAAATTTAATAAACTATGCCGTCAGTCTTCACAGGGCACATCTAGATTTTTAATTAAACGTCTATAATCTTCCCTGCATCAAAATGTGAGGACTGCTGAGCTAACTTTCTCTTAATTTTGTTCCGCAGGAGACTGGCTTCAGCAGAAAATGTCTACTGGGAGGCATTTTCTCTTCAAATCAGCCCCCTTGGCGGCAATGTATGTGACTTTTGAATTTAATGCATGTCCTAGCTTTCAATTTTTTTTTCATTTAGAATTCACAAAACTTTGTGAGATATCATTTCACAATTTCGTACACCCCTCGATAATAGGGAAGCTTGCATTTGCCTGTAGTAAATATGAACATCTCTGTCTTCTTGCCTGTTTGTTCATATATTCTTGGTGAGTCGGCAAGTGCCTGACATAAAGTATGAGGCAGCAATAGCAACTCATAACCATATTATTTGCCATTGTACACTAGTAAGATTTTAAGTCTGTGAGGCTCAATTCAATATATAGGGCTATTGGACACTTGTTCTTTTTAAATTAAACCGCTATGCTATCCCAAAGCACATTAATCAGATTTGGAGAGATATGCTGACAAAGACATTTCTGTTTGGCTACTGCGTTGTGTGTGTGTTTATCTTTGTTCAATACCTACATTTAAAGATTTTTATTGCAGCACCATTCAGTTCCTAATGTTCAGCAAAATATGTATACACAAATGTTGTTGTTCTGTGTTGAGACGAAAAAGTCCTCTGCTTGGTAATAGACGTGCACCCCTGTGCTGAGTACCCCAAATGTACTGATGTCTGGCCTAAAGCTCACTGATTTTTGTTGTCATAGGCAAACATGGATCATACATGTACTCTATGACATAGACCTGTGTCACAGAGAGTGATCTTGTTGGACCGGGAGTGGTGCCCAAAGCGCTAGCCTCAGTGGTGAAAGGCTACTGCCTTTACCAGGAGTTAAACAGCATGAGCGAAGTGGTGGCAGTTTACTGTGTAGTGACCAGCATGAACGAATAGGTCATTTTTAGCTGTTTAACAGGAGTGAGGCCTACAAGCTCACTTGTTTAAAGTTTCACCACTGTGTGCTTACCTTACCCGTAGCCTACATTGGTTTGTTGTAGAGTGCTGCGCAGCACATGAGTGGTGTACCTGTGCTGGGTGTTTTTTTGCCGGGGAAGGATATCATAAAGAGATAATGCAGTACTGTGCAGTGTGTGCATGTTAAGTGCATGTGCTCAGTGTATGTATGCCTGATAGTGGTAAAATACACAAAGTATGTAGTGCTGTGCAGTGCATGTATGCTAAATGCATCTGTTGGGTACATGTGTACCTGTTCATTTACTTATTTATTTTGAAAGTTTTATATAGCGCGAACCATACCCTTGCGAGTATCTGAGCGCTTTACAAGGTAGGTGTCTTAGCTACATAGTACAGGTTAATAACATAAAGTTCAATGCAAGTCGGTGACAGTATAGAGGGCTTCGCAGTACGTGTAGTTTGAATACATGTGCTGGGTGTATGTTTGCTTGTAAAGGGTACAATAAATGGAGGACTCTGGGTTCCATTGTGGGATACTCAGGGTTGCCCGATGAAACATAAGGAGAGAAGGTAGAGGAGCCATGTTCAGTGAGAGATTGGCGACTCTGTATGCCACGAGGGACCACCATGAACAAACTACTGTGTGAAGTGGGCCCTAGCCCTTGTCATGTGGACAGCCGGTGACCCTAGCTGCGAGGAGGGGTTGCCGTGAAGGAATCTGCTGTACCCATTGAGTCGAAGCCCATGTGCAATAGAGCTACAATGGCCCCATTTGAGAGAGGGTGTAACCGAGACCAGCAAGAAATGTGACCTGATTGATATCTTTGCTGGAGGAGTGATGTCACTATGCGGATCTTGAAGATCCTACAAATAAGCATCAGGACCTACGCATTACTTTGCCCCTGCTGTTGGCTGGACAAATGACTAACCTTGTCAGGAGGATCCTCAAAGAACATGCGGTCACTACACGAGCTGCTGCTGCTCCAGAACCCACAGAGGGGGCTTATTCAGGAACTCTGGTCGCTCCAACCTTGCAGGTGTGGATAAGGCTGATTTCAGGCCAGTTGGCTCTGTGGGAAGTTGCTTGCTAGATACCGCTCAGCACTGGAATATGTTTACCTTTATTGCAGAATCAGAGTGGACTCCTGAGACTCGGACTACTAATGGCGTTTAGCCTGGATGTTGCCTGTAGTGAATGGAGAATAATCACTATTGCAAGAGGAATGAGGATAGTGGAACGCAGGGTACTGCTTATAAAACACTAGAGCCCTGACCACAGGCAGACTGTGTAGTTGTATGTGAATGTCGTATTTACCTTTGTGTTAGTAGTGGTAAAATAAAATATTTCTCTTTTTTCATCAAAGTGAATATTTGACTGGACAATAATTTATTGCTGCTGCTGCGTGTATTTTAAGGTTTGAGACTGTGTTCATCCTATGTATCTATACGCCCCCCCTCACCCAGAGGACCCTTGGACTTCTAGTACCACACTAATCCTGAGAGTCAGTTGCTGAAGAGATAATCGGTCCAGTTGCTCAAAATCCATAGTAGGTCAGGCCCTGGAACAAATGGAGCAAAAGTCCTCAGCCCCCACGACTGGTCCAAAACTTTCCTGCTTGCCCGTTGCCATTTGAGAGGGGTTCTGACACTGTGCTGCAAAGCTAGCAGAATTAGTAAGAAACAAATATTTGATGCTACAATTTGCTCACTCTTATGTCATGCAGTTTATTAAATCAGAGTCATACCTATATTAGAAAGGCCAGTGTGGTAATCTTGGCAGGCCTGGTACTCACCAGAAGGGGGTGTAAGGGAAAGAAAGTGCTCTCTATTAACACTTCCGATTTGATCTGTGCACACAACAAGCCCTTGTCTTCCCAAGGCTATTACGTGCTGATATTGTTGTGTTTCCAAATAAGGCAGTGCAATGTTATTATAGTAAACAGCACTTATGCACAGCTGGCAAAACTGATCAGGGCCACATTAGAGTGAACCTAAGCAGATGACTCAAGCAGCAAAAACTAAAATTGAATATGCAAACAGTTCTTTTATCAAAAGCTCTGGGGACCAGACGCCATTATTTCTTGCTTGGTACTGAAATGCATCAGATTTGTAACTTTCCTCCTCGCAGAAGGATTTGTGGTGTCATATAAACATCTGCCTGCCACATATTAACGTGGTTTGTCACAATACAAGCCTCTTGACTCCCCCCGACTGTTTCTTTGAGGATTTCAACTTGAAAAAAATTTGAATGCCAGTTAACGTACATGTAACCTTTTACTTTGATTTTTTTTTAAAACGTGGTTCTCCCAGTTTATTGAAATCATCAGTGACTTCCAGTTTAACTTGTAATGCCTATGTGCTTGCCAGGGAGATTGGAGTGATGGGTAATTATTCGGTTACATAAGTGTGCTCTTTTGACAGTTGTTGTGAGCACCAAAGTAAATGTCAAATATAAACAGTAAAAGTGATTTTAGTTTCATTTAAATGAATACTGTGAAAGTTAAATCATTTTTTTCGTTTATGTACTCCATTTTTAGACACTTACGGCCTTATAACGAGTCCAACCACCACCCCTATGGATCTGTCTGCCCTATGAGTGTGGTGGCCACCAGGATCGAGAATCCGGTGGCGGTGCGGATTTAAGGCCGAATTGGCAGCAATGCCAAGGCCGGACCTGCCGAGCATCCTGCAACCTGCCTTTCCACCAAGCATTTCATGGTGGTGAGCCCACCATGAAATGCTTGGCAGAAAGCTGGGGAAATGGGTCCCCAACAGGCCCTCGGGAAAATCGGCCCAGGAGGGTGGGAGCAGGGAGCACAAGTTGTGGCCCCCATAAGTTCATGCTCCTGCGTCCACTGTGGTGCATGCATGACATGGAGCATGCCACACAGTGCACACGATGTGGCAGTGGCCCCCCGGCAGTGGCATGACTGCTGGCTGTAATCCTCAGCCACAGCATTCCGCCACTATGGGACCGTCGCCGTACTGACCACCCACCCTGGATGCTACTCGGAATCCCACAGGCGGGTGCACCATGGGCTTAGCAGTCCTCCTGTGGGCGCATTAGTGGCAGTCCCACAGGAGGACCGCCAAACTAATAACCAGGTCCTTAATTTCAAGTTCAATTAAAGATTCTTATAGTATTTGAATGGTCTACTTCAGTATCGCATATCAGATGCCAAACTCAACCTACAGTAATTGGATTTAGAATAATGTAATAGAAATACAATTAAGTGCGGAAATTGTGAACTGTCTTTTTCAATTTCTAGGAAAGCATTACATCTACTTATCAATGTATATGTCTATTTTTCCGTCTATTGATCTATCTAAAAATTGTCAACCACTCTTTCTGCTTGCTGACCTCTTTGTCCATAGAGTCAATCCAGTCTTCCATCCACCTGCCAATGCATCCAGCTGCCCCTAGTTTAGTAACCAAGAAGCTCGGTTTCAAATCCGAGGACTAAGCCATGCACAACAACTATAAGTTATACCACAAAGTCAAGCTTGGCTGCTTTGCTATTTCTAATCATTGCCCAGGAAGGGTACAGACCTGCCATCTTGCACTATGCCACCGTGTGTCACACACTATCTACTCCCTTCAGATGGTCACCCAGTGAGGAGCCAACATCAAGCGGTGGGAGGAAAACAGCTTGAAACCACTGCACAAGAGTGGCTTTTCCGCTGATTTAGAGATTCTGAGTCAGTAGCGGCCAGCATAGCTCGTGGGTGGGCATCAATTGCAGGGGGAGGGGGCTCGCGCAGGGAAGGGGGACACACAGGGGCCATCCTGCCAGGAACAGGAAGCAGGCAGCCAGGATCCCTACCTTAAGCCAATCACAATGCTGCATGCAGAAATGTGATTGGTCTGGAGTGCTGTGACACTGCGCTCAGCCAGGGCCTAGAGGGGTGTGCATGTTCTCCATGCCGCTGCAATGCAGCCTGAATGGAGATGGGCAAAGTTTGCATGACTGTTTTGGGCAGTCTGATCACACAGTCTTTGCGCACTCAGGAGTGGGCAAACCACTCCTCCCCTGCCCTGCTCGGAGAGTAGAGCAGCCCAGCCCACCCACCTGCCCGCCCGCAAAGCAAACATAAAATGGTAATAACTAAAAGTTATTACCATTTTATGTTTTGGCTTTTCCCACTGTGAAAAAGTAGTGGGGCGATGCACCTCTGCCATAGTGGAGTAGCTGCCCCTGCTCTGAGTAGATAATGTCAATTAAGGAGTGTGAAAACCCTACAGGACATCGGCGGCAGCATCCTCTGCAAGCTTCTTTTCTTTTCTTTTTTTATTTGTTTTTTGGAGTAGGGGGCAGTCAAGAGTGGAGGGGACAGAAGTGGGTCTTACAGAAGAAGGTCTCGACCTAAGGCCACCCCCTTTCATGGCAAAGCCTCATCTTCACACGGTGAAATGTTTCACCCAGTTGGCAGGTGGTAAGGGTACATAATGAATTTTGTTGAAATTGGTGAGACAAGCCAATTTACTGTCACTATAAAATTATACATCTTTATCATATTGATTGTTATTTCCTATTGGTGTCAAGTTTCAAAGATAATACCATAATTACCTATTATTTTGCCTGGGAAGTTGTTATTTCAGAATTATTTCACATTAAACTGCCCAGGGCATTCCTGGGAAAATGTCCCTAGAATTAAAAAGCAGCACATTATAAGATATTTAGAATCACTATGAAGTAATTTCCTGGGTTGGATTTCCAGTGAAGTACAGGATAAGCACCTCTCCAGTTATATCACAGTTATAAAAGTAATCTTATGGTAAACTAAAAGCTTCCTTAATGCCTGCAAACTGCGCTTAATTTGTGCCAGTGGCACCTGCACTTATTGAAGGATTAATAAAAGGGACACTAACACCACAATGTAAATTTTTCATAATGTACTGCTGATTTAAAAAATACTCCCTGGTGTATGTAGACACCGGGCAGTACATTTACAAACGCCATCAGTGAAATAATAATAATAATAAATATGGAGAATATGTGGGGGAGGTGTGGCGCCGCGGCCGGGGCGACTGACGCTGGAATCTGGGGATCAGGGTTCGATCCCCGGCTCCGGCGGCAGGTTAGCCCAGCACCATGTGACTCAGGGCAATAGCTTGCTTAATCTTCCCGACGGCCCCCAGCGCCTAGAGACCCTTACGGGTGATTGTGCGCTTTGCAAATGTGGATTATTATTATTATTATTATTATTAATCACATTTCTATGTCATAATGAGAATAAATCGAATTCTCGAGCTGAGGGTTGAATTGGCATATTCATGTAGTTGCTCATGAAATCATGAACGTCTGCTGGTAGCAGAGGATTCCTCAATGTAAGCAAGTAGCATTACCTCAGACAGATAAAGATTTCAAATATTGATGCCTTTTAATTAATTTGCCACTGTCAACACTAGCAAGTGCAGCACACACTTTTGAATGACTCTTCTGTTCGATAGTACCTCAGATGGACTAATTCCTGTGGACTTTTTCTGAAGTATTTTTTATGAATTATCCCGTTGCATCTTTCAAATTGCTTTTATCAATGTTTAGAGATTATGTAACTATATTTAATTGCATTTAATGCTTAAATTACAAAATGGCTTTATATCCCGTTGAGCTCCTGGAGACTATGGCATTTATTTTTCATTCTCAAACGAAAATATGCATACACAATTTCTTGAAAATCATCTGAGTACCACCATACTTAAGACTATGTCAATACCAAACTCCATATGGCACCATCGACCAAAAAAAGTATATCTAACGTTTTCCCATAAGCTGATAAGTAGAGCAATTCCCTTAAATAGATTTTATAGTTCAAATCTTTACTGCAAATGTACCTGAAGCTTGATTAAGACACACAGTTTTATGTGTTCTAATGTGAATAACATAAAATATTTAAATAATTCTGGGTCTGGCTCAACCATTGAGAAGAAGAAGTTTTTCTTTGTACCTGTAGCTCATGAATCTGCTCAGAAAAATGAGTGCCATTACTTTTTGGGACTCCATACACTGAAGCTCTACTAGCTTAGGCAGGCCTACAATCAAACCACTATCCCTCTCATACCCACTGTGTTTTAATCTGTGTCAGAAGCACTTGACCAAGTTTCTGAATAACTGTTTTCAGTCACTTTTCAGTGACTCAATATGAACATTATATGCACAATGTGAAATGTTGTGGTAGCATCCAGTCTGTGACACACCCTCCCCAAAATAACTTAAAATGGCTTTAAGTCCTATTGCCAGTTTCACATTAAATTATTGTTATTTATTGTTATGTTCCTATTTTGGTAATGTGCAATGTGTTCCATGCAATTCTGCTGAGTTTCTTTTAAATAACATGTGCAGTGTCGTCATATGCAGTAGGTTAATTTTGCAAGGCAGGATGTTCGTGTTGTGATGTATTGTGCAAGTTGAAATATTTTACAATAGGAAATGAAAATGTTGCACAGTGTACTTACAGTTACACTAGCATAATAGTAAAGTAGTTTCCATGAGACTATTATGAAAGCTTATCTTAGATCACGCAAGTTGTGTGGTTTCTGTAAGACTCAATTGAGGTATTTATCTTAACTTTCCTTTATAAGAGTAGAACGTTCTAAAATGTTACTGTTTGAATATGTAGATTATGTGGCTCAGTGCATCAATCTCCCTTGAAAAGTAATGTTAAGTTTTTGATTATAAACATAATTTTTTCATTACAATATTATCCTTTTTTACTTATCTGCAACTTAGAAAAAATATTATTATTGTAAGCTCCACAGACAGGTTGGTGAGATTTAGTACAGAAGCTATGAGCATGGGACAGATGATAGTACAGATTTAGGGGACTGAGCATCTTAATCTGCCATATGAAATAACAAATTTACCTCTTCTCAACCTCTACGCTACCTTCGTCTCAGTAAGGAGCAATCACCAGAAGTGTCTTCTCCAAGACTTGCATTCAAAAACAACTATATTAGTTGTGTATTTATTATGTGAAGGTGCTTTTTAATGTTCAAATGGGATTAAAATATGTATTCACCATTAAAAACCCTGAAAGCACTTCCTAATTGCTAAATGCAAACTTTATAAAACTTTCTCCTTTGCCCTGTCTTTATAAATACAGTGTAACCTATAATGGCATATACAGATACATTTTTGATATTCAAACTCATGGTAGTTGGGATACAACACTTCCAAAATAAATGTAAATAATAATCCGAACAAGCACCACGTTCTGTTATAACAAATGTCATGGTTAGCCAATTTTCTATTCTAGGAATACTGAAAGTGTAGTTATTGTTTATCATCCGATTCAGGCTCATGGAATGCAGTTGTCTCAAAGGATCTCATGTTTGTCTTCATTTTTGGAAGAAATATTGATCCAAAGGGCAGTCAGAGTTTACCACTGTCATGCTTTCTGATTGTGTCTGCATATTGGCCTTTTGTACTTTCTGTATTGAACTCAGTTGAAAGAAACTTAATTTCACCATTGAGAACAAAAGGTATGTCTTGTTGGCCAAGTTTTGGAGCATCTCAATAAGGTGTACAGAACTGTAAGGTAGGTGATCTAATATCGAGAACAAGGATGGAAGAGGATTTTGTGAAACCTTAAATCATCTATGTTTTAGTATCGGTATCAGATTAATAATTAAAAAATAGTAATTTAGTAATTTGATTAAGCATTGAGCAATTCATTAATTGAAGTGCCTCCTATATACTTATTCAAGATGGAGGAGACCTGGATGTCTGCAGAAAGTTGTTTTAGCAACATGCCCTATTTAGTAAATATGCTACCATAATAGAAATGAATGGTGATTTTTATAATTTTTATTTGGCACACAATATCACGTAGCTATCATGTTAAGAAAAACCACAGAGCCGTACTTTCATCTGTAGCAAAGGATAACACAATGGGAGTGTAATTGAACAATTGTGTAGCTATAATGGCCTCAGAAACATTTTGAATTCTTAATACCCAAATATCTTATAAATGGGTGCTATATGTTACATTGCCAGTAGGCAACACTAAATGAACAGATTAACTAGTTTATGGATTGTTAGCATTATGTCCAATATTGTATTGTAATTGTATTGTAATTGCATTTATATAGCGCTTACTACCCCTGACGAGGCGTCGAAGCGCTTTTTCGGCGGGTAGCACGCTACTCCGGGACCCACAGAGGATTAGTGTTGAATTAGTATAGTGAAACATGCAAGTACATTTTAAGTGGTGGATAAGTTAATCAGTTATTTGGATTTGGAATGATAGCAGAAGGATAGAGTAGGACAAAGGTTCGTATTTATCTATCGCTCGCTTGTTGACGCATGCTATTCAGGGAGCCTATAGAGGATTAGTGGTGAATTAATATGGTGAAATATGAGGTAATTTCAGTGGTGGATATTAGTCTGTTACTTGGAGTGAGAAGGATAGCGGATGGATAAAAGGGGAAGAAAGATTTGCATTCATATAGCACTTGTTACCCCTGATGGGCGTTGAAGCGCTTTTCTGGCGAGTAGCACGCCACTCCGGAACCCATAAAGGATTAGTGTTGAAAATTAGTATAGTATAAATATGAAGTAATTTGAGTAGTAGATATGTTATTCAGTTATTTAGGCAGTATATTAGTATAGTTGAATATGGAATTTGAGAAGTGAAAGTGAAACATGTTAGTCTGTTAATTTTTATTGAAAAAAGGATAGTGGAGGGATAAAAGAGTAAAAATTTTTATTTTATTTTTATATATATATATTAGTAGTAGGAAGAGGCTTTTGGATGAGTAAAAAGGAGTTTTGGAGGGAAGGAGTCAGAGGGGAGAGTTTAGAAATGTTTGTTTTAGGGGATCGGTGTAGTAAAAAGGTGTCAGATGATGCATGGAGGGGTAGAGCAGGAGAGAGTCTAGAAAAGGTTATTTTGGCGATCATAGTAGTGGTATGGGGTTTGGGATAAATGAGAGAGTGGATGTAGAGGATATATTGATAGATCTATAGGATGCGAGATAGGGTAGTGCATTAGAAGGAGTAGTAGAAAGAACTTTGAGAGGAGTCTGAAGGTTGGGCTAGAAGATATATTGAGTGAAGTATAGGCTGAGAAATAGGCTAGTGCATTGGAAATCCTAATTTAGAAGAAAGAGAATATTTGTTAGTGATAAAAGGTGGACTGTTAGGTGTAATTACAGCAGGGAGAGTGTGTCTGAGTGGGATGTAGTTATTTATGGTGTTGATTGGCGTTGTGTTAGTGATGTGTTAGTGATGAGTGTATTGGTTAGTGGTATCGGATAGAGTTGTGTACTGTTTGTGGGTGATGGTGGATATGTGTGGTAGTTGGGATAGTAGGGTGTGTAGATGTGGTTTGGTTGGGTTTGTAGTGCATGCTGGTACATTAATCTGTGCATTGCGTTGTGCGTGGTGTACATTTGGTGTGAGTGTATTGCTCTATTTGTCGTTGTTGATGCTATGGGCTGGGTATTGTTAAATGAGAATAAGGGCAGCATTTCTGGCCCTAGTCCCGACCAGGCTCGAACAGGCCCAAACAGGCAACTACCCTTGTCCTCTACACCCTTAGCCTCGACGCCCGGGCTGAGACGCCCTAAGCCTGGCCTTTTTTGTAGCCCTAGTAATCAGGTGACCCCTTCAGCCAATGGGAACCCTAGCCCTAACACTATCCAATCACAACACTAGCCCTAGCATCTAGAACCAATAGGAGACCAGGACCTTGCAGCCAATCTTAACCCTAGTCCAAGTATCCATTCATTTCAAAAACCCTGATCTCTACGTCCAATAAAGGCCCTAGCCCCATCAGTAGTCCCAACCCAAGTCAAAGCAGCCACTGGTACAGGTAGCCCTAGTCCCTACTTCCAATAGAAAGCCTAACCCTACTCTTAGTCCCACAACTGGTCCAACAACCAATCACACCAGAAACCCTAATCACTACTTCCAATTAAAGCTCTAACCCTAGCCCTAGTCCCAACCCTGCAATGATTGAATCACAGACCGAGAAACCAATCAGAACCCTCAAATACCCAACCAATGAGGCCATTAACCCTAACCCAATAGAAATACCTGGTACAACCACCAATCAGTGTACACATGTGCCAACAACTAGCACACCATATAAGGTCCCAGCAACCTCAGACAAGGTTTGCTGGCCAGGGAGTTGGAAGCTGTTTGCTCCTGTTCAGAATCTCCTAGGAGACAGACAGGCTCAATCCACAAATTTGGACTTCAGCAGGTAAAGGCTTCACTAACTCGAAATCTAACAATACTGATTGAATAAAGCTTTACTCCCCCTGCTGGCCAAAAAACGAAGTGCACAGGCCCCAGTAAATACAGTTTCAACAGCTCACAGAAGCACCCTCTGATGTAGAAAATCCCTGTTGCTGGGAGGGGGGGAGGGGGGAGGCAGGGGGGCTGGCCTCACTGGCTTGTGAACACAAAATGGAGGCTGGGGGTGCACTGTTTGAGCACACAGGCCTAAGCACAGAGCAAAGGAGAAATTTGGAGGGAAAACTGATTTGTCACCAAGGAATTAGAGGGGCAAACTACAGAGGTTGGACTGCAAATCCCACAATTCAACACACTAAATGAGGGCAATCATGGGCAGGGAAAAACCACACATTTAAAACACAACACAGGTGATAAAATATGCAATTACAGGCAGGCTAAAACTAAAATTTTTAAACTGTAACAACTACAGGCATAGACAGTAAGCACAGAAAGTGAAAATCGTTTTTTAAACAGCTTTTTGTCTTGGGAAGAGACAGCACTAGTCTGTCTCCTTACCACTTCCTGGACTCTGCTCACTGCAATCTGGGCCACATGTAGGCTGCAACTCACAAGATGGAGGAGAATGATTTGGGGGTGCACCCAGCAAGGCCTTAGGGGCCTGGGCTGGTGTGAGGGGAGGGCTCAGACTTGCCTGGTAGCTGAATAGCCAATGGTCTGCTGGCCTGGGGGCGGGGTTTGGGGAGCTGCTTGCTCCTGTTCAGAATCTCCTAGGAGACAGACAGGCTCAATCCACAAATTTGGACTTCAGCAGGTAAAGGCTTCACTAACTCGAAATCTAACAATACTGATTGAATAAAGCTTTACTCCCCCTGCTGGCCAAAAAACGAAGTGCACAGGCCCCAGTAAATACAGTTTCAACAGCTCACAGAAGCACCCTCTGATGTAGAAAATCCCTGTTGCTGGGAGGGGGGGAGGGGGGAGGCAGGGGGGCTGGCCTCACTGGCTTGTGAACACAAAATGGAGGCTGGGGGTGCACTGTTTGAGCACACAGGCCTAAGCACAGAGCAAAGGAGAAATTTGGAGGGAAAACTGATTTGTCACCAAGGAATTAGAGGGGCAAACTACAGAGGTTGGACTGCAAATCCCACAATTCAACACACTAAATGAGGGCAATCATGGGCAGGGAAAAACCACACATTTAAAACACAACACAGGTGATAAAATATGCAATTACAGGCAGGCTAAAACTACAATTTTTAAACTGTAACAACTACAGGCATTGACAGTAAGCACAGAAAGTGAAAATCGTTTTTTAAACAGCTTTTTGTCTTGGGAAGAGACAGCACTAGTCTGTCTCCTTACCACTTCCTGGACTCTGCTCACTGCAATCTGGGCCACATGTAGGCTGCAACTCACAAGATGGAGGAGAATGATTTGGGGGTGCACCCAGCAAGGCCTTAGGGGCCTGGGCTGGTGTGAGGGGAGGGCTCAGACTTGCCTGGTAGCTGAATAGCCAATGGTCTGCTGGCCTGGGGGCGGGGTTTGGGGAGCTGCTTGCTCCTGTTCAGAATCTCCTAGGAGACAGACAGGCTCAATCCACAAATTTGGACTTCAGCAGGTAAAGGCTTCACTAACTCGAAATCTAACAATACTGATTGAATAAAGCTTTACTCCCCCTGCTGGCCAAAAAACGAAGTGCACAGGCCCCAGTAAATACAGTTTCAACAGCTCACAGAAGCACCCTCTGATGTAGAAAATCCCTGTTGCTGGGAGGGGGGGAGGGGGGAGGCAGGGGGGCTGGCCTCACTGGCTTGTGAACACAAAATGGAGGCTGGGGGTGCACTGTTTGAGCACACAGGCCTAAGCACAGAGCAAAGGAGAAATTTGGAGGGAAAACTGATTTGTCACCAAGGAATTAGAGGGGCAAACTACAGAGGTTGGACTGCAAATCCCACAATTCAACACACTAAATGAGGGCAATCATGGGCAGGGAAAAACCACACATTTAAAACACAACACAGGTGATAAAATATGCAATTACAGGCAGGCTAAAACTACAATTTTTAAACTGTAACAACTAAAGGCATAGACAGTAAGCACAGAAAGTGAAAATCGTTTTTTAAACAGCTTTTTGTCTTGGGAAGAGACAGCACTAGTCTGTCTCCTTACCACTTCCTGGACTCTGCTCACTGCAATCTGGGCCACATGTAGGCTGCAACTCACAAGATGGAGGAGAATGATTTGGGGGTGCACCCAGCAAGGCCTTAGGGGCCTGGGCTGGTGTGAGGGGAGGGCTCAGACTTGCCTGGTAGCTGAATAGCCAATGGTCTGCTGGCCTGGGGGCGGGGTTTGGGGAGCTGCTTGCTCCTGTTCAGAATCTCCTAGGAGACAGACAGGCTCAATCCACAAATTTGGACTTCAGCAGGTAAAGGCTTCACTAACTCGAAATCTAACAATACTGATTGAATAAAGCTTTACTCCCCCTGCTGGCCAAAAACGAAGTGCACAGGCCCCAGTAAATACAGTGTCAACAGCTCACAGAAGCACCCTCTGATGTAGAAAATCCCTGTTGCTGGGAGGGGGAAGGGGGGAGGCAGGGGGGCTGGCCTCACTGGCTTGTGAACACAAAATGGAGGCTGGGGGTGCACTGTTTGAGCACACAGGCCTAAGCACAGAGCAAAGGAGAAATTTGGAGGGAAAACTGATTTGTCACCAAGGAATTAGAGGGGCAAACTACAGAGGTTGGACTGCAAATCCCACAATTCAACACACTAAATGAAGGCAATCATGGGCAGGGAAAAACCACACATTTAAAACACAACACAGGTGATAAAATATGCAATTACAGGCAGGCTAAAACTACAATTTTTAAACTGTAACAACCACAGGCATAGACAGTAAGCACAGAAAGTGAAAATCGTTTTTTAAACAGCTTTTTGTCTTGGGAAGAGACAGCACTAGTCTGTCTCCTTACCACTTCCTGGACTCTGCTCACTGCAATCTGGGCCACATGTAGGCTGCAACTCACAAGATGGAGGAGAATGATTTGGGGGTGCACCCAGCAAGGCCTTAGGGGCCTGGGCTGGTGTGAGGGGAGGGCTCAGACTTGCCTGGTAGCTGAATAGCCAATGGTCTGCTGGCCTGGGGGCGGGGTTTGGGGAGCTGCTTGCTCCTGTTCAGAATCTCCTAGGAGACAGACAGGCTCAATCCACAAATTTGGACTTCAGCAGGTAAAGGCTTCACTAACTCGAAATCTAACAATACTGATTGAATAAAGCTTTACTCCCCCTGCTGGCCAAAAAACGAAGTGCACAGGCCCCAGTAAATATAGTTTCAACAGCTCACAGAAGCACCCTCTGATGTAGAAAATCCCTGTTGCTGGGAGGGGGGGAGGGGGGAGACAGGGGGGCTGGCCTCACTGGCTTGTGAACACAAAATGGAGGCTGGGGGTGCACTGTTTGAGCACACAGGCCTAAGCACAGAGCAAAGGAGAAATTTGGAGGGAAAACTGATTTGTCACCAAGGAATTAGAGGGGCAAACTACAGAGGTTGGACTGCAAATCCCACAATTCAACACACTAAATGAAGGCAATCATGGGCAGGGAAAAACCACACATTTAAAACACAACACAGGTGATAAAATATGCAATTACAGGCAGGCTAAAACTACAATTTTTAAACTGTAACAACCACAGGCATAGACAGTAAGCACAGAAAGTGAAAATCGTTTTTTAAACAGCTTTTTGTCTTGGGAAGAGACAGCACTAGTCTGTCTCCTTACCACTTCCTGGACTCTGCTCACTGCAATCTGGGCCACATGTAGGCTGCAACTCACAAGATGGAGGAGAATGATTTGGGGGTGCACCCAGCAAGGCCTTAGGGGCCTGGGCTGGTGTGAGGGGAGGGCTCAGACTTGCCTGGTAGCTGAATAGCCAATGGTCTGCTGGCCTGGGGGCGGGGTTTGGGGAGCTGCTTGCTCCTGTTCAGAATCTCCTAGGAGACAGACAGGCTCAATCCACAAATTTGGACTTCAGCAGGTAAAGGCTTCACTAACTCGAAATCTAACAATACTGATTGAATAAAGCTTTACTCCCCCTGCTGGCCAAAAAACGAAGTGCACAGGCCCCAGTAAATATAGTTTCAACAGCTCACAGAAGCACCCTCTGATGTAGAAAATCCCTGTTGCTGGGAGGGGGGGAGGGGGGAGACAGGGGGGCTGGCCTCACTGGCTTGTGAACACAAAATGGAGGCTGGGGGTGCACTGTTTGAGCACACAGGCCTAAGCACAGAGCAAAGGAGAAATTTGGAGGGAAAACTGATTTGTCACCAAGGAATTAGAGGGGCAAACTACAGAGGTTGGACTGCAAATCCCACAATTCAACACACTAAATGAAGGCAATCATGGGCAGGGAAAAACCACACATTTAAAACACAACACAGGTGATAAAATATGCAATTACAGGCAGGCTAAAACTACAATTTTTAAACTGTAACAACCACAGGCATAGACAGTAAGCACAGAAAGTGAAAATCGTTTTTTAAACAGCTTTTTGTCTTGGGAAGAGACAGCACTAGTCTGTCTCCTTACCACTTCCTGGACTCTGCTCACTGCAATCTGGGCCACATGTAGGCTGCAACTCACAAGATGGAGGAGAATGATTTGGGGGTGCACCCAGCAAGGCCTTAGGGGCCTGGGCTGGTGTGAGGGGAGGGCTCAGACTTGCCTGGTAGCTGAATAGCCAATGGTCTGCTGGCCTGGGGGCGGGGTTTGGGGAGCTGCTTGCTCCTGTTCAGAATCTCCTAGGAGACAGACAGGCTCAATCCACAAATTTGGACTTCAGCAGGTAAAGGCTTCACTAACTCGAAATCTAACAATACTGATTGAATATAATGTAATATGAATAACTATCCACTGAAAATGGTGTATACTTCTGCCTTAGATAGCTTGGACCTTTGGCAGCCAAGTTTAAATTGCTACACCAATTTCTTATCTGAAAGAGGCTCTGTTTTAAGGCCACCTGCTGTTTCTAGAAAATGTTTAATCAAAATGTTCCAATCATTTTATCCAGTAAGATTCAGCACCCCATTTCTGGTTGCACTTTGCAGTCTATCAGGGAAATGCATTTGATAATTTCTACATTTAGATTAACTGCATTAGCTGCTAGTCCTGTTTGTGTATGGATGTAAGCTCTACCATTTGTTCTTAAAAAAGAGACCATGCTTCTCCACTACCCTAATAGGTTGAAGGTTTGATTATTCAATAGTGTGCTAATTTTCTAGCTGATTGTCTTTTTTTCCTCACATTGGTCATATACTATAACCCCAACTAAACACTAGAAACAATAACTGGAATTACACCTCGAGTTTAGATGTAGTAGAATATGGTCTTAATTGCTTTTCATAACTTATGATGGCCTGTTTTAAAAGCTGTCCTGGTGAACTCTGGTGTATCCATATAATTGCAGCTTTTGAGCTGTTGGACAAATTATAAACCTAGTTTCTGCTGCCCACTGGTCCATGTAAATATATGTGATGAGAATGTTTGCCTAAACTCGCCTCCTGATCGGAGAGCTTTGTCTGCTTGGGGTTTAGTTCACAAAACTATCTTGCAAGCTGGATAAATGTAGAAAACCAATGGTGAATAAGAGAGGAGACTGGAGAAACACTGGAGTTAGTAATTTGTCTTTAACCACATCGATGCTCAGCATATTCCCCTCCTGTGCTGGTATTTGTTGATTCCCATTGTTTCATGACGAGCTGGGCTCGTCATGAGCGTGCGAGGAGGCTACCTCATGACGAGCCCAGCTCGTCATGAGTGTGGAAGGGGTTAAAGCAAACAACGGAGTGCAAAACCTAAGGTGGCAATTTGTTGTTGCCACTGATTTTGTTTACAAAATATATGAATAATGTTGTTGTCAGAAGAGTGATAATTCTTGATCCGTTTCCAATGTACATGCAAAAGTCCACAAATGCAAAACATGACAGATCAGATAGTGAAATAAAGACATCCTGTATTACTACATAATTTCCACCTAGGCCTTGAACACATTAATCCTCAGTAGCAATAAAATCTTCATATTTCAAGGAAACTTTGAAACATTTTTCTTTTAATATGTGTAATTTAAGAAATGTTTTAGTTTCTTTAAACATCAAGTCATATCAAAGGCAATATTCATCATAAATATTGTGCGGTCTAATGAATCCATTAATTGCAGAAGCTCTCTAAGTTCATTAAATCAAAGTGGAAACCTGTGTGATCACATACATGACTAAATGTTCTGGAGGGATAGTTTGCATTTTGTTGTTTTTCAAAAATAAAAATGGCAAGAACTTTCTAAGTCCATACAGAGATATCTGGCTGGGCATTGCTCTTCCAGGAACGTGCAAATTGCAAACATGCCATCAATATGGCTAAGAAAGCAAACAGACTGTGTACATTCCTGCTAAATTCCATAAAACAAAGTCCAGTTCATACTTAATGTTAATTTTCATGACAACCGAGATTTACACTAATATATCTTCCCAGTAAGGTACAACTATCTGGCATTTTGCAAACCTATGTATCCTATCTGCTTCTTGTGAATTGCCTCTAGTACAATATGTGTTTATATACCACTTCCTCAGCTTAGCAGGTGTGATTTAAAAATCAAAAAGATTCTGGTACTGCTTAAATCAGCATATAGCTATTTTACAAACCTTCAAACTCATACTAATAGATTCTGAGAGTGTTTCTTGCATAATCTCAGTTACCAGCCAATGTAACCATTTCTGTGTCCAGAGTGGTAATTGATCTTGTACTTATACAGATAAGAAAGTAATATGCCACTCTTTGTGGGTCATGTTTCAGCATGGAGGTGGATAACTTAGGCATGCAATGAGGTATACAGTCCTTACTTGTATTAACCAGCAAAGCTCTGATCTGTAAGTATTGTAAGACGTATTTAGATGGAAAAGTGAACTCGTCTACAATATTGTGAAAGATTTAAGTACACAGTTAGAAAATAGATGATTTGTTGTAAAAGGAGGTTTGGGGTACCTCAACTTGGCCCTTCAAAAGCCTCCTGAGAGTATTATATCCATACATACAATTACACAAAATTGTTTGGATATGTCCTGCCATGCATTATCCAAATCTCTAACACTCTTATAGTGGACTTGTTTTGGGTGGTGTTTGGGGACAGAAAATCGGAAAAGAAGTAAATTAGGTGGTACCTGCACTATTACAGCTATAAAAACTTTACCTGAAGCTTATCCTTAAATAAGCTTTATGAGTTGTGTACATAATGCTTTCCAGTACTACAATTGGAAGTTAGATATGGCCCAACTCTCTCGGCTAACTAGTGGCTGAAGAAATCTAATGGCACTTAGCAATAACTCTTGCATGTTTGAGGATCCATTTTTTAGCCTGATGTATTGTGCTGCCAATGTATTTTAATTGGCATGGGCATACTATACAGTAAGCTGTATGGTTGGTATTGCAGTTCATGAATTTATTGATTATTTTACTTTTTTTTGCATTCTGGTACTTGATATGTCAGTACTTATTTGCTGTTTTTACATGTTTTACAATTGCTGCAAGCACAAAATCCCACCACATGACTACAGTTTATTTTGGTGTGTTTTACTGGCAAATGACTCCTAACTATTTGATCTTTTATATACCTCCCTTTTATGTATGTAATACTGGGATGTTCTTGTATATCGGTTCCATTTACAGGGTCTGTTTTAAGAATATGCCAGTTTTTTTGAATGATGCTGTTTGAAGTTCCTGCGTCATTTGAGTAGTAATTGGACTGAACTTGTGATTAGTCTCATTCTCACAGTTGTTATCTAAGAGGAGACTCTGTCTAGATTTGTTTTTAAATTTATCTCTTGCTATAGATAATCTTTTCCTTGGGTAACATCTTTGTTTGAATCTTTGGATGTCGAACAGCCGCCTGAAACTGAACTCAGACAAGACGGAAGTCCTCATCCTAGGATCCTCACCCTCCGCCTGGGACGACTCCTGGTGGCCCCCCGCCCTGGGCAGTGCACCCAAACCAACAGACCACACACGCAACCTGGGCTTCATCCTGGACTCCTCCCTCTCCATGACCAGACAAGTCAACGCCGTCTCCTCGGCATGCTTCAACATCCTGCGCATGCTACGCAAGATCTTCCGATGGATCCCCTCCGAGACCAGGAAGACGGTCACCCAGGCCCTCGTCACCAGCTGTCTGGACTACGGCAACTCCCTCTACGCCGGAACCACCGCCAAACTCCAGAAGAGACACCAGCGGATCCAGAACACCTCAGCACGACTCATCCTGAACATCCCCCGCCGCAGCCACATCTCCGGACACCTGAGAGACCTGCACTGGCTCCCGGTCAACAAGAGAATCACCTTCCGGCTCCTCACCCACGCACACAAAGCCCTACACAACCAAGGCCCAGGATACCTCAACAGCCGCCTCAACTTCTACTCCCCCAAACGCCAGCTTCGATCGACCAGCCACGCCCTCGCCGCCGTCCCCCGCATCCGAAGAGCCACCACAGGAGGAAGGTCCTTCTCCTACCTGGCCGCCAAGACTTGGAACTCCCTTCCGACCCACCTCCGCCTGACCCAAGACCACCTCGCCTTCAGGAAGCAGCTCAAGACCTGGCTGTTTGAGCAGTAGCGGACCCCCTCCCCCAAGCGCCTTGAGACCCTCCGGGTGAGTAGTGCGCTATATAAATGCTTTGATTGATTGATTGATTTGTATACACTCATCTGCCAGCCGCGGCCGGTAGTGGGAGTACCGGCTGGGCGGTGACGTGGGGAGGGGGAGGGGCAGGGTGCGGGGTAGTAATGTACGGATTCCGGACCTTAACAGGTAAGTATACATGAAAATAAATAAAACAAATGTCGTTGCGCGCACTGCAAAGCATTTGGTGATGCAGTGCGCGCAACGAAATTCGTTTTATTTATTTTTATGTTTACTTACCTGTTATGGTCCTGAATCCATACATTACTTGAGAAAGCCTCAGGTACATACATCTCCCCATGCAGGTTGAAGCATGAGTTGTCTGGAATAAAATGTCACTCTTTCCATCATACCCTAAATATTGGCAAACCACCGGGAACTTTCCAGTATATATAAAAATGTGCAAGTGCTTCAAATTCAGTTAGAATATATGTGGCAATGTTTACAATGATAGTTTACCACAGTAAATAAATTTTCAGTTGAAACATATATTCACCTTTCGTTTAGTTACAAACCACATTTTATAATACCTTCCAAGCAGAATTGTAGATTAATGCAAATATTGAACAACTGGGCCATTTTAGACAAAGTGCTAAGGGACCCAACAGGCATATATGCCTACTTTTATTGTGCCCCTAGGACACATTTGCATGAACAGAAGAGACTGCAGATCCAGCGTGGCACCTTACGCGATATGACATCAGATTTAAATGTGTTCCGGTGTAATGTCAAGGGGGTTGTTCCCTCATTTGCATCTGAAGTGGCCCCTATGCAAAGGTGAGAATACTTTTGCCTTTTTATCTGCACATTTGCAGCGGTGTGACCAGAGACAAAGAAGCCATCAGGAGGCACACTGACTGTATGCCATATAAAGATGGTACACAATCACTATGCCCCTCAAATGCACCTCTTGCGACACATCACCCATAAACAGGGGACGTCTTTCCCCTTCTCCAAAGAGAAGTCAGTCTGTCTCAAGTTAAAGATGGAGCTATGGCTTCAAGCTGCAGCCTTTGTGTTTCACTTATGTGGTCTCCTAAGTGCAGTTGTAAACTTCCAGAGTTCACTCTTGTGCCTAGAACAGCTCTATTATTTTGGGACCCAGGCTTATTTGAGTCATCTGTAGTCAAACCATTTCATTGGATCAGTTCTTATCACTGGGAAATATCTATGATATTTAGCTTCCCAATACTAAATCTGCACAGCCACACCAAGTTAATTTTGTCATTTTCTGATTTTAGATTGTGTATTTTGATATTAAAATGTAGAATGTAGACTGACTTGAAAGGGTTTCCAAAGTAATTTCATCTGCAGGTGAAAAAATGCAATCAAAATCACCTCCAATTAGTTTACAAAACGTTCCATGTTAATGATATTACTCTTTTGTAGGTATGTTGTAATTTGACAGTGTTGGATCAGTTGTGAGCTACAACTCCCCCCTAGTGTCAACATAAACTCAGAGAAACATTATGCTCAGAAGAGAAGGTAAAACAACTGATATTGTGGTTTCTAGAGTAAATGGAAATAATTTTGCATGTGTTTAATATACCCTCTGGGGAGGTAGTGAGTGATGTTCGAATAAAACACGAAAGCATTTCCTGCACTTCAGAGAATTACTTTTAGGTTGACTGTGCTGGGTGATTCAGTTGTTTAACAGATTTTATGTCAAGAGTCAAACATATGTTTCTTATTGAGGAAATGGATTTATTTATACATAGTGGACTGTTCTTTCACCAGTCCTCACTTCTTAACTCAGATTAAGGTTGGCCGAATTTGTAATTACGCCTAACAGGGCTGTACATTTTTAGCATTTCACTTTACATGTAAAAGTGTGAACATTTTCAGAGTTTTTTTGGGGTAGGTAACATTTGTATGCCACAAAATGAAATATCTGTCCAGCCGTGTCCAGGCATCATTCTGCAAGGTTCTATTTTGGCCATGCCGAGTTCCCTCTCTATTCCCAAATTTCAGGCGGCTTCCAAAGTCCCTCATCTTCCTTTATCTCAGACCTCTTCCGATTTTGCAAGTCCCTTATGAGATTCTGGGATTTTGGAATGGAAATGTAGCATGGTGCAGGAATAACAAATCTGCTGTTGTTCTGGCCTTCTACAGAAGTGGAACAATTCCTACTGCAGCGCATGGCCCTTTTTTTCACAATTTATTTTTTCCAGCTTCTCATTTAGCAAATCTGGCAAAGTTTTAAAAAACACTGTGCAAAGTTGTCAGATATCTTCTCACTGTACCAATTAGGATAATGTTAGGTGACATGTTTAGATAAACATGAGTCCCATCCCAAAACACATGAGGTGAGGAGTTATCCATTGTCAAATAGAATTCTTCCAGCCACAGTATAGAGTAGAATGTTGATTTTCTCGCTTGTTTCAATTTGTTTATTTGTCGCACAGCCCTATTTCCAGGAGTCAAATAATCCTATTCCGTCAAATATTAACAACATGCTGTTGCGAATGCTCCTTTTTTGTTGGGGTAGAATGTAAAGGTTAGTAGTTTCTGGCATATTCATTTCAATTCTCATCATATGATCAGATCAGATTATAAACTAAAAGTTGACACCGCCTGCGCCATTATTCTGGTTTTCACCATTGCAATTGTAGTATGTTGAGCAAGGTGCAGAATGAACAGGACCTTCTTGTTTGTTCTTAATGCATAATATTGAAGCCATAAGTATGATGTGAACTCCATGTTTCTTACCACCCCAGGAATTTTGAGGCGGGGGCATGAAGAACTGAGAAGCATGGTCGTGTTTGTCCTTTCATCATTTGTACTATTGTTTCCACTGATAAATCAATAAAAAAAATAATATTCATTTTAGCAATGAAGGGCTCTGCTTGTGGTGTCACAATTTTGATCCGAATTTAAATCATATGGTTTCAGTTTGATGTGATTGCTGCAGTGAGCTGAAGTATTTTCATATAAAAATTTCTTCAAAATGTCCAAAATAAGTCTCATGTTCATTTTAATAATTATGCTGCTTCATATGTTGATAATTACTGTGCGTGAGATGAAGGACAGTATTTGTTTTATAAGGTAGGTTAGGGTCGGCACCGAACTCCATGCTGTAAGGACATGCCGTTTTCAGTCCGGGTCTTCTTTTTGACAACATACTGTGTTCCTGGAATTGTTGTTATGGGTTGCTTCATAAGTCTTTTCTCAACTTTACAGAATCACATAGATGTCTGTTTTTATTTACAGATGGGCAACCACATTACCTTCTGGGATATTTGTTATTTTTTTAATTAGCAAAATTGTCACCTTTGTTTTGCACACACATTGACAAAAGTGGCATATTTGTTTTGTGGTGGGACCTTGGACTACTGATCTAAAAAATGCATACTATGAGCAAGGGATGGATATTAAGATCCAAAGCTTTGATGACCCTTTGCTATCTGTATGATAGTCTGCTGTTACTATCATTTGCTGTCCAGGGTTGTTCTAATCTTTAAGTTTTACTGTCCTTCATACTTTTATGTCGGTGACAAAAAGTAATCTAATGAGACTAATCTATGATCTATTTGCGAACGCTTGGCTGGGGAACACATTGAGGACAAATGCTAGGCTTCACAAATCCCATTGGGTCACTTTTCCAGCAGCCAGCATGTTTGTGGACATTAACAGGGTTTTCAATGTACCAAGGAATGCAACCCGAAGCAGTATTTAAGATTGTGTGCACAGTCCCAATTGTGACCTGCGGGGATCCCTTAACTGGGTGTGCCTGGCTCATACCACTTGCAGAAAATGTGCTTTTCTTACTGCAGACACAAACTCACCTCTACATTTAGACCAGAGCATTAGGGAAAGGAGATCCACCCAATTGTGGGACACCCTATGTTTCAAGTGTAGCATGGATGCCCCCACAAGCAGTTGCAGTGTGTGATTGCACCTCCCTTTTGGGGGTAGCCTCTGGTTCAAATGAAACCATGGCCCCCATCCAAGGGCTCTTTCGGGAGTGCACTGACTGTGCATCACCTTAAAAGTGGCACACACTTAGTACATGGCTTATTTACTGCTGTGACAATGTTTGGGGACATTCCCCAATGCAAATGTGGGAATGATGGCTTGTGATTGCACCAGCGCACATTTTACACCCACATGGCCATATCGCCAAAGGGGCCAAGTGAGCATCTGCAAACCTTTCCATGATAGCAAAGTTCCCCAGGGATGCAGAAATCAGATGCAAATGCCCATTGTGCTCAAGGGCTCTTTGTGTAATTTAGAAACCCATGTGCACATTTGTCCCATGGCTTAGATGTCTTTGTTTTTTTTTGTTTTTAGCTGTTAGTGACCACAGTTTCATAGAGAGCAGCACTTGCCAATTTGATACTTGCTTATCACCATCAAACTTTATAACTTTTTTGTCATATATATTGATGCGTTACAATGCTAAATTATTATGTGGAAAACTGTAACTGAACAGTAAACTGGCTAACATCGATGCCAACATTTGTTCCAGTGCTCTGGAGGTAATATTTTTAATTTTATGTGTGAATATGACTATGTGCAATATATGTATGTGCTTTTATGAGCTATTACCACTCAGACCGAATAACGTTATATTGATTGATTGATATAGCTTATTTCAAATGGTATAACTGCACGTCAGCTAAAACAGTGAGTTTACCACCATACCCTGGTACATGAAACTATATCCTGCATGCTTGTAAATCAGGCCCGGACTGGCCGTAGCGGGCCCGGGCAATCCCGCGGTGCGCCGCACGGGTGGGAGACGGTTTTGGGCCCCTGGGGGCCGATTTTGTTACAGGGCCGTTTTGGCAGAGAGCTCGGCGGCACCCCCAACCCCCGGAGGGGGGGCTGGGGCCGGCGGAGCACTTTGCCAGGGCCGGTTTTGGTTCCCAGTCCGGCCCTGTTGTAAATTTACTATGTTACTACAGTCTGTTGTCCTAAGGAGCTGGCTGCTACAATATGCAGTAGGCACAGGCCGACCTTAGGGAGGCCCCATACCCCTTCTATGTACGTGTGAAGATCAAGACCTTCTTGGGTCTGAAAATGTGTAGTATTTACAATATGGTGCTGCACCTTGTCGTGCAGTACAAAGTCCCCCTCGACCCCCCCCCCCCTACATGGAAAGTCTATAAATGATTTTGAAGCCTTTGGGTGTTTGTGATACTCCTACGATGAACATGACCCAAAAAACTGTAAGGAATCAATGGTTTATTCCATGCAGAACTACAGAATGTTTACCTGTTGTCTAGTCCGCTGTTACTACGCTTCACTCAGTATCGCTAGTAATGTCAGTGGTGGAAATCTATATTTCAGCAACACTTCTTCATATAGCATGTTGGTGAGCGAGTTCCTCACCTTGCAAAAGCTTTTACCCTAATATCTATTTCCCTAAAAAAGCACACTTATCAGTATGAGATCTGCAAATGTGCGAGCATTTGCTTGTGTTTTGTCCAATGTTATGACATTATACAAGGGTCGGTAGCTAAGAGACTTTGGTATGTGCATATGAACATTTCTTGGGTTGCAGTATGTTTGCACGGCACGTCTTTGAGTTTCGCGCTTTTATAATTGATATTTTTAGTTCACTTTTTGCATTAGTATAAATCATCGCACGTGTGTGTATGTGTGTCTGAAAAAAAAGTTTGCCGATTTCGCAGTGTGTACATATTTTATTTTCACATGTGCTAATAATTTGTTGCAACAGCAGATACTACTTAGAACTCGTAAAATCAAATAACCCAGAGGTCGCACTTCAAAGCAGATAATCGAATTAGATCCTTATGGGTTCTAAATAAATCAAAACAAGGAACTAAAAGAAATATGATAAGTGCAAAACCATGCATCCTTCTTGCTCCTATCGAAAGTGAACGGGAGGGCATCATTCTTAACTTGATGGAATGTTAAGTCAACAGAGAAAAATTGAACCAGTACGCATATTTGAAAAAGGCAAAACAAAACTAGTCGGCGATTTTTTCATCATGAGAACCTTTAAAATCACGAGTGTGGCCTTTTGCTTCACCAGGGCATTTTCGCCCCTCGTGTAGGTCTGCACTTGATTGGAAAAGACCTCTAAACAGTTTGCTATGACTTAAATAATCACCGAGACATGAGATAGGATTAGAAGACATGAACATTTTCTGATGAAGACAGGAGAAATAATTGAAACTTGCAGAAAGGCTGTTGTTGAATCATGTAAGGAATGGCTAGAAAATTAGATTAATCAAGGAACAGACATTCAGAAGAAAGTTTGTGTGAATGCCTGACAGTCTTGCTCTTTCCTCATTTCAAATGTTGGCAGAGTAGCAGGCAGCTCCAAGGGAAATGTGCTCCTTTCATACTTGAGTAATTGATGAATTGTATGCAATATGCAAATGAGAATCCATAAATCTTATGAATGACAGCTTAATTTATGTGAGCCTTAATGAATGCAGGATTAGATTTTAATTAAATATCCTCAAAGGCACCCTGAGTAGTAGTTTTTGAGGCCTTGTTTTCTGGAGACTTATTTGACATGCAGTCCATTTTATGAAAGCGGAAAAACGTGCAAATAGGTAGTGGACATAGTTAAATGTGTTGAAATTGTGCAGCTTTTTATTTGTTTAATGGATTTTCAGTGCATGTAAGACATTTTAGCCACTACTGTTTGTATTGAAACTTTCAAGGACATTGTTTTCTTCAAACGTTGGCATGTTTCGTGGCATTCATTTAGATATATGTTAATTTACTTTTGCTATGATTAACATGATCATAGGAAAGCAAGAAAAATATGTAAAAATATCAAAATGCCGTAGTGCTGACTCCTTGATTATTTTAATGTGTACTAAATCTAATCTCCCATATTATGTTTCTCAATACTTTTTTAGTCTAAGTACGCAATTCAGCTAAATAGGAGGAAGATTGTCAAATTCTGAGCTATGCTAGTGATACAAAACATTTTCCACAATGTTTTTGGATTCGTAAAGAATATGGGCATATTCTATATCACTTAGTTGTTTCTATGGCATGCTCAAATCAGCATGTCACCAATGAAAAGCTACACTGCAAGGAGATTTTTCAGTTCAGCAGTCTTCTTTGTATAAGATCTATTATTTAGGGACAATGAATTGGACACAGTGATGCTGATCACATGTAGGTGTGATTAAGTGGGATTGTTGAGCACTTTTTTATTAATGTATTCATTCATATATTACCTGTGCAAATGATGACTGGCATGTTATATGTTTGTATTGCTGATATTTTTATTCATTTAATGCACAACAGTGCATATAGTAAAAATGAGGCATGTTTCTCTGGAATATGCATTTCTAACAGAATCATAATGCCTAGTTAAGTGCAGCTTTAGTAATTACCAAAATATTAGGAAATTCACCCTATGTACCTTTAATTAACAATATCACCTGTCTAAGTAAATTAAACTGATAGAGGTTTACTTTAAAAAATTGCTTGATTGTGGTAACACTGTCGGCCTCATTATGAGTTTGGTGATGCGGGCGCTGGACTGCCTCATTCCTGCACCATCAAACCAGTGGTGAACTGTCTGCCAGAATAGGAGTTTTCTACTGTCTGACGGGTGCTTCTTTGGCGTTCCCATGGGAATGTCAAATTCTGTACTTGCACTGCATGGACTGCTGCAGTCCATGCCATGCAGGTACTATGGTGCAGGCACACAGGGGGCACAACATGTTCCCCCCTGCATGGACCTTGTGGTGCAGAGGCACAAGGGCGCCCTGTAGGGTCCCCTTTTTTCCTCACCCCCACACTTTTCATGGCAGTTGCACTACCATGAAAAGTGTGGCGCCCCCACAAGTCTGGTGGTCCATGGACTGCAGACTTGTAATGAGGCCCCAAATCAGCAGATCCAGCATTGCATGCAAAACAATACGGCAATACTTGATTCATATAATGCTCTTTGCTGGGAAAGCATGCTTCCAAATCACTGTGTTCTTGAAAGCGTGAGAATCTTACTTATTGGAAAATATAGATGTATGTGACCGATTTCACCATTATACCCTTCTACAATTGTTTAACAGAGATCATTACCCCAAGAACTTCTGGTAAACAAGGTAGCTTTGCCTAAATTTTGCTCCAATCATTCCTTTCTGTTGCTGGAATGAGGACACTGGACCAGTAGGTGAATATTGACTGTGCCTTCTGATCTTTTAAGGTGATTTGTAGGTTCCAACAGTGATAATGTTTGGTCAGGTCAGTTTTTCAGAGGTTGTCACATAACTGAGCAGCGTTTGAAAATAAATCAGTTTAATAATGGCAAGAGGCTATTTTCCAGATACATACAACAAGCAACAAACTTAAACATCATCTTCGTGTCAGTCTTCTTCCATACATGGATGGGGTAGTGAAGAGCATTATCCTTCATCTGTTACTTCTAAGGGCAACAATCTTATCCCTCACACCCCTCACAAACAACCAATGAGAAGAGTCCTGATGCATGCGAACTATTGTAATTTGGTCTACACTGACCTTCCTAACAATGTAATCCCCAGACAACAAAGAACGCACAATAAAGCAGCCGATATGTAGGATCTTGCAATATCTATCCAGTTCTGAATATTCTCCTCAGGCTGCCTGTGTAATACAGAATCAAAAATAAAACTCTTAGCATCATGAACAAAGTGTGCAAGGCAAAAGTACCTGCTATCTTCAAATTATGGCATATAAAATGTACCCAGCCAGAGGCTTATGAGTGATCTCCTCCCAGATGTTCAACACAACACCAATGTTCATCATCTTAAGCATGGAGATACATAGTTGGGGGTCTAAGACATGAGAGTCTGCAACACTGTCAGCACCAAACTACCTTGAATTGAGAAAACTCTAGAAAACTGACTAGATTAGTCTAGCCTTCGAATAGTCAGCAAGTTCAACAAAGTGACTTCAGAAGAAGGTCGGATCCCAGACCATTTCTGTAATCCAGCTTAACACTGACCCTGCCTCCATGTCTTTCAAATTTGTACATGTTATCACTGATTATTTACATTGATTTAAATTCTCCCAAACAAAGAATACATCCCTTATACTGTAGCTGTCTTCTTTTGCTGATAAGGGAACATTCAGCAAGTGCTGTCCTTACATTTGATATATTCATATAATATATTTTGCGCCAACATGAAATTTGATCGACATCTGGGTTTGTCAATCCTAGTAAATGAGAGATTTTTTTAATTATCTTATTGAATTAAAGTTTTTTACACACCAACCTATATTGCATTTTGGCCAGCTCTTAAACAGAACAAATGCGCGGGTTTGACCTAACAGTAACTAGTAAATATAATGTTCTAAGTATGACACGAGCTCAGTAATAATTCTGTCTGTTTATTTATACAATGTATAGTGAGGACCCACTCCCTCTAACACTAAAACGGAATTGCCTGAAGGTGGTGCTCAAAAAGACTTGACCCATAAGGGCACAGCATTCATGCTGCATTATATTAATGATGTTGACCACAAACAGTTCCATTTAAGTTCTCACTACATTATTTCAGTTTTCACAAAACAGCGTTTGCCATTGTATTCTAGTCTGCCAGAATGTTTTCCAAATATTTGTTATTTAATAGTGCGCAGAACTGAATGACGTATGCTTTCTGAATATAACTGCAAATAATTGCGGCACAGATTTTAACAAGCAAGGCTTAAAAGAGACTTTTTTTTAAGGGAATTACAGTCAAATAGTTCACATTACTCTCAAAAGTGCTAGGATCTGCCAGATCAACTTCAAACACACACAACCACATCCACACAGACACGCACACATACAGAAACACACCCCACACACACACACTGATCACACTGACTTCTCTGAGCTTCTGCCTGACTTTTACTGGTCCCTCTTTTTTACAGAAACGTTCTCAATTCTGTGGTTATATAGACAAGATAGAACACTCACACAAACAACCGGATTCTGGGAGGATGATTTGGGCGCATGTATATATATTTTTTTCAGTGTGAAAGTTTGTTGTGGCATTCTGCTGCTCCAAAGGAGTTACTCCAAACGAAAACCTATTAGTGGGTGAGCTTGTAATAAAACCAGTATCTTATACTAAACTATGCTGTGGAGGAAGGTGGCAAAGGAAAGATGATTTATTGTGCATGAACAGCACGGAAAAAGTTTTCCCTTTGAACTCAAGGAAAGGGGCTGTACATGTTGCACAATTCCTATTGAAGATATTTTGCAATTATTTAGTTGTTGCATTCAGCAGGGGAACAAAAGTTTGAAATTATTTGTGGAACAGATAGTTGTTGAAATTAACCCACTGACTGTGTCACAAAAGGCTTAAGACGGTTGAATACATTTTATTGAGCATCACCATTTAAATATCCCCTGTTGGATTTAAAAAAAAATTTTTTGGTGTGCTCTGCCTTTCTTACCTTTTTAAAAAGGGTATACATTATAGGATGTTTGCTTCTATGTTCTTCGTTAGCCAGGTACCCCCAGAGGACATGCCATATCTTATTTCTTCTTCTTAATACAGGACTTTTAAGTTCAAATATTTTGCGTCTGTAACTATCTGATAACAACCACGTGTGTATAAATGGCGGCACATTCTGCCAGGTGTGAGGAAGACTGATTGATAAAGCCTTCCCGATGCATGAAAAGGAGCCTCTAGATAAAGGCAGCTTTGTTAAACCTGATAAAAGTACATGGAATATAACTGCCTGCCATTATGTGTCACTTTATTACTTTTATGTTGATCTAGATCTTTTAAATGGATCGGAAGACAGTGGAAAATGTAATTGCATATAGACATATGTATAATGTACCTTTAGTGGAATGGAAATCTTTTCATCAAGGACGAGTTAACAGGCAGACGGATCATGGGCCATTAAAATAGAGACACTATCTAGGGCATAACACTTAAAACATTACACAGAACTATTAACAGAGGAATTTAAATTGAGTATGTGTCCATCTCTTTATCCGAAAACATTTGTATTTCAAATAAAGAAATATAAGATCAAGAAAATACAAAAGAGGCCGTTTGAATGATCTATTCGGATTCGCAAGTTAGTTAGAGACTATGCTTTCCATATTAACAAGATTAAGTTGTTTGATAAGTATCAACTATCAATATTGGAAAGCAAATAGTTGTTTGATTTTTTAACCCACTGCTGTTTCCATAAGATGTTCCTTATTCACTTGTATTTTATTTTTGTAATGGATTCAACAGGGGACCAAAAATATGTTCAAGTTTGTCAAAAAAGCATGTCGTATAGTTAAGCATGGCTGCAAAATATTGCACATAAAACCTGCAGACAGACTGATTAAATAAAACTACAGCTGTTCCATTGTAGTTTGTGGAGTCTGGAGTGGTAGACTATTGCCCCAGGCGTAATCGGTGGAAGGGTAGGTGGAAAGCCTGAGATCCCGAATCTTAATGCCCGTGTGGTGCCGTGTAGTTGGCTGCCTTAGCTGAACTGTTGGATGTGGTGGAGTTTCCCACATGCACAGCTGTGCATGGGATGGTCAAACAAGTGATAATATTGTTTGAGGTCTCTGTAAGGCTCTGCTGCCCTCAGAATGTCCTCATTAAATGAGGCAAGGATTAGCACATCACAACCCCTCTCAGTACCATTATATGACTGCAGAGATATGTGCTTCTCAGTCATGTTTTTCTGCGCTTACCAGAGAACCTTAATTCCTGACCAATGACATTACTTCCCTTGTGCAAAAAATTGCGATTTTGCCTTGGTGGCCTGGTTTATCAAATAAAGTGAGGAGTCAATGTGTATTCATTGCCAGCCAATATTTTGTTTGTAAAATGTTTTATAAATTTGATTCATATATGTTAAATAATTGTAAGTTCTATCATTGTTAGAAATATATGTAATAGGATTTGCTTATAAATTTTATGAAAGTCACCAGCTTTCTCTAAAGTTCATGAAAACAGTCTTTCCAGCCGTTTTCTAGCAATGAAAATGTTTAATGCCCAGATTAACACCGTCTTGTTGCCTTCAATAGGAATCTCCTTGAATACAATATACGCAATCTTCTTTTGTCAAGTCCCTCACGCCACCAGGCACTCAGAAGACAAAAGGCACAACACCACTTGTCCCACTGGAAGCAACACTGAAATAAGGTCACCCAGCAAAATAATTCAGCAAAACCATACCATTGTAGGCTGCACCAATCCCAGAGTACATCCAAATCCCACACCCAGTTACAGGCCATGATTTGTATTAAAAGTTCATCGATCATATTTACCAGCCTTTCCTAAATGTGGAGGTCTTTTGAGATGATCTCCTAACCCAAAATTCGACCCTGTCCACCATGCCTACCAGGCCTACTCATAAACATGCTGTTGCAGCAATCATCTACCTTATGAGAATTTACCCATTCATCCCCACGATGAATGATCAGGTCACGCTGTTCTCCCTGGCACCAATGCATGATCCCTGTTTAGGCTGTCATGCTTCACTGAGGTTTCTTTCATCACAAGATCTTCCTCTAAAAGGAAATGCCAAAAAAACAAGTAATAATGAAAGAATTTACTACATGGTCATTCTATCAAATAGAGTTGGTTTACTTCGACCACTGGAACTCAATCTCCAAACTTGCGTCTTATAATAACAAAATATTAGATCTCCAAATCCACAACAATGATTAACGGCAGACACAGCAAACATATTCAGATCATGAAACACAGGAAAGTGAAAATATGCTCTGTAAACGTGTATACATTTTTCTGTAGTCTCTTATCTGAATCCCATAGTGGACGAATGGAAAATAACATTCAGAGTAAACCAAATATAAGAGGATGAACTATGAATGATCTGAATAATGTCATCATTGATGTCATTTGAAATGTCATCAGTGATGTCATAAATGATGCCATGGAACATGTCATCAGTGATGTAGTGTGTTGGGTCATAAGCAGTGCATGAAGGGCTGTAAGTTATAATAAGCTCTGCTAATTATAACTGGTAAATTTCTGTGTTTTTTTAGTTGAAAAGATTAATGTTATGTCTGATAAATAAACCTAATTATAACATTACTTTAACCATTGATTTTTTCAGTGAATATATATATTTTAACTATTGGCGGTTGCCAGTGGGTAATTATAGTTAGGACCTAGCTCCTATGGACAACGCATTTTTTTGCTAATAACTTTGGTGCCATTTGATGAATCTTCACGAAATTTTCAAAACTCGTGTTCAATTCTCTTCAGCTACTGTCTGGAAAGTTTCGGGGTGACTCATGGAGCAGGGACCGAGAATTGGGGGGTCCCAAAACACATTGTCAACATGCAATTTCCAGGGCTGTAGACACGGGGAGCGAGCGGGACTGGACCAGCCTATATTTCTGTGTGTCCCCCTCCTAAAAAGGTACATTTTGCCTTTAGTTTACGTTTTTTGCCACGAGACCTACCCGGCACCATGAGACCTCCCTGGTGATACGTGCGCTTAACAAGAACATTTGACATTTGACATTTTTATTGTAATTTGGGCCTGCCCTTAGAATGCATTCCATAACAGATTTCACTTTCAGGCTTGACTAAATGAGTCAAGGCTAGGAGGGGACTCATCCACAAAGAGAGTGGAGGGTTGGTGCAGTCACACACTGACATTTCCCTGTGGGCCCCCATAAAAAAATCTCACAAGAGAAGTAGGAGAGGGCCCAGGGCTATGGGGTATGCTCTTCCTAACCCTTGCTTGACTCTTCTATCAGTTTCCAAGTGCATGTGTGCTGCACAGTTAAGGGAACAGCTTTCGTTACCTTTACACATAGTGCAGGATCCAATTGTGTTGCTGCTTGCAATGCACCTCCTGCCTGGCCAACATTTGCAGCATGCACCAGCCTGCCAGTGCCAGAGCAGCCTCTCCAGGTAGTCAGTGCCATCACATAATTGCCTTCTGTTGGCACAGACAGAGCTTCAGAGCTGCCCATTTGAGGCCCCTTGTTGCTACAGCAGCTGGTATCATAACATTGGCCACACGCTGCTCTCCACCTGCAAGGTACCATTTGCAGCACCAGTGACCAGGATAGCTACGGGTTCTCCAGCCGGACAAAGAACCAGCAGACCACAGTATTGTACAAATGAGTGAGCTAGGGTAATCTGCTGCACTGCAAGTATGTTGTATACACCTAAAAGGAAAAAGGACCCTTTTCTCATAAGAGGTTGGTGAACCAATAAATTACTAGGGAGCACCTCTCAGAGTAGAGCAAAGGGGTCAGGCTTGACACTAACAGTCCTGGACAAGGCAAGAGCCATGAAAATACCTGCCATGTAAATTATGCAGCAATAGAAAAATATGATAAAATAATTCAAGATTTAAAAGCATTTTCAAAAAGCATTTCACCATAAAATATCAGATTATATCACTGCATTTAGTACAACTGATGGTTTTAAACCCACCCAAACGACAATTGCATTAGTGAACACTAAGCATTAAATCAGTTGCCATTTGTGCCCTATATATGCCTTAGTTTCTTCTTATACGTGGATCAACATCACAGCCTAAGAAATCAAACACAAGTTTTTGCACAAGATGTTGTGCACATCCTAATCTCACATATTTGAAGGTGTTCTGATATGGGACAATGGATGACAATTTGGCACGGAGAAATACAAATATTTGCCTATTACCAGACAATTTGTCAAGCAAGGAAGCCTAGATTGGTCTCATGTTTTATAGTTTGTCAATGTGCAATTTAAATTAGCAACTAGATGGCCATCTCTTTCCCTCCTATTTTACACCAAAGATAAATGGCCTGACTTAAATTCTTATTAATTTCGGAAAGCAGAAGCATTTCCCTTGTACCTTAAAATATCAGATTTAAATCACTACATTGAGACGCACTTATTAAAACTGTTTTTTAAACTTTAACTTAAAAAAAATCCAGACCGATCCAATAGGACAATGCCATTAGTGAACACTAAGAGGCTAGTCAGTTATCATGTGTGCCCTATATTATTATAGGTAGAGAAACATTATGGCTTCATAAATTAAACACAATAGGTTTCTGTGCTAGGCAGATCATAAACTCACATATTTGAAGGTGTTCTCATATGCGATAATGAAGAAAACGGCATCAGGGGGAAATAAAATAGTTGCCTAGCATCACACAATTTGCGCAAACAGGGAAACCAGAATTGATCCCATGTTTTATAGTTTCATACTGTGCAATTCCCCTGCTAAATAGAAATCCCTTCCACTTATTTGTCTGTTTTAGATCAATGGTTAATGCTTTGATGTTAATTCCAAATTCTGAAAAGAAGTAGTTTCCCCTTAAAACATATAATTATATTCTTGCATTGAGAGGCATTTATTAAAACGAATACATTTTAAATGTCAGCTTATTAACATTCCTGAACCTGAAGACAACAGCGACTTTAGTTTACAATAAGAGGCAAATCAGTTCCGTGTGTCCTTTGTTCTTATTATATGTGGAGTAACATTATAGCCCATTAAGTCAAACACAATAGGTGTTTGTACAGCGTGCATCTGGAGCTCGCCTATTTTAAGGTATTCTCATATGTGATGATAAAAGTAAAGGTGGCACATTGAAACAAATCTTTGCCTAGGATCACACAGTTCGGTCAAGAAAGGAAGCGGGGATCTAACCACATTTTGTAGTTTTAGCCTCCAGATAGACATTTCTTTATCCTTTATCATTTACAGCAAAGGTTAATAATCTGCCTTTATATTTTGGTGCCTGGGCATAGAACGTGGGAGGCAGGCAGAATCCACATTAAAAGTTGTCTCATTTTGAGCTCAATAGTCCAAGAGGAACTCGAGCTGGGCTACAGCATGCATCTGGTTGAGCTTTCAGTGGCTCGCACACACATAGTTTCTCAGTGTAGGTGTCATGCAGTGGCAGGTAGTGTCACTTAACTAGGCAAGTTTAGTTCCACCATGGCTTACTCTGCTGTTTGTTAAATTAGCACCATCTTCACAAAGTGCTCAGAAGCCATTATGTATTGTGTACAGCTATACAACTGAGATATTTGCTGGATTCAGTGCTTAATTTGGAAAAGAATAAGTACTGGGGCTAGATGTTTTGCTCAGAAGCCCACAAGTATGAGGAGTTCATCCGGCCTAATCTTGTATTAGACTCTTTCAATGGGATTTAGGCTACTTTTTAGTTCTGATCATTGTTGGGTGGCCAGGTTTTCCAAACCAAAAACTAGGACAGTCAGTAAAGTTTGCAAAGAAATACAAAGATGAGTCATTGCTGTAGCATTATGGTATCGCAGAGCTCCTGAAATATTGCAGTTGTTTTTGTGGTAATTGCACACAGAAAACCAAATGGAAATGTTGAACTCCACTTTAAAATTGCTCACTTCAGTGCAGACATTTGGTGTTCTACGCGAATCTGGTCTAGGGATCTGCTAAGCCTGGAATAGTATGTTTACTGATCTGGCTACGTGTGTGCTCACTTTCCACTCACCACTAATTTCACACCTGATAAGCATAGCATGAAGCAAAAACATTGTTGCAATTGGATTGCCTAAAAAGACAAAATGTTTGACATGCTTGCCTATTACCCATCATTTTGCAGCAGTGGTAAGAAAAAGATAAATCTTTGCTTGTAGCCTAGCTGTTATATTTACATGGTCATGCGTGACTAGGTGGTCCACATGAGTGTTTTTCTTTTCATTGTTGGACTTGTATTCCTTGTTTTATCTTTGGGATAAGCAAGACTAGAAGCCGCAGAATACAAAGAAAAAACCTATATGGGAGCAGCAAATCGCATATACACCTAGGAAACTTGGAAGGGCTGTGTTAGGGATACCCATTTTTGTATCAATCTGAACATGCAGTTGGGTTTGATTCGAGTCATGTGATACTTGTGCTCATTCAATCTAACAAACCCGAAGTATTTCATTTAGTAAACCATCTCAGGACACAAAGACTGGTGTAATTTTAAAAAGGCACTATCCAAGCAAGCCCCTAACATCTGGTCACCCCAAATGGCATCTCTGTTTGACATAGTGTACCATGAGGGCTGCTTTAAAGAGCCGTCTGATCCTTCAGTGGGCATAATCATTTCTTTTTGATTAGTTGTTTTACATAGCTCTAACATGTCACTTTGCAGCAGCTTCAGTGCTCTAGCAGATACAGCAAGCAAACGGAAATGCCAAAACTAAGTATTATTTACACAATTGCAGTGGGCAGAGGTAACCTCTGCATTCACACGTATGCTATCTCACTAGCAGTCCAGAATCCATTCTGCATCACCGTCCTCCAGGCATCATAACTTCCTTTGTCTCCGACTTAAGCTCATGGCTTTAATCTAGTATTAGTTCCTCAAACTTCTCTGTGCTGGGTCTTTTTAATTTCCACCTTGAGAAGACTGAGGATAAAGACACTGTATGATTGACGCAATGGCTAGCCTAGGACTACATCAGATGGTTAACCTTCCCACTTACATTGATGGCCACACGCTGGATGGCATTTTCACTAGTAATCCTTTTCTTCAGGTAACTGATTCCGTACCATTATTGTGGTCGGATCACTAAAATCGTCATATTTAAGGTTAACATCCGTTACCCATCATCTAGATGCGATGTCAACCCTCAGGGTAGCAGAGGTCATGCTTGGCACAAAATTTACTCCTCTGGACTCCTATAGCTGCTGTCTGACACAAAGCCCAGTGATACAACAGATATATATGCACCTCTTCAGAATGATTCTTCCTGGATTGGAGCAGCAATAAATGTGCTGGCTCCTGAAAACTTTACGAATCGGAGCAAAACTCCTTCATATCCTTTGTTCTCTAAAAAGCTTAGAGCTCAGAAACAGTTTTGAGAAGTATAGAGCGGCGGTAGAGAGATAACTATGGAACTCAGGATAGCGAGATTTGAAGGTAATCCATTGCAGACTACAAAAAGCTAAACGATGTATTTCTCCAATAAGATTTTACATTCTAAGAACTGAAGACTGAGTCTTCTTACAACAACTGCAGTCAAGTCTTCTGCAATACACTTGCTAATTCTTTTCAGACAAAGGTGGACAATGTTTTCAACACCTTTATAATTAACAAACATAATATTCATGTCCATCAAGTAGAAAGCGAAGCTTTCTGTACCTCTTCAGTCTTGGACACTTTTTCTTCACTCAGCACTGAGCAGGCTTTAATCCTAGTTAAGTGTACCAAATCAGGCTCCCCATTAGATCATTCTCCACCAAAAAGTGTACACCTTGTTCCTAATATTGTAAGCATCCACCTTACAGTGATTTTGAACCAAATAATTAAATCAGAATCTTTACCTCAAGAATGGAAGAATGCTTCCAGCCTCTCCTTTTTCAAAAAGTGAGTCTCAATCCACAGGAGCCGAGTAGTTATAGGCCCATTTCTTGGCTACCTTTCCTCTCCAAAATCTTAGAAAAGGCTCTGAATACAAACCTGATGTCCTTCATTGATGCCAACAATCTTCTGGACTGAACACAATTCATCTTCAGAAATGCACATAGCATAGAGACTGCTCTGATTGTGGCATTGGAAGAGCTAAGGTCCATCCTAGATGGTGGTGGTAAGGCAGCACTGACACGTCTGACATCCTGATGGACTCTCTCTCTGAGCCTGGAATAAGAGGCCTTGCTATTTGCTTGCTGAAATCTTTACGTTTGGAGAGATCATAACACGTTGACATGGGTAAATATATCTCTAACCAGTTATGCCTGCCATATGGTGTTCTGCAGGGTTCCTCATTGAGCCAGACTCCGTTCAATCTGTATGTCACCCCCGGTGCAAACTTATTAAATCTTTCGGCTTTTCTGCTGTTTCATCGATGACGACACTCAAATAGTGGTATCGATTTTCCGTAACCCAGATGAGTCAGCATTAAGATTGAATACCTGTATGGGCAGATTGATAACTGAATGTAAGTTAACTGTTTAAAACTTAACTCTAGGAAAACAGAGGTCCTTCTGCTAGGGAATGGCATCTCTTTTTTGGTCACAAAGTTGGTGGCTGCAGGAAATGGGCCCACTACTCCAGCCTGTGAGAAAAATCTGGAATTTGGGGATTGTCTGTGACAATAAATAAAAGTTTGAAGATCAGGTTAATGCACTTGTTTCTTCTGTCTTCTTCATTCTGAGAATGATTAGGAAGATTTGCCTTTTTATTCCATTGGGTCTTTATAAAATGCTTGTGATTGCATTGACCTTATCCAAATTATATTATGGCAATGCCCGTTTTCTGAATATTCGAAAAAGACTCCTACATAAACTTCAGATGCTACAAAATGCATCGTCACGGCTTCTTTTGGGGATTCCTAAATATCAATCTGTATCTTGAGCTCTGGTCGAGCTGCACTGGCTTCCAGTGGAAAAGAGAATTTAATTTAAAGCATTATGTTTATCATTTAAGGCATTACATAATGTAGGCCCAGATTATTTATGGAACAGATGTACCTGGTATACTTCTTTAAGGAAACATAGATCATCTGTAGCTAAGTTTTTTGTATTGCCTAGGGGGAGGTAAGAGTTTAATTCTGAGAACGGTAAAACTTTGAAGCTCTCTCCCTATGACTCTGAAGAACGATCCGGATCTACTGTCTTTCAGAAAATCACTTAAAACCTGTTTTATTTTGTAACTAGGCTTAGCAACCCCTCCTCCAAAAGAAAGCTTCAGCGCCAAGATGCCTCAGGGAACATGAACACTCTACAAAACTAAAATCAAATCAAAATTACAATTAAGTATCCATCCATGTAACTTTCATTCACCATACCCATTGAATTCCCAATTATCTGTATTCACCATCTGTCTATTAATCGCTCCAGACACCATTAAAGGGAATTGAAACACTACTTCAGATGATCCCCAGACATAAGACAGTAGAGGTGATTTCCAGAAATTTACAAAAACTCCATATGTACCCCTATAACTTGAAACACCACTTCAGATGAGTACTACAAAAACAAAATTGTGCAATGACCGCCACACTGAATATGGTAGATTTGGCCCTTACTCACTGGTAAAATACCATGCTTATTGGTCTTTAAGCACCGAGTATTCAAATTCAGACTGCAGTCCATGCATTAGGTGAGGCTAGTAGGAGATTATATCAAACATCTCTCTGTATCTTTTGTTCCTAACTATATTAATACACCAAGACTGCTGTCCCTGCAGGTCTGGGGTCAGATGGAAAATTATGCCCAGAACATGGTTGCTGAGGCATATAGTGATTTTTGCATACTTAGGGGTGCATTTACTAAACTTTCACACAACACAGGCAGCAAGCAAAGTTTCTGTGTTGTGTTGCATGAAAGGAGGAGAGCAGTAATCAGTAGCGGTCGGCAGTAGGTGTTTCTGTAGGGTGGTGACGTGTGCAAGGGGAGGGGCAGGGTGGGGGGGTAGTAATGTATGGATTAAGGAGTTTTACAGGTAAGTAAACATTTAAATAAAATAAAAACAATTTTTTTGCCCTACAGAAATACCTACTGCTGACCGCTACTGGCAGTAATGCTTCATATTTTCAAAGATATGGAGCATTCCTGCTCTCTCCTTTTGCTGGCACACTGTATGTAGCCTAGGGTTAAATGTGTAGTATAGTCCAATATTGGGATTGAGGTTGCGTGGCTTGTAAATGTCGCCAGAACTCTGCAATGGCAATAAAGGACTATATTGCACATGTAACCATTCATTTATTTTGAGTAGTTAGTTTGAGAAATCTGTTTGATTCAAATGGCACTGTTTGGAATTAAAATGATTGGGTTTACAGTTCATGAATGATAGGGCCTGTTGATTTTCCAACTATACGCCTGCAGCCTTTACCACATAATTATAGATTTATCCTGTTTCCCAGATCATTTGCTACACAATTTCGTTTGATTTGCAGATTCCACAAAAACTGTTTCTAGCTCAAATGGTTGAAAATAATACTGCCAAAATGTGCAGCACACTTTGCCTTTTTTCAGCTATACAATCTAGATAGCATCGCCTTGCAATTCTAGTGGCTAAGACTGTGGCAAAGCTCTGGAGAGTTCTTTGATGTATTTCTTTATGACTTTAAAACCTGTATTTCACAAGGAACTGTGAAGTATTTCTCTTATGTCATGGTACCCTGTGTAAAATATGTGTTTTATACCACAAGAAGACAGGGAGAGACAGAGGAGAGAGGCACAGAGAGACACAATGTGAGAGAGTCAGGGACATGATGTGATAGAGGCCGCGACAGAATGTGAGAGAGGCAGAGACTGAAAGATATACATAAAGAATGATCAGGAAGAGCAAACATCAGAGAGAGGGCAAGGAAGGAAGAGACATCAGTATCTGTTCCTATTTTCTTCTAGTTATTAAACTATCTATAATCTATCTACTCTGTTTTGTCTATAAATGTTTCTGTGTTGGGACCTGTAGCTATATCTAGCTAGCTGTCTGTCTATCCATCACAAACTCTCTCTGTATATCAACCTGTCTTCTTCTAGCTACCAGTTTATCTATACATACATACACGCATACTACATGCTTGGGAGATTGTATTGCACAAACTTCCCATGCAATCCCAGGCCTCAGAGAAGGCATAGGTTTTGCTAACTCCGAGGCCAGGGATCACAAAGGAAATACCAAGCAACCTATGACTACTCCCAAATGGCGTCCATGTTTAAGCTCTGTTTCACAATTATATTTTAAAGAAGCATATTGTGTAAACCACTGATTGAATGTTTGTTGTATTGTTCTTGTTTCATTCAGAATATAATAATCTATATTTCCAAACCTGTGTGGTGTCTTTTTGTGGTGTATTAATTGTGTTACAGTGTGCGTGTTGCATAAATACTTTACAAATTGCCTTTGTAGATAAGCCTGACTGCTCTGTGCCAAGCTACCAGAGGGTGAGAACAGGTTATCTTATTGTGTATCTAGCTTACCCTGACTAGAGTGGTGGTTCCTGTCAGGCCTGGGTGCATACCTCAGCCAACCAGGAATCCTATTTTTAACAGTCTGTCCATTAGACAAATCTTTATGTGTATTTTAAATCTATTTCTTGTTTTTTGTTTTAACTTGTGTGTAGGTTTTCAATATTTGAGATTAATTTTAGTAAAGTTAATCTCTTCCTATCCACTTCCTTTCCTGTGTTTTGTAGGTGCACTATTGCATATATTTCTATGTGTGTGAGTCTAATATTTACAGATTTACAGATAGCTTTGTCACTCTTGCTAAATTTGCTTTCTTCTACCTTTCAAAGAAGCCTTCGACTCTCACAGATAAGAATGGTGGCCAATTTTATACAGTCTGCTTTCTAAGGTGACTGTATTGTTAACCCATATTTGGCATCAGTCTATGTGTATTAACCATTGAAAAAGTCAGCAAAGACTAATGTACAACATAGACTAGCCACCAAATCAAACATCAAACTGGCATATTTGACTGTCCTGTGTAAACACTTCTTAGACTGAGCAGCACAATGGCTAAAAGGCTTGAATGTTAAACTGCACATTATATTCACATTTTGTTCATACTATCAATCACTTTCAGACAGTGTGTGTGTGGCCTCATTACCAGTGGCTCCTTATAAAATCTGAGTGAGGATTTATTGAGTGCAATAAATATCATCCGATTACGACTTTTCGGGAATAGCATATGGATTTTGGTATTTAACATATCAAATCTGTATTTCCTGGTAAAACCAGATCACGTTTCCTTCTATAAATTCTGACAGGTTTGACATACCAATTTTTATCACAAAACTCGTATTTGAGATGTGTGCAGTAAGTAACAGCAGTTAGGCCCATATTGCAAATAACCGGGCTGTTTTTAATGAAGGCCTACATGGAAGATATAGTCACCCATTGCATGTCATCTCGTCCCTGCCATGACCATACCATAAGTTTTCCAGTTATTACTGGGTGTTTTTGATGCAGTGGTGTCATGTGTAGGGCAACAGACTGTGATGTTGTGTCAGCCCTTAGCTTTTGCCTTTCATAACACCTGCCATTTTTTGATCTTAAAATAAAGCTTCACTTTCACAAAGTTTTGTGTTCTACCTTGAATTCAGTTACATATGTAAATAGTAAGAATTTAAAATAAATAAAAAAATTATGTTATAAAATATCCAAAAGCTTAAAATAATTCTTCCAATGTTAGACTATACCTAGCAAAAGGACAATTTGTAAAAATCAAGTTTGTAAAAAGTAAACAATTTGAGAAGCTGAAGAAGTTGGTGCTGCAATAACCTTGCCTGTGCCCAACTCTTATATTATCTAAACAATAGATAAAACATAGGAAATGTGTAACGAAAATTTGACACTGAGGAAGTTGAAATAGTTTACAAAAAATGTACCACCTATTAATATAGAAATATGGCTTAACATTAACATAAAAACGTGTAATCAAAAAGACGTTAGGAATATGTGCTTTTATTAATTGTTCAAATGTGACTATGCTGCTTATTTCGGCAGAAGCTCTCATTTCTATCATTCTCTCACTGGTAGACCTCACTATTCTTTTTTTCTTCTCTAGGCCTTTAAGACTATAAATGCTTTCATAAAAGATGAATTAATTTTATAACTGAATTGTAGAACATGACCTCATTATGAAATGTGCTGTTTCCTGAAATGTGTATTTCTCTTTTCCTCATACCATATGATTTTACTGTATTTACATTGTTTCCTCTGCCACGTATTCAGAATGATTCAGCGTATTAATGAAAGAAAATGCATGCTGTAGCTAAAATTTTGTGATCTAACTAGGACACATTAGATTTAAGTGTTTCATTTTATAGAACAGCTCATTGTTACACAATGGGACACTAAGCAGCTAATAGAATAGGCTTGCAAAAAGGTTCTCATGAGAACCTTCGTAGATGTATATTTTTGCAATAAGATATAGCCACATCTGAGTAACTTCATATCGACATGGACATTTACCGTGGAAATCGAGTATGAAGACGACGGACCATCAAAAGATTGTCCTCCATTGGGCATTGATGACATATTTTCCTGTTTTTGCAACATGTTTAGTGGCATTTCTATATAGTATGTGTTCCTAGATAGAGAGTCAATGCATTCTGTGCACTCATTCCCTGCCATGCCCTTTAGCACTTTATGGTGCTAGTTTGAAAAATGTCATTAGCTATTGCCAACGGTGATTTTCTCCGATTATCCTTCGTCTAAGCGAGGAGACTTCCTATCCCTATGACAAGCCTAGCTACTGTTGTGGTTATTTCGTTCTACCTGTCTTAGCCAAGCTTCTGCAGCTGTTTGGAGAACTCAACTGAGTCCCCGGAAATACCTTCTATAGGGTGTTCTACCTTTCTCAGTTATCTGACTTTGCTCCAACGTTTACATGCTCTTTTCCAGAGGGAATTCTTTATGGGTTTTTGTTAGGCTAGGATAGGACCTTTAGTTTAGAATAGAGACTAAGGGCCTCATTTAAAATATTTTGACGCATAGCAGCACAGCAAGCCTTCCTGCTGCTCTGACGTACGTCAAAATAAAAGACCAGGAATGCACCGTGTCTACAAGATACAGCGCATTCCTGACATCCTTGCGCCAGCACACAAACAGCAGCCATGCACCATCGCAGACACCCTTGTGTCATTTTGTAGGGGTGCCATTGCTGAGGGGATGATTGTTGTTGTGAGGGTAGGGACATCTTCCTGCACGCAAACTATTATTTAAAGAATTTTTGTCTTTCTATGCATGCTGCCGAATGCACCACGCATAGAAAGAGGAAAAAGTGAGGAGAAAAATAGTATTTCTCCTCGTTGTGCCTCCTTACTCCTCCCCTGGGGATGCGTGGGATTCTGACACATTCCCAGGTTTACAAAATGTTGTAAAACTGTGAATGCGTCAAGTTCCATGCATGTTGCGTGGGACCACCCACAGCAACACCCATGGAAGGGCCCTTTCATGCAGATATATCCGTTAACTCCTTCGCTGCGTTCGTCGGCCAACGACCGCCGCGAGAGCTACCTCCGTAGTGCTGCGCACGTCTGTTGGCCAACGCGGCCCGCCCACTCCGCTAAACGGCCGCATCGCGGCGGAATTGTTAAGGGAAACATACTTACAAGGTTATGAAATGTCATGCAGGGTGACTTTACCTGCCCTTGTGAATATGGGGAAGCCCATTGCACTGCCAGTGCGCCAATAAAAGTGATGCAACAGTGGCGCAATGGGCTTGAAAATAAGCCTCTAAATTCTGAATGGAACACGCTGTTATTTTCTATGCTCACTTATTTTCGATATTTTCTTAATAAGATCTATTTGCCAAATCTGAATCTAAAGAACAAAATACGGACTAATCTCTTAATGAAAAAAGAAACTTCGCCAAACCTCTCTTTATTGACTGAACATCACATACAAATAATGACGCCTATTTTGTGTGATGCTCCATTCGACTTAGGAAGGCACGGAAATTCCATGTTCTCTATGTTTTTAGGTGATGTTACCTGTGGAAATTTTTACACGATTTCTGCACTCACAAATCAAATGAAATATTTTTGCCCTTTTCTTTCTTGTTAGAGAGGAATTGTTTCTGGGCACAGGCTGACTAGAATACATGACCCCTTCATGACCCTTGCTCAGCGAATCTTGGAAACTGTATTCTGGAAGCATGACGTGTATCTGCTTTGCTTCGTTTCTTTGTACAGGTCTTGGCAATATATGAGAGACCTTGTTTTCATTTCTGGTCACCACCTCGGCAAACTAATCAATGAGGCATGAACTGCTATCTTCAGCGAGAGAAATGAAAAATAAACCAGAGATAATCCCCTCAGTTAAAAGGTTATTCTCTGCGATAAAAGCTATTTTGTTAATTTATTTACTTACTGCTGTGGTGAGATAAAGAGAGGGAACAATTAGAGAATTCCAGTAGAAAGGATTTGAAAGGGCAGTGACGACTTAATATTTTATGCTGTTTGATTGACAATGTAGTTTAGTGCAATTTAGAAGTACTCCAGCATTCTGAAAAGAGAGGTATTCCATTTCGCATTAGTGCTACCAGTTAAACAATAGAGGATTAAAAAGAGCACGCTCCCAAAATTGGTTTTTGTCTAATTAAAATTTCACCTCTTCATCATAATTAATTTGCTCCTTTCTGAGCACTGCATGAAAGTACTGACGGATACAAGGCCTACCAATCTAACACGGAGACCTTCTTAAGAGGCATGCACAATTATGTCGTGCGCATACAAAATACTTCATCTATTTTGTATTTTCATTTATCACTCTGCCACACGCATCACACCAAATATTTCCTTTTGCTGGTTCACTCCGTATTACTGTCATGTTTTAATTTCCGGTTCTGAAATAAAAGACGTGTTTCTCAGGCTGCCTACGTTACAAACACTCTCGCCTGCTTCCTTCGATCATAGGCGCGAGCTCCTGCTAATTTAATGACGTGACTCATTCAAAAGAGCAAATCCAACATCCTTGAAATAGCCACACAGCAAAGATGACATCATCTGTCTGCAAATACGATAGTTACCAGGGAGATTTTTTTTGGGTGATACAGTATGTATAATTGAGCGAGCAAAATAGTATTTAGACCTCACAAAGAGCGAAATTAATTTCATCATGAGCGGCATATTTGGATTAATGAATAAACGCGCGATTATAACATCCTAAACAAACATTAAACAGTCATTTATTTTTTTTGCTGTTAGTGTGGGAGTGCCAAGTTACTATTGCAGAGGAGTGCATACAGTGTGCCTGAGCAGGAGTGAGGTTGATGGTATCAGGTTTCAGCATGTAATGTTAGGTCAACATGGACAGAGGCCATTGAAACTGAAGGTTCAGGGAAAGTTCAATTCTATTGTTTTTCCCATGGTTGCAAAACAGCAAAAAAAAGAAAGAAATTCTGTATTTATAACATACTGCTGGTTTGGGCCCTGGAGGTGTGCTATTCTGAGTTCTGTTATTGAATGGAGCTTATACGTGCATGCGAACCATGTGCTTATCTGTAGGGTAAACAAAATAATATCCAGAGATCCCTTTTAAAGTGAACCACAGATGTTCCCATTTGACTGCTGATGTCATTAACTTAAATGTTTATCTTCATTCTATTTGATCTGCTAAGCTTTCCGAGTTTACATTCGCCAGTAAGTTGACAGAACAATTAAAACTTCATAAACACAGTTATACGACCTATGTGTGTTTGCCGTATATTACAGTTAACGAACCCACAAAAGGCATGGTGCGCTGTTTCTTTTTTCTACCGATTTTAGTTCTGTTTCTTCTGGACGAGAAAGGAAACAGAATGTTTTTAAAAGTTTGTAAACTATACTCCTCATTATATGTGCCGGTTTATACTGGATTTTAAACTTAAATTCTTTAGTTCCTAAACTGTATTTTTTTTAGTGTTTTCTCTAGTAACCTCTCCATGAAATTGTTGCTTAAATACGTTCTTCATTTCATTTGTACTGTATCCTATTATACTTAGTGCCAATGTTCTCCCGGAAAGAGAAGACACTACCAGGGGGCTCTCAATCTGATTGACTGGGACAGCACTCTGGGCGGAAAGAACATTTGGTGTTTGTTTTAGGGGGGGGGTTGGTGTGGTGTGACAGCAGGAGGTGTGAGGAAGATGGAAAGGAGGGCAGTGGTTGATGGGGTGCCAACAATTATGCTGAGGTACATTAAGGGCTGATTACAAACTCTTTACTGGTACTCGATTGAGATTAAGTGGAATGGACAAGCTGCTGTTTTGATGATATCAAGTCAGGCAGCTTCCTGCTGGCCCACTTGGGCTTTTGGCCCAGGTCGCGTATGCCCAAAGCCGGCCCTGCATACAACACTACTACTGGCCCATCAGCATCAATGCTCCACACGAAGTAATGCAAAAATCAGGCGGTGAATGCTCTTACCTTTAGTGGATAATGGTGGTGTCAGAGGTATAGATCTTATTGTCTAATAGGTGCTAACACAGGCTCTAAGGTGTGATTGGAAGCTGGCTGGAGAGTGATCGCTGTACCTTGGTGGGGGAAGGACTGCGACAATGTCAAAATCAAGGTCTCAGTGTTTAACTCTCTGAGCATTATCTCTATCTTCCCATTTTTTGTCTGATGTGGATTCTATTGAAGAGTTATTTTGGATATTTCTTTAAATATTGAAAATTGTATAACATTTACTACACTCAACATTTATTAAATGTAAGTTTCATAAAGTAGTGGAAGGAAAAGAAATACAATGAACAATTATTTGTTTAAAAGTTAGAAAAAAAATCTGATATTTTCACCTAGACAAGTCACAGTCTAAAACAAGCACCTCAATATGCTGAGTGATGGTTTATTATTATAAACATATGTCATAAAAAGAAAGACAAAAATAGGAAAAACACACCAGTGCTTAAACATGATGACTTTATGCTTGCAATAAAAATATAAAATTGTGAAGAAAAAAATTATATCATTTTAATAGAAGAGTAAGCAATCTTCATAACAGGCAGAGGCACTTAGAATTGATACGTTATCACTTTTAATTTTGCTGCAAATCAAAGGAAAATAAGATTCTCATTGGGAAACTTGAAAGGTACTTTTGGGTTTGATATACTGTAACCCGAAGACATAGTTTAAGCACACAAGAATGACTAGAAAATATTAAAACAAGATAATGAATGCAAGGAAAACATGCAAGCAAAGTATTGAGCCACCAGCAGCCAGGCTTTGAAGTGCACTTCTTTTTAGGCAGATTTGCACACCGGATCAGAAAAAAATGCAGTGTAGGATAGCTAATGGCTAAAGTAGGATGGCCCACTGCCCTATGCGGTATGGTGTGGTGGAAGAAAACTAGATTTGAATGGCATCTGAATTGACTAATGGATAAAGAGGACTGATTCAAAGCCCATCAATCTATTTATGTGCATACATTTATATACACATTATTTTAATTGCATGAGGATGACAATACATCTACAGCTGTCTGTAATCAGACCTCAATATCGATATTCTACTTACTGTAACAAAATAACACTGCAGTTTGCATCCTTAGAAGCTCCCGCACAGTTTCATATATTGCATATTTAAGGAATGACCCATGTTAGTCTATAATATCGAAAGCTGTCAGATTTTCAGGATAACCAATGAGAATTGTAAACAATTCCAATTTTATATAATAGTATGCTTATTTAGCTCATGTAGAAATACTGGAAATCTGTCATGGCTCTGGTTCATCCTGGACTAACGATGGCACAGGTGTCCTTGTCTGTCTACTGGCCTTGAACATCTAGTTATTTACCAAAATGCACAATTAATATAAATACTGTATAATAATATTTTAAAACGTCAGTAGATCGGTCTAAACATAATATAAATTAACAGTTTATAGTATGCTGGTTTGTATTACCATTTTGTTGGTGCTTTGTTGGTCTATCAATACCTTTTGAAAAAATTCATATCAATTTAGATGGTTTCACTTGGAAGAACTATATCTATCAGAGAACCATTATCAAAGCAGAATGCACATTCTTACAAAGAATAGTATCGTGCAAACTCAAAGACTGTTCCAATGAGGTGTGTATTTTGAACTTTTTATTTTATTAGACAATTCACAAAAGGCTTAGGTGCAGTGCTAAAAATCATACAGAAGGAAAAGCAGGAGTCAAGTTTGGGTCTGCGGGACAAATAAAAGAAAAAATAAAGCTATCACTGGATGATCTGCCTAAAAATCTGAGAACTGGGCTCGAACATTCTAAAACACCATTATTTCAATGAGTGTCTACCAGATGCAATTTTTGTACAGTACAACAAGCATAGATTACTGTAGCTTGTCAATAGAAAAAAACGTGTTTGTGCAAAAACATATATATACCAATATTCTGCACACGTTCAAAAGTAAATACGTAAAGTTACATTAAATATCACAATGATGCTTGCCTTTATATTTTCAGATGTCTTTAATTCAAGATCTTTAAGCCTTCTTAGCCAACAGGTGTTTCGTCCCTTACATTTGGAAGCATATTGTGCTTTCTGTACACAAGACTGATTGGTCTACCTCTCCAGGAGCAGTACATATAGGTACCCCTTCCGGGTTGGAATTATCACTGGAATAAAGAGACTATTTGAAACTGACCTCAGCCGTGAAGAGGTCACGGGGTAATCCCCTGTAACAGCGACGAAACACGTGTTGGCTAAGAAGGCTTAAAGATCTTGAATTAAAGACATCTGAAAATATAAAGACAAGCATCATTGTGATATTTGATGTAACTTATGTATTTACTTTTGAATGTGTGCAGAGGATTTGTAGATAAATAGTATGAGTGGTCTGCTGGCCACACACGTGGGGATCTGGTGGTTTCCCTACCTTATGCACCGTGCCAGATTACCTGCCTTAACTGATTTGTACTTGTGATAGACCTTAGAGTGCCATCTTTGCCTGTTGCTGACCACCAACTGAATATGTAGGTCTGAAATCCAAAGGAGTAATTTGAAACTCATTTTAGGTGTAGGGATTGTGTTTATATGAAAATTCTTACTTTTCTTGAGAAGCCATGGAATTACTTTCCAAATATGACAGAGAAAATGATGAGTTTGATGGTATATGGGAAGATGGACATATTGAGGAATAGTAAAAACAATGTAGAAAGGAAACATCAAACAAACTGATGAGCCGCTGAAATTTTAAAATATGTACAATTAACATATAAAGAATCAAAGGAACAAGTGAAATGGGCAGTGGACCTAATGCACTGTCACAGCATCCTCACTGTTAATCACCCATATTCTGTTTTCTTATTGGACAATATCTCTGTGTGCACTTCTCTGTATGGACCTTCTGCCCAAAGATGCCTCCCTCACTGGGGAGATATGATACACCAAAGCAAAGAACTAAGCTGCACCACATGAGACACAAAAAGATGCTGTGTTACAATTAAATATTTCACAATTTAGGATTCACAAAATATGGCACAAGACAATTGCTTTTTCTTGCATTATTGTTGTCTTATTCGATATTCTTAAAAACACCAGCCAGCCAGCCAACAACAGGGCATTAATTAGCAATTTGTGCCAAATTATAAGACAAAAACTACAGCACATTTACAGCTTAAGCTGCACTTTATGTACTGAATTTGTATTGTGATGAAAAGTGGGACATAACAAGTGGTAACAAAAGTACCACCTACTTTTCCATTTTCCTAGTGTAGTTACCATCAGCCCTTTGATCAGGTGAATGGTTCACTGCTCACTTTTTGTGTGGTGTTAGTCTTCTCTACTGCGTCATAAATGGGGTAAAGTTGTCCAAAACCGCATTTTTCCAGCTAAACCTAAGAGATGCACAGACAGTGCTACATTAACACATATTTACCACTGCAATCTTCTCTAAATGAGTAACTAACTCTCCTTTAAGAAAAATCTTCCAAAGGCTTTTAGAGCCAACACACAGAGGAAGACATCAAATAGAACAAGAAAGACTTTAAAAATATCTTAATTTCTAAGAAGTGAGATAGGTACGTTGAACACAATCTTCTCCAGGGTCACATGTTGTTGTTGTGACAGGCCTCTGATTCAGACTGGCAATCAAATGAAAGAGACATTTATACATTGTACCATGGCCTTGACCAGAAGGTAATTAATGCTTTTGAGTCACATTAAAGTTGTACCACTATATTTTATGACAATGCAAATTGCAACTTGAAAATCTGTTTTTCCTCACCCTATCCCATTCATGAAGTTATAATGTAAAGGATCTTATATATGTGTCAAAAACAAATTTGTCAACTTTCATGATTTTATGAAGTGTCTTTGCTATTTCCTGCATCCATTTGCCAAGTGTTTTGCATTTGAAGTACTGTGACCAATGCAGCTTGACCACGTGCTAAATATTTCCTAGAAAAAAACTTTAATTTGGTCTACCTTTGTCTAAATTTGTGCCAGAAGAGTATAATGGATTCAGAAATTTAGAATTACAAGTCCTAACACTGGCAGTTATTCAAGTCACATAAGGTTTTGGTTGGTGCCCTGTAATCTTTGATGTACAATTCTCCTCATCACAAATATAACAATTTGTGACAGATCAGATAAAGTCATCCTGTCTCCCGGTAGATACAAAGACAATAAAAAAGTGCAGTGTGTTTTGTCCATGTGGCATAAACTTCACATCCATACCAAAATGCTCACCATCGCAGGAAACATGGCATTGCTGGTCACTCAACAATGACAATTATGTTTTTTATATTTATTGAACATATTCACAAAATAACAACTATATTTCAGATAAATAGCTTGATTTCTCCTTCTCGATGTCTATAAATATTTTCTGAAAAATAAGTTAGTTAACAGTCAGGACAATTATTACAAGTTCTTTTATCGCGAGCACAAACGATATAACACTGACCATCATTTAAGTGAGAGTTGTCATAAGAAGTGTTCCATTTAGTAATGTTTCTCAACTTAAATTGTTCCACCCAGAGCATGTTTGGGGCTGATACTGCCTCTCTCAAATCACCCAATTCCAAAATAATGATCCACATGGCTGCATCAACGCCCTACACACATTTCCTTCCAACTGCTCATCGCCTCACTAAGGAATTACATATACGGCCGACAGTGTATCAGGACACTAATTCTACTGTCAAAGAAATCAACACTGTTTTCTGAGATGACAACTCGGGCTTTATGAAACACCTAAATATGTATAAATAAATACAGCCATCAGGCAACCTTACACCCTACTCTTTTTTTTATAAATAGCTTACTTCTGCAAAACATCAGCACACTAGTACCCATCTATCATGTCCCTGACACTTTAACTAACCCCAGAAACTAAAGAAATGCACAAATTAATCAACAAACGTCCTGCCAGAAAGCAACTCAAGGCCTAACTTTTCTCGCACTACTTCCTGTCCAATTGTACTTTGAAGTTCTATGCTCAAATTAATTGATTGTGCTAAAGGCAATTTAGTTTCATATAAATCCACCAAACTGCATAACAGGGCTGTTTATGTCCAGTTGCTTCTGTCGTGGTGAATATAATTACATCCATTTTTGTATCTGATTCATAAATTGTTTGTCTTTCCTTATTAATCTATTTAGTACATGCCAAGATCTTGGTTGCTAACTTTGGAAGGAGAACATTTTCTGCTCAACTGTGGGAAGAAAATTATTTGACGTAACTGCAGAACAAGTTTATTGTTTTTAGTACCACTGTAAATGTAATATGCAGTATCTTGTACAGCTTGTTGAGCTGCTGTATCTTGAAATCGGTATAATCTGTGGATTACATCTGTGCTTGGGAACATACTGTACCTTAAAGTAATTGAGGGAAAACATGACTCGTTAGAAGGTAATCATACAAAGAATTTTCTTGACAAATGAATTCAAAAGAAGGGAACCCGCATTCCCAAGCATGCTAGTTATATTTTTAGAACTATTTGATTTTACACTTATCGTAATAAATCTCAATACTTACAAACTATTTCCTGCTTATGTCTGTATCGGCATTCATGCTGTTCGTAAAAAGCACAGTGATCTCCACCATAGCAGGGACTGTAACTGCGCCCCAAAAGCAGTGACTATATCAACATCTATAACTGCAACTACAGTCGGGACTACAGCAGTGAAAACCACTTTCACCACTGCAGGGACCAGAGAAGTAACAACAGCTTTTATGTGTCTAAGCATGTTAACATCAAGATATACATATATATTTTGTAAGGTTAGTCACCTAAAGATGAAGAATTGATGTGATTATACAGAGGCAGTTTATGATTTCACCTACATGCTGGTACCTGTAGAAATTTCAAAACAAGAAGTAATGAAAAGACAGCGACATGTTGACGGAAGTCTGCATGTTATATAATCAAATGTCAAATTCTTATTGGTGATTGGTGAGGGACATATATTATTGGTACAACAGCAGTCAAAACAGCTGCCACAGCAGCTGCTGCGTTATAAGCAACATTAGCTCTCAAAATAGCAATAACAGCAGCTGCAAACCCAGCAGCAACCATAGCTATAATGACAGCTGAGACAAAAACAGTGACCACATCTGACACCATAGTTGGGGACTGAGCAGTGACCACAGTTGTAACCAAAGCAGGAACCACAACTGTGACCACTCCTGTTTCCATAGCCTGATTCCATAGCAGGGAAACCAGAAGCAATTACAAGTGTTGCCAGCACAGGGACAGCACAAGTAACTACTGTTAAAACCTCAGCAATAACAGCAGTTTTCACTACAGCAACAACCACAGCAGACACAAAAACATTAACCACAGATGCCAGAGGGGCAAAGCAATAACATCTTCCACCACAACAGCTATAACACGAGCTGTTTCAGCTGCCGTGACAGCAGCAACCACAGCTTCTGTAACATCAGCGACCACAGCAGCAACCACAGCTTCTTCCATGGCAGGGACAACAAAAGCAAAAACAGATTCTAGCACAGCAGGCACAACAATGGCTACAGTTGTAACCGCAGAGCAACACTGCAGAATATGAACAGGCTATTTGTGCCTGATTCATGTTCAAGTGCATCCTGTGCCTTTTGTGTCTGTGCCTGCTTATAGTCTCCTAAATTTCGGTTCCACACAGGATGATTTACATGGAAATGGCAGAAATAGTCTTTGTAATTTTGTGGTTCATGCTTGTGTTTGCCCATTAAAGTCATACCTTTTGGCTTGGACAATACGTGGTTGTTTAGCAATGGTGCAGCGCAAAGTTGCCCACTCTTTACACCTCAGAAATTCTGTCAGGAAATGTCAATTGATATGTGACATGAAAGTGCACTTAGTACATGTTTCGTATGTGATTCACTGATTAATAGAAATGTTGCTTTCAACATTACTATTAAAGAGTGCATTTATTGTAGAATTAGAACATTTACTTACAAGTGTGTGTTTAACCATGCCAATTAAGTCGAGTCAATGAGGTGCTAATAAATTCTAGAACCATCCTCTCTTAATTGATAGTGTACTCATTAGGAAGGTAAAATGTGACTTTCATAAACGTGCTATAACGTATGATTAACACATATTTACTTGAAAATTAGATTAAAACCACCCTCATATCTGTAGAATGTGGTTGTACCTAAAACAACACCGTTTATCTAATGTGTGCATTAATGTTACACATATATGCATTGAAATGTACTTCTTAGCCATCCTTACACTTGATCAAATTCAACATTTCCTGTATGTCACATGTACTATGCATATTTATACAGTGCATCAGAAACGTATATTCTTTTGTGTTTTAATGTGCAATCTAATGTTGAACTTTTCCTAACAGTTTAGGCTTGTATTTCACGATGCTGCATTTAATAACATACGTTTCACCATTGTCTGCTAACTTGACATTTCTTGCAGGTATTCACATGCATTGTCAATTTAGAATAGACACATTACTTTACTAGAGATAGGGGAAAGAGTCTGAGAAGAAGACCTTGATAAAGAAACATGGGGAACCAGATCGTTAACTGAAAGAGTAGCTGAGCAAATGTTGCAATCCACGTCTGTGTGAAAAAGAGATGTTGTTCCCATGTCTAGTGTGGAATAGCGTGTTGATGTTGCAGTCTGCAACCTGAGAACTGATGAGGACAATAGAACCCTGCTGGTGTGATCAAGGGGGTGTTTTCCAAAGACTTTGTGAGTTATAATATAGTGTTCACCCCTTAGACTTCAGATCCCTTCAGACTTCAGATCCCTTCATACTGCTTTCTGAATTCCTTCCTGACTTCTTTTTGATTTCATGCAGAATCCATCTTCCTGAGCCCTTCTGCAGACCCTATGCAGTTTTCTCTTGCGGATTCCTTGCAGGCACTTCTACTTGAATGCCCACCACCTGAAAGGATTTCATGAGGATTAGACTTCAAATGCTTCCTTTTGATTCTTGCTTAAGTGTGGCTAAGGCTGACACTTACTCCTGACCCATAGAAGACTCTTGACTAAGCTTCTGAGATTCGAACACTTTCCTACTTGATTCCCTTTTGTCTTGTCCTAATTTCCTTCATGGAAATCCCCTGATTGGCGAGTTTCTTTATTAACTAACCATCCTCTGTACTTTGGAGATTTAGATTACTAATGTATAGGCGAGACAGTCTTAGATTCTGAGCACCAATTATTGATGCTCCTTTTTTGCATTGCAATCACCAAGCTGCGTGTTTGTTTGATACTAGTCTGCCTCAATGTTTTTAGGAGGATAGGACTAGCCGCTGTTATTCTGTACCTTCACAACATGGTTTTTAGAGTGGTGTATTTTAACTGCAATAAATCTTCTTAAACTTGGCTACCAATTCCTGGTCCTCATTGTGTAGCCAAATGGGTTCTACTGTTAATTGAAATTTGATTGAATGTCAATTTGCTAACTCCCATCACCTCGCAGTCGGATATAAAAGGTCCATGGGAGGACCAGTGGTAAGCAAGTGGGCCCAGAAAATGCTTTATCCACACCTCCTCTCAACAGACAGTACTGATTCTCTGACTAAAAGACGTTCACAGGGGACCTGCTTCAATTTATTTATGGCAACCAGCAGCATCAGGGAAGAAAAAATGTGGCTGCCTAGGACTGCTGCTTATTCTACCAGTGGTAGCTGTGCCATGCCAAAGGTCAATTTTCTTTATAACCGATGTCCATTTAACGGACAGTAGTTGCCATAAAGTCAAATTACCTAAAGTGAAGCATGGATAAAGGTGTGCAGTTTCCTGTATGCTTTTGTCTGTACTTGAACTATTGAATACCAAATCCCTCTTCTCCTTATTATTCATGAGGATGGCCATGTGTGAATACGTTTAAATGGGTCTGTTGATTTTCAATGGATTCGTCATATCGAGCAGAGTACAAGGTCTAGACTGGTCGCTGTGACCAGGTGCTTTCATACATGCCTGGTAACTAGGTGATTAAAATAAGCATTAACTCAGCAAATCACAGAGTAGCACTGCATCATGACCTGGTTGGGTAATACAGGTACTGTAATCAGACAGTAGATACATTTACCTACTAGGTAGAAGTGCAGTCCATTATTTGTGCAGCAATGTGTTGCATACATGCTCCTTCTTTTTCTTGTACTGAATGTTGGACTTTAAGGCTAGGTAAAGGGTTCAGGGATAATGAATTGCACTGGGCATGCCTTTTAAATCTAATTTGGTCAGATTTAGTGCATATCCCACACACTGCTCAGTCACAGCATACTGTGGTCGAAGTGCATTAAAAAATGTTTTGGAAATGTGACGCTTTGTTTGCAGTAGGGGCGGGGTGAGTGAGTGTGGGAGCGTGACCAAAGGAGTGGCTAAAAATACAAAATATTCTGTAACTTCTTTTCGGTCTTTCAACTTCAGGCAAATACATATGATATAACACATACCTTAAATGAAAATTAAATGCAAGTGATGTTACTCAGTTGGAAATGTACTATTGTACATTATGAAACCTCTATTAGTTATTGCAATGTACCAAAGAGCCACGGAATTGAATCTTGGTTGTTGGAGGGGAGAATTGTGATTTGTGTATGTTTAGTGCTGCCAGGTCCCAGTCTGCTACAGAAACTGCTGTAAACACGTACGTCATTATTTTAAACTTGCATTACACACTGTATAAGATAGTCTGCTACAAAATGTGCAAAAAGTTTAAGATAAAAAAAGTGCTTCTAAAATATAGATACTAGTAATACTCAGAAGGTACGTAGTGCAATTTCTTCATTAATGTCTTTTAAAAGCACACATTTCACAGCCTAGCTGGTAGGTCCCTTACAATATGTCTCAAAAATGAATACACATGTGTGCCATCAGAAAAATTCACGTGATTCCCTCAATTAAAGCCTATACCAGCTTCCAGGAACCCCTTAAATTTGCAGATTGATCAGTTGCACATATTTACATTTCTTTTAGGGAAGCAGACACCCTGGCAAGAAGGCTTGTTTAGCTATCTGAGCCTCCCATGCTTTCACAGCAGGGGCAACACCCTGTCTTACACTCCATTTGAAGCATTTCAACTGGCGGAATTAACTGCCCTAGGACAGTTCTGTTTCTACATAAAGAAGGGGAACCTGTTGTTCTAAAATAAAAAAGTATTGGCACGTCATGGCCCTCAGATACCCCTCCTTTGGACCACTGACTACATATCATAAGCAAGGACCGAAGCCTACAAGAAGCTACAACCCACTGTCCCAGCTTGATCTTCGGCTTATGCGCCTGCATTATGACCACTGGAGTGCTAAGTTCATTAGTGAAAATCACAGCCCATGCTACCTTGTTCCCCATGCCTACTTGGAACTTACAAGCAGAGACAAGGTCCTGTGTAAATGGCAGTTGTAAATTCAATGTTCCTTTTGTGCTGTTGTTCAAAATCAAGTCTCTAGTTGGCAGAGGTATACACACTGTCCAAGTAGGCACCGCAATTCCAGTCAGGGTAAGTCACAACACAATCCTAAATTATCCTGTGCTCACCCTCTGGTAGCTTGGCGCAGAGCAGGCAGGCTTAACTTAGAAGGCAATGTGTAAATATTTATGCAATAATTGATAAAACACAGTAAATACACCACAAAAAGACTCCAATGCAGGAAAGGCTAAAAAGGTTACTTCAGGTCTCGAGGGACCAGTGCAATTTCAAAGTTCAGGCCAACCCCAATGGTGCGTGGGCTGGCTAGAGAGACCCACTTATGCCCACTGAACACAGTACCTTGGATCCTGGGGTGCACTCTGCACGCCGAGTCTTTGCGCCGTCCTATGTCAGTACCAAGAGGCTATGTGGCGAAGCTTTGTGAGGCTTCATGTCGTCCGGCATCGTATCCAAGAGAGCTGTCAGCTGTGCGGTGAGGCTTTGTGTTGCTTTGTAACAGATTAGACAGAAACTTAAATGCAAAACCCACGTCTGAGGGCCAGAACTTGGGGAAGGCATCTCAGGCAAGGGTAGGACTCACAAGAGGCAGAGTCAAGCAGCACCAGCAGAACTACAGGAAGTCTTATTTGTCCATGATAATTCTGAAACAGGAGACAAGCTAACAAGCCCTTAGAGATCACTTTGGAGGGAAGGCAGATTCCAGCTCTCCTTTCAGCAGAGTCAGGGAGCAGCAGGCAGCAGGGCAACAAGCAGGAACGCAGTCCTTTCAGAAAAACAGTACAGTTGAGTGCTTTAAGCATCACTGCAGTTCTTCTGACAGAGATTCGGTGTAGGTCCAGAAGTGTCTGATATGGGAGGGTCAGAGATCCAGTACTTATACCCAAATGTGCCTTTGATGTGGGGATGACTTCAAAGAGTGGATTTGAAATTCATGAGCACCCCTTCCAAGCCAGGCTTTTCTGCCAGGTTATCTGTGGGGATCACCAGCTATTTGTGTGGGTCAGGGTCATTACTCCTTGATGTCCCTGTGTGAGCCTCCTTTCCTGCCCTCTGCCCAGGCCAGCCATTGGAATGCAGATTTATGCAGAGGGGTGTTCAACCACCCCTGGCCTTCCTGGGTTTATGACTGTCGGGGGAAAAATGCACAAATGGAATTTGTCGCCCTGTCCATATCGGTATTGGAGACAGGCTGGATTTCACATAGAGCAAAGTTGAGAGCAGAAAAATTCCCACTGTCTGAAAATTGCATTTCTATGCTAGTAGTGCTAAATCCACCCTTACTAGCACAGTGCATTTATCAGAACTATTCCACCCATGCCAAACATGATAAATCTTCTTCCCCAGGACCAGGAAATACCACTTAAAAGCAAGTAACGGAATTCCCAATGCTAGTTTATGACGGGAGTAGGCTTCACAATAGTGAAAAACGAACTAGACTGTTTTTTATTACCAGGACATTAAAAGCATACACTCACATGTCCTTCCCTTTGCTTATATAGTACCCTGCCATCTGGATTGCCAAGGGCCGTCCTTAGTGGTGGCTTATATGTAATTAAAGGGGGAGGTCAGGGCTTGGCAAGTAGTTTTATCTACCAAGTCATGGTGACAGCGAACTGCATGTGCAGGACTGGCTTGAGACATGGTTAGGGGGCTAATTACGTGGGTGACACAATCAGTGCTGCGGGACCATTAGTAGCATTTAATTCATAGGCCCTGGGCACCTGTAGTGCATGTTACTAGGGACTTATAAGTAAATTAAATTTGACAATTGACAATTGAGTACGATCCAATGTTACCATGGTTTAGGGGAGAGAACAGAATCACTTTGGCAATGATAAGCAGTGCTAAAGTGTGCAGAGTCCTAGAGCCAGCAAAAATGGGTACAGAAAATGGAGGGAGGCAGTCGAAAAAAGTCGGGGGAAGCCTCTCCCAAGACTGTCAGGTTCAACAGTCGTAAAGTGGTTATTACATGCTCAAAGCCCAAGTGTGGAGGGGGCCTCACACCATTCACCTCAAAGAGGGCCCCCTTGGGCTGGCCATCTGCAAACAAATAAAACACTCTGATGAATCAAGGCAGGTAGGGATTGGTGTAATGGAGACCCCCTCGCAATGCAGGGGGGCCCGCTGAGGTTTTGTTACGCCACTGTCAAAGCCAAATACTTCACACAGTGCAGGCTTTGCTGTCACAAACTCTTCTCATTCATTTGGTGGTAAGTTTAGAAATAACATGTTGGCAAGATATTATATCTTGACAATTGATTAAGAACTCATTTTGAAAAGTAAATCACCAAAACACGGCCGTTATGCTGCTAAGCAAAATTCTCCGCTCTTTTGCTTTAAAACCTTATTTTACAAGATGCCACTTTATTAAAGTACAGGATTAAAGAAATGAAATTGAATTTAAGGAGAATTCACAAAAAGACTGATGTCTTTTTACAAAGGGAATTTGAAAAATATACACGTGTATATACATGTGTGTTTAAATGGCAAATGACTGTCTCCGTCTACAGTAAGGCTGTAAAGTATGTGTTTTGGACTAAATGATTACTGTATATATAGGAGGACACACATAAAAAAGATGAATACAATATATCTTCCCCACTTACAGTTTTCAGTCCCTGGGAAGTGATGCAGACCTTATGATAAGTGTACTTATAGAGAACAAGGTTAGCTGCAGGGATACATCAGCTGCAAAACTGTTGAAAGTGGCACAAGAGGAAGGAAGCATTGCACTGGGGAGGCGAATAGAACTTTACACACAGGTGAAGGTGCCTTTCCACCTAGTGCTTGTAAGGGGAATGCAATAACTCTTGTTACTTGCAGGTGGGGTGTTTCACGAAGAGTCGCGTTTTCAGTTTCTTCCTATGTAACTGGGCAGCAGCTGGTGCACATGTGTGTCACCATCTGGCCGGCATCATCAGTGTAGGTGGGGCCTATACTTAGCCTGACCCTCAGGACGTTTGCCATGCTCCCCATCTTTCCTCTCACTTCAAATTTGCAGAGAAGCTGTGTGCAAAGTGTTTGATCTGCCTTTGAATTATGGTAAGGTAAAGAAATAAATAAAAGGAAAGTAAGATTAACGTTGGCACAACCATGCGACCTCTGAGCATTCACCCTAGCATATCAAGCCATGTTTTACATTTTTCTCTGCGGCTTCCCCTGGCACTCAGCCCTTCTCGTTTTATAGTGAGGTCACTGCTTCGGTTTTGGCAATTCCACTGTTAATGCCAGTATCATGTTTACATTTTCAACTTTCTCATCTTTTTATAACATCTCATACTCTGCAAGTAACTCAGGATGTTATTGAGGCCAATCGTAGCGGTTCAGTTATCAGTTAAACTATTGCTATTATGGCATTATTCAGGGACAGGGCTGGACTGGCCGTAGTGGCACCCGGCCTTTTCTCGGTGGGCCAGAAGGGTGGGGGGCGGTTTTGGACCGGTGGGTGCCGTTTTTGGTACAGGGGCGGTTTTGCAGCAGTGCAGCAATAGCGTCTTCCTGTACCAAAAGCAGCGGCAGTGTTTTCCACGAGCCCCCAGCCCCCACCCCCCACCCCCCACTCCCTCCTCTGCAGCCGGTCCAATTCTATTGCCAAGGCCAGTTTGCGTCACCAGTCCGGCCCTGTTCAGGGCTCGAGGGTGGAGGAAATAAATATTGTGCTCATCCTTCAACAAACTTCCAGTCTTGTGATTAGGGTTTCCAGCTTATTATAATGATGTTCCAGACATTACAAATCTAAGCAGTCACCTAAAGCCTGTGCATACTTGGAACAACAAATATAAATAAAAAAGATTTTTGTGTTCTAGGGCTGCATGAATGATCATGACTGATAACAAAAAGGTTACAAAGACAGAAACGTCACATTACAAATAAATACATATGATTTTATTTATCATCCTATTTACTGTCAAGACGAAGCCTTTGCAGGCTCTTTAAACAACAAATGGCTGGTATTTTTCTTTTGGCAACCCTACTTTATATTTCTTTTTATGAAATGCATCCTCACACTATGGCAGTAAAAGTAAAATCCAAATATAAGAACTAGGCAAGGTGGGGGCCCAGAGAGTTCTAGAACCAGGAAAGAAAATAAGCCTTGGTAACCAGTTTACAAAGGTATATAAATATGAAAATGGTCTTTAAAGACCTGTGAAAAACTTGGGCAAGCTGGTGGAGATAAGACTCCAGACACTGCCCAGCCGAGCCCAAAGCAGCACCCGGGGCTGAGACAGAGGAGGGAAGGGGTTAGAGGGGGCTGAAGCCCTTTCAGCCCAATGGGCGTTGCACGCCTGATAACTTGCCACATCATCCACAGTGTTTCTGCATTTTCCTGTAATTCAGTGGGATATACAATCTAGGCTCGCGGACCAGGATCTGTGGCCAGGAACCCTCCTTGTCTCGCGTGTCGTGGCCATATTTTGATGGCAAAAATCTCTAAGCATCACTTTTCCCTCAGTGCATTATAAGCTGAACAGGGATGTGGGAGAAGCAACATTTTTTCCTCCTGTAAAAGAGGGGTTAAATGATAACTTGACTTATCTTTTAAATGATAAAAAAAAATGCAAGACCTTTTCACACATTAGATATGTATTGTCATTTATCATCGAGGTATCAAGCTAGCAGTGCGAAGTAATAAAACATATCATCGGAAAATGTGCTACGGGTCTGAATCACTCTTTCATTCCACCTCCCAGCTAACTGTAGTATTAAATCAAACAAGCAGAACATTTCCTCAGGCAGCCATTGCCTTTTAATTTCCTGAAGAACCTTAAAATATCATTCATTACAAGTACTACACATATTTGGTTTTTAAAAGTCTCATAAATCAATAGCAGCCTGACTGTAATAATTATTACAAGTTAGTGCATAATTTTCATGCTGAAGGCTGCATACAGAACTTTAGCATATGCAAACGAGGCAATTCAAACTGTGTATAGATATTAATATGAAGAAGCAGGTAACGAGGTGCAGCCTATGAATTATGCATCAAGTGCCGTTGATCTTCAATGAGGAAAATGAATTCAGCATGTAATCTAATTAGTGATGGAAGTCTATTACATCTAACTGCAAATGCAACCGTCCTTGAAACAAATTTATTTACAGTCCGTGTTATCACTCGAAATAACTTTGAAATAATGTACAAGACAACAGCTTGGTTGTGAGGAAATGTTTCAAATGATTTATTTGTTTCAGTTCTAGACCTGGAAGGCCTCCTAAAAGAACTCAAAGTGTGACGTCTCCAGAGAACTCTCACATCATGCCACACACAGTCCCTGGACTAATGTCTCCTGGAATGATCCCGCCGACAGGTAAGACAACCCATTTAGTGGGTCAGTCGCTATTTGTCTCTATACCCATATTTCAGCCACCCCTTCAGCACACTAAGCCCAAGTCTCACATTTACTTCGGTCCTTATCATGATGGGCTTTGAGGGTGTGTTGCAGAGGGAAGCTCCTGTTTTTTTTTGCTCTTGCAGTGTGTAAACTGAATTCATTTAACACAATATTTCTCTGAGTTAGAGCAAGTTAGAGAAACGTCCAAAAATTGTGGCAAAACATGCTAATATTCAGCAGAATTTGCCTAGCAATTTTACATTTTTCAAAATATATGTAGATCCTTTCTTCACTGCCTCATTCTACTGCATTTAGTTTTCACACTCAATGTTATATAGATAGATTTTCAATCATTCGTTATGATGTGAATCTACTTAGAAGAAAATAGTGTTGAGAAAATATAAGTTACACATATCTGAAAAATGTGTGCCAGTGTCATCAGAGTTAAACATATCTTATTAACTTATACATCAGTGCTAGCACTCAGATCGCAAAGAACTTCCTAATTGAGAATGTGGACAAGATGCACCAATCATACATGATTAGGCCACAGACAGTGTAAAATATATCAACATTTTATCTATATACCTATAGCAGCATGTACTTTGGGACTTTAAGTAACCATCATCAAGATTTACGATTCTTCCATTTTGCGACTCGTAATTGTTTAGTCTTGCGACTCCAAATTTGCGGCTCGCAAAGTGGAATTTACAACAGTGTCTCAAAAACGGTTTGCGATTCCTAATTGGGTCGCAAATTGGCCGCTGCATTAATATTGATGAGGCAGGTGCAATATGCAACTCCATTGGCAATAGCTAGCTTGCCCAGAAAACGGGCTGCATTTAAAAAATAACTGAAACGTTTCTGTTTCATTTTCTAAGAGTAGGAAGTGGTTCCTGGGACCACTGCATGCTCTTAAACTGCATGCTCTTAAAAAATATTTTTGCTGCCAGTCACAAAGTGGAAGGGGTCCCCTAGGGTCCCCAACACATTTGCAAGTGTCTTAAAACCTTTTTGCGGCCACAAAACAATCGTACATTGAAGTGCAACTCGCAATTAGGAAGGTACTTCCTTGACACGCCACTTCCTAATAGCAACTCGCAAACCTTATTTTGCGAGGTAGTAATAGTTTACAGGCTCACAAAATAAGGTTTGTGCATAGGGCAGACCTATTTTGCCGTCGCAAATGGGCTGATTTCACGTTTGTGTACACAAACAAAACGGTTGCACATCTGGCCGAATGTCTCCTGAATTAAGCATGGATTATCAATCAAATGTCAGTTCTGTATGTGATGGAAATGCAATCATTTTACCCACTAACGGCAGTTTGAAAGTTTCTGAAAATGTATCGAACACACACTTTTCATTTGAAGAAATAAATTATAATCCTCCAAACAAAATCTTAACGTTTTCATGAATTAATGCTCACTTAATAAATACACATTTGGGCCCAAAACATTATCATATTAGCTTTGCTTTATACAACTGCCAGACGTGAAGTAGTTATGACTCCGTGCAATCATCATATACTGGGAATGCATAATATGGCAGTGAATTCCATCTCCGTTACGCCTGTGTTGGCAAGAATGTCAAATATATATTAAAGATTGACAGCATTATATCAAACGTATCGACCAACGTTCCTGAGGTGCCCACAAAATTGCTAGAATTGCCATTATGGCCAGGAATATACCTGAAATTGCTAAAATACCCTAGTATTGACTACAGGTATTTCATGGCCACCATAATGCCAGCGGTTGGCTACATCAAGCCTAGAATGACAATAATGCAATATTAATGTTCACTAAGGTTCACTATTGTACCATGGTTGTAACCACTAAAGCACACATGTTCAAAATCTGACAATAAATGATTCCATAGTGTCAAGGGTGGGATTAATTAAAATAGACACACACATAGCCAACCAAGAACCCTTTTGCTAGTGGTGGATCCTTAAAGCCAAAATACCCACAATCCACAAAAATTCTTCTGTTGTGATAGTGGTTGCTCCATTATGTCAGAAATTCCCACATGGTGCCAGTGGGGAATTTCTCGCGCCAGAAATGCCACATCTGACTAGAATTTCTACCATTACTTTAGTGAGGGACGCTATTAAGCTGGATGTGACTGAAAGTGCGCACACACACACACACACACACACACACACACACACACACACCTATCTAGGCATACATTCATAGCTATAACTGATGCCTCCTTTTTCGCTATTCAAACTTTGCACTGTGCTCCCAGACCACAAGCTAGAGCAGAGTCCCTGACACCAAATATTCAGCACTATAATAGGTAGCAAATCACAAGTTCATACATTTGGGTGTGCGTGTCAGCATTGGGTTTGCAGTATAGGGTCAATCATCACACACAGTCTTTTTACATACATGGTGGTGTCAGGCACAAGATGTGATCACAGGACTCCACAAGCTGCATCCTTGGCTTTTGAAGTGCAGGTAGACAACTATATGTCAGAAATCCAAGGGCTACTATGCTGGCCTTGGATACATCACAAACCACAGAGGGCCCCCACCTCCTATCCATGCTTTAACAGTCCATATGTTGTTTACTACTAAGCTCAAGACAAATGTGCTGTTCATGGTGGCTGCTGCCTGTCAAATAAAATAAAATCTTTTTGTTATGCACTTTTGACTACTGTCTTTTGCGCAATACAACAAAAAGAAGACAGTAACTAGAAATACATATTTATATTTTAAAACATTTAAAGATTTGTAGTGTCATGAAAACGGCAATTTTTTTAATGTTTAATTGTTTTCTATAGCAATATCTTGTGAACCTTTATTTCACAGTATTTGAGAGTATTGCCCATTGAATTCATACAGTGAAGATAATAATACACAATGTTGCCTATTTGGTTTTGTAATGATCCATACCTCTGTATTTTGGTATTAATTATGTTACTATAAAAAGACCAATTTAGTCTTGAGTCCTGCTTCAGGAAATGTAAAATCCTAACACTTCTCTCCATGATCAAATATGTCATGAAAGTAGGAATATCATACTGCCACTTAATTCACTATGCAGATTAACTATCTATCTATCTATCTATCTATCTATCTATCTATCTATCTATCTATCTATCTATCTATCTATCTATCTATCTATCTATCTATCTATCTATCTATCTATCTATCTATCTATCTATCTATCTATATGTCTGTCTGTCTGTCTGTCTGTCTGTCTGTCTGTCTGTCTGTCTTTCTATCTATCTATATATCTATCTATCTGTCTATCTATCTATCTGTCAATATATATATGGAGGCAATATATCAGGCAAAATGTGAGAGAAGGAGAAATAGCAAGTATCCGAGAAGTAATTTTAGATTGTATTATTACCCCCATCCCATTGCAATTTATATATCTCAGTAGATGTAATTCTCTGCAGCACAGCCATGTTCTAACCTGGCATCTGCACAGTTTAGCAGTTAGAATAAACAATGCTTATCTTTACCTTATTTTGCATCCTGTATATCTTTCGAGTTACTTAAGAGTCCCTCTTCTTTTTCTCAGGAAGAGTAAAGTGAGTGCTTTCATCTATTGAAAAGGGCCGCAGCACAAGCCAGAGTAGAAAAAGGCATTTTTCAAACATCCATGCACCATGTGCCAGGCACCATCTGGTGCCTGGCACACGGAGCAAGGATGTTTTGGGGGGCACCACATGTGCCCCCCTGGCTACTTAGTATTGGCCCACGGGGGGTGAGGGCCCTTCTTGAGGCCCCCAAAGTCACTTTCCGGCTGCCTTTCCATGGCGGTGGGACCAATATTAAAAGGTAGTCTTAAAGGGACATCCTAATTCCTATGGCGGCAGTGCCCTCATGTTAGGGATAGGAATCCGACTGCCGTCCCAACAGGAGCCTTGAGCCTGTTGGAGGCAAGCGTTCTTTCCTCCTCAACATCATGGTTCGGACCTCCGGTATTGTAATCTGGCGGTCGGACAGAAGGCCTGGATGTCTGGCGGACCGCCATTGACAACCTGTGAGTGGCGGTCCGCGCAACATCAAAATGACGGCCTAAATGCGCATTGATCAATGAAGGTTTGACTAATAGTACACCTTTTTTAATATTAAGTAATGAGATTTGTGTTTTTTCTGGAAAATACTTTAACTGTTGTATAGGTGTACAGCCACAGTCCCTTGCAGGGTGTACCACAAAAAAATCACTAAATTAACCTGAGCTTACCCCTGGGTAGTTTGGCACAAAAAGTAGTTAGGTTCAGCCTAAGGGCAATGTGTTTAGTATTTAAGCAGCACACAAACAGCAATAAAGTAAAAACAAAAAAGAAGAAAAATCGCAAATCAATTTGGAAAAATAGAGCTATTTTTAATAAATCATATGACGACAAAAATCCAATTAGTAGAAACAGAGATAATGAATTTTAGAGTTTCTAGAGAAAATAGCACTAAAAGGTGTAAAACGCCAACTGGGGTATCTAGTTGCGCCAGATTTGGACAAAGCGACCAGTTCAGGCAGACCACAATGGAGTACAGATCGGCTACCGGGGCCTGCTGAACAAAGTCCCTTGAATTCTGGTTTGTAGAGCATTGCAAAGAGCAGCATCAACGATGCATCACACAGCCGAAGTGATGCATCCGTTCTGAAGTTGGACAAGACTGCTATACAAGGGCCTGTGTCATTGTCGAGGATCCCATCGACAGGCCTGTTGATGTGAAGTCCGGCGTCGGGGATGCAGCACTCAGTCGGGCAGTGCATCGGTTCTGAAGAGCTGTTAGACTGCGATGTGGAGTTCGGCATCATCATCAAGGCTGAAATCGATGAGGGATGCAAGGGCCTGTACTGAGGATGAGCCACAGAGTCAGGGCATTACAGCAGTTCTGAAGTGCTGCGATGCAGGTCATTGGGATGGGTTCAATCCACACAGCTGTGGATATGTATTGGTTCCTGCGCCATGCAGCAGTGGAGATGATGGGTCCATCCGCTGGATCCACAGACATTGATAGAGCACCTTAAGATCACTTACAAGGGTCCAGAACTTGGGTGGCACCACTTGGCAGGGTAGACTGACTGATGGCAGTATCCAGGTGCAGATGCAAGTTTGTTGGAATCCTGTTATGTCCCTGTGTGTTCAGATTGGGGGGCAGCCAAGTAGCCCCTGGAGCCACTCTGTGTTCTGGGCTTAACAGATGCAGGTCCAGTACTTCTCGCCCAGGTAAGTGGGCAGCAGACAGCAGGTCAGTGCAGCTGGGCTGCAGTTCCTTCACAGCTGCGGTCCAGGAGAGAGGCAGTCCTTCAAGGTACCCCTAAACCGGTCCTAGGATGCTTGTTCCCATTTGGGGTAGGGTCAAGACTGATTTGCATATGTCTGGGTCCAAACTGGAATGGCATCGTGAGCAAAAAAAGATGGATTTAGGCCCACAGCTCTGCACTGGGGTGAATGAATGACATTTTTCTGCATTCTATCCATCAATTGTTCTTTTTGCATTTGTCACCCTGAGTGGGACGGGTATGCCCAGACATGGGTCCCGTGCTCTCCATGCCACTGGAGTCAAGCTATCCTAGCTGATGAGGGAAAAAAATGCTGAAAGCCCGAAACTGGTTCTAGGATGCTTGTTTCCAGTCCAGGGAGGACCTGGCTTGGCAGTTCGGGCTAGACTGGTCCCATTGGGAGCAGGGTCAAGACTGATTTGCATATATATGGCTGGGTCCAAAGTGGATTGGCATGGTGAGCTCTAAAATGATGGATCTAGGCTCAGATCTCTGTACTGGGGTGAATGTATGACATTGTTCTGCATTCTGTCCATCAATTGTTCTTTTTGCATTCGTCACCCCGAGTTGGATAGGTATGCCCAGATGTGGGTCCCGTGCTCTCCATGCCATTGAAGTCAAGCTTTCCTGGCTGATGAGGGCTGAAAGCCCGAAACTGGTCTTAGGATGCTTGTTTCCAGTCCACTGAGGACATGGCTTGGCAGTTCGGGCTGGACTGTTCCCATTGGGTGCAGGGTCAAAACTGATTTGCATATGGCTGGGTCTAAACGGGAATGGCATGGTGGGCAAAAAAACGAAGGATTTTGGCCCAGATCTCTGTACTAGGGTGAATGTATGACATTGTTCTGCATTCTGTCCATCAATTGTTCTTGTTGCATTTGTCACCCAGAGTGGGACAGGTATGCCCAGACGTGGGTCCTGTGCTCTCCATGCCACTGGAGTCAAGGTATCCTGGCTGATGAGGGCTGAAAGCCCGAAACCGGTCCTAGGATGCTTGTTTCGAGTCCAGGGAGGACCTAGCTTGGCAGTTCAGGCTGGATTTTTCCCATTGGGCGCAGGGTCAAGACTGATTTGCATATGGTTGGGTTCAAACTGGAATGGCATGGTGAGCAAAAAAACGATGGATTTAGGCCCAGATCTCTGTACTGGGGTGATACGCACAACTGGGGTGAATGTATGCCATTGTTCTGCAATCTATCCATCAATTGTTCTTTTTGCATTTGTCACCCTGAGTGGGATGGGTATGCCCAGACGTGGGTCCCCTGCTTTCCATGCCACTGGAGTCAAGCTATCCTGGCTGATGAGGGCTGAAAGTCCGAAACCGGTCCTACGATGCTTGTTTCCAGTCCAGGGAGGACCTGGCTTGGCAGTTTGACCTGGACTGTTCCCATTGGGTGCAGGGTCAAGACTGATTTGCATATGGCTGGGTCCAAACTGGAATGGCATGGTGAGCAAAAAAACAATGGATTTATGCCCAGATCTCCGTGCTGGGGTGAATGTATGACAGTGTTCTGCATTCTGTCCATCAATTGTTCTTTTTGCATCAGTCCTTGAAGGATCACAACAGTCCATCTTCCTGGCAGAGTATTCATAGTTCCAGAAGTGTACTGAAGCATTGGTATCTGAGGTACTTCTTTTTTACTGTGGTGTCCTGGCTCTGGAAGGTGGGAGAAGCTTCTAGACAGTGGGTGTGAAGTGCATGGAATCTCTATCTCCCCTGATCTGGCTCCAAGCTGTCTGAAGTGAAAATGCAGGTTTGTTAGACCCTTTGTCTGATGGCAGTGCACAGGCTATTCAGTTGTAATTGGGGCTGTGCTCAGCTCCATCCCCCATCCTTCCAGCAGATGACTCAGTAATGTACACATCATTCCTCTATTGTGTGACTATCTGGGAGGAATTTGCAAAGTCTGTCAGCTACACCCAGTCATGTGACCCAAACAGGCTGTAGGCACAAATGAGCTATGGGCCGGCCAGGAAATGCCAACTTTCTAAAAGTGGCATTTTCAAAATTGTAATGAAAAATCCGGCTCTACAATTTAAAGAGGAGTTATAATTATAATTTCATAGACACAAAACATGATATAGCCACCAACTCCCATTTGGAAATTACAGCGTATTGAATGTAGTTAGGAATCTCCAATGTTATCCTATGGGAGAGGCAGGTCTCACATTAATGAAAAACAAATCACTACATCCAGGATATGTAAATCTTAAAAGTACATGCACAAACTTCTAAATACACAGAACACTGCTATGGGCAAGTGAGGGCCTTCCTTGGGGGTGACTTATATGTAATAAAATGGGAGTTCAAGGCTTTGCAAGGGAATTTAAATATACATAGCAGTTTAAAACTGCATTCAGGGAGCAGGGGCAGTATTGGGACATATTTAAAGGGCTACTAAAGTGGGTGGCACAATCAGTGCTGCAGTCCCACTAATACCCTTTAATTTACAGGCCCTTGGTTTATGGTATAGCATTCTACAAGGGACTTACAAGTAAATTAAATATGCCAATTGGGTATAAGCCAATTGCACCATGTTTTAGAGAGAGAGCACAAGCACTTTAGCACTGGTTAGCAGGGGTAAAGAGCACAGAGTTCTAAGGCCAACAAAAACAAATTCAGCAAAAATAGGAGGGGGAAGGCAGTATGTTAAATGTGGAGTGATCAGTCCCCCATCCAATCTTGGAAGGGGATTTACTTTGGCTCTTGACAAAGTGACATTACGACAACTACTAATGTTGGAAAGGCTCAGATCAGAATTTGTGAAAGGTCTCCAATGTATACATTTGTGGGTATTCACATATTAAATGTCTAACAGTGCCTTGAAAGGTAATTCCCATTCTATTTTAAATGTCTCAGCACTCGTAGCTGAGAAATCCATAGCACTAAATCCATTCATTCCTGGCAGGAATTTTTTTTGTGAAATCCTGAAATCCGTAAATTAGTTGTTTTCCGCTGTAAACCTATGCTTATGCAACAAAAGTCCTTTGTGAATTTAACCAACTGTGTTGTGTTGCTTCTCTTGCGTCCTCAATCTGGTAATGCTAATTTGCATTAAATAATTGCATTCTTCTTTTGTCTGTTTTCCTCATATCCTACCTCTCCTTTTTGTCTTTATCTATCTCTTTGTCTTTCCTTTTCACTCTCTTTCCCTTGTTTTCACAAGTCCATGTAATAATGAAGCTTCGTATCACAGACTACCCTTCTATGGCGGTGAAGCACATTAATATTCAAAGTGCATATGTTCACTTTTCAAAAGTATGATTTCTCAATCGTAGATGATGGTTTTGTAGCACCAGGAAAAGTCAGTTGTGGTCTTAATGAAGCATAATTGTCCGGAAACAAAGAGGAACAATAAAATAATTTGGTTTTTTTTAAGCAGATTATGCCGAATTTTAACATTGGGTGAACTCACATGCTTCTTCATATTTTCTATCCTTTACTCTTTGGGCACATCTCAGTTTTTGTTATTTAAGTGTTCCCACGTGGATGGAATACGTTGGCTCGAAATTCTTTAATTTATTTGTCAGATAGTGCAGAAAGGAAATGTCTATTTTTGCCCCAATATGCAGTGATTTGTAACCTGAGTGACTAAATGTGTTCAGAGAAATTTTTGGACAGGAACACATTTTCTTTAGTCATTATGTCATTAGCGGAAAGAAAATAAGAAAAACATGTTGAGTACCATACCGTGTCACACACATGGCAGATAAAAGGAAACAATATAAATTTGTTATTTTTACAGGCAATCGATTACCTTGATGTACATTTTTATGACGTTAGATCAAAATAAGTAATGTTTTAATCATTAAGGAAGCAGTGTGCAGAAAAATGAATGTGATTTAGAATATAACTGTGTTTTGAAATACTTTGATAAGCTTGCATGCTTGGTTGATACACTTGGAACAACGGTAAAGGTTTCATTTAATTTTCTCGACGCTATGTACAGTTTTTGACCTAATTTTGTCTTAGATTCCACATTTAAATTTCAAATACATGGTTGCTTTACTTTCTTTCTTGGTTTTTCAGCCTGAGTGAGATAAAAAGAATTACTTCTCCAAATGTCACACATGGCTGTAATTTAAGAGTTTGTTTTACCTCATTGTCCGTAACAGTTGAAAGAAACCTTCACTTGAAGTTTATTAAATAGGCCAATGCCAGAGGCAATAAAGATTCATTTATTACGAGTTTCTTGGCTGTTTTTCTTCCTTGATTTTTTTGACTAAACTCATAGTGTAATATAATACTTCACGAAACGAAACCTTTGACCTTCTCTGAAGTTAAGTCTCCTTTGATTAGATAAAGTAACAATTTATGGTCCGCCATGAGTTTCTGCATCGGATGAATAATGTAACAGACTGAATGCTGACTGAGAATGAATTGCTTTTAAAAGATGACTTTTGTAAAAAGGTGCCTCAAGTTAATTGCATTGTATGAGCTAGTTTCGAGGGGCCGTGGTGCAAGCCATTAGGTATATTGTTCAACTCAGACACACATACATTTATGAGTGCATACAGAAGTATATATTAACGGTAACATTCACGCTATAAGTAAATACAAATGCAATCTTACATTTAAAGGGACTGGCTGCAAAAACAGTTTCCCTGCACCGCTCTCTACAGCATAGCTATGAATGTATTTCTTATTCCTTTGCATATTATAAGCATTAAGAAGTAAAGTTGTTGGACAATCTTCTTTATTTATCTCATTCATAGAAAGTGACGCTACATTCACGCTTTTTCAATTATTCTCTCCTATGTAATTTTAAGATGTATAAAAAATAGCAACGTGTCACAGTACACACACTATTCCCCAAATCATGCAACTGTTAACAGAAAATCTAAGCTACAAGTCAACTTTGCAAAGCTATTTTCATTGATTTCAAATGCTTATTTGTTTAATTGCAAAGTCGATATACAAAAGAGCTAGGATTTACATTTAGGTTTCGCTCTCGAAAAGATTTTGAGCCAAAAATTATTATTTTGACTGTGGTGTGAAATTATCCTTTTCTGAATGTTTTTTTTAGAGTGTGTTTATTTACCCGCCTATGGCCGATCCCTTAAAAGTGATATGTAGCATGAAGGGAAATGTCACCTTCTATCAATTGTTTTGGGTTTGCCATTAGTTTAATTGTTTTGGGACATAATTTTATGTTATGATATTTTTTATGTTCACCCCTACAATGATTGGTTTCAAGGTGCTTGCTATAAATCCAGGGAGGAGGGGCTGACATAAGAGTTTGTGGAACAAGCATATCTTCAGTAGCTTCAAACAAAAAGAGAATTTCTATTTTTGATTTACACTGGAAGGGAAATTCAGAGTTTTCCAAGGACAGGCAAAGAGGATTTTCCTGTAGTTCTCAATTTACAGAAGCAAAAAAAGCTTCTTGGTGGTTGGCCCCTTTCAAATACCAAATCATCATCCAGTCGACATGTAAAATTAGGAGTTTGTAAAACCTAACCAACTACTCAAATGTGTTTGGTACATATTGAAAGCCTTTTCTGAGATCGTAAACTCTGACTCAGAGTATTTGCAACCATACTAATATTGGCACTCTGACCACTGGTTCGCAATCCTTCAATGACCTCCCAGATTCCTACTAAAAATCATCTGAAAGCCTTTAACTTGTGGTTTCATGGGCTATATTGCCATTAAAATATTACCAAGTAAAAACAACCCAACTTACTCATCTTTTGAATGTTTTTTTTAAGTGATAGGATCAATTTATTCTTTATTTTCCCTTTTCTGCTATGCTTTTTTGTTCGAATTAACCTTTTAACTCACAGATAAAGTCCGATTTACCCTATCTTTCATTATTTCTCTTCCACCACTGCCGATGAAGCTCTGCATATATTATGCAACACTGTCACCTCCAAACACATTTTGCACTTGTGGTGTTGTGCCAGTGCCCACCTATTTTGCATTGTGCAAACACACCTTGACAGTTTTCCTCTCAACATGCACAAATATCTGACCTGCTTGGCCTTGCATTGAAAATACATTGTCCACCAGTGTTATGTTCTGATGCTTTTGCTACTTAGAATTTTGCAGTCTTTTGAATGGACTAAGTGAGTTGTACATTTATATTTACATCCACCTCTGAGATTTGCCACTAGGTGATCAAAAAGTCGAGGAGTGTGCAACTGAATGAAAGTAGCACTTTAGGTTGTCACTTTGAATGTTTATTTCTTTGGACATATTGCAAAGTGTAGCCTGCAAGTTTAACAATTCAGAGAAGTTATCGTTTTCATGGTGTCTTTTCAGATTACAAGAATTCAAAAGGCTTCAAACTCTTTTTAAAGTACAAAACAATTTAAAGAATTGACAGAACATTGACTCTAAATGTGAAATGTGATAATGATGAAGCAATTAAATGTTTCACTTTGCTGCGCAGGCTAGCATAATTGCACTCTACTGATTACTTAACTCACCTAGATATTCTCATCAGACAAGTACAGTTAAGAAGTGATATGTCAATTTAAGAGTTTGGAACAAAATGAGAGTGACATTTGGCAAAAACACATTTGAAAGAAAGTTTTGAACACACGTGATATTAACTAATGCAATTCTTAGTGTTTGGCCTATCTTTAGAACTGAAGGAAAGGCACGTGTATATTTATCACTGTGTTATGCCTCAAATGTAAACAAAATAAGTGTGCATAAACTAAATCTAGAAATTGTAGTTGGATTGATAGTTTGAACTGCCATATTAATATTCTGTAAACCTGATTAAAGCACAAAAGACATTTCAAAGGGACAGAAATTCTCTTGGATTCTACTGTCACACTTATTGCATACATCAATATTCACAATAATGGAAGAACACATTGGACATAATAGACAACCCACTCTCACGCACACAACATAGCACCATACAAATACAGTTGGCAAAGGAATTCCATGCAAACACTCTCTACACTATAGTAGTCCCGTATATTCAACATTGACATGCCAAGGCTTCTATCACACTCACAAACAAAATACAGCACCAAGACATATTCCTGACAATAGTATGCCTTTTTATAACAAAACCTAACACAGGGAGCTCACCAATGGACAACTGTTCACTTGTACTATTTTATCTGGCTGTCTTTGTGTATTAAAGCAGAAGTTGTGTAGATAAGTTTTCTCCCATGAACTTTATGACCTTCCTGTCACTTAATGTAAATGTAAATCCGTATTTTTAAAGCGCAACTACTTACCCTTACGGGTCTCAAGGTACTAGGGGCTGTCATGGAAATGAAATGAGCTATTGCCCAGAGTCACATGGTGCTGAGCTCAGTTGACACCGGAGCCGGGGTTCGAACCGTGAACCCTATGCTCCGAAGTCAGCTGCCCTGGCCTCTGCACCACACCTCTCCACTCAATCAATGCCACGCATTACCACATCCATAGCACCGTGCTGTGCACAGAATTTATGTTTGTGGGATTTGGAGACTGAACATGCAAACTGGGTATCAGGTGAACACTTTGCACATGTGTGCTTTGGGTATCTGGAATGGCGCATTATCTATACACACACACACAACGAACACACACACACATGACCCAATTGTGATGTTATTTATAGTAACTGTACTAACACACATTGGCACATTTAGTTCTACAGTGAAACTGTCAAATTTAAATTTATTAATATAGCATAGAAAAATTCAAATGAGAAAAACATTGACATGACAAAAACATGTTTTACTACCAAACAGAATGCATGTACCAATATATAGGGAAACAACTCACCTAATAGTCAAAGGTTTTCTTGATTGTGATTTTACCCTATTGCACAAATTTAACCCTTGCAACATGGATTCAATATCTTTTGTTAAAAGAAAAGTATGCATGGGAACTTGAAAAAATAACATGGCATGACCGATATATAACATTCCATTTATTATCATGGTTAGGGGCATCATGACTCAGTGATGCTATGTCTAATGTCATAAGCAGCGGATGGTGGGAGCACAAGTTATAGTTAGTGCAGCAAACTATAACTGGTAAATTTCAGTATCTTTTGTTTAAAAACAATCGTTTTTATATTATTTCAAGGCCTAATTATAACATAACTTTTAACCTTTGTTTTTTTCAGTGAATGTCTAGGCTTTTTTAATATAAGATAACAATCTTCTTATATTACCTGACTATAATATCACTTTAAACTTTGTTTTTATTTCAGTGAATATCTGTCGTTTTTTTTATCATTTGTTAAATTATAATCAGATTCCCAGATCATAGCTTTTAACCATGTGCAGTGGGAGGGTTGGATGCATCACCCTCCCCTCCCCACAGACTGACAAACGTAAGTTAACAGATCCCCCTCGGATACTCACTTCACATTTTTCATTTTCTTTGTTTTTATTTTCACTTGCCGCAGTACTCCTGCAGTACCATTGAACAAGTGGCACACCAATGTACTGCCAGACAGTTCAAGCTTCTCTTTTTAATGCTTGTACAGTTCTACAGTATTCCCTCAGGATTACATGCTGGGTCTCATTTGGCACCACACGGGAGGCCTTACTTGGTACAGTGGGAGTACTGCGGGATCCGCAGTATAAGAAAAATTGTTTTTTTATTTTGACCCTGTGGGGCACAAAGTTCAGGGGGCCAGAGTACCCCTACTCTGCCCCTCCACTTTATTGTTTGTACTTTATTTTCTTTTAAAACTCAGGAAACAGGGACAGAGATTAAAGTCCTAAAATGATGGCTACAATATTTCTCTTGGTGTTGTGGCTAGCCAATCAGAATCCTCAGAACTGCTGTACTGTTACCAGTTCCTCAGGACAGAAGGGGTCAACAGGAAGAAATGCACTCTGAACTAATCAGACCACTCTATTTTTTTTAAAGTGTGGTATCAACTATTCTGTTATAACTATATTTTGAAGCTTAATTTCTTAAAAACGTCTGAACAGATTTACACTGCGGGACAGGGCAATGTGATTGGTGGCTACAACATGAGCAACAAGTTTGCAGACTCTGTTTTATCACTTGAGAACTTGTTCTTTGAGTCCTGAAAGCATTTTTAAGAGCATATAGAAGGTGTAGCGTATGAATACCCTGTGCCCCTAGCCCTTTTGTTGGAGTCTCAGATGGACCTCCCAGGGAAACAAGCATTGGAAATGCAATAGGTCTCGCAATAACGCGAGTCTGAACTATTAGCATTGTAAATGATAATGCCCTTTATTTTTGCGTTCTGGTTTTTGGAACATAAATAAAAGGCTTTGTCATTTACAAGGCCTATAGCTTAAATTTGCGTTAAAACGAGACCTATTGCATTGCAAATGCTTGTTTTAATTTGCAAGAGTTTATCATATTTTATGTGGTTTGTGTTGTACAGTGTGCATGCGGCTTGTGCAGGGGCTCTTAGACTTCGGCCAGACCCTCATCATGGCATTTGCTGGTAATCTGTTGTTCACTGGGGTGAAGAAAGCTGAGTTCCATGCACGAGACCTTGTGTAGACCTTTATTAAGTCTGTTGAAGAGCGCAGCAGTACTTACTTGATGCTGCAAACACGAGGGCAGCAACTCAACGTTAGGGCAGATACGTACGCCTTGGCCGGACAGGTTTTTAGCAATGCATCTGAGGTGAAACAGCATGGAGGGGATGTGTGGTTGCGCGAAGAAATCAGGGGCCCAATTTGAAGTGTGTGTTGTAATTATGAAAGCGGGCGCGTGTTAAACATATAGCACAGCGCCCATGTATGTCAAAGCTATGTGCAGCAGCCTAGGAAGCGACTGCTGTGGCTAGTCATTACGAGCTGCTCTCGAAGGCGGCTTTGGAACAGATGGTAATTTAAGTTAAAAAAAAAAGACTTTGATGCAGCAGGGGGCGGAGAGCAGGGGGTCGGAGCGGGAAGAGCTGCTGGTGTGGGAGGGTGATTGATGGGCGGGGCAGCGCTGGGGAAGCCTGGAATGCCTTTGATGTGGGGAGGGAGGAGAGCCTTGTGCAGGAGAAATGAACAGATGTCCGTGAGGTGTGGGAGGAGTGCCTGATGCGCGTGCTTGTGTTTCACGTGAACTGAAAGAAAACGCCGGCTGAAAGACCTTTGGTTTGACGAGGATTTTGCCGACTTGAATTCTCGCTCCTCAATGCGCTTGCGCGCATTTAAGGTCACAAGACCTAAAAAAAAGAAAAATAAGGTTTGTCATAGTTCAACTGGAGTCTGGGGGAGCCATTGTGGCTCCCAGTAGTCCTGTGAGACTAACACAGGACCCAGAAATAACAGAAAACGAGAGTTAGGGCCAAAGACCGTGCATGGCAGGGGTTGCTGGCTACGTGCACATGTGGTGTTGCTTGCAGGACCTAGCTATAGGCAAGTGCTATTAGATGGCAAGCACCTACAATACATAGTCAGCGCTCAGTGAGCTGACAGTGCATAGAGCACACTCCCTCAAGAGATCCAAGCACCATTAGGTTGGCAAGCCCCTACTACACACAGTCAGCCCTCAGGGTACAGACTGTGCATACAACGCACTTCCTCCAGAGATCCAAGCCTCATTAGTTCGATCAGTTACTACTATCCACAGTCTGAGCTCATTGTTCAGGCTGTGTGACAAGCCCACTCTCTTCTGGCACCCAAGAGGCAGTGGCAAAGTACCCAAAACATCTGAATTGGCAATTCTATGTCAGGAAAACGGTCTAGTGGAAAAGCAAAAAGTTTAGGGAAATTTAGCCAAAAAGGCCAAGTCCTGCAGTGATCAAACACCACGTTAGCTGTCAAATGAGGACCATAAATTGACAGCTAACTTAGATAGTTGAAATCAGGTTTAAGTCCACCACTCTAAAAACCATGCTGTAGAAAGAAAGAATTGCAAGAGGAAGACCCAACTTACTAAAGAAGCTAAGACGGACTAAAATTATGCAAACCAAAAGTTCGGCTACGGCAGCACAGAATAAAAGAAGCAATCAGTCTTTTAAGTTATCTGGTTAACATGATCACAGCTTGCAATATAATGCCAAACATGTAAGCTAAGTTTCCAAGAACGATTATCACATAAATAAATTTACAGAGTTACCTAGTCCCACTTCCATCAAAAGCACAAGGATAGTTTACTTATCTAACAGCTCATGATCGTAAAGCAACAGGGGAAAAGGTTCAGATTTAAAGTCCATTAGTATGAAAACAATTAAATAGGGAAAATTAAATGGTCCAGCAAAGAAGGGTCACAGTCCATCAGCTACTGACTGTAGCATTTGCAAATCAGTCCAAAAGTATAAAGCCAAAGAGGATAGGTTTCAAATTATCAAAAAATCCATCAACATAGCGTTCTGGTCTCAAGTAGGAGACGCTGCCCTCCTTTGGAGTTTCTTCTTTAATAAAGTATCTGTGGGAGTCCTAGTGATGTAGCAGCATACCACTGTCGAAGGATTGTCATGCGCTCAGATTCACATAATGTCACCCAGGACATTAGCAACTACAAGATGCTTTCCCATGCTGGTCAGGAGAAACAAGAGATTTAAAGTCCACATAAGCCTAACAATGGTGAAAAAGAATATAAAGCATCAGTTTATAGTAACAGCCCACAGGAACAATTCACTGTGAATGTTAAGGAAACATTTATGAACATTAAATGTTAAACATGAACTGGAAAAATAAGGCAACAATTTAATAGTTGCAAAATAACCATTTTAGTAGGCCAAGGAATATGTCAGCATTGGAGAAAGAGCACATTTAAAACAGGCCTCACATTTGCATAACAATTTTAAATGAAATAAACTCTAAATGCAATAAAATCATTTCACATGAAAATGACTATGGTTACAAATAGCCTACTACCACATTTGTTCTAAACTTTCACATGAGAATAAACTTTCTAAGTTCTTATTATGAAAATAATTATTATCTTTTCATAAACGATAGAATCTCTAATATTATCAGTTTAAATTTCAAGTTCTTAACTCGTATTTTTACAGTTTTGTACCAACTTATCTGCATGGTGCATTCTAAAGGGAAGCAATAGAAACGCTAGGCCACTTTATTAATAGCACATTGTTTCATTAGCAAATGCCAATAAACAACATTTTCATAAGTATTCTTATTAGTGAAGCTCATTTAAATGTATTCGCATTGTTTTGTATATATTTTCTTCAGCTTTTATTTTAAAGCACACTTTTACTGTGCTTCTACTACACTTGTCTCAGTTAGCATTACTGTGTCTAACATGTGCAAGGTACTCTTTCAGCTTTTCATGTCTTGAATCAGTAAATGTGCTGTGTATTATGATTTTGAAAATCTTGCATCATCAGTACTTAACTTGATATTACCTTGGCTTTTATGAGAAAAGTTTTCTAATACTACATTGTGGTATTTTAATTGGCGAGGCAAAACTTATTTGTGCAACATTTCTAAAATAATAAGCCAATAGTTATTGAAAACCTCAATTTATAAAGAACATTCTGATTATCTATTTCAAAAGGTTTTAAAAGATTATTTTTTAGCAATCATGAATGCATGCCTTGTTTGGAAGTCAATTTAAAAGAAGATACATTTTGAGGAACAGTATTTACTATGACTCTGATATCCTAAAAAGGTTTCTGTCATAATGCACAAAGGAGATTTTTATTTCATTTTACACAATGGATAAATGTTTCTCTTATGTAGAAATATATTTTACAACAAAGGGAAAGGAACATAATATGAGTCATTGACAATTCTTTTGGCTGTACAATTGTTCTTTTTGCCAAAGGGGTATAATAGATGAAAAATCATAATAAACCTGAGGCGGAAACTGGCTGTAAAACAAAACTGTGGCCTCAATTGATTAGAAGAAGTTTGTAAAGGATGTTGTTCATGTTACTCTGAACAATATAGTTAAAATGACACACATCGAGGGCCCACATTACATTATCCTCATTTGGCAAATTTGGACAGACATTTGCAATCAAATGGTGCATAGTGTTGTTTCTTCTGGGTATTTTGCATGAATTATGTTTTGGCCTTTATACATGTTGCTGCAGACCTGACCTGCAAAGATGCAAATGTGTCCAGCATGAGTGTCATTGATGGAAGAAAATACATCCTTTTGCATGATCACTTCTATTGTTTGAATTGATGCTGATGGTTTTTGGACTCTGTACACTACAACCCTGCAAACAAGTCCCACTGCATGTGCGCTTCCCACTAAAAACGTGTTGAATTAGATAGGAATCCTAATTGGCTAATTTAACTTACCTGTAAGTCCTTAGTGTAGCCAAGACCAGAAAGTTAAATGGCATTAGTGGACTGCAGCCCTGTTTGTGCCACTGCTAAAGTGACATTGCAAAGCATGTCTTCCGTCCTCCCAATGCAGCCTGAATGTGCAGTTATAAAACTGTAAACTTGGTCTTGTAAAATAAACCTTCTGCTGGGCCTAAAACCTCGCTTTGTACATACATAAGTCACCCCTAAGGTAGGCCCTAAATAACCATATGGCAGGATGCATGCTATTTAAAACGTACAGCATGTGTACTTAAGTTTCACATGTCTTGGTAGTAAAAAATATCCAAATAAATGTTTCATTGTGTCAAAGCCAGCTTCCTTCATAGAAAAACAGTAGATTACATTATAGCACCTTATAGTGCAAAACTTCAGTTTGGAAATCGCTAGAACCATGATTCAAGGCTTTAAATTAATAGCAATTTAAACTCCAATCTAACGGTCGGGTTGGGTTTTTAAGTACTATTTTATAAATTCCACTTTTAAAATGGTGGTATTTCCCTCCTTATGTCAAATGTGTCTTTCTGCCAGTATTCAGTGTCATCTGGCTGTTCATGAGATTCCTGTGGTTAGTTCTGTATTCCTCCTCGACAGTGGATAAAAGGCTTGGATGTGGTGACAGGTTTTTTCATCAGACAGGATGGTCATCTGGGCTGTGCCTGGGAACTTAATACAACTTTAAAAGTCATGAGCTGATGTAACTCACACCTAGACTTGCCCCTCCATTATTCTGATACCCAACTGGGCATCAATATCAATGGGAGAGGGGCTGCCCCAGAACCAGTTTAGAGTGAACACTGGGGCGGGTTTGTCCATTATATTAGCCACACCTCTGGGTAGGCTCTGCACAAGGGAAGAAAGTTTCTGCCATATTTGTTTTAGGTAGAGAGAGGCAGTGTGGAACAGCGTATAATAAGTAAAGCACAGAGGGAGTTCTGCAAACATGAGTGGGTTCAACCCTGTGATCCCTTCTCTCAATGATTAGGGAGTGGATGGGATTTCTCCCTATCACAGGCTGGCACTGGGCATAAAAGTGGCACCAGCAGTACCTTCTTCAGGACACCTCTGGACCTGTGGAAGACAGAAGTAGTACTGTGCCTGCTGTTGAACCTGTGGAGAAAAACCCCAAGGTCTAGACCTGTTCCTCACTTATACCCAGGACAGAAGTGGACTAAAGGGGCTGGTCAGCTAGCCTCCTGTTCAGCTCCAGGAACACAAAAGCTGCCAGTAGCCCAAATCTCTGCTGAGCCTACCTGACCAGTTCCAACTAGATGTGCCCTGGACAATGCTGGTGGCTTCTGGGAGATTGAGTCCTAATCCCTAATTGGTGCCAGTCTTACTCATCTTGCTGGTTTGCAATACTTAAAGGATACTTACTTTCAGAAACGTTTTAAGTTCAAACTTAGAGGACTTTATCAGAACCAACTCCAAGACTTCACCAGCTTTGAGTTTACTCGCCATTGACATAGAGAGTCTTGAACTTCTCACTGGAGCCAAGGCTCTCACCGAGGTCCTGTGCATCATTTAGCTGTCATTGATGACCCTGTCTTTGAATCCTGCCTGCACCCCAACCCATAAAGGACCTTGTTGATGAGGTATTTTCTCCTGAAAAACAACTAAGTCAAAAGGTAAACTTCTCATAGGGATGAACCTGGTGCCTGTATACAACCCACACTTTATCAAGGTCAGCCTTAACTTTTGACTTTGAACCGGTCAAAGGTGGCTAGATACCTGTAGTTGGAACTTTATTACTTTTGATTAGTAAAAACATTTAAAACTTTTTGTAAATTTTATTTCGATTCCCTGCATCAGAGTTTTTATGTTTTTGTGCCTATTTGTTCATATAAAATGTATTTTTAGAAATGTGTGTTTTTTTTATTGTGTGGTGTTGTCTAAATTTTAACTGTTTTGGAATCCTTCAATGCTTTATGCATTTCTGCTAAGTTAAGCTTGTCTGCTCTGTGCCACACCTACCAAAGTTTGAGCTCAGATTTAAATTACTAAAATCATACTGGACCTAGTAAGGAATAGTGCCATTGTTACTTTAAGAGAACTACCATCCACTTCAACCGATATTCCACTTTCTCCCAATCGACATGATCTTATCCAGATTCACATGCAAGGTATTATTACACACACACACAGCAGTGGTTGGCATCAACAGGGGCCGGTTGGGCAGGGCATCTCAAGATAGCCGGTCAGAGGAACGTGCAAACTTTGAAAAGTGCATATACTGCCCAGCCGCCTACCTGCTGCTGTCATTCAGGAGCAAACCCGCCCCATCCTGATGCTTGGTTCAGGACAGGAAGATGAAAAATAAAATGGTAATGAATTACCATTTTATTATTCATCTAGATCTTTGGGGGGATTTTTAAGTAGGGTGATGCTCCTCCTCCCAAACAGAGGAGCCGCCCTGCACACACACACATCCACATTTATAAATGCAAGTTCATTTTTAAAATTCACAAAAGATTAATTGCACTGGTTAATCCATTTACTCTAACATAATTGTTCACTAGTATGAACAGACAGGAAGGAGTATAGGGAGCTGATGAACCTGGACACTCTATGCACTCTAACTAACTGGGTTTTGGGTACTTACAGACATTACTTGGTACACTCCCACCCTCTATATGAATGGACATTTACTCCTGCAATGGGGTTCAAAGATATGTTTCCATGATGTCAATTGGCAGGGAACACCCAAAAACTGGTCGTGCATAGGAAGGTGGAGAGAAAAAAAACAGCAAGTGCATTTCTCTTGCTCTGATCTTTCCACATGAGAAAATGCACAGATGTATATTTGCTCATGGAGAAATGCTACCCAAGAAATTCCAAGAATAAGCCTGGGGAAACTACAATAATCACAGCATATGGCTAGAAACTGTTGTAAACATCATACAAAGGTATTCATTGAAATCAAACTGAGGTGGAAACCTACAGCAGTACCCTTCTGATTTTTTACCTCTAGACCTGAGTCTTTATTTCAGATAATCTGTGTGCATCAGTTATTACGATTTTCTAAACCAAATAAATCAGTGTTATCATTGGTGGAGACACATAGCTATGTGTATATTTAGATGAACTTTTTTTTCCGCTACGGCCGATGTTATTGAGCTTTTTACAACGAGACCTAACAAAACAAAGAATCAAATACCCAGTACTCTGAATTGATGCAAATACTTGGAAAAATGTATTTTAAAGACAATTTTGGCTTATTTACGTTAATTATTTATTTTCATTCACATGTGTTTGGTTTCTTCACAGTAATCGGTTTACACTATGTGAAAGGTAAGGTTAGTCTGAGTTTGAGTATAAATTAAATGCTTCTACAATGAAAGCAATTTAAGCCATCATTCATTGAAAATTGAAAAGTGGATATTTTGATTTGTGTTAACCGAGGGCCCATCTGGGGGCTTTCAATGTTACAGCAGCAACATTATGCGCTTCATTGGGAGATAAAGGACACTACAAGACCCATAATGCTCTGCTAGTCGCGGCAGAGCGTCCCATTCAGGGCAAGCATTGGAGCATTTAAATGATAAGGGCGGTGTCCTATGTGCCTTCAATTGCTGCAGCCTCTGAAAAGAAGCGTCAGGCATCCATGGCACATTGAACTGCTTAAAGTTATCGTTGTACTGGTGGACTGTATACCATAAAGACTCTTTAGGAACGTGTTGCCGCTCAAATGCTTCTTGTACGTTGCGTGCTTGGAGCTTGGATATATACACGGCACACTCTGCAGCGAAGGAGCACCACCCCAGGATGCAGGGACCACGTGGTCTGTTATCAAGCAGGCCGATTACGTGGGGCAGCAATGGATTTATCATGTCCAGCGGCACACCGAGGCCCATCTGGGCGCTTTCAATGTTACAGCAGCAACATCACGCACTCCATTGGGAGATAAAGGACACTATAAGGCCTATAATGCTCTGCTAGTCGCGGCAGAGCGTCCCATTCAGGGTTTGCATTGGAGCATTTAAATGATGAGGGTGGTGTCCTATGCACCTTCAATTGCCGAAGCCTCTGAAGAGAAGTGGGGACACTTCGAAACACGTCAGGCACCCATGGCAAATTGAGCTGCTTAAAGTTATCATTGTACTGGTGGACTGTATACCATAAAGACTCTTTAGGAGCATGTTGCCGCTCGAGTGCTCCTTGTACGTTGGGTACTTGGAGCTTGGATAAAAACGCAGCACACTCTGCTGCGAAGGAGCACCACTCCAGGATGCGGGGGCCATGCGGTCTGTTATCAAGCAGGCAGATTTTGTGGGGCACGAAGCCTCTGAAGAGAAGTGGGGACACTTTGAAATGTATTAGGCATCCATGGCACATTGAACTGCTTAAAGTTATTGTTGTATGGTATACCATAAAGGCTCTTTAGGAGCATGTTGCTGCTCGAGTGCTCCTTCTACGTTGGGTACTTGGAGCTTGGATATATATATATGTACGTCTCCATTAATCTAATTCTGTCCTATTCCTATTTGACTGAGCTTCACATTTTCATTTAATTCTTCTTTCAATGCATTCAATATGTGAAATTACTCATTAATTAAAATAGGGTTTATATAGATTTTCATTGATAACCTTTAGTGAAGTTATTCCTAGAATCTTTCCTTTGAGAAAAACCCTATTTGTATTTCCCAAATAGTAAGTGGACATTTTGTTTTACTCTTATACTGTCTGACATACTTTCACTTAAAGGCCATAAGGCCTAGGCATGCTTTTTGGCCTTGAAGTGGCAACTCAGTTGATCGTTGCCTTTGCAGCATCTCATCTTAGCTCACCACTTCTAGCTCAATAACCTAAGTCCAGAACAGCCTGGAAAGCATTGCAGATGACACACCCCTACCAGTGCTGTTAGATTTCTGTATTTTTTTTTCCTATGTATTTTCTATTGCAAACAGGACTTTAATATTTTCACTCCCCAAGAAATGTATGTGTTTCACAATGGTAAGCAGGTGCAGTGTATGTGCAAATGGATGTGTCTTTATTACAGCAAAGCTACTGTAGACAGTTGCCTAGAATGACATGACTACATGTTGCTAGATTGTCTTTGGAAATGCCAAGTATGGCCTACTTGGCATGACATAATTTAATCTCACATTAGACATCATAAATCAGCACTGGTAAATAGGGTAGGAAATGCATAAACAGAAGTTAATGAATAATTGTAGATATTGGGATTTAAATCTGAATGTATGACATATTCTGCTGTATTTCTATATTGGACAGCATGTTATGTTATGATATGCATATTTCTAAAGAACACTAATACCTGCAAGGGTATTCTGGTGCTGAGCAGGTGTGTGTGTCTAGCCCTGCTAAGGTAGGATGGCTAATAGAAAAGCCTGGTTGTTAGCTTTTTGTGAAATTCAAGAAGAGAGGAGGTGGCTTTAATGTGGATTGGGAAGTTGTGTCACAATTTCCACTATATAAGCGATGTTTTAATCACATGCTGGGCTGCTGTTGAATTAGCTGTGTAAATGTGTAATCCATTCTCATGATCTCTTCTGACTTTCATAAAACCATGTCACTGATTTCAATACTAAACAAATCCCAACAGACAAACAAGACCATAAACATTTATGATTGAAACAAGCTAGAATGTTTAAACAATGCTGTGATGTACTGTGTATAACAATATGGCTCTCATACTAGTTAGAATACAAACAAGGTTTTAAATTGCATGCCCCATCCTTTCAGCTGCAGAATAAGATTTAGACCATCTGCCTATCAGATGGTTAGGAATCAGGACTGCGTATTAATGCCACATGTTCTATTTCCTTCCTTGTAGAAAGATTAGCTTTCTATTGCTAATAGATGTGCACGTGTTCTGTAAATTGCATTTCTGTTATATTAGAGGGATTATGTATATTTAAAGCTGCCCATATCAACTGGGTAGAGTACTAGATTACTGAGTTTTAAATATAGTAGTACAAAATAATCAGGTTCAAACAAACTGCTTGCAGGCCAGGTCGCTCCCCACGCCGCACAGCACCGCCTCTGTGATTGTGCCTTCTCCCCTGCTGCCGCTCCCTTCGTGAGTTCGCCCCTGCGGGGCCTGCCGTTCGCCCCTAGCTGACTGGTTTGCCTGTGATTGTACTGCATTTCATATTATATTTGTTCTGTTTATTTCCTGCTGCTGACTGTGGTTTTCCATTTCTGTGCCCTCTTGCTATTGCTCCAGCCGCCCTCCCCTTTTTTCTTCTGTACCCGAGTCCCGTTTCCCGCTGCTGCTCGCCTGCGGACATGCCCCCTCGCTCTCCCATTCGCTGCCCCGCTCCTGCCTCCCAGCTCCTCCTCCCTCCCTGCCTTTAATGGCGGCCGCGCCATTGAGGCACCAGAGGGAAGCCTGTCTGTGCCCGTCCGGGCCTGGACCGCGCCGAGCGCCAGAACACCTGGACCTCGCGACCGCAACAACGCCAGACTCTGCTACGATGCCAGAACCCTCCACACACTCAACACTGGCTGAGACCAAAGCTGCTTCCAGGCCACCTCTAAACGCACCCACAGACCTTTCACCTGCCGCACCTGCAGCTTCACCTGCGACAGAGCCACCAAACATCCAAAGAACGGACACAACAATCTCCGCTGCATACTCCTCAACACCTGCTCCGCACGCAAACACGCCATCGAGCTCTGGGACCTGCTCGACACCTCCGCCCCAGACATTGCCTTCCTGACCGAGACCTGGTGGAACGACTCCTCGGCGCCCGACATCGCCATAGCCATCCCGGACAGCTACAAGATCACCCATAGGGACTGCGCCAATGGAATCGGAGGAGGAATAGCCATCGTCCACAAGTCCACCCTCAAGGTCTCCTCACACGCAGATGACACCCTCAATACCACCAAACACCTGCACTTCCGGATCCACACCAACCCCAACACCACCCTCAGAGGAACGCTCGTTTACAGACCCCCCGGACCTCGGGCACAATTCTGCGACTCCATCGCCGAACTCCCCAGCACCCACGCACTCGACTCCATGGACTACATCCTCCTCGGGGACCTGAACTTCCACCTCGAGAACAACAACGATGCCAACTCTGCCGCACTGATTGACAACCTCGGCCTCAGACAACTTGTCACTACATCCACCCACGCCGCTGGCCACACGCTTGACCCCGTCTTCTCCACAAGCACCCACGTCACCCTCGACCGCACCACCGAACTCCACTGGACCGACCACCGCTGCATCCATTTCACCTTCAAGAAACCCACCACGCACCACCGCACCCAACAGCTGCCCCGCCGCTGCTGGAGTAAAGTCACCGAAGGCCAGCTGACCACCACTCTTGCCCAGAACCCACCCACCGACACCACCAACCCAGACGCCGCCACCCACAACCTTAGACAGTGGATCACGACTGTGCCAACACCCTCACCCCACTCAAGAAACCCTCCAACAACCACACCAGCAAGAAAGCCACCTGGTTCACTGAAGAGCTCCAGACCTCCAAACGTGCATGCCGGAATTTTGAAAAGAAATGGCTCCACAAGCGTACACCAGACAGCCATACAGTCCACAAGGACGCCACCCGCAGACATCACCACTTCATTAGACTAACCAAGAGATCTTCCTTCAAAGCCCGCCTGGATAACAACGCTCATGACAGCAAAGAGCTCTTCAGCATCGTGAAGGAACTCTCCAACCCCAGCGTCAATGCCAACGACATCCCCCCTCACAAGAACTGTGCGACGCACTGGCCACCTTCTTCCACCACAAGATCGCTGACATCCATGACACCTTCAACACCACGACCGCCATGACCACGCCAGACACCACCCACCCTGCGAACATCACACGCACCAAATCACCTGACTTCATGGACCAACGTCAATGACGACGAGACACACAGGGTCATGAACACAATTCACTCAGGATCACCCTCAGACCCCTGCCTACACCACGTATTCAACAAAGCAGACGCAGCCATCGCACCCCAACTACGGAAGGTCACCAACATCTCCTTCGAGACAGCGACATTTCCGGAAAGCTGGAAGCACGCCGAAATCAGCGCCCTCTTCAAGAAGCCCAAGGCGGACCCCAAGGAACTCAAGAATTTCCGACCCATCTCTCTGCTCCCGTTCCCGGCGAAGGTCATCGAGGAAATCGTCAACATGCAACTGGCCCACCACCTCGAGGACAACAATATCCTAGACTCGTCCTAGTCCGGATTCAGACGCAATCACGGCACCGAGACAGCCCTCATCGCCGCAACAGCCAACATCAGGCGCCAACTACACAACGTCGAAGCATCAGCCCTCATCCTCCTGGACATGTCAGCCACCTTCGACGCGGTCTGCCACCGCACACTAAAGACACGCCTCCAAGAAGCAGGAATCCAAGAGAAGGCCCTGAACTGGATCACGTCCTTCCTTGCCGGCAGGACCTAGAGCGTCCGCCTCCCCCTTCCATTCCGAAGCCACAGACATCATCTGCAGCATACCCCAGGGCTCATCCCTCAGCCCGACGCTGTTCAACGTCTACATGGCCGCCCTCGCACAAGTGGCCCGCCAACACGACCTCAACATCATCTCCTACGCCGACGACACCCAGCTCATCCTCTCCCTCACCAAGGACCTGCACACCGCCAAAACCAAACTCCACGAGGAAAACAAAGGCCGTCGCCGATTGGGTGAGGAGCAGCCGTCTAAAGCAGAACTCGGACAAGACGGAGGTCCTCATCCTCGGACTCACCCCATATGCCTGGGACGACTCCTGGTGGCCAACCACACTGGAAACAGCACCAACACCCACTGACCACGCACGCAACCTAGGATTCATCCTCGACTCCTCCCTCTCCATGTCAAAGCAGCCCAACACCGTCTCCTCCCCCTGCTACAACACCCTCCACTTCCTCTGCAGGATCTACAAGTGGATCCCTACCGCAACAAGAAGAACGGTAACTCAGGCCCTCGTCAGCAGCAGGCTGGACTACGGCAATTCTCTGTATGCAGGAATCCCAGCCAAACACCTGCGACGACTACAACGCATCCAAAACACCTCCGCCCGACTGATCCTCCACATCCCCCGCCGCAGTCACATCACCCCCCACCTGAGAGACCTACACTGGCTCCCCGTCGACAAGAGGATCACCTTCAAGCTCCTCACCCACGCACACAAAGCACTCCACAACACCGGACCAGCCTACCTCAATAGCAGACTAAGCTTCTACACTCCCACCCGCCAGCTCCGATCCGCCAGCCTCGCCCTCGCCGCTGTCCCCACATCCAACGAATGACCTCCGGCGTCAGAGCCTTCTCCTTCCACGCCGCCAGGACCTGGAACTCCCTCCCTACCCACCTACGACAGACCCAAGACCTGCTCTCTTTTAGAAGACTCCTCAAGACTTGGCTCTTCGAGCAGTAGCGGCACCCCCTCCCCTCAGTGCCTTGAGATCCTCACGGGTATGTAGTGCGCTCTACAAGTACACTGATTGATTGATTGATTGATTACTAAAATAGCGACAGGTAAGTTTATACATTTAAGTAGGTTTGCTTTTCTGAATTCTACATATAAGTACCTTGACTCTATATATAGGTGGATTGCAATTAAGGTACATAGATATGGAGTTAATGATAGTGATTGTTTAGTTATCAATATATACTCCACAATATTTTGGCTCTGATATTTTTCTAGCAAAATATTCTTATGGTCGAAATTCTGGCATGCAACCATCAATAGAGAGTTCATAAGAATAACAGACAAAAGCAGCAACTATTTTAAAATGCAACTGCTAAGGGCAGTGGTGGCTGCTAGCAGAGGAAATCGATGAGACAGCTTGGGGGACAAAAAAAACATAAAACCAAAACTTACCTGCAGCTTCATGTCTGCCGCCTCGCCACCTCTTAAAATCCGGCAATGCTCACACAGACTCCCAGACTCCCCTGCTCCAATCCAGGTGCTACTCTCATGCTGGTATCAGAAGCAAAGGGATTGGGCAGATGAGAGCTTGTTCCATGTTCCAGCCTGGGCTCTGAAACCCAGGCTGATATCTCAAAGCAACAGCCTGGAGATATCCATGAGTATGTCAGTTTGGCCATCCTAAAATGGTTGGCCAAACTGACATGCATACTGACAGTGCCCTGTGCCCACCACTCCTTCTGCTGCTGATGGTCCCACCCTAAAGACTCGGCTGTGACTCCGGAGTAAAATAAAATGATAATAAAGCAGTTTTATGAATTGCTTTTTTAAAATTTTATTTTACATGCGTCTGCTGGTTCCAGCATTGGAGCGACACTCATCTGCCATAATGGAGGAGCCGCCCCTGGCTAAGGGTCATTTCCGTCAATTTGGTTAATATTTTTATCTCTTTCTATTTTAGCAGTGTTTTTATACTGTTGCCAGCAAGTTTGGGAATAAGGGCAGATGACCCCAATTCTTTTCCTCATCCCTCTGAAGAAAGTTAGAAAAGGATAGCGAAATAGCGATCAGCAGACTATCCCTCTTCCTATCTGGAGGCAAATTCTGCCTTGAAGGTGTTTGCAAAGGCACACACTGATAAGGTTGCTGCACAGAGCAACTCTCAGCCAGACAGCAGTGAGCATTCTGCAGCACAGTACTTATTGAACCTGTACTACAGCCTGACTGTCCCAGCATTTGCACTGCACGAATGTAAGATAGGCTTGGGGGCAGGGGGGGTCCACCTGTGTTAATTGTCCTTAGTTGCAATGCTCACATTATATAAAATGGGTCCAGGTTTTTTGTTTCCTCCGTCAGAGTTTTGCTCCTGGAAATAGGTATCTGCCTTATCTATATCAGCTGTTTAACTTACACGTCATTTTACTTTTAAGTTATTAGAGGAATTTTACAAGTCTCCCAGGATGTGACAAGGGCTAAAAATGCTTGTTCTTGAGTGGGTTACTACTCATGGCTGTCGTGTATTCTAGTCACTATTTTGATACTGCAATCATTTTAAATCTTCAACTTGATTTCGGATAGGCGTTAGTTCTATGATTTATTGTTAATCTATCATATTCAAAGCATTGTTCCCCTTTCGACTTTCAGTAATGCCTTTTATTACTCTGCCGGCAGCCATTTTTTCCATTTTATATTTATCTCACCCCCTTAAACTGTGACACTACTTTGTGTTCTTTTCTGCACATTGAAAGACTTATTTGATCTATGTCTCTAATGACCACATAGTTGTTTTTTTTTCTTCATTAAACCCAATGGCATCCACTTTCAGCCCAGTCATTTTTTCTGTTTTACCCCAATAACTTCGCTCTATCATTGTATTAATTTCATCATATGATAATACCGTTGTCTTTTTCCTGCAGCAGTGTTTTCCATATCTTATGGTATCAGTGGTTTATTTGCTACCATCAATAGTTGGAAAATATACAATGAGAGGCTCAAATGGGAAGAGAAAATTACTCCCAATATTATTTTTCTTGTAGAATTTTCTTTTTAAGGATTTTATTATCTGGGACCTCTAATAAGGAATTTATATTCCCTTGCACAGTTACATGCACATTTGGAGCCTGATTTAGAATCCTGAAAATGTATTACTTCATCCCAATGGTGATGAATATCCCGCCCGCCGAAATATAAATCCCATTATATCCCATGGGTTTTATATTTCAGCAGACGGGGTACCCATCATCGCTGCAACAGAGTAACCCATCCTCCGAGTTCTGAATCAAGCCCTTAGTCATCAACACAAATAGTAATTTTGCATAGAAACCTGATTTCCACTGGTATTAGCTTTAGTGCACACTTGAATTTAGTGGTAAATCAACAGGATGTTGTGAAATGTTACTGCCCCTATGTTAGACCTGACAGCCCTAGGGTGATCTTCCCTCCAACTTTTTGCCTAGCTCTTCCATTTTTTCTGGCCTCATTTTTGCTGGCTTTAGGACTCTAGTCCACTTTACCACTGCTAACCAGTGCTTGTGCCCTCTCTCCTAAACATCTTAATATTGACTCATCCCCAATTGTCATATTCAATTTACTTATAAATTCCTAGTCACATGCACTACCTGTGCCTAGGTCCTATAAATGAAATGCCACTAGTGGGCTTGGAACACTCCTTGTTCCACCCACTTAAGTAGCTCTCTAACCATGGACTGGGCCTACCATTGTTAAGCCTGTGCGTGCTGTTCACACTGCCATTTCAACCTGGCAAGATGAACCTCCCCTTTTTATATATATATATATATATATAACCCACCCTTAGAACCCTGGGCAACCCAGAAGGCATGGTGCAATGTATTTAAAAGGCAGGGCATGTTCTTTTAACGTTTACTTGTTCTGGTAGTGGAAACCTCTCATTTCGTTTTTTACTACTGCAAGGCCTATCTCTCCCATAGGATAACATTGGAGTACCTTATTATATGTTTTGTGTGTAATTGTGAAGAAATAGGCTTTCCAAGTATGGTGTGTCCGAACCACAATTTAAAATCACATCTGGTGAAGTCAGATTTTAACTTGCAGTTCTGAAAATGCCACTTTTAGAAAGTTGTCATTTTCTTACTTTAGCCATTTGGTGCCTGCTGCCTGTCTCTGATAAAGGTCTGGGGAGGGTGACAGCTTGGCTTTGTGTAATCTCCCTAGACAGCCAAACACAAAAGGAGCTTAGGTGTGACTTGATTTGCCATACTGGCAGCATTGGGGGAGGAGCTGGACCCTGCCTCACTCACACCTGCATAATCTGTAGCCTGTTCTCACACAAAGGACAGCACATTTGTCTGTAGTGAGTCTAGAGCAGGACAGGAAGGGAGAACCTCTGTGCACTTCAAAGACCTATCTTTGAAGTTTCCATACTTCAAAGGCACAACTGGGTATATGTACTGGTTCTTTGACACCACTACTTCAGTACACTTCCTCACCTGGGAAGACTCTGTCAGGAAGAAGGGCTGCTGATGGACTGCCACTTTGCAGGACTACTGCTTTGCTGGACTCCTGCCTTGCTGGGCTTGCAGGAAAGCCTCCTGATCTGAAGGGACATAGAAGACTTCCAACGTACCTGCTTCTGAACCTGCCATGTGATGCTACCCCAGTTCTGGACTCTTGAAAGTTAGGCCTTAGGTCCTTGCTTCAGTAACACCCATGCATCCTCTGTCAAACTGGCACATTGGTGCTGTTGCGTGGTTCTGAACCGGCGCATCACTCTTTTTGTGTGGACAGGAACTAGGGCAACGCTCCTGTTGCGAGGATCGGAACAAGCGCATTTGCTCCTGTTGCATGACCAGAATCAGCACATTGTCTCCTTTACATGGATCGGCTCGACGCATTGCCTTCAGAACCACCACTGCACAAGGTCTCCACCTCTCCGTCGACGGCATACACGATGACAATGCCGAATCTCCGCATAGCTGCTCTTCACTCATCCGAGCTGGTGTATCGTCGTCAGGACTGGCTTATTGCCCTCACTACGTGGCTCTACACCGACGCATTGCTTCAGCTGCAGCCCACATCTTTGAAATTGATACAACCAGAATCAAGGTACTTTTGTTCAGTGAACCTCTTTGGTGGCTATATCAGGCCTCTGCTCCAATGCGGTTCACCTAAACTTTTGACTTTGCCATGTTCCAGCATGACCAGATAGCCTAAGTACGTGCTTGTTTCTTCTAAGCACTATTTTACAGTTTATTCTTTAAAAAATGATACCTCTAGTTCTACTTATTGGTCTTGTTTTATTTATTAAATTAGGTTCTATTTTTCTAACCAGGTGCGGAATCTTTTTGTGTGGTGTTTTCACTGTTTCACTGTTGAAAGTGTTGCACAAATACTTTACCTATTGCCTGACTGCTCTGTGTGAAGCTACCAGAGTGTGTGCACAGGTTAAATCTTTTTTTTCATGCTTCTTACCCTGATTAGGATTGTGGTTTCTGCTTGACTAGGAGTCAACCTACAACTCAATTTCGAACTCCCGGTAATTTGAAGAAATCATTTTACACTGAGCAAAAATACATGATATTACCACAAGCAAAGTGAGGTTGTGGCAAGCAACTACATTGGATTAAAGTCCTAGTTTTGGCACAAAGGATGCAGATTGATCAAATTTCAGTTCAAAATGCTAAATGATGATGTAAAGCAAAGCCATTTGGTAATTCTTCTATGTTTGTTTCACTTTCTTCAGGGTAAAAAAGAAAAGAAAGTGCTTAGTACTCTCAAGTTGGTTTGTCTGTCTCCATGCAGTGATTTCTCATAGCCATCACTTTACCTAAAAAGAATCTGAGGAGTCTTGTCATTTCTAGCATCTTTCATCTGAAGAAGCCAACGCATGTTGCAAGAGGGTGGTACGAAGCATTAAGATTTTCCTTCTGCCACTTTCACTTTATTGATGTACATGACCGCTATAGACAGGAAGTGAGACAAATTAATGTCTTTACATTTATTAGCAGTGTTTTGCAAATCTTTTGCTTTTAGGTCAACAGGTTTGAAACTGACATTGACAAGTGACTTTGTCGAGCAAGTTCATACATTTAAACTGGCTGCCTCAGTATGGGTCTTAGTTGGTCAATACCTCCATCAGGTTGACACTGTGACCCGCTTACAAAATGGGTATACCCACATTCTGTTTGCATCTGTATGGTAGACATTATTGCACGTAAGAGGACATCAATCATTGCTGCCTAGAATGAGAGGAAATACTAGTTTTGTATGAGATGCCCCAGTCTTGGGCCAATGCTTTGGCAAAGCAAATGTACTAAAGGCCACCCAGCACAAAAAAAACAACATTTTGAAATAAGTAGTGACATCTAGGTAAATTGAAGAACACTTATAAATACGTATGTCTAAGCTGATGTAAGACACGTTTAAAAGTGGTTTGCACCAAACTATAGGGTCCGATTATGATGGCGGACGGACCTGAGTCCGTCCGCCACCATAGAGCAGGAGGGAACCTCCGCATTGCCTGCGGAGTTTCCTCCTGTGCAATTAGGATGTGACCGCCACCCTGGCGGTCACATCCTCTATTTTTACCATTGCGGTGGGTGCGGCTTCAAGCTGCATCCGCCGCAATGGTAAAAATGCACACATTGCATTTATATGCAGAAAGCGGCAGGCACCCTGCGGTGCCTGCCGATTTCTGCATACAAATGCAGGGGGGTACCATAGGTACCCCCCATGTGCACCCCCCACCCCCCCTTCACCTAGGGGGCCCGCAACGGGGCCCCGCAGTAAAGTTACACATGCTTTTCCACGGCGGAAAACCCGCCGCGGAAAAGCATTTTTTAAAGCCCTCCTAATATGGCGGACGGTGTCTGAGAGACACCGCCACCATATTAGAGCTTTTCCGCTGCGGACAGAAACCAGGACCCACCAGCCATCCTAATGTGGCGGTGGGTCTTTGGTGGGTCCGCTGCGGTTTTTCCGCATCCTCCTGGCCGGCGGTGGCTTACGCCGGCCCGGAGGATGCGGAAAAACCACAATCATAACAGCCCCTATATACGTTATTTGCCATTTTTAATGTTACTATAAATCATTTTAATATCTATTTTGTGATAACATTTAGAATATAATTACAAGCCGTACTATATATAAAAAACATTGGGAAATAAAATCAGTGGCCCGAACGTGCAACACATTTGTTAAGTACAAAGTTCAAGCCCGTCTATGCACTTTTTCTTTCAATTCATTGAAAACGTGTTTCTAATGTGGAAGGTATATTTTATTATTTTATCTGAGAATTTGGTTTTTCAAAATGATGTACATCTTATTACAATATCTACATTAACTTACTATTAGTGCTAGAATTATCCATTTTGCTGGAGAACATTTAAAATAACACTGGGATTCACTGCGGAGGGTGCAATTAATGTGATAGTAATGTTTTCACTTCATTTACCCAAGTCATGGAATTCATCCTTTAAATCTCAAACCAAACTTGATTTAATGCTTTGCTGATGTAATTTTTTTTTAAGAACAAATGCTGAAGCTGTGCATGTAGAGTTGTGGGCCCAAGGCCCACTTGCTACTGAAATGAATGTACACAGACACAGGGAATATGCTTGTTTAACTGGCCATGAGCATGTGCACTCGGGCCCTTTTATGAGCAGGTCCACGTCACTCCTGACACCTGGGTTGGATGGGTTTGGGATGTGAGTGTGGCCAGCCCTCGAGTGAGTGGCTGTGGCCACCCCTCGAGTGAGTAACTGGTGAAACTAGTGCCTGCTGAGGCACTAGAATGTTTCCAGCAGGAAACTACAAAGCTGTATCAAGTGCTCTTGTTGGTTAGTTGCCATTTCAGTATCATTTGCAGGTTCAGACAGGGAGAATTGGAAGTTACTTTTCTTCTATTGCGTCTGACAGTGTATACTACCCATACAAACACCAACTGGAATAAGAGATTGAAATGCTATACAAATCTAATATGGCTTAAATAAGCCTTATATGTCACTGTTCTGGCATCATAAAGTGTATGACATTTATGAGTTATTACTCATGTGTACTTCATAAAAAGTGGATGCACTATATAAGACAACCTCGTTCATAGTTGTTGATATATATGAAACACTCCTTTTCACACAATTCTATAATGCAGCTGTGTGAATTTACTGTAAAGTGTAAACCTCTCACCCTATGGCCTCATACTTTATTGATCACCAAATCAACTTGTTGCCACAATAGCACTGCATTAATCTCTGCACAGGATACATTAACGTACCTTTTGGTTAGATATCAAAGTAGTTTATGCAACTGCTGCAGAGAACATTTTGCAACTTACAAAGAACATGGTTCAATGACAAGCTGGTCGTATTTTCATTCATCAATGGATAAGAAACTGAATGCTGCAGTGGTGGGTGAGGATGGCATATTTCTTTATAGCGCTAATGGATGCGGAGAAAATTCTGGAAGGATGCACTCCAGAACATGTGCTCACATCTCGTTCAATTTTTTTTTACAATGTTGTATCTATGAAACTGATTAGTTTTAAAGTAATATGGAAGACGGTCATTGTGACACCATTTATAGCAGCTTCTTACGAGGAGCAAATCCTCCTTCTTGAGTCCTTTCGTGATTAATTGAGTCAGACTGTACTTTCTATTATATTCAGTTTACTTCTGTGTTTCACAGGGTTGACAGCAGCAGCTGCGGCGGCGGCAGCTGCCACTAATGCGGCCATAGCCGAAGCAATGAAGGTGAAAAAAATCAAATTAGAAGCTATGACCAGCTATCATGGCAGTAATAACCAGCATGGCACGGATTCAGAGAACGGGGACTTAAATTCAAGCGTTGGTAAGTTCTACTGATACAAACTGTCAGACTTGGCGCATTTCCGTTTTTATTTTTATCAGCTAATTTCACTCATCTCATATGGAAATACTGCGCCATTATTTTGCAGAAACTTTATGAAGGCCTTCAGGTGTAGTATCTTAAATGCTAGATGTATGCTGAACCTTTTAGACTAATGTGTAAGAGTATCACTTTCCTTGCAAATCATTCCTTTCTAGCAGGCTATAGCTCATATTTTCTCGGAAAGGGAGCTGCTCATTGTTAAGAATATATATTGTGGACGTGGCAGGTGTAGTGTCAGATAAGAGTCTGAGGAGCACATTACTGTAAGGTGCCCTTGAAAATGCGGTGTTACCGAAATCGCCAGCCCAGGCACATAAAAGTCTCTGCCTTTCTCATTATGTTTGTTTATTTAGTGAGTAGTTGTATACAGCGAATCTCATCTCTCTTGACGACTTTAGAGGGTTATTTTTTCGGCTTTACATAAATCTTGTTCGCTCGTGTGAGTAAATATTACAATACTTTTGAATGTGATGTTGAAAACCCTTGTATGAGCTTATTGGTACATAGCTGCCAAGGTTTCAAATCGCTATGTGTGACATTTTCATAATTTCAGTGTCATTATGAGTGACATTTCAACGAATATGAGTGACACTTTATCACAAGCAAAATTAAGCAATGAAGACCAGGGAAACAAATAAATATTGAACATTACACCCATGTGAGCAACAAGAAACACTAATAAGATCTTAGAGCTTCAGTAAAGCACCAGAAATAGAAGGGCAGGAGAGGCTCATACAAAGCCTAGGGGTCACTGCCCAGCCGCAGCAAGGTGTAAGTTATTTTAAAAAAGACACACACTGAGTAACTGATTTGTAAAATAAAATAGAAAGTTGCACAGTCTACTAGTCTTTCAGGCAATGAACATATTATTTGTGGCACACATTAATGTTTACTTAGTTAAATTGGGATAAATACACTACCTGCGCTCACTCTCTCTGGCACTTGTCATGCAGACTGCGGCCTCCTTCTCACAACAGCTGCTGAGGCGGGGCTGTGGCCCAGGGTCAGGTTACATTCAAGCTTCCTCCCGCTTTAATGTGCATCTACACTGATGCGACCTTGATTTGCTGCACTAACTTCTTACTGACTGTATACCAATGGCCTGCCTCCATGCCGAGTCACTCAACCGGCGCTGGTGAGCCTGGGATCGAGTGCGGGCGGGATCTCATAATTCCGCATTACAATTGATAGTTGATTTATATTACCGGAGCCGGCGGTGCGCAGCTGCTGGCAGGCTGTGCCTTGTCCTGGCGGCCAGCACTGCGTGTCACCTGCACTAGACTGCGCTGCTTCTTACGAATTCGGAGAAGCTGTATGGGTACCGCACTCAGTGATTTCATGGGCAGAAATTTAAAGCGCAGCCGAAACATATTTCGCCCACTTGCACTGCAGATAGAGGCATGATTCAGAGACTCACACAGCAGGTGCCCTAGGCCACCAGCGGCCCTCGCTGTCCGTGGGGGTTGGATCGGTCTGATCATTATTTTTTTTTTCTGAAAAACGGACTGGTGCCAGCAATGCTGGCTGCCATTGCCACTACACTACTTCAGCCTCCTACAACGGGGTGCAGGCGGCCGCCCGCTGTAATCAATTCATGTGGCCCCCTGCGGCGGCGGCGGGCGGCTATGGCATGAGAGAGGCCGACTCTCGTGCGCAGCCTGCACTCTCTCAGATTCCCCGCTTCTGAACTTCCTAGTTCCTCTGGACGTCACGTGAGGGCACTGTACCACCGGCACATCCGGATTTAATCCCGGCCCGGCCCCCTGGTGTCACGGTTGGTGATTGATAGCTGCAGTATGACTGAGAGGGCAGCCCGGCCCCCAAAGGAGTGTGTGATGATGAGTTCTGACAATAGCCGCGCGCCGCACCCGGCGCCGCTCCATTTGCCGGCAGAAAGATACATTGTAGCGCTCTCAGCCTCTACAGAGAGCTGAGAGCTGCAGTCTTGTTAACTGTTTAGGAACTCTGCTGAGCAGCACCTCTCTCGAAACGGCAAAGAGAGGCTGGGCACAGGCGCCGCTGGCGCACCTGGCACAGGTGGCAAGATGCGTGACAAATCATTTCAGTGCGGTGATGCGGATCACCGCACTGAAATGCGTGAGCGTCACACCTGTTGCGTGACGCTTGGCAGGACTGTTGGTACTACTTGTTTTCCGGGTTTTTTCATTTAATTCAGCTCAAAGATTAGCCCACAGATATTATTAATGATTGTATCACTTAACTTGTGCAGTTTGAGATGTATAGAATCATTCTCTGTGAACTTGAGGCAAGAGATAAATAAATCGAGATAACAGCAGAGAGAAAAAAAGAGATAATTACAGATCGGCCATATTTACCCATCTAAAATCAGGACAGCGTCTTAAATGGAGACTTGCAACAGTGGATTCAAGGAATGTGCCACACTGTCTTCTGGGTTTTTTTCTGCTCTATATATATGTAAAAACGAATGTATGTCTGTCTGTCTGTTTGTCCTTTATGCATTACTACACTTTTCATCCGATCTCCATGGAACTTGGGGAAGTTGTTGAGAACACTCCCGCGAATGTTTCTGGCCTAATTGTTTTTTAAATATCGGCACCCCAGGGCCCTCATAATCTTTCGAACACTGATGTACGCACCAGACGGAAAAATAACAAATCGTGTATCCACAGCACTCGAATAAATAAATAGAATTAAAACACCATTCATCTGATCGCCATGAAACATTGGGAAGTTGTTGAGTACACTCCCACGAAGGTTTCTGGCATAACATTATTTTAAATATCGGCCCACCATAAACTAGAGTGAACAAGACTACGTTAGTAGTCGAAACGTTGCATTTTGGAAGGCACAAGGACAGAATAAACATCTTGCCTGGAACGCGTGGGGTCTGTCTCTTCTTTCGCCGCTGTGCAGTGGAGGTTTGAAGATTTGTGCTGATATATATATATATATATATATATATATATATATATATATATATATATATATATATATATATTATATATATATTTATATATATATATATATCACCAAAAAAGAGTTACCCTGAAGAGCCGCCCAGTAAGTTAGTCGCTCCACATAAAAGATGAAAGGCTGCAAGCAAACAGGGTGAATTCGAGCCATCCTTATTTATTCCATGCCATACGCGTTTCTGGATATTGAATCCCTTCTTCAGTGGCATACATGCTGCTGTAACCATATATTTAGTTAAAGAGGGGGCACACAACCCACCTTCCTGAGTTTCCTTGAGGCCCTGAACCATATCCTGGTGCAAAGAATTGAAAAAAGGGCAGGGGGATGCCAATCTCCCTTGACACGCTCACAGACAGTGTGGTGCACCATGGTTTTCCTGCCCACAAGTGCGGTCTCCTCACGCCGGGTGGGAGCATATAAGTAAGAAACATACAATTGCTACTGCCCGGTATGAGCAAAAATAAGCTTCTCCTGTGGGGTTGAAGCAATGCTGGATTTTGCTAGCACCCTGGATAGGTGCTGGCATGGGAGTTGGAGAGACTGTGGGGGCCATGGGTCTCCCCCACTGACACCAATGTGTGCCAGACATGTTATGTGGTGCCCTGGTTGGGCACCAAAGTACCTTAGAATAAAAAAAAGCGAATTGTGGGCTCCTTCACAGACCCGTGAAAGTGTCCTCTTGCATTGAGACATTAGGGCTGCAGTTGCCCTTGGGCTCCCCCATAGCCCAATCACAAACATTTTATGGGGTGGTCTGGGTGGGTTAATTAAATCTAATGCTGGCTCCTGGCAAGGCCCCGTGAATGGGGCCACTTACAGGGAGCCGCAGGGTCACAGAGGCCTTGGGGCTCCCCTGTCACCCCCAAAGATAATTAAAATTGTGGCTTTCCCGAGTGAGTGTGTGGACAACCAAAAAAGGAATGAATAACACACATGAATGCTGCTCATTCATTATTCAATGCTCCGAGGAAGGAGCGCTCCATAATGCCATGGGATGGCTTTTTTAGATACTGGTGGTGCCCCTAGAAGCTTGCAGGGAGACTACCAAGCATTGTTGTTATGTTGTGGGGGATGCAGGAAGTGCAGCAGCCCCCAGCAACATAAAAACAAAACTGTAAGTCTCCTGGGTCATTAAAGCCATGACCCCAGGAGTGCCATATTTTTAAAATGACTTCTAGCTACAGCGTTGGGCTCTTTAGCCAGAGTACAGACCACATTGTGTCTGTTTTTATGGCTGCATTTTGTAGGCTGAAAAATTGTAAAAGAAATAATCAAAGACACGTTTATTTTTTTATGAAACTTTATTACTTTTTTATGACGATCATTGCACTCTATGAATTAATTAAATGCACATTTGATTATAATTCTTGGTGATTTTTGACAAAGAAAATTATTCTGCATTATATATGTTGCTCTGCTGAAGCATTTGCTTTGATTCTATGATGACAACTTAATGGCATGATCATTGGGCATGGGAAGGCAGAACTGATAGAGCAGATTGCCTTTCTTATGTGTAGTTGCGTATTATTTCACATTACATTATGTAATCCACCATCCAAGTTAGAATCAGTACCACTGTAACACATTATATTCTACAATGTTAAATAAAGATGAGAAATGCAGTTGCCATGAGCTTCATTGTTTTGCCATTTCAAGATCATCCAAAGTTTGTGAAGTTGTTTGATTTGACTGTTGGCTAATTAGGCAAAACAGCTTAAGAGGGCTGTGTGTCCGCAGTGAGAGAGCAGATTGATTATACAATGTATACAAATTTAATAGATATTCATCCATAATTCTGAATTGCATTTTTTTCTGTGCTTAATTCATAAAACGTGCTGAAGTGTGACTTGTTATAATTATACACATAAAAAGTCAACATTTTTAGAACGGTTCACATCTACAAAATATGTTGTCACAAATTAGCAATTGAAAAGTATTAGATGCACCTAATCCAGTGCACCTAAGTGCAACACTACCCATGCTTAGTTCAGCACAGGCAGAAAAACCTTGCTCAATCCATGTTATCTAGCCATAGAATACTGGTAAAGGACATTGTAGAAGAAGGAGGGTCATAAAATACAGCCAGTTGAAAGTGAGGGGTTGAATCCTTTTTTAGCCAACTACGTTTATAAGTGTATTTGAACCACTTAAGTTCAGGCATTTTCCTTTCATTCAGTTTAATACATGTTTCAGACCTGTTATTGCTGTAGTGAATTTGGATCCTCATGAGCCCAATGTACTCAACATACTGATCACCAAAAATGAATGAAGGAGCAAAGTAAATGCCATTTTCTGCAAGGAGTCTAACAAATCTTGATTCACTGTATCGAAAGTGGCTAAATGTTACACGCAAATAGCTTATTTTAAGAATTTTGAAATTGTGCTAGTAAACCCCATATTTAATTTAATGGAGGTGTAGGGTAATAGGTTTCTCTAAAAAAATAATATCTAAACTAAAAAAGCAAATAAAAAAGTTAAATGTGCAAATGCACATTTGTGCCAGATTTACGCATGTAGATGTTTGTCCTAACAGGAAAACCGCAAGTAGGAATTTATTACATTTATTTTTACATGAAAATTGATAAATATGGTAGAAAGTCTGAAATTTGATCCAGAGGTAGGGCTCACTGAACAATTTCTAAATGTCTATATGCACACATTTTATCCATATACAGAGGGGTATTCTCCTTCAATGGTGGTCGACACAAACAGAAAGTGGTGGGGCGGGTGGAGGGGGTACAGGGAGGAGCACAGGAAGAGGAGCACAGGGGATTTAATAATTAAAAAAATAAGACTTACCTGAAGCTGCTGGCAGTCTTGTGCCTCAGTGTTTCTCTGCTTCCTGGTCCCCTCAGACACTGGGACAGCATCAGAGTCTCCCTGTGCAATGCCCATGTTGTTCTCATGCTTTTACCAAGTATAAGAGCAGCACAGGGGTTGGCCTGAGCGGGCTGGTTTAACTCTCACTGAGGCACAGGGAGACTGTGCTCTTTCTCCAACCTGGCTGTGCAATACAGCTGGGTTGGAGAAACCCAACTGCGCAGGTCTGTTTGCCCGGCCTAAGACGGCCAACCAAACAGACATGCGCACTTAGAAGTGCACATACCTCTCCATCCCTCCTCCCTCCCATGGCCTGACCTCGTCCCTTCGTACACACGCTGGCTCAGCCAGCAGCTGAAAAATAAAACAATAATAAAATATTGTTTTATTTTTCAGCTGCTGGCTCTGAGCTAGTGGGGCGACTCTCCACCATTGCAGATGAGCCACTGCTGCTCTATTTGTATTTGTAAATGATGATGGCAAGGTAACGAGGTACATGTTATGGTGATATAAATTAACCTCATGTTACCCCTAAGTGATTCTGATGGTACCTAATCAAAGGGTGCTATGTTCAAGCCAATGTGATATAATCTTATGCCACATGTGATTTTAAAGCACTAGCAGAATAATAAAAATGCATATTTTGAACTCAAACCAACATGTTTTATTGGCACTTAAAAAACAGAAAGCACAAACTATTTTCAGTGTAACTCAATAGCGTTCATATTATGGTTATTAGTTTTAATCAACTGCAATGGAAGAGTGGAACACAAGCGTGTTGCGTATTAGAGGTTCAACCAAAAATTGTTTGGTACAAATGCAAAAAAAAAAGGAAACTGTTTGCTGTTTTTTTCTTGAATACATAGGCTGATGTGGTAACACAATGTTTTAATATTATTCTAGATATTGTTATGGTCACTGGTTGGATTATTGACTAATGCTTAACATCAGCATGGTGGTGTGTCTAAAATATACACCAATGGTTTGGCCTTGAGTAGTAAATGCTTTCTTATTTTTCTCAATAAGAAAAATATCAAGCATATGCTACAAAATAAAATAAAAAAAAGTCACAATTCAAACAATGCCACAAAGTATTAGCAATAAAAAACTATATATTTAAAAAATATTTGCTGATAATGGTCATTTTACTAATTAAGTTTTATTTTTCTAACTATAAAGCTTTACACGTGCACAACGCATTTTCTTATTATTGTTTGTGAAAGAGCCTAGATTAAATCACAATCTTAGCAAACACTGATATTTCAGGCAAATATAATATTACAACGTCACATCAACACTTCATAACAACAATAAAAAGGAGAAAAAATAGAACACCATCTAAATGGGCATCCAAAGTGGAGGCCAGCTAAATAACCAGTATTTAAAGTTAAAATACAAATTTAATAATATACAAAGCATACTTTGAACCAGATTTATCAGTGAAGATAAATCAACTGTTCTTAGGTAGATGTGAATGGTGTGAAAAGGCTTTGCATAGTTTCACAAAGTGAAAGGAGCCAGTGGGTAAAGTGGGATGACTCATTTGCTCCATGCTGTATGTTGAGATGGCTGGAAGCAACATATGAATGACAATTTAACAGACTAATGGATTACGCCCCCTGACCAAAAGCCCCTCATTGAGAGAGTTTTTCCTGTCTTACCATACTATTGTTTTCCCCAAAAATGTATACATAAAATTATTTTATGCATACATTTTTCACAAAAACAACAGTATGGGAGAGACAGTTACAACTGTCTCAAAGACCACACTGAAAACCATCCTTGGAAGACTGTGCTAGGGGGTGTCCGAGGGTTTAAAGGGTTGAGCGGGAATTCCACTTTGACATACAGAACTCTGTAAAGAAAAATACTCATCTGCATCTGAAATATTTATTAAGCACTAATATAATTTTAACAGACTGTGGTCAGATTCTCAGACTGCTATTAATTGAACACTTTAAGGTATCAAAAACACTTCTATGGAATAGGATCACAAAAACTGAGGGCCATATGTATGAAACTTTGGTTTTGCGATTCTCAAATAGTGATTTTTAGAGAATCGCTATTTGAGAATCGCAAAATGCTATGTATGTAGGACTTGTAAATAATTTTGCGAATCCTACATATCCCTTAATTGCTACTCACAGATTGCAATTCGCAGTTAAGGAATACCTCCCCATTCATTCCTATGGGTTTAGAGGCCCATAGGAAGGAATGAGAAGACATTCTCAATTTGCGATTCTCAATTAGAGAATCGCACCCCTGAAATGTACATGTGTGCACATGTGGCACTCATACATGCCCTAAGGGCATGTATGTGCGCCACATGGCACTTTGAAAAATGCAAAAAAGTGCATTTTTCAAAGAAATCGCAAATTACCACCAACTTGAAGTTGGTGATAATTTGCGATTCCTTAGGGCCAAATTGCCACTTTTTCTGTGCTTCTTACATTGCATTCAAGGAATAGCAATTTGTGGTTCCTTAAATGCAATTGCAAAATAAGGAATCGCAAATTTTGCGATTCCTTATTTTGCGAGGCAGTTTTGCTTTCATACATACCACTGAGCCAAATTGCGATCGCAAACCCCGGTGTTTGCGATCGCAATTTGGTATGATATATATGGCCCTGAGCATGGTACAATTTTACGTGAATGTGTAAACTTCCCATATCACAGGTCTGACACTATAATCATAAACTGAAATGAGAGAAAATGGCGACAGGCGCACAAATGCATAATTTGTTGTGCCCTCTAATTTCACATTATAACCTTGAAGCAGCTTTCTTCGCAGTCAGAATACCTCTTTGAGAGAAGAGCCGTCCGTGCGGGGATCACACATCAGGGAGTTGAGCAGCATGCATGTCCACGGTGCTTTCCTCACCCTCCACAATCAATCCTTTTCTCTTAGCTTAATATACACTCGCAGAGATGAGATGCCCATCTGCATGGTGATAAACAGGCTGCCTCGAGCATCTGAAGGTGACCTGTCAGCTCACATGGACAAATCTGCTGCTTACTGAAATGTACAAAATAAATCACAGAAGCAGGCAGGTGTTCATTCCCAGATTTAAATCACCACAGATTTATGATTTGAATTAATGCTTCATTTGGCCATAGGAATAGATGCCAAGACAAATGACACACGGTGGTCGGGGGGCCCCTCCACTATAGCCGCCCTGGTATTGATTACTGGGACGTCTCTGCAATCTCTTGTTTATAACCAGGATTGTCTAGTGACAGGCTGGCTGATAAGAGCTCCATGGCGGATTAGAAGCTGAAAAATGATCTGGTTGAATTCTGCGGCAACAGTTGTGTGAATAAGAAATTCATGATACATATTTATATACAATAAACACACATTTACACCCACATGCGCAATTCAAGACAACCGCCGCGCGAGAGGCGGAACTTGCAAATCGGATAATATTCAACGCAAGTTTTGTGTCAGTATTTTCCATTTACATCAAATGCGATGAATATTCATGCTCATATAGGCCACCTTTTCCATTATTGAAGCATGCGCCGTGTTGGGCGGTTGACGCCATTAGGCAATCAGAGGAGAGGAAAGGACGCCTCCCACGTCAATGTTTGAAATTAATCCCATGTGCTTCCCGGCCAGGCCTCTAATTCACAAAGGCGCAGGAAAAGTATCAGAAAATTGTGCTTCCTCCAAATGTTATATGATGAAAACACTGCGTAAACAATTTAAAGAATCCTCCAAGGATAGTGAGGGACCTTTGCCACTGGCTAATATCTGACTCATGGAACTGTAAACAGCTATCAACAATAGTAAATTGCCTGCTTAGTAGGAAATGAGTTCATATCTATTCAAAATGTGATCTCTGAGCAGATGTTCTAAGAAAATCTCATTGTTTAAGCTGTATTCATACAAAATATGTTCTATATTTTTTCAAGGAAGTGAAGCAATTAAATGGACTTTGGTGTTCTGCATTTCTAAACACAGTTAGGAAACGCAGGATTGCATTTTTACGCCGCACTGGAATAATAGGATCATAAAACAACACGAGCTATGTCGAAAGTTATGCAGTGGTTTTGACATTTTCAGCTTCCTTTGTGTCGCGCATGAACAAAGCAGCAGTTTATATAATTTCTAGAAACTTGACAGACTTAGATTTACAGTTTGCAACTGTTGCTTACATGCCAAATGCCTCTCTCACACTCTTCCCTCCTAATGGAGAAGAGGAAATATGTCCCTGGCGTAGTCAACCCTTTGGTTTCCCGAGGTAATTTGTGTTAGTTTGGCACTAAAAAAAATACAAAGTCACAAAACAATTTAGATGTGTAAATCCAAGTTACACATGCATATGCCTCGACTTTCTGTTGCAAGTTGGACAGAGAGAATGACCTTGCATTCATACATCCTTTTATTATGCACCATTTTTATCCAACAATGGGGTTATAAAGCAGCTGAGTAATCCCATTCTAGGGGGCGCTCTAGGGTGAAGAAACAGAGGAAAGTGTGGGAACACCACCACATGGCTGGTTCATGTCAAATGTACTGATCAAGATTGACTTATAAATCTTAACTTCACGCAAATTTGGATTCTTGACCTTCTTTACTTCTTTACTTCTGTTTTCATGAACATTGTCTCAAATTGTTGGGTTCTGACACCAGGACCTATTACTCCGCAACGTGTGCACGGGATTTGAACTTACCACCACATGAGCGTTTACAAACCTTTTACCAGCATATCCCCAGTCTCTAACTGGTTGGAGATTTACTCCTGTCAAAGTCAAGAGTAAATGCCAGAGTGGATTTGGATAAGGAACAGACCCAAAAAATGCGGTGTAGTGGAAGGAGTTTCTTCATGGAGAAGAATATTTTTTAGAGGAGAATAAAGTGCCTGTGCACAAATTACATTTCACCTTGCTCAACTGGGCACTGTGTGAAAATGGCCATGCTGCAATATTCAGCATAGTCGCTATAGCAGGTAAATTTTTCCTGGACTTTGTATGACAGCCTATGGCCCTTGCAGATTGCCACCCATAACCTCGAAAACATTTGTAAATTCCCAAAATGTGTGCATCAACACCCATGTGAAGCCGTAAATGTCCGGAAATAGATTTACACGGTTTGAAACATATAGCCCTCAATCTTTTAGACAGTATTTCTACGTCTTCTGGAAGAAACAATCTTTGAGACCTTGAGAGAAGAAGTGACAGGAACGAAGGACTGCAGGCCGCCCTGCACAGCACAGCAGTGGCACATCTGATTGTGTTCCTCAGCGACGTTAATGAATCTCAAATCCGTCCGATAATTAGATGAGGGAATTGCTGATATTTTCAAACAGATGATGCTTCTATAATGAAACGATTGACAGGGAATTTTAGAGTGTCTACAGTAGTCATTTGATTTCAGTTTTTTTTTAAACAAAGTTTACTAAAATTGGCATAAGACCCAGGTCCCGGGAGAAGTAGTAATTTACAAAGCGTGCTATGACAGGTGTCTGTGCATGCTGGGGCAACAGAACAGAGCAAGAGGCAATGATGGGCAGGCATGACAATTCTTTTTTTGCCTTTTCAGGAGAGGAGGAGGAGGTTGGAGTGAACATGACGAGTTCCTCTGCTTATTCTGTTTGGGTTCTTTAAATGGAACTGAGACTCCAGAGATGGATCCGGATTGAGTGCACAGCTGTAACTGCTGATGAGCTAATTGCTCCTTATCTCTCAGCCCCATTCATCTTCATTTTTTACCAATTACTGAGAATTATCTGTGTTCTCAGTTGGATATGAGAGTTAATCCTTTTTGGTTAAGCTGGCAGTGCTGCGAGCGGATTCCGAAGGGCTGGGTGAAAAAGCCAGAGCAAGCATGTTCAGAAACTGTCTCCAGTTCATTGATATTATCATGGCTTCATTATGAAAGGGTATTGTTTAACTCATTGAGTACTATAGGCTGTAGCGGCTCGTGGTGGGAGTTCTGCGGGGCGGTGGGCGGGGCGGGGGAGGAGCAGGATGGGGGATAGTAAACTACGGAATACGGCCCAATGGAGATAAGTAAACAAATAAATAAATGAAACTAATTTTGTTGCGCGTGCTGCATCGCATTTGGCAATGCAGCGCGTGCAATGAAATTTGTTTTATTTATTTGTTTACTTACCTCTGTTCGGACTTATGCTGTAGTTTACTACCCCCACCCTGCTCCTCCCCCGCCCGCAGCACTCCCACCACGAGCCACTATTGCTTGTTGGTATATTTGTTTTACAAGTTAATGTACAGGTTTTTTTGATGATGACCAGAAGCTTGAGATTGCTTCTTCCAGATGATTTTTCGGAACAGAAAATCTTTATAAAAAAAGGGTGCAAACCGCTTCTGTCGTAAAGAACTCTAATGCCATTTGGCCATGTTCACACTAAAAAATCAGAAATAAACAAATAAGCCCCCTCCACCCCCGATTTCCACTGCAATGTTATTACTGTACAAAATCTGTGAATTAAGCATTCTGTTATGGACGTCCTTTATATATGCAGGATGCTTTATTAATATGTCCTGTTGGAAATAATCAATTCTCCACCCAATACAAAAATATATGCATTTGCTTCACTTATACTATCAGTTACGACTTGAACACGAGTGTGTACCCAATGTTAGCTATCAAGGAGAGTGGTGCGTGTAGTACAGTGTCATGCTGATTCCCGATACTTCATGCGTTCCCACAAAAGATACTTGTGTTCAACTTGTGTTTATTTATTTATAAAGTTTTCACACATCTAAAAGAAATGCTTGCTTATATAACATTTTGTTTAAACTTGCTTCACCAGGATCAGACAGGAAAACAAAATCACCAAGATGTTTTCACCAGAATGGGCCATAGAGTCATAGTTGAGTAAAAACAGCCTATATTCTCTTAATGAATGCAGGTGTCTAGCACATAGCCTACCTGGGATATGCACTTAAGGCAGAGTGACTGGTACAGCCCTGTTCTTCAGTTAAATATAAATATTAACTTTTCCTTCGGAGGGATTTAGGGCCAGTACTCAATCCTTTCCTCATGAACTGTACTTCATGCACAGGAAACGTGATCAACTTGAAATCAACCATAACAGTCAGCCACAGGAACGTGTCTGTGTTGGTAAGTCACCACTCAAAAATAAGTTTAAGAAATCGAACAATGGCTGATAAATATCTCTGCGTTGAACAGATCTCAAATGATAACAGTGTTTCATGCAAGGTTTGCAACGAAGTATTATTTATGCAACAAATTAGAGCTTTTCTCAATTTGCCCAATCCTGTTTACTGTAGGTATTATGACATTGAGCACTTTTCATTATTATTATTCGTGTTTTTTCGGATTGCACAGACACTTTAAGGATACTGCCGTATGTTGCCCTCCTTCCATTTTATATTTTTAAACCCGCATTGCACTAATTATCCTCAAATTTCACTTGCCACCCTTAAGAAGCCCACAAAGTAACAATTACCTCACTTATGGTATTCAGTATTTTTGAAGGGCAGTGACAATTTTGCACCTAGTTAACACTATTTTTCCTCGCATTGGTTGTCCATAGGTGTCCACAAATTCACCTTAAGGCTGTAAAATCAAGATTATCAATGAACTGGAGATACACATTTTAAATGAATGAGGATCAACTTTAGAAACCCCTTTGAATTTGCTTCTGCCAAAGACATGTATAAATGCCTTTTTGGAGGTGGAGGGGAGACGGAGAAAAGAACAGACTCTATTTTAAATGGGGATCTAAAGGAAACAGTTTCCTTATTGGAAAATATATTTATCCCAATGGAAAACAATGACAAAAACTGTTGCATGTGCTAATGCACATTTGTGCTTTACTTATGCATGCAGATTATTCATTTATTGGAAACTCTGCATACATAAACTCTATTCACTAGAGTGGTCCAGGAAATCTATAACTGACATGGATTTCCAGAGCTGCAATAATTATTTGTGAACCCTAAAAGGTTAGAGGTATGTTCCTAAGGTAATGGTAACTCTATTGCTGTGGTGCATAGTTCCAGCTTTTAAACCTGGGCCTTTGTGAGTCGGTCCCTAGAAACAAGTGACTTGCTGAGGGCTATAATCAGGTCTCTGCCTCAGGTTCTTCCTACAGTATGGTTTATTCCAAAATACAACTTCAGTTCATGCACATCACCTCCAAAGCTTTAGACTTTGGAAAACCAATGTACTTATCGATAATCTGTCTTCATTAAGTAATCACTGACCAAATAAAACTTACACCCATATACTATTGCCAGTTCACAGAAACAGATGTTCATAGTCTGCCAGTCTAGCATACCTTCCTCAGCTAATCCACTCTCCTGTGACTGTCTGAAATCATTACACCAAAACATACCACGCCAAACACCATTCCAGGCTGTTCTGGTACCTTCCCGGTCTAATGCTTCCACTCCAGGGGCATGTGTTTAACCGGTGTGGTCAAAGGCTTTAATTCCGGTCAACGATCTCAGCCTTTCATACTTCTGAGGTCAAATAAATGGGTAGGATTGAGCTGTCCAACAGTAAACTTGGTTAACAGCACCAAATAATCATTTTGGTGAGGAGTAGGGGCTTAACAAATAAACTACTGTTTTAAACTGCTCTAACCCTTTCAGTAGGGATTCAGCATTTATTTCGGAAAATATCCCCCAATTGCTACTTGTCAAGTGAAAAGTTCGATTCACAGTTCCCATTTTTCAATTGCAATGCATGCATCCACCATCCATAACATTTATGATTGACTTTAATGCTGAGTCTTATCAACCTATAAAAGTCTCTAGGACATTTAAAAAATGCTTATCATTGTTACGGACTTGGACTGCCATTGTGCTTCCTTCCAAAAGCTAAAGTATGCAATTTGAAATAGGTGGAGTTAATTCTCTCTGCAGAACCTCAGGGGACTTTGGTGAGTCTGATATTGTTGTGTGTTGCATAGACTCACTGTCTTCTGAATAAGCTAGTTGTGTTGGATTCTAAGGTTGGTGTCGATGAAAAGTTAGACTGACACTCATATGATTGTTAGGGATAAAAATAGGACAATAATTTCTCTGTCACATAAAATATGTTATTGTGAAATGTAATCAGATATGAGCTCACAAATTAACAGGTGGCACTGTGTAGGTTCAGGTTCAAAGGTTCAAAATAAGCTTTATTCGATATTCCAAAAGAAGTATCATATAAGCATACATTACAATAATTATAAAAACCAAGAAATGTCAGTAATTTTTTTTAAAAATAATAAAAGAAATTTTTCACATAATCACAAACAAAGAAAGAAAAACAGATAAAACTTCGGTGTCGCCGAGATCATTAAAACAATTTTCTAAGTTTAAGCAGCAGTTTTAAAAAATGTTCCATGATGCATATCACATCTCTGTCTTCTAGCTCTAGTAAACGTTCAAAAGCGTCTTTACAGACCCTTACACCCCATCTCTTAAGTAAGGGTCTCAATAGAGATTTCCTAGGAGACTCATAGTATCTACAGAATAAAATAATATGTATATTAGATTGTGCTGAAATTTCATTACATGGACAAGAAGACAAGTTCCGGGACCAGTCATTACAATTGGGAAATGTAACTAAACGAAAGAAGGAGCCCAATCTAAGTTTGGTGAGCATCATTCTAGTATAGCAGGAGAAGTCTGTTGAAAGATATAGTTGAAGACCTTTGTGGGGTGTCACCCTTTGATATGCCTGGATTGTTTTATTTGATTTTTGTTTATTCCATCTTTTAAGTTCCAGGTGATCCATTAGGAGCTTTCTCAGATTTTTCCTCGAGATGTGTTCCAGTAGCGATGGATCTGTGAACAGCTCCGGACGACCGATGTCGCCTCCTTATTTAAAATATCTGATAATACTTCCCTGTTTAAACCAGTCTCGGGGGTGGTCCAGATTTTATGCCAGAGAAGCGGAGGCTCCACTTTGATCAGATCTGATATGAACGGTAGATCTAATTCAATATGCATCATATATACAGAGGTTGCTTTGGATGTAGCCAGTAGGTACCTTAGGAAGCTGTTTTCCACTTTTTGTATCAAAGAGATATTATTATCGATACCCCACAGCCCGGCTCCATAGATAGCTGTTGAGGTGCATTTAGCTTTATATATTGTGATAAGCTGTTTTACCGGCCTCCCCCCTATTTTTCCAGCAAAGTCCCGAAGGCCACCAGTTGCTCTGACAAAGGCGAGTTTCCTCTTTTCAACTGCCGACTGCCAGGACATTTTCCGATGCAGACATATACCTAGATAGGTAAAGTTCTCCACTGTCTCCAGTCTTTTGTCCTCAATAAATATAGGGCAGGGGGTTCTTTTGTTCTTTTTACTACATACCATTGAGTACGTTTTCCCTATGTTCACTTTAAGGCCCCTTTCGTTCATGAAGGCAGTGAATGCCATAACAGCTTTTTGAAGCCCCACTCTTGTTTGGGAGAGGATAGCCGCATCATCTGCATATAGCAGGATCGGGATGGATTTACCTCCTACCTTTGGATAATCGCATTCAGTGTTTTTCAGGTGCTCGCCTATAGCATTTATATAGAGCGAAAAAAGCAGAGGGGCTAAGATACACCCCTGCCTGACTCCTTTGTTGATGGTAAATCTAGGGGAGCATTCACCCTTTGGGCCAAATCTAACTCTGGCTCCAGCATCTTTGTACAGAGACTTGATGAAAAGGAGGATTGATGGATCTATCCCCAGATGTTCAAGAATGTCCCAAAGCTGATCATGGAGGACACAGTCAAATGCTGAGGTTAAGTCTATGTACGTGACGTACAGGCTGCCCTTCTTCATGTCCACATATTTGGTCATAATAAGATACAGGTTCAGGGTTTGTTCTACTGTACCTCTCCCGGATCGGAAACCATATTGGAGGTTTGAGAGAATGTCCTCTTCTTCCATCCACTGAGTTAATCGTTTCAAAATGATGCGGCCGGCGATCTTCATTAAAGTGTCAAGCAGGGAGATAGGCCTATAGCATGATGGAGATTGCCTATCTCCCTTTTTGTAGATGGGTATTACTATTGCCTCGGCCCAAGATGGAATATGGCCAGAGATATTTACAGAGTTTAGAGCGGAAGTCAATAAAGGGGCCCATAAGGCTATCTCTGCTTTGTAAACATCCGCTGGGATGGCATCCGGGCCCGGTGCTCACAAATTAACACGTGGCACTGTGTAGTATCCACTTGTGTCCAGGGCTTCCTATTAATCTTTAAATAAATCACTCTTTAACATCTCTCTTCCCCACCCCCAACGCCCTTATGGGATGAAGGATAATTCTTCAATGCACAATTTATCAACAGCTTCAATTGGCAGGAATGGTGATTCAACCCAGCATCAGATGCAAGTCGCAATTCTCAGTCGAAACCATCCGAAAGGGAACAAAGTCCCTGTCGCATTTGCCCTTTCATAGAGATGCAAATATTATTAGACAGCACATAAACAGACTAATTAAATCACAGCAGTATGGCTGAGATGACAGCTGGTGTGCAAGTGACTGAGCCGATCCCTGTTTGTAATCAGGGGGCCCTTCCTACTCACTCCTCTCTCTATTAGGTGCTCGCAAGTTCCCAAGTCTGAAACATTGAAAATAACAAAATCGTGCTTTTCGACTAAACATTTTTTTGTGCACCAAGAACAAAATTATTAAGCACACAATTCGGTTTGGAGAATAGTTGTGATAATTCCATTTTCATTACCTCTCATCAACTCGATCCTAGAATTTCAGCACTCTTTGTGTAGCATGCCTGGAAAGGCAAATGCAGTCAAAAGTCATGGGAGACAAGGCACTGCTTTATTTGCTTTTACTAACAGATTCTTTCTTTAGACAGAAACTATACCTGCTCCACATTGAGGTTAATTCAAAAAAAGACTATAGGTAGCGGTAGGCCTTCCAGCACCCTTTGATCCTTATGACATCATACCTTTTAACCCTTATTCACCCTTAAGCTCTTCAAAGGCCTAACATTTTGTTCTGGAGCTGGGGATGGGCAAGAAGTTGAAGCTACAGAAAGAAAACATTTTTAAAGCCTGGTAATCTGTTATCCTTCTTCTGCATCCAAAACTCCTAATGGAAGGAAAGGGAGGGCCAGGGGTACCAAAAGATAGGCGCTGCTACCGTCTAAGCTTTTCCTTATGGTCTCCATGTCAATGGACAAGGAGCTTCCATTAGTAGATTATTTAGAGGACTAGAAAATCAAAGCCCATATTTATTCCACTGAACTCTTATTCCTGGTTCAAAATGTACAGAGTAGTATTCTACCCATCTACCAAAACAGCAAAAGTGCTGGGGCACCACGTCAAGAATATGATGCACTACATGAAGTAAAATGCAGTTAATGCATTAGTTAGAAATTCTAATTCAAGCCTGCAAAAATTAGGTAAATATCCTGCTTCAAAGACAGCGCTCTCAATGCCCGATGTACCATTACTGTTCTCAAACCAAGGATGTGGAATTCGCACAACAACTAGATTGTTATTGGGAATGCAAGTTACAATGTGACCTATGTACTGATATGTAAAATCTCAAATTATCCATATGCAGGGGGCAGCAAAACAGGTTGTCCAATGAATATTAATTAGGCAGGGCACAATTTGCAACCCCATCTAAATGGTTGTCAATTCAGCAATGGAGGTATGCAAGGGAAAGCAGAACGCTATCCTCGTGTGTGCATTCCCAAATGGGGAACTCTTTATTAAAGCACCCATGTCCGCTAAAAAGACTGTTAATGCTTTAAAAATAATAATAATGATTCCCATTTGGGACCCTATTGGAGGTAGAAGCTCCTGCTTGCTGCCCTCAATGCTGCGGACACACTTCGCTAAGGGGAAGTTGTCCCATGCAACCAAGATGCAGTCATAATCCATTGATGCATCGCTTTCCAAATCATAAATAGGAAGCTCCTTTCACGACCCTCCTTATTTGTGCTTCAGAGAGAGGTGCAAAAGCTTTTTTGTTTGAGTCAGAAAAACGTGTCCAACTCGTAAAAGGTATTTTATATATTGTTTAATGTGATTTTGTGGGCAAAAACACGATGGTCTTGTGAACCACAGGATTTGCTGCTGCAAAAGGGATATGTACATCTGGCATTGTATCATGTCTTAGCTAGTAATTCTGTCAGATCTGCCTTCATAGAGGTTCAGCTAAGACCTGCTGTTGAAGAAAAGTGTCAGATGATCTTGTCTCACTTCATATATGCCAACAAACAATTCCGATCATTTACATTCATTTTGGGATATTCACATTACTGTAGGCCCTGAAGTTACCCTAACCTACACAAATGTAATAGGAAAAATATCATGACACTAATTAAAAGCCCACAATTGTAAGTATAAATTCTCAGTTTGCTCTTTGTGACAACAACAACGTTTTTGTGCTCAGTAATTTATGACTTAGATTAAATTAACTTGTTCTGCTCTCTGACTTCAATACACATTTTGTATATTGGACTGCTTAAGAACGTTATCTGGTTTCTTGGTGTTTACTCCTTGTGTACATGTATGTTCTTGATTCACATATGCAATCAATCAATCAGTACTTATAGAGCTGCTTTTCACCCATGAGCATATCCAGGCGCTGGGTTGCTGGGCTTAGTTCAAAAGCCAGGTCTTGAGTCTATTCCGAAAGTCCGTCAGTGAGGTTGATGTTCTGTCGTGGAGGGGGAAGACCTTCCAGGGCTTGGTGGCAAGGTGGGAGAAGGAGCGGCCTCTGCTGTGGCTATGGAAGATATGTGCGTTCTGTTCAAGGGTGAGGGAGGTGGAGCGAAGGTTTCTGGATGGTTGGTGGAAGTTCAGGTGGTGGTTCATGTATGCTGGTCCTTGGTCAAGGAGGGCTTTGTAGACGGGTGTCAGTAACTTGAAGTGGCATCTTTTCTAGACGGGGAGTCAGTAGAGGTTCCCCAGGTGGTGGGTGAGGCGAGTCTGTTTGGGCAGGTTGAGGATCAGTCTGGCCGCTGAGCCCTGTATAGTCTGGAGCTGTCTCATGAGTTTGGTGGTGGTTCCTGCGTACATTGCATTGCCATAGTCCACGGGCTGGTGATTAAGGCTTGCATGACTGTTTTCCTTGTGCTGATGGGTAGTCATTTGAAGATTCTTTAGAGCAGGCGGAGAGTGAGGAAGCAGATGGAGGAGACTGAGTTGATCTTATGTTTCATGGTGAGTTTGCTGTTCAGGAGAATGAAAGGGTTGCGGGGGTGGTCTTTGGTGTGGGCATGGGTCTGAGTTCAGTGAGCCATCAGGTGTCATTCCAGAGGCAGGTGCGGCCATCAGCATTTTGGTTTTGTCAGTGTTGAGTTTCAAACCGTTGTCCTTCATCCAGTCTGCAGCATTCTTCATGCAGTTGTGGGAGTTGGTCTTAGTGGTGGCGGGGTCTGCTGAGAGCGAGAGGATGAGCTGGGTATTGTCAGCATAGGATAAAATGTTGAGATTGTGGGATCTGATGATGTTGGCTAGAGGCGTTAAATAGATGTTGAAGAGGAAGGGTCTGAGGAATGAACCCTGAGGGATACCGCAGAGGGTGCTTGTGGATTCCGAGGTGTAGGGGGGTATGCGTTATCTGTGCGTTCATCCTGTGAGGAATGATGCAATCTATCTGAGTGCATCTCCCTTAATCCCAATCTGGTGTAGTCTCTTAATGAGTGTGTGGTGGGAAACGGTGTCGAAATTTGGGGAGAAGTTGAGTAGTATCAGGGCAGACAATTCTCCCCTGTCAAGTTGGGTAGAAATGTAATCCATTGCAGTGCTCAGAGCAGTCTTGGTGCTGTGTTTGGTGCAGAAACCAGATTGGGAGGCATCTAGCAGGTCGTTTCTTTCCAAGTGTTCCATGAGCAGCCGGTTGATGACCTTTTCCAGGACTTTGGCAAGGAAAGGAAGCAGCAAGATGGGATGGTAATAGTAGGCATCATTTTAATAATAAAGGGTAGCTACTTATACTCTTCACTTGAAACCATTTGTTTTAGAGGGGGGTTGTTAACGGTTTGCAAACTTAGATAAAGAAGTAGAAATTAAATTTCATTGATTCTGATTTGTGGTTATTATTGATCTTAATATAACAAACACAAGCTCTGTTCCAAAGCTTAAAAGATAATATGCTATCAGTATTCCAGCATGTCAGAGAAGAATAATATTTAGAATGGTAGCCTGGATTAATATTGTTTTTACATTGTGGACTGGTAGAGCAAAAACAATGACAAAATAGGGACAATTATTTTTCTTGCAGCAAAATAGGAATAATGGCTGCACACAAACTGAAGATGAAGAGCAAATCATTTACAAATGTGCAATATTGTGCAAAATAGTATCATGATGCAAATAAGCACACAGTATCAAATGTTATCAGTTATTTGTTGGGAGCTTCTCTATTCCATCTCCTATCTATTTGGGTGCCATCTTGAAGGATAGCTTTAATGTCATTAGAAACTGGCATATTGTTGTTTAGCTCTAACGAAATTATTAAACAAGCTAAACAGGGTGTCTCTTGAAAACTCACCATGAAAACATGCTTAATAGGGTGAAATGTAAAATGGATAGTGCTTCATTTCAAACACAAAGACAAATCTATGCATGATACAGAGGGTTATCAATACACTGAGTTTAATGGCAGAGAGCTGTAGCTCAGTTTTCTGAAAGTTCTTCCATTTAGAACAATAGGCAAACTGGATACTCTGGTTGGTGCAAAGCTTGGGGAGTATTGTACATAATAATAATTGGCAATAATATATTTATTTATATATAGTGCTTCATAGTTGAATTCTTCCATTTGTAAGTGCTGTAAATATCAGGTTGTTTTAATTAATGGCACTAAATATATTGACAAATCATACTGAGTCCACATTTACCAAACTCTTTAAGCATTCCACTGCAGACTATGATTGGGCGCAAACCTTGACAGATGGTCACTTCTTGCTTACCTTAAAATCAGGACAATCCAGAAATGGGATCTTTGCCAGAACATGAAAAATTAATTTATTTTGGTTGGGGTGTAGTCAAATATTAACATTTGACTGGATGCTATATGAAAGACAATGTATCACATATATTATTCCTCACACCTCATTGGTCTGGAGGGTACATTGTATTGCAGGTCTTGCTGATATATATAATTCAGCAAGAGCTCAAAAAATGTACTTCATGTGTTTTTGTGTGATATAAGCATATAAAAAGTGATGAAGACCAAATGTGTTACTGAGTGGTTAAATTAATGAGATTTTCAATGGTGTGACAAAGTATGTGAGAGCAGTGAAGAAAAGGAAACTAATTGATTTAGTCTAACTAATGTAACTGTGACTACTTAATTAGAAAGCGTTATTTCTTGGCATTGGTTAACACCATGAAAATGAGATAAGAGTTTGCTACTAATTAATTGTGTATGGAGTGTAGTTTATGTTTAAAAATTTACAATAATTTGTATAGGATTTGCTATGAAAAAGTCTATTATTGTGATCACAGTTCACCAAAGGTAACCAAAATGATTTACATAATTGAATTTATAGAAAAATTACAATTCCTTCAAAAAACATATATCACATGAACACGCTTATATAGTAAATTATTGTCAAGGACTTGTTTCTAGAACTGCTTTACATATCTAAAACTGTTAATGTAAGCATCCCTAATGAAAGTAGAGCAATGATTCCACATTTGGGCATTTCCAGTTCCAACATTAACGAGGATACTGGAATTCTCTGACTTAATGAAGACATTCTACTTTTACTTCTGGCCAAACACTATACCACAATCAAGTGGAATCTTCCATACCACCACTGCTGCTGCCTGGTAGTCCACTTTTATCCATTGGGCGGGGGTTGAGACTGATGCCCTCTGCTGGGAGGAGGCGTGAGGCACTGTCGAGCAATGGCTCATGCCTGGGAACCCCTATTCTCCATATTGACATCTTGCATCTTCTGTGTCCTCACAGCCAGCGGACAGCCCTGACCAGCACAGTCCCCCTTGAACCCATATATTAGTTACAATATGGGATAACCTTCCCATTGGCCCCTTTCCGTATCCCCTTCCCTGCTCCTGCTGCCACCTCTCTGCCCTCTTGCCATAGGCCTCCCAGTTGTGCTAATGCTTCACCAGAGTCCAAGTCATTGACACCCTTACCCCATCGCCGGTCCCCATGCACTATTATTCATCATGCATCATGCTTGGGGGCCCTGAACCTTTTCCCCTGCCATTGCTTTGCGTTATCCTTGACCTATCACTAAAATTAATTTTGCAAGGCAATGACTATCTGTCCTGGGGTGCAACTGGACTTGTTGTCACTACTGTAAGTTCATTTTTTTTTCTGTTAAAATCTAATAAAAAAAGTGTAAAAAAAAGACATTCCTTTCTGCCTTTATATACCATGCTCTTAATTGTTTTGATCAGCTGAATATTTCCTTACCTCAAAATGTCTTTGGATAGTTTCAGATTATTTGTTTGGTGTTTTTAACTTTCAACTTTGAAAAAGTGAACAAAACCATAGCTTCTTAAGTCAGATAAGAACTTTTTTGGTTCTGTTTTATACAGTGCAAACTTGACTCAAAGGTATCAGAGCTGTTTACATGAGCACCAGTTACATTACAGATGGACACGTAATTTTTTTTGGTAGGTACAGGGAGATCAAATGATTTGCTAAGAATCACAGACTGTTAAGTGTCCCTGCTGAGACTTGACCCCGGATCCCCAGCGTCAAGGTCGACCGCTCTAGCCATTAGGCCACATCCTCTCCCCTTCTCCTATTGTTAAAGTGGTTAACATATAATTCATTCACACTGAAGCTAAATAGTGTGCATTCCAAAAACGTTTAAAGTACCAATAAAAGGAAAACATAAAATAACTACATTTAAATGGTCTATAGCATCATCAGTCTTTCAAGGCAGATGCAGGTATTTTTACCCAGAAAGGGTAAACATATCAATCAACCGTGAAACAATTATATAAACCTGCTGTATTATATGCCTAACACACTAGGTCTTGCAATATATCAATAATTACCAGCTGGGTACAAATCACTTATCTAAATAGACTGTGCAAAACATGGGGACCTTTCCTAGAATGTTCTATTAAATGGAGAACTAAGAGTATTGTTTGTGCAGTGGCACACATATTGGTGTCTCAATATGTGTCATCGGTTTAATGTATATTTTTACCATATATTATTAGTGGTGTTTGGATTGGAAGTTAATCTATTTTTGTTGTTCACTGATGAGTGTTGTTCATAGCAGAGGAATTGAGGATAATTAATAGTGCTGACCCATAATTTCAGTGGCTCATTCATTTGCATGATGCATGTGATATAGGATTTCCCCAATGATGATAGATTCACTAAGTCTAACACATATATTTTTTACAATGCCAAATGTTGAGTATTCATAAATAAAATGTTTCTGGTGATATTTTATCTTCAAAATATTTTCATGTTGTGGGTCCTCAAGCATAGAAAGGAATGGTAGCTTTTGCAAATATATATCTTTTTAAAGAGATAACCAAAATAATAGGTAAAAGTAATCAGATGTAGAAAACATCATGAGATTGTAACTCGTTGGTTTCAGGTCTTTTAATAAGATCAGGATGTATTAGCTGTCTAGAGAGATGAATGGCATACATGTTTAATTGATTGAAGTGGTAAAAAGGTGGATGTGGATAATGAGATTACTCTGAAATATATTTACAGTGAACTGAACTATCTACAGGCATGTTCTGATAATGCCACATATTCTAAGTCTGTGGAGGCATTGTTTGAACATATGCCCCTGTTGTGACAAAGGATGAGAGAATGACAATTCTTATAGGTTAACTGAAGACAAGGAGACTAGCAGTACGCATGAGATTTTATTCTCACCTTCTGAGCAACAAACCATTAAAAGCTTCCAAATAGAACTTTAAAAAAAATCACAATGAAAATAGAGTGTTAAGTCCCAAATACACTGCTTGACATCCATCTTCTTCCTCTTTTGTTTGTTCTTCTTTCCAATCACTTCTGTATTAATCCTCATCACCAAGTCTTATTCATGTTTAATTATCTGCAAAAATAAACCAAGATATAAGATACATTCTTTGACTCTTATCACCAGCATAAAAAACCTACTTCAACTTTAAATTCATAAACATCACCATGAAATAAAATATATTACCTCTAACATAACACCCTTACCCCTAAACACATCCTCAAGGGAAGGGTGGGTGGGATAAAGCTAGCCTCTTTGTCTTTAATAAAATCATGATTCTATAATCAGTTAACCTATAAGAATCGTCATTTTATGTCAAGACAAGTGGCTAGCATTATGCCTGTTCAAAGTCATTCAAAATAAAAATTGAGACATGTTCTACAGCTTTAGAATAAAATCTCCTATCTCCTAAAAGTCTCTGCAGATGACCAATTGTCTGCCTTCATAATGTCCTCCAAATGACCACCCATCTTAAAAGTCTTACTTGCCAAAGCTCCCCTTATTAAATGAACCGTAAACTTTGACACATCCACACCTGCCTCCTTCGTAGCAGCTTTCACCCATCTCACAATTGTTTCATTCGTAACTACTTTAAATGGCTTTACATAAGAGAGTAAAAGCTGATCAACCCCATCACATCTCTTCTCCAACATTCTCTCTTCACATTCTTTCAAACACTACACTACACACAAATTGGGCAAATTATCAAAACTTGTATAAAAAATAGACCTAGACATAGTCTTATCCGTTTACAAATCTTATAAACTACTCCATCAGGCTGAAAAAACCTACATATCACTTCCAAAGCCTGAACATCTGAATATCTTCAATAAGAAATGAGACAAAGCAACATTGCCATATTCCAAGCATCTCCCTCAAATAACTGTTACTTGGCCAATTCAGAAATAACTGTAAAACCAAATCGACATTCTATAGTGTTTGATACTTTGCACTAGGCAGTCTAATCAACTGAATCCCCTTCATCGACCTGCAAAGGACTTCTACCAACAGACAAACCGTGCTGTAATTAATGTCCATCTGCCCCCTACGACCTCTAAAAATTAACTGTATTGAATGACATAGCTTTATCAAATAAACCTGCTAGAAAACTTGCCACCTCTACCTCATCAGCTTCCAGGAGATCCAAACACCTCTCCTCGCATCAACATAACCATCCCTTCCAAACTCCTCTATATCTTTTCTTAGTTTCTGGTGTTCAAGACTCATTGAGTAAGCTGGAAGCTGTAACCAAAAGATCTGTGAATGTTCTAGAATGCCTGACATTCTTCATACTAGAAGGTTGAGAGTACTCACCTCCACCAAAGGTTGTCCCTTGCATTCTATGCCTAGCAAAGGACATTATTAAATATGGCTCCCCACTGCCATTTCCATTGGAAGCCACACCAGTTTCCCAAAAGGATGTTACCAGTACCAACTGACGTCTCTGTCTTCTCACCTGTACCAGCACTCTCTGAATCATTGAAAATGGGGGAAAAGCATGTCCCCTCATTTCTTTCAAATGCTGCAGAAATGCATCCACTGCTATTGCTCTCAGATGCGGCCTCCAACTGATATAACCTGGCAACTAGAAAGTTAGTCTGGAAGCAAATAGCTCCACCTCTAAAGGACCCATCATTCTTAGTATACTCTTAAAAGTATTCTCTTGTAACATTCAGTCACTGTAATCGTTCACACTGTCTGAATTCCAGTCTGCTATCATAATCCCTGGCAAATATTCTGCCTTCAAAACTATCTTGTGCTCCAAGCAAAATTACCATATTTCTTTCGCTAATTCTGAAAGCCTCTTGGACCTGCTTACTCCCAATTTGTTAATATATGTTACTGCAGTCAAGTTCTCCATCTTCGACAACACAGGACTTCCTTTCCGCTCTGTCCTGAAACTCCAAAGGGCAAATAAACTTGCCTGTATTTCATATGACTCTCTGTTAGAAATGGGATCTCTGGTTGGCTAAGGCTTGTGCCAAAGCCAGGTAGAGACCACCACTCTAGTCAGGGTAAGTGAGTTACATGCCAAAGATAACCCCTGCTCACCCCCTTGGTAGCTTGGCACGAGCAGTCAGGCTTATCCCGATGGCCATGTGTAAAGCATTTGCCCACGCACACAGCAACAACATTCCAGGCACACCACAAAAGGAACTCCACACAAGGTTATATAAGGAAATAGCCTTTTTATTCCCATAAAATGTTAGAATAGTGAACACATAATATACATGGTGCCACCTGGCACTAGGTCATATCTACGAGGGATTATATACACCTGACAGGGCCCACTGGACCACGGTCAGAACCATCACAAAGCGAACTTAGTAAAAGTAAAACAGATCTTAAAAGTACAACTAGTAATCACTGGTAATCACTGTACTTAGCATCAGCCTGCAAAATAAACCACATTATGCACAGTATCACATCAGATGCGAATTACATTCTGCACCAACCTCACCAGCATAAACACATTATGCAATCCTCTCACAAGTCTAAACACATTAGACCCTAACCTCCTAAGCATAACTCACATTAGGGGCATAAATCACACAGTAAAACATAATCTCACTAACATAAACCATGATATGCAAAACAACCTCATAATCATAAAAACGCATTTAGAGGTATTAAACAGGGTGCGTAAAACATACTACATACATTACATTTCCTAGCACTACCATCACACTAAGGCCTGGTGGCCTATAATCCTTAACAGTCTCCCTGGCCAACTGGCTAACTCAAAGAGAGGGTTCAAATGCCCTATGTCCCAAGAGTCAGGGCTGCTGCCTATGCAGTGAAATCCAACGGCGCCATTGCGACAAACTAAACGGTGCAGCTGCCCACTACTTGCTGGGCACTGTGAATAAACATCATGAAGAGGCAATGGCACATCTGGGCCTCCTCAGCCCACTGGGTTTCTCTAGGCAAAATTGCCCACAAAATGCAGTGGCGACCTTGCGCTCTCGCAGGGCAGTTGAGAATCGAACCCTGGCACCACCGTGCCTCTTTAAGTAAAATCATCCCCTCGGTGCAGCTGCCCTCTGCAAGCGGGCAGCTGGGAATATGGCGCAAAGCACATCCCCTCTAGACCCCCACGGTGGCTTTAAACAAATATAGCCCACGTTGGAGAGGCCCGCTGCTAGACGGGGCCACTCTGACTGACACAGGGCCCTCACTGGCACCACATGGAGCTTCTAAAGAAACTTTGCCCCCTCGTTGGAGTGGCCCTCTGCCAGACAGGGCCACTCAGCACCGTCAACGTGCCTGGAACAGGCACCAGCACAATAGACCTCCACGGAGTGCCACTCACCAGCTCTCTCTCTCTCTGCTCGCAGGCGGGACTCTGGGCTTACTCCTTGCTGGGGAGACTCCGGCGGCAGTCTGCAGCACTTGTGGGGCCTCCCTCTGCTCAGGGGAGCCCTGCGTTGCCATCGGTGGCCTCGGCCACTTTCACTCTTCACGCAGGCCCCCTCCTGGGACCCAGGACTTCTTCTTCACTTTGCAGTCCAAAGCGGGGTGGGCTCCCGCCTGGAGTCTTCCCTCATTGCTCTGGCACCAGCGGCGGTCAGCGGGACTTCACCTTGAGAAACCGGTAGTCCTGCCCGCTGTCAAGCACTATGTTGCCTGACTTCCTCCCGGCCGTGGCGGTGATTTTCTCAACATAGAACGCTGGGTGGGCACCCACATTTAAATATAAATGAAAAGGGGCCATGTGGGGTGGGCACCCACTATTCAACATAGTAGGAGAGCGGTGTGGGCACCCGCTCTCCATAAATTGCAATCAACAATCCAAACACGTGGTGGGCACCCCTAAAACATTGGACAGAATGGGGGAATCATTCCCTCGGCGGTGATCGCAGCCCAGCGCTGCATTTCCAAAACAGGAGCGCTCCTCAGAGCCACCAAGATGTTCCTGTAAATTTAAAACAAGGTGCTCACAGGGCGCAAGGGCCATCAAAGGTAAGGCACCCAGCGCTCCCAAGGCGCTAAATGCAGCACAAGCTCCTCCAAGGTCCTGGAGGATCCCAAGCAAAGCAAAGGGGTCTCAAAAGTCTTTTCAAGCATCATGGGGCAATGCAGGGCCCATGGAGGCAAGCCCTCATGGCAACCCCCCTGGGCCCCAGCAGCAGCACGCCCCAGCAGGAACAGCACCAAAACTGAACAATTTTATGGGGACACAGCCCCAATATTTATATTAGTAAATCCCTTTGTGTCACAGCACAGGGCTGGGGGGATACTAGTCAGAACTGGTATAGGGGAGATTTGTAGCACTTTGTTTTGCTCAGCTCCTCTCTCCTTTTTCAGGTAGGGGCTCAGTGCTCAGACGCACTACAGGGGTCGGCGCCAGCATTGTGGAGGGAAGGCACAGTCCTATTCAGGTCCCAGGTGCAACTCCTCCCTCCCATCTGCATGCAGATCTATCTATTCACCACTGGGCAGACTCCCCTCTGTCCCTTGGAGCCACTCACATCTCTCAGCTCCTGTCACTCACAAGCCAGACATGCAATTCACATCAGGCAGGCAGACACACAGTACATAGAAATCCCAACTTCTAAAAGTGGCATTTCTCTACCAGTCACCATAAAAAAAGGCCAGGAGAACGCAAAAAGTTTCAGGGTGAACCTGCCAAAAGGGCCAAGTTCAACACCCTCCTTTTCCAACAGAGATCAAACTCCACCAGTCTACTGATCCAAGCATGTAGCCCCCCAGCCTCGATTGTTCACATCCGTCTTCAACTTAAAATCTGTCTTTGTTCCAAAATTAGCAGGACCATTCCAGGCTTTCTAATTCTCCATTCACCAAATCAATTCCTCTATTCCATCTACAGACAGAGACACTGTGCCCTTGTACCACAAGCCTCTCAACAGACCCTAAGTCTTTAATTGCTAAAGTGCCCTGTAATGCAACAATCCCAGAAAAAACACTCATATTAAAGTGAACCCAACTCTCTCAATTTAACCTCCTCCTTCCTTAACATCATCTGTACCTCCTGCTTAATTTTCATCACCTTTTTCTCAGGTAACCGTAATTGGCTCACCACTGTGTCCACCACAAATCCTAGGAATTCTGTGTCGGAACCAACCCAGACTTCTCCAAATTACTACAAATGCCAAACCCTGTAACAAATTCTTCAGCATTCCCGAATTTTCCATCAACTCATCCATGTCCTGATTCATTATCAGGATGTCATCAAACTAAATAATCATTCTTATTTCCCTCTATCATTGAAAACCAACGACTGGTCTCAATACCTTGCACTGCAAGAAACACTGACTCTTCTTCGCTATCCAAATTGTGAAAGATGCATTTATGAGATCCATCTTCACCATTCAATCCAGATCCTGAAGCCAATCCCTTATAGGTGTATACTCTCAATCTTGAAATGCTGATGCATCACAATTTGGTTGAATGCTCACGCATGTATCACCGCCTCCATCCTTTGTCTTTGTTTTTCCACTAGAAAATTACTTTCAATTCCCTTCTCTTCCTCACCTCCTTTTATTATAGCATTCTTTTCTAACATTTTCAGTACCTCCTCTTGCGCTATCTCTTTCAGATCTTTTTGAAACACCAATTTATTTGGCTCCCTCGGCTGCACAGTGTTCTGTGTCAAATTCTATTTGATAGCCCACTATTATTTGGAATACCAATGTGTCCTCTGTCACCATTTTCAAATGCCCCTTGAACAATTTGAACCTTCCTCTCACACTTGTTGGGATAAAACCAGAAGAAATCCTCATATTCATCTTGGCTTTGACTTTGACTGGGATTCTGTCACCTTCTTCTGTTACTGCGACCTTGTCCTCTTCTTCTCTGGGGATAAAATTTGTAACTTCCTTGATTTCATCTCTAATAAGAGAACCCATGGTTCTGATACTGGGCTCTATAACTTGCACAGCTGGAAGGGCGCCCTCTCCTACCAACCCTGTCATAAAAACAACTATTTGATAAAACTCTACGCATAGAGAATTGCGCCTTGACCAGGTTCATAAAGGTGTGCACATACTTGGAAAGAGACTTCACCATCCCATCCCCGAATAGCAATCCTCACTCATAATTGCTAGACTCTTTCATAGCTAAATCACTTAGCTTTGGATTAATGTGCATAAGCACAGTTTTCCACCTTAATGCCAAAAGACCCACATGTGCGTTACCTAAAAATTAGATGGAACGCTGGCACCACCCTCGCAAAGAGACACATTTAATTCCAAGCTCTTCAAAAAGGCATCCTCCACTCCATCAAAGATCTTTGTCAGTGAACCATGTATATATATTACCCTGTCTTGACACTGTTTCAGTGATTTTTCCAATCCTTTCCTCAGATCCTTGCCCATCTTAAATAAGTATGTAATGAGCTCAGGATCCAGATTTAGCGTCTTTGTCACCTTCTCATCTATAAAGTGCAGGTTCATTCCACCTGCATTATAGTCCTCTCTTCCTTCTCCAAGGACTTACGTAACCTGGACTTTTTGTAATCAGAAACATGGTCTACAGTCCACCAATCCTTCCATCTGGGATTCCTTGAATCCCCAGCATTGAATAACTTCTCTCCAAACAGATCAACTACTGTATCCTTCACCTTACGCCTGACACGTACTTCACTCTCCTCATCTAACCCATCTTTGTATTCCAAATCCAAAATATACTCATTAAGATCTTCATCAGGTCGGCTTTCTAACACTACCATATCCCCTTTAGGATATCAATCCTTCTCAGTGCTAGACTGACCCTCCTGTGTACCGCGTGGGGCACCATTGCTCATTGAGCCACTTTGGACTCCTCTCTCACTGAATGAATCCTCAACATGTTTCCTCTTTTAAGGCACTTACCATCTGAACCTTTATTCTGTTCCTCCTTATCTGATACTGAAAAATATTCTTCCTCCTCAACATTCCCTTTCTTGCCCAGAGCCTGCCTAATAGACTCTTGGACAGCCACCTGGCTATCCTTGCTGACAATCCTCCTAATCAACTCGTCATGAATTGTGTTTTCCTTATAATTCTCTTACTAAATGAGCTCTAACTTTACTTGCAATATAATTAAATTAAATCAATTCAAATGAAGAATGTATACATATTCAGCAATCATTATTACATACAAATAGCTGTCAGAAAAGCCTGATTATCACAATTTTTTACTATATTCATAGAAATGCAAGTGTTTCTAATTTCAGCCTACAGAAATCATTTTAAATATTTCATAAACTATAGGGTCTATAATAGCATATTAGAAAATATCACATTTGTACTTCATGGCTACACATTTTTTAATCAACTTTTCTGGTGCATTTCAGCCAAGAGCATTAACAACACTAGGCCACTTCACTTAGAATCACAATTTTCACCAATATACGTTAATAAGGAACATGTGCATTAAAAATTCATTATCGCAACTCATTTATATGTATTAGTGTTGTCTTGTAAATTTGTTTTCTTTATCTCATGTTTTCAAGCACACTTTTATGGTGCTTCTACTACACTTGTCTCGGTATCATGTGTCATTGTGTCTAACGTGTGCAATGTGTACTTTCAACCTTTTGAGTCTTCTGTGTAAAAACATATTGTGTACTATGCTTTTTAAAATAATGCTGCATCACTAGTTTCTCATTTTGTCTATCTGCTATTGTTCTCATTGTTCAATGAAGCTGCAGTTAGTCAACTACCTTGTAACAACTCATTACACTTTATTACGCTGACAATCTTCCCAATCCAACAGGAGGGGTGTCACAGTGTGATATGCTGAGTAAATTAATAATAAAAAAGTTCTATTTCTGAGATATCTTTCAAAACACTTCTATAAATAAAACTTGAGAACAAGGTGTCATCTAAATGTGACCATCCTGAGTGAGGCGAGACTTAACTAACCCTATTCAAGTCTATGTTGTTGCATACTACGGATCCTGTTTATTTAAACTAAAGCCTTTTCCATAAAATCATACAATTATGTAATTTTTTGAAAATTATTTTAATTCTTATTCCTCCACAAACTGGGAAGGAGAGTCTATTAGAAATAACAGTACTGACTGTCCAAAAATAAGACAGGTGTTCTCAGAATTAAAACAAGCATTGGCAACACCAGTAGGTCTGGTATTGGTCACCAGGCTTCGAGCTTTGTCAATGTTTGGTTTGCTATGGGTTTTGCTAAACTTTGTTGTTGGGGAAGCTGCGGGACTATCATCAATATAAAAAGATTACTTAAAGCAACATTAGTTTTTGGTCAAATATAGTAAGGGAACTGCTTTGTGTGTGCACCTACTCCTTGTGATTGGGCAAAATGCTGTCATTCACAGTAAATGGCTAAGGTGGACTGACCCCATGCAGTATTGTGTAGTGGTCATAACAAATGTGAATGTTACAATAACAGACCAATGGATGAAGATGGGTGGCTGAAAATTCGCTTTAATCAATTTTTCATCTAATGTTAGTAAAATTAAAAGGTCTTGGCTAATGCTAGGCCTAAAAACAAGTCCAGATTCAGGCTATCTGAAGAACTTCTGCTCTGTTTCTAACATAGCCTTCTTTGAAAACGTCTTGAAAATGTTTGTGGCAACACTCCTCACACAGTTTATAGATTAAAGAGCCCTTCTTGACAAGTATCAATCAAGTTTCAGATCAGATCTGGGTCAGTAGACATGCATTTATTCTAAAAAGAGTTTATAATGCACTTCACATGTCAGAGAGAGGCTGCTCATGCCTCCTTATTCTTCTGGACCTGTCAGTGTTGTTTGACCCCTTACATCATCAAGTCTCCTGCAAATCCTCATAGAATTAATGGGTATTTATTGCACATTTCCAAAGTGATTCTCATAGTACCTTGACAAATGTTAATGTATGAACATGTATCTCACTCTCTCTCTTACCCCTTTTCATTCCAACAAGAAGTTCTTAAAATCTCTTTGCTCTTATCTAGTCTTTTCAATCTTTATGTGGATCCTCTTGCCACCCTTTTCAAATATTCCATTGGAATGTAATAGTGATGTCATGCAGAATGATCTGACGAATCATCACTGATTCGCTTTAAGTTCTTGGACCCTGTTCACTCAATCTTTAATTCCATCTTGAATGACAACATAGCATGACTATTAACTCAGTAAAAATCGAATTCCTTTTAATACAGCCCACATTCTATTCCAGTGCAAACCTGGCTGACTGCACTGAATATGCTGGACTGCCTTTCTTCCATTGTTGAATGTTCGAGGCTTCATCTTTGACAACATCTAGAACCTAGGAGCGCACTTTAACTTTGCCAAAAGACGCACAGCACCAGGCAAACTCCATATGCAAATACAATTTTCCCTGAGGTGGTTTTCAAGCAAATTATTCAACCCCGCAAGTTATCGAGGCTACACAATGGAAATTCCTTACTCTTAGGAATCCCCAAACTACCACTGGCCTCTCTCAACAAAGCCTGCAATGGAGTGACTAAGGAGTGTATAGGCTCACAAAATTAGAATAACAACACCTCGGCTCTGATCACAGGAATTCCTGTTGAAGCACAGCGTGTTTTCAAAATAACTTCCATCACTAATCAGAAAAAACAAGCTTCCTTGCTCATTAAATGATTGTTTAAAGAGCGTTAGGTTAAAAAAAGACCTTTGGTTTCTGGAACTAGTTCTCTTGCTTTTCCAGCCACTAGAAAAAAAATCATTGACAAAGCTAACTGCTATGTCTCTAATGTGATACCATATGTTAAACATAGGCATGCACAAATGCTTTTTGCATGGCTAGAGTGAAAAAAAAAGTAGTGTTTACCATATTAAAGCCAGACCCATTACATTTACCAACCCTGGGGAAAAAAGATAAAAATAATGCCTTTCTGCATATAATACATATAGGGGATAACAAATTCAATATGACATTGTGATATTAGAGCGAATTTTTCAGATTTAAAATAGTCTCTCATGCATTTCAGTGCAAACACCTTATGAAAGCTGGCACAATACACTGTGCAGGCAATAGTACTAAGTAAGAGAGAAATACACTTTAGGAGGATGCACAGCCCACCGTGTGCATTTTAAAGGATTGTTAACAATAGGTATTACAGACGGCTGTGCTGTCAAGCCAGACCTGTCTAGTACTCAATTCCACCAGTTAGCAGAGCTGGCTCGAATCCTTTCCAAAAGAGCTAAACTGTTTCCTAATCCAGCGTAATTTCTCGTGGGATATGTTGATGCTATTTTGGAATTTCTCGCCCATTCACACTGTACTAACCTTACAATAATGTACTCTATTCATATGAATGTTCTAGTCAGTTGTCATATATCCAACCTCTCTGGCCCACAAAAGTATAGAATGTGCTTCTTCTTTGATTACAGTGACCTATATCATTCATCGCATTAGTTATGTGAATCTGATAATCCCTTGTTTTCCAGCCTTCTATTGAAACTTAATCCCCTGTAAAGCGCTTTGTTATCTATTGGTCTGGTCTGTGCTATATCGAACAGCTAATAAATGATTTAATTATTTAATAAATAAAAACGTAAATACATATCCTCTGCTCATGTTTGAGCTTATGTATAGCCAATTTATTTCACTAAACTGTTTTGTTTTGATATAACGTTCTATTGTCACCTGCATGGGTACAGTATTCAAGAAAAGTGTTCATTTTGTCACGTCCCAGTGCACAAAAGGCAGAATTTTCATTACTATTTAAAAAGCAATATAATGCTAAGTTAAGATGTAATTGAAGCCCTTTTTTCCCATTATAGTATTGTGCATTAACAGCATATTTATTAAGTCACAATAAAAGCCTAACTAGACATAAGTATTTCGACCATTGGACATTTTTCTGATTTAGCTACTTGAATGGCACTGATTAAGTTCTCATGGAAGAAATATTTTGATGGCTACAAACAAATTTACCAGTCAACGTTTGACAGGGTTTTTTATTAATTGGATAAATGAATTGTGAGATGTCTGATTGCATGATGATACACTCATTTAGCTGTCATTTCTTTGCCTTTCACTAATCTCTGTCACGTTGAATTTATAAATGGAACAGAGTGACCTTTGAGTCTCTGATGGAAATGAAGAGATAAATAGAACTTGAAAGGACAAACCAATTAATATAAATGTGTTGCACATGCAGAGCTAATGCCTACCCTTTGGTATGGCAATAATCCTGTGCATACCTTGCTTAACAAAACAGGAACAACTATTTCATTTGGCATTTAGCTTCAGGTTGCATGTTTATAACGGATCCAATATTGCTTCAAGCAGTGGCATAATGAAACCTGAGGCTCCCTCCCCTTGCATAGCACATGGAGGCCCCCCCCTCCCCGGACCCAGCCAGGAGTTCTCAGGCCTGGAGCCTGCTGCCTGAATGAGGGCTGTAGAGGGCCCCCTCACCACAGAGGGATGCAGGGGCCAATGTTACGCCACTGGCTTTGAAGGGTTCTGGTGACTTCATAAAGCATAATGCTGAAAGCAGAGTAGGTTGTAAATTTCACCAGAACCCTGAGATGGATATATATGACCATATACCACATGACCTGCTATTTTTCAGACATAGAGGTACATCCAAATAAATCAGTCCAGAAACAGTAATTCAAAAGATATTTTGTGTATCTTCTTTTATTTTCCAAACGTTCTTGATTCCACACAAATTAGTACAGCCTCGGGGTTTGTTCGATCACCGAAATTCATCTGGGTATTTTATATTTCAAGCATTCCATTACAGTTCATCATTTAGTATAGCCAGGGGCATGGAGATTACAATATGACCAAGCTGCATGATCACAAAAGATCCACTTATAACTTCACCTATTCAGATTTCGCAGTCCTCAAGGTATTATCCACATATCCTGGATTTGATAAGCATCGTAGAGTGACACGTATCTAAAAGTATCTGGTCGCATCAAGATTTTGTGTACACATTACCTGTTATGTATTTGTTTATACTACTTGTTCATTTTGGGTAGTTAGCTTGAAAAGCTTTTTTTTCTTAAATGTGCAATTACCAATGGGCACTGATTGAAATTAGAATGTTTAGGTTTTGTTTCCTTTCATGAATAAATTGTTGATAAAACAATGGACAATAATGAGGGCCAGTGGATTTATGTGATTCTGTGGCTGCAACAGTTATCGCAAAATTATGTATTTACTTTATTTGTCACAATTTGTTGCATAATATGCAGATTTCACAAAATAAATTTCAGCCACAAATGCATTAAAGTAATATTGCTACAGAATGTGACCCTGTAATTTGATTTTTACTGCATAATTTAGATAACCTTGCCACAAAATGTGGTCCTCCATTTTGCGTATTGTAGTAGCAGTGACATTGCTAAACTTCTGTAGACAGGTGAGATGAAATTCCTATTTCACAAGGAACAATTAAATAATTTCCATATTTCACAGTTCATTATCAAATATGTTTTCACACACACACTGCCCCACACCTCCCTCAACAGTGGGATAAAATAATAGCATATTAGTAGGTGCACATCTACCGCTCTAGTGTATGCCATACCATGTTTTCCTGTGCATTTTTATAAACAATGGTATTTAAACAGAACCAGAGTACAATATCATTACATAAAGTCAATGTGTGAACCAGTGAAGATCCAAGAAGGTGATGATCCAGAAAGTCCAGAATATGGACAAGTTCACCTGTAAAAACATTGAAATTGACCTTTAACCTGTAGTACTTTATGTTTGAATCTGCCTATTTCTACTCTTGCCTCAAGTAACAGTTTATTTTATTGGCCCACATTTATTTTCACTGGCATGGGACACACACAGAGCCATATATACACACAGTGTTGAATTATCCCGTTGTAGCCTTCTTTTTTTAGTGTAGGCAGGAGGATTGACTCGCAAGAGGCATTTTTTGCCCCAGCCATCCTCTACAATGGTAATATAAAATGCATTACCATCACTACCTGAGTATCTGCATGACATGCTTTTTTCAGTTTTAGATGTTAGAAACAAAAGTATTAACCAGAACCAGGGAACATTAGATCAAATCAAAGGAGTGAAATAGAATTTCATTAGGTAGGCCTTTGGGTTTTGGTTCCAGTTCTTTTCCTCCATTAAGGGATAAAAACATATCACCTGTGAGACCGTGAGTAGTGGTTATGTAGATATTTGGGTATTTATACATTCAACAATTTGTCAACAGTTTATGTGGCTGCCACTATTAAAATACCCAAACTTTACCATTTTGTTTCTTTGGGTCACAGTTGAAGCAGTTATAGAATAGGTTAGAAAATCAGAATCTCAAAAAGCACCCATTGTAAGAATCGGTGCTTTTAGATTCGAACATTGATGTGACCTGCTACAAAAATACAGGCAAGTTATCACTGACACACTCACAGCTTGTTTATGACATCTCTGGCATTTGTGTCATTTCCAAAATAAGGCTATTGTCAATTCAGAAATTAGGACCATTTGGAATATACACCTGCCTTGTTAAGGGGTAGTAGTTGAAAAATTAGTAAGGTGTGCACCAAACAATTGTGTAAGCCCTTTTCCCTCGCTCGTGATTATATCCCCAAAATAACATTAAACTCTGGCATAGCCTTTCTTTTTTTAATTGGAGGTGACGTGAGTGGTGATTTGACATTGCTGTTACAAGTAACAATATCAAAGACTGTTTATTTATTTATGCGTTTTTATATAGCGCGGACTTTACCCGAAGGTGTCAGAGCACTTCACAATAGGAACAGAACTGATACATGAGTACATTACAAGTGAACAAATTACAAAAGCAAACGTTACATTGTATGAAGCAAAAGTGACAATCATGAGCCAACAAAATACAAGAGGTAGCAAACGGTGCATTACAGGAGGAAAAAGTGACGTGTGCAGGTTACAAAAGCGCACAAAGTAAACATATAGGTATAATACTGCAATATATAGAGGACACTCAAACACAAGAACAAACGTTACGAAGGCAATGGTGGCACTTGTGCAGGTATCGAAAGCAAACAAAATGTAAGAGGTAGTGCCGACACATGAGCTCTCCGACACACTATGCCAAAAGCAGGTGGTTCAGTTAGGGTTGTTGTTGCGCGCTTGCTAGCAGCTGCACTTAGTTTGTACCTGCCACAAAAGAACACAGAGCGTAATCCACATAATACGGATCCATTTTTCCATAGTAGGGATAGTTATCTTGGTTGGAGTCTGGGTCAGCTTTAAAGCTGGCGGCGCCCGGTGCGACAATCATTTTTAGCGCCCCCACACCCATGACTGCCTCCTCGGATTATCTCACTACCACAGGGCAAAAATGTCCTTCATCTCTCCAATCATAAGTTATTGCTAAACACAGTGTCCCCTACCCTGAGGTCGTAGTCCCCTCTACAGGTCAGCGCCCAGTGCGGACGCACCAGTCGCACTGCCCTAAATCCAGACCTGGTTGGAGTTTCCCCTGTCAGGACGCATAGCTGTATAATGAATTCCGCAGATGAAATATTGTTTCTTAGTCACTCACTAATGCCTCTCTTTTCGATCGATTCAGCAGATGTATTTCCAAACGCAAGATAATAATAATAATATAGACATATCTATAATGAAAATGATCAGAATATTAACATTTGTGTTTGTTTTCTTTTTTGTCCGTGGTTGGCGTGTTAATAGTGATTGTTGCTGTTGTTCGCCAATCACTTGCTCTTTGACCAATAGGCGTGTAGCTTGTGAAGGACCTAATTAAGATGATGGAATTATGCTGCGGCAGCATCTTTAGCTTACACGGGGATGAGGCCTGGCACTGAAACATAGTTGCCCCTCTTGCATTCTTTTAATGGTGAAGGTTGAATACCACGCTTTGCATATTACTAAGTTCCTTATTCATCATGTAAATAAGGCGAATATAAACCGTTTCCACGCGAGCAATTTATTTGTGCCCATTTCTGATGAATAAAACACAGTAGCCTTTTCTCGCTCCCTCTCACCACTTCTGTATGTCAATATGGAAGCAAAACTTCAAGAATCGCTAAAAGGATTGCATATTTCTTGCAGCACTTTGATGGCAAATGCATTTATCATCCTGAGATCAATAGGCATGTCTGAGGCATTTTCATTTCAGATATTGCAGCACCTTTTGTTTCGCTGCTGTTTTAGCCTCAGCCTTTTTTCCTCCGTCGAGCAATGTAATGCTTCCTGTTCTCCTTATGGGTTTAATTACGGAAGATAATCAATTTCATAAAAAGCGTTCCAAATATTGCTGTCAATGCACGGAAAGCAACACGAGCTTCGCATTTGAAAACACTTCCACCGCTAATTGACTTTTTAAAGAGTTGCGCGGCGAACTGAACTTCAAAATGTCTAAAAGTGCCCTGGCTGCAGTCCAGCACATTAACAACACAGCGTGGGCCGTATCTGGCGATGGAGTGTAATGTCTTCCAACAAGGACAGTCGTGCTGCATATTTACACAGAATATGTTCTTAACATGTTTGCTCTGCATTACCTAAAGAGATTATTGTTTGCTGGAGGAGCAAATGTGTTTGTCTTCTGTGGCGGCCAAAGAGAGAATGGATTCCAAGCTTGACATAAATATTAAATGTTTATGGGTATGCTACTGTCTGGCTAGGATCCATGACAGTATTGAACGAATATATTAAGAGTCAGTGGTATGGGCCATATTTGCAAAATAACATCAGTGCGACCTTGATATATCCAGATAAGATAGTTGTGTGATGTTATTTACTTATTTATGTATTAACAATTTTTGTTGAGTGCTGCACTTCGCCTTTTGGTTACCATAAGGGCAGGATATGTGTGTGTAACGTGTAAGTAAAAGTGAACAGTTCAGCAAGCCATACGTTAATTCACCCTTCAGAGGTTTATGTGTGGCTTGCTTTAAGCATAGGTAGCTTGGAAATGTGTGTGTACTCCATAGGTCACGGGTTCCATTTCCAACAGGGCAGACTCAGCCTTTCATACTACAGAGGGTGAAGAAATGAGTAACATTATCGTGTCTAACAGTAACACCTGTTATTGACAGCAATGGAAACAGGCTAATCTGCTGAAGCAAGTGCTACTAAATCAGTGGCGGCTCCTTCGCTAAGCCGAAATAGCGTCGCCCCACTTCTCATAGAGCAGTAAAAAGGGAAAAAAATTAAACGATAATAACAAGATTATTATAGTTTTATTTTTGGTTGCTGCGGGCTGCGTTAAGGCGGGACTGGGGACGGTGTACACTAAGTGCACATGACTGCTTGGCCGGCTAAACAGTCATGCGCAGTTTGCATATTCCCCACCGGGATATAATGGGCTGCCTCGTGGGAAATATGCACAGACTCCCTGTCGTGATCTGAGCGCCAATTCAGGGTGCTCAGACCAATCACAACGCTGCATGGCTTTGGGGAGCCTTTGTGCTGGGTGCCTCCTGCAGCTTCATCTGGAGCAGAGAAGCAGGGGAGAGACCCGGCCTTCTTAAAAGGTAAGTGTTGTTTTGTTTTTATATTTCAGCCGCCCCCCACCCCATTCCCTACCAGCAGCCACTGTACTAAATTAATATAAAAAAATTGCCATTTCAAGCATTTTTCATTTGCAACGTAAGTGTAAAATGAAACCTTTTTGTACACTTTGTGGACTTGCCTCAAACTTTTATATACGTTTAGAGAGCTGTTTTTTTTAAATATAGCTTTATCACTGATTTCAGGTAGAAACCTTCAGTAGAATGCATGAACATTGATGAAAATGACATAAATTGTATTTTAGAGTAAGTGTGGACCAAATGACAGGCTGTAACACAGACCCAAAGCAATTATTTTAAAAGGATACTGCTAAGTATCTGAGAAAAATGACTTCTTAGACCAGCTGTTTGTCAAAGCCTGTGTGGTTTTCATTGATTGCTTGTGAATACATCGCCTCGTTGATTGAAAATGCTGCTGGTAATGTCCTTTTTTTACAGCATTGGGTGTAGTTTATTCTGAATGATGGGAGGCAGATTTATGCTGAAAACAAATACACATTAAACCCTTAAATTAGCTTGTGCTGTATCTGTACTTCTGAACTTCTACTGCCAATAGTGCTTTTCTGTTTCATCTATTGCTACGGTGATTGGAGGCGTTTTAATAACACAATCGAATTCTTCCAGGACTACTTAGTGTTTGTCCTCATATTTTTCTCCAAGTTTATTTGAAGGAAGTTCTAAATTATACGAGTTTTCCTTTCAGTGCTTTGTAGAAAACATCGACTTCTCCCTTCATTACTGTTCTGCTAGTATGAGGAGCTGTAATTGATTAGTGGAGTGTTCAAGATTAATACATGTATATAAAACATTGGCTGAGGTTTATGTCTGGAAAAATTGAAAAAGCCAATAACCTATTCCATGACTGACGATAGAATTTCAGATGATGCAAAGGTTTCTTATGGGACACCATAGGACTGTTAATACGATCTCTACATAAATGGTTGAACGTCATCTGCAGGTTCCCATACTTCTGGATTTTCTCTACACCTGTGATACACTTTATCATCACATTCTTCTCAGTTGACTATAGGAATGGTCTAAAGTGATGATTCAGTCACTCCACAGGGGCATATCATTTCAGACCAGTGGAAGCCACCAGATCCGTATTAGCAAAATCTGGTTAGGAAGAGACGAAGGGCCTGATTTAGAGTTGGATGGGTGCCTCTGTCGCAAATGTGACGAATGTAAGAGAGGTGCTTTTAGTGATGGGGTGATGGCCCTACCCCCTAGAGCTTGGTTCTGCAGTTGCACCTCCTGGCAGATATCCTAGTGTGAAATGGGGTCCCCAGGCACAGGTGAGGTCAAAAGGCACTAGTTACCCCAAGTCCAGGTAGTGTATTCTCCCACACAGGGGGATAGCGGAGGCGTTTTTAGTGCTGGGGTGATGACCTCACACCCTTGGGCTACATTCTGCAGTTGTGCCTCCTGTGCGTATCCTGGTGGTCCCTGGGATGTGGGGGTCTACGCGGTCCCCCCACTCCATATTTTAGTTATCCCGGAGGAGATGGTAGTCCCCAGGACTAGATGGTCTACACGCCCCCCCTATACAATTTATTTATATCCCCGGTGAGGTGGTGGTCCCCTGGTGGTCCACGCAGGCCCCTGCTTACTATTAAAATTAGCCTCAGGAAAGTGGTGATGGACTGGGCATTTTTCAGCTCTTGCAGAGGGGTTCCGTGCCCCCACTCCATTTTTTTCCATTAAACCCTGCATGCCCCTGGGACCTGGCCCAGCCGGGGGCTAGAAGTAAAATAAGGTTGGGAGTACGCGCTTCTTTTTTTTATTTTATTCAAGGTGATATTCCCAAACACTTTGTGAAAATCGCAGTGAATTGCCCCCCCAAAAATGTTTTTATGCCATGGCAGTGTCCCAGGGGACCCCAAGAACAAGGCTTGGGGTCATGTTTTTTTCCATGGTTGTCAACATTTCTTGGTTTGGCAGCCAATCAGAGCTCTGAATTCTCTGCACAAGCTCATTACTATTAACAAATTTGCCACAATTGCAGATATTCAAATTGGAATTTCCTTAAAGTTCTACAACTACTGAACGGATTTGCAATAAATAAGTGAAAGCATGATCTGTGAAACAAAATCTACCTTTCTGCCAAATTTGGTGTAATTCCATCCAGCGGTTCCGGCTGTAGTTGTTGTCGAAACTTCTATGTAAATTAACATGGGAAATGCACCTTTTTGCCCCCCCCCGCCCTTTTCTCTGTCCCCGCTTGACGGATCACCCAGAATCTTTTCATGCACAACTGTAATCACCAGCACACTTTTTTGGGAAACTTTCGTGAAGATGAGTCTAAGGCCACAAAGTTACAGGCAAGTCCAGAAATGCTCTTCCTATGGAAACATGGCACTAACTAAAACTACCTACTGTGTGTGTGTGTGTGCATGTGCGTGTATATATATATATATATATAGATGTATTGCTCCAACTCGAACACAAGGTCTGTATTCACACAGAAAAGACGAGCGTGGACCCAGGTATGTGCAGATTATTTCTTTTTCTTCAGCCAGCTCTGCCTCTACGCGTTTCGGGAGATCCCGCCCTTGATCACACGATCCCGCCCTTGATCACATGATCACATGGCATATATATATATATTACAGTCCACATACAGCACACAGAAGTCCATCAGCTTATTAAGCATGGCACTCAAATTCTATACTTAAACATGATGGTGCTATATATAAATAGATAGGAATTTGGATTTACTCCCTCGGGTGGTGCATGTGCACACCTGATTTGAATTTCAGTAATTAGATATTTTGTGAATCATGCTTTGATTTGTTATTTTGTGTGGAAGTATCATCATTGCATACATCCTGAATTAATTAGCTACAACAATATTGGAGCAGTATCAGTGATTCACTGTTTACACTAAGGGTGTGGTGTCTAAATCACGCTACTTTATTTGTATGTCCCGATTGTGGTAATTGAAACTTTAATTGGGAGGAAGAAATAAATCCTGAATGATCAGTTACTGATATGCCTTGGAAGGGTGGGTCTTCATAGCCACTGGGGACCCTCGTTGGATAATTGTTTGCTCTTACCGGATTCCACGCTGCACACTGTGACCTGGTGTGCCTCTGCTGGGCTGAAGCGGCTTCCCTGACGACTCGCCGGACCCGCTTCGCGGGTCCCGCAGCGCGTCTGTGTCCGAGGAGGCTGTTGGCTGCAGGTGACTGTTGGGAGGAGCGCGGGAGTGGTGTTGGGACCAGCGGGGCTGCGAGCTGTAAGGCAGGGACTCCAGCGTCCAGGAGCCCCTGCGCGCCCAATGTGCAACACCTGGGCTGCTCTCCCCGCTGGCCACGCCCCCTTGCCTATCAGCCAATGACCAAACGGGACCACTGTACTTAGGTTCGCAGAGCTTCCGCTACGCGGGAGCGTGCGGGAGCGTCCCGGGAGAAGCCCGGGACAAGGGCGGGACCGTGTGTGGCCGTCCGGGGCCGCTGGAGGCCGGGCTGGGCCATTCCGCTGACATTCGCATACATCTATTAGTTAGCAGCTAAGTGGGTTCCCAACGTTTCAGTATGCCGGACCACCCCAATGGTTCAGTCCTGAGGTCTCCAACGGCCGATGCTGGCCAATCTGTGGTCGGTCCTTTGGATAAGTTTTTCAATCGCCCCGCCAACCCTATTGACAAAGAGCTATCGCTGGCTGAGAGGCGCGCAGAGCGCAGACTATCAATTGAACTGCTAAAGAACTCGGGGGACAAGCGCTCTGGACAAATTTATCCCGCTTTAGTAATACCATTGTCCTCACTCCAACTACCTGACTTCTGCAATCTGGGTCATGATGCAAGTATGAATGGGGCCAACCAGGGTACTGTGGGTGATTTGATCTTCCCCCGTGCAAGTCCCATCACAACCCCAACCTCCCTACCTGTGGTGTGTGCTCCACTGACCAACCCAAAACCGGGTCTTAAAAGGAAAAGTAACAATACATCTAGGAAAAGCCTTCCCCCTAAACCACCCCATAAACTCAGGAAAGTCAACAAAAGCATGTATCTTAGCAAGGCAGCTACTGTAGAGAGTCGAGGGGGTGAACCTACGCAAGAGGGGGCAACTACACCTTCTGGCAATACAGATCCCAGTCCACCCACTTCTATAGATACAGGGACGGTAACAGTTGACACACAGCCGTGGCTGACTAGCTTGCTTCCCGAAGTAGAACGGATATTACGGTCCCTATTGCTTCCATTAGAGGAACGCATTACCAAGCTTACTGACCGCCTAAACCACTTCGAGCAGGCTACACTTGACAATTTCTTCTCGACTAAGGCATTAATAAAAACACAGTCAAGGCAGGATGGCAACAGCAACTGCAAGACCACTGCCGAAGCCCCACCACATGCTAAGGGACAAAGGGAACATCCCAACTCTCCAGTGTCTGCAAAAACTAACAGTGGAGCGGTAAAGAGACCCCCGAAGTCGCTTAATTCGGCACCACTAGGGACTGTCGCAAATGCCCCCATTATTGCATTAACTGGCCAGTCTGTTGTGCAACAGCCGATGCCTAGCACTAATCGGTTGGGTATTGCAGTGGGAGGAGGAGCGGAGGGCACCAAAAAGGGTACTGTCGTATCACCTGCCCCTGGAATCGGAAACCAGTCATCAACGAACAAATCGATACCCCGCCCTGCCCCCTCTGTCCCCAGACCGCCCTTACCACCCTTGAAAAAGCCTCCACACAAGAAACCCCCCATGAACCTCACCCCTGACTCCTTCCCCTATGTAGCAGTCCTGATAAATGTCCCACCACTTCCACCGGGACAGAGAGAAACCTTCCAGATGCTTAAAAACAAAGCCATGCACTGGTTAAGGGTGAATCGGCCTCTACCTGGGGAAGTCGATGGACTCATTCTGGGAGTGAGGCGAATAGATTGGATAGGTTCCACCATTAAAAACCTGGGGGGGGACTGTATTGTGATCAATTTCCAAGATCCAAGGGTGGTGGGGTGGATAACGAGACAGGGCTGGTGCACGGGCAAGGGAGGTATTGGCATTGTTGACCTTACATTTTTCTACCCACGCCCCTCTAGTGTCTTAACCTCTTTGATCGATGAGGTGAATGGCCCCGGAAATTGCCCGTGGCCAGGGATAGCAGCTCCTTCCTCACAGAATCTTATTTACCCTACCACCCCGCTCACCTCTGTTGTGGGCGGATGGAACGATTTAGGGAAGGGACGGTGACAATTCCCGGATTGCCAGGTTAATAATAGGAGCCCAATACCCAACAGAGTGACTGGTACCACTAACTGCGGAAATTTAAATTCTTCTGTAGAATCCAACTCACCGCTCGCTTTTAGGGAGCATATGGTACTAGGTGGCACAAGGGAACCAGGGATAGTGCCGATTCCCACTGAGCCCGCGAATGCCTGTCCCTTGGTGGGAGTTATAGATCTGGCGAATACCATCGAGGCCGGTAGCATCCCGACTGTGACGGATCCACTTATTAGGGTTCTCAGTTGGAATGTGGCCGGGCTGGATAGGAAACTGTCAATGCCTGATTGGAACGCCCTGGTGGAGGACTACTCCATATGTCTGTTCCAGGAAACCTGGTGTAGGGAGCCTTCTCATAAGGCGGGATATTCGTCCCACCACATACCAGCGGTACAAACTGAGTGTGGTCGAGGCCGCCCTTCGGGAGGCCTCCTTGTATGGGTAGCTACTGCACTCAATTGTAGGGTGGTCGAGCACGATACTCAATGTCCCGACCTTCTTAATATCACACTAAAAAATCCTAAGGGCCAGGTTATCCTCAATATATTTAACATCTATGCCCGAGGTGTAAAGGGAGGCAGAGAATCCCCCATTATAGCACGGTTGGAAGCCTTGCTTCGATCCTCGCCATACAAGCACTGCACCCTGGTGGGTGGTGATTTTAATTGCACTTTTGAGCCCCTTGGCCTTGAAGTTTTAGAGGATCAAGAGGTTGTTGACAATAGGTGGGGCATACCGGCTCTAGAGCTTAGACCAATTAAGAAATGGTCGGAAGTGGTGCTCCAGGTCAACTCTATAACATCTGAGTTTGACCTGAGGGCACTCAATGGTAGGACCAACTCTGACTAAAAGGGAGCTCATACCTATAACAGGCCTGCGCATTCCTCCAGAATAGATTATCTTTTTCTCCATATCCATTTATGGAGTTTCGTTAAGGATATGGTCATTATACCCACCGTAGAAAGTGACCACAATCTCCTTTCACTCACCTTGTTCAACAGGTGTTTAGATGATTCTGGCAGAAAAAATCTGTGCTCCTCAGTCCCGGATATGTCAGTAGTTTCGAATTGCGGTCGTCGGCTAAAATGGGCCAAGCTGTCACTCTCAACTGAGAAACTATTTTCCATATCACAAATCCTAGCGGCAGCTGTAGGTAACCTTGATCCTCTGGGGAGTGGGGTGGGGTGGGGGATGTATCTGCAAGATTTTGTAAATTAACCCTGGCTCTTAGTGACCTTTTTACTGTCCCAGGTAGCACCAAGGGAAAGAGACCAGGTTCTTGGGCCAGACAAGGCTGGTTTAACCGCACGTGCAGAGAGGCGAAGACTGCTTGTTGATGCAGTTAAATCTAAATCCCAAATAAGGATTAGGGAGGCCAGAAGGTCATATTCACTTTGCCAAAAAGTCGCAAAGAAGGAGTGGGAAGACAACTTCTGGCAGGAACTCCTGACGGCTAGTCGCGGGAGAGATGCGAGAAGTTTTTGGAACTTGGTGGGTAGTAGGAAGCGTCCTGATGACACCTTGAGGACGTGCACTATCACAGCCAAGGCATGGTTTGATCACTTTTCGGGTCTCTACTGTGCCATTGAAGGCCCACTTAACGACCAATTCATTCTCCCCTCCTATCCTATGGATAGAGATATGGTTCTTTTTTCAGCCCAAGAAGTTACGAATTTAATTAAAACCCTTACTCCACTAAAAGCAGCAGGTCCGGATGGGCTACCAGGGGATCTTCTTCGTGCATATCCAGGTGACTGGGGGGTGTTGATCTCCGCTCTCCTCAATGCCATCATGGAGGGAGGGTCTGTTCCAGAGTCCTGGAAAGGGGCCGAGGTAGTCCCAATATTTAAAAAGGGAAATTGTGATCTACCGGGAAACTATAGGCCCATAAGCCGGATAGATTCGACCCAGAAGGTGGCGGGAATAGCAATTTTGGGTAGGATCCTCTCTTGGGTAGACGAAAACCATATACTATCCGAGATGCAGGCCGGGTTCCGCACAGGCACAGGAACAATTGAACAAGTCTTCAGACTCCTGTTACTGTATTGGAAGGTGGTGGTACTGGGCAAGGGCAGCCTTTATCTGGCCTTTATAGACCTAAAGACTGCCTTTGACCTTGTCCCCCGGGAGGAACTCTGGAGGGTGCTGTACGGTCTTGGGATGCCCCCATACATCGTGGACCTCCTAATGAAATTGCATAAAGCTAACTATGCCCAGGTCAGATGGGGCTTGAATGGGGAGAAGACTGACAAGATCAAGGTAGAGAGGGGTGTACGGCAGGGCTGCGTCCTAGCACCCACCCTCTTCTCGCTTTACGTGAATGGGGTGGTTGACTACTTGCTTGAAGATCCAGCAGACGCCCCCACACTCTGTAATGTTAAGATTCCAACTTTGTTGTTTGCTGACGACACCCTTCTCATCTCGAAAACTCCCCAGGGCCTTCAAAAACTCTTGAACCGGTTCCAGGATTTTTGTGTAATGAGAGGTCTCGTCATAAATGTACAAAAAACTAAATATTTAGTCATGAATCCCCCCAGAAAACTGGGGTGCCCCCCTATCCTGAATTCGATCCCGCTGGAAAAAGTTGCAGAATTCGACTATTTGGGAATTCGGCTGAGCGACAGCATGAGTTGGGTACCCCATACCACTAAAATGACACTGGTTCACAAAAGGGTGGGGGGAGCCTTGCTCAAGGAGTACAGCACATCATCGAAACATTGCGTATCACCAATCATTGATATATACAAGGCTAGAGCGGTACCGGCATCGCTATATGGAGCAGAGTTATGGGGTCTGGCCGGCATGGAGTCTTTGTCTAAACCAGAGAACAAATTTATTAAAGATTTAATGGCAGTCCCGATGAGCACCCCGACTGTACCGATGCTCATGGACGCAGGTTGTAAACCAATTAAAGACCTGGCCCGCCTTCGGCCCCTCCTACTGTGGGCCCGACTCTGGAGAGTCCAGGAACTAAAATCCTATGCAGACGGGCTGGCAGAGATAATGCATTCGGTTGGCTGGCCAAAGATTAAGTGGCTCAGGGACATTAAATACCTGCTCGGGGAACTAGGTCTGGACTCCTGCTGGCTTACTCATTCAGCTCCCCCAAAGGAGATCCTGAAAAAAATATACTGGGGTTGGGTGTCCACAAAACTCATGAGCAACCAACACCACTGCAATTCCACCGCAGTATATTTAAGGATTAAAGATGTCACTGCCTTTGAACCCTTTTTGGACATTATCACCATTCCAATGGACCGGGCTCTGTACATCAAGTTCAGACTAGGAACTTTACCCCTAGCTGACCTCCTTTCCAGATGGAACTCGCAAAAGCAGGTATCACGCTTCTGTGCCCTCTGTTCTGACTGTTGCGAAACTGTGGCGCATTTTCTCCTTGACTGTCCAGACTATGCGCGCCCAAGATCTTTTTGGCTTAAACCGCTTTGTAATGAGATGGGTATCCGCAAGCATTCTGTGGCTCTACGCATTTTACTGACTAACACTGCCCCCCCTATTGTCTGTGCTGTGTCTAAATTTTTTAAATGGGCCTGGTTGATACGTCTTAAAAGACTGTCTTTATCGATTTAATGCTTTTTAAAAAAAAATAACTTATTTATTCTGCTTTTACTATTTGATGTTATGTACAGTCTATGAGTTTCTGATATGTCGTTTTTATATATTTCTGTGTAATGCTTTTATGATATACGCATATCGAAATAAAGCTATCAATCAATCAATCAATCATAGCCACTGCAGTCATCACGGTTGCTCAAATAGTTCAGTGTATTAGGCACTTTCTCTAGAGGGCATTCAGTCAAATCTCGTTAAAGTCAGCCAGTCTTTCATCCTTCCTTGGTCGATAAAGTCAGTTGGATTGCATCAGTGACACCTGGTATTTTACAGTGCTTGGAAACGACAAAGACATTGGTATAAAGCGCTACATTAAAGAAAAAACCATCAAGAGTTTTTGCAAGTGACTACTCGACTTAAACAAGACAGAAAAGGAGTAACTTAGCAGTCGTTAGCTTGACAAAACAAGGCAACTGCAAGCTCTTATGTCTGAAGCTCTTTTATGTCACTCTAAAGTCTCCCAAGGTGGCAACTATGTGGTTTCACTATTATTTAATGAATGTAAAACTGGTGTTTAATTTAGTCGTTCTGGCACCGGCTCACAGAGCACTTTGGAGCCGAGTTGGTTTATTAGAAGCTGTTCGCTCCAGTTTATGTGCACAATAAAGATGCGCCCAACAAACACTGCACACAAAGGCAGCCAGCATTCTTCCTTTGACTTCGCAGCTCCCCCCCCCCCCTCATGCACATGAGGGGCCAAACAGCACTAATGCTAGACATGTTGGAAGCTTTGTAGATAACAACAGACAAGTGCATCTCAGAGATGCATTACACCGCAGCCCTCCACAGGCGTGATCTGTCCTTGATCTTAAACAAACGTTCTTTATTAGCCGACTCATTAACAGTAGTTCGGCCTTTTTTTTTACCTTTAGATAAATCGGATTTGCATATTTAAGCAGTCCTACTTGAATGTTGTTTACAAATTTCGTGCTCGGTCTTTAACTGTGTGTACTGCAAGCGTGGGGACAGTTAGTGCATCAGAAGGAACATCTGCTCCGTCTTTTTGTTGCTTGGTTCATGGTATAATTAGCTCTATATTTCACCAAATACAATTTTGCTCCCATGGTAGACACAGCAGCATGGAGAAATCATAAATAATTGCAGATTAGAGAAACAGACGGCAAAGTGGGTGTATGGGATCTGATGAAAACAATAGTTAAGGATAAACAAGGTCATCATCCCTTTGGAAGAAATACTGTGTTTGAAATTGAACGCATCATTCGATCAGTTACTAAATAGTGGGTCTGATGCACTACAGAGGAAGGGGTCTTAAGTCTCATGACCCCGTCTGCAGGGGTGATGCAATCTTCAGAGTGTCTGGGATGTCCTATTATGTATGGTAATCTTCATTACTCCAGGTCCCGTAGTCCTCGACACCTTCGTTTACTAATGAGATTTACATATCTCCGACAGAAAAAAAGAAAAAAGGAATGCTGGACCTACCCCCACCCCCCCCTGCCGCCGGGAGTACAAAAGGGTACAAGTCCCAGCATTCTCTCTGAAATACCAAGCCCAAGATGAAGGCCGGCACACAAAGGGAGGGAGGGAAGTCACGAAGGTGTCGAGGACTACAGGACCCGGAGTAATGAAGATTACCATACGTAATAGGACATTACCCCCAGGTCCCTCCGTCCTCGACACCTTCGTTTACTAATGAGACATACCAAGCAGCAACCCGGCATTCATCCACAAGAAAAAACACAACAAACCACCAGGACAGCAAAGAAAACCCAGAGATTTATTGCAGAACACAGAAATCAAGGGCGAACACAACCCAACACCCCCAAAGCAAAACCGCCCTCCTCACCCAGCAAATTGGGAAGGTGATAATGCCGGATGAAAGTATTGGGAGAAGCCCAAGTGGCCGCCCTACAGATCTCAGAGAGAGGAACACCCCGGACCTCAGCCCAAGACGCCGCCACCCCTCTGGTAGAACGACCCTGGACACCCACCAGAGGAGGGGAACCAGAAAGCGAGTAGGCCAAAGAAATGACTTGCTTCAGCCAGCGCCCAATCGAGACAGAGGAAGCCTCACGCCCACGGGAGGCAGCCCCAAAGGAGACAAAAAGGGAATCAGAAACACGAAACCCAGAAGTGCGCTCCAGATACACACGCAGAGCCCTGCACACATCCAGCAAGGACCCCCCGGGGAATCAAAACCAGGGCCCAACGCAGGCAACACCAACTCCTGGGACCGGTGAAACTGGGATGCGACCTTAGGAACGAAGGAGGAGTCAAGGCAAAGAACCACCCCAGCCTCCGAAAAGGACAAGAAGGGCTCACGCGCCATCAAGGCCCCCAACTCACCAAGGCGCCTAGCAGAGGTGATGGCCACCAGAAACACAACATTTAAGGTGACAAACTTCAAGTCCACGTCCGACAAGGGCTCAAAAGGAGGATCAAGTAAAATCCGAAGGACCAAAGGCAAATCCCACAAAGGAAAAGAAGGCCTGGACACAGGACGAGAAAGGGAAAAACCACGCAGAAGAGGAGAAACCAAGTCCTCATCATCCGACAGGGTACCCCAAGGGGAACGGAACGCCCTCACAGCCGCCCACTGTGCACGCAAAGTGGACACAGCCCAACAATCCAACAAAAACTGAAGCACAGCCTGTAAGGGATATAACAAAGGGGAAAGGCCCAGCCCCGCACATCAATGAGAGAAATTACTCCAATGACGATCATAAGACCGGAGGGTAGAAGGCCTACGGGAACCCTGAAGAGCCACAGCTAAATCAAGCGCTTCAAGCGCGCTTCGTCACCCCCACCACGGTGCCGGGACCTGGCAGGAGAAGGAGAACGAGATGAACTGGACGAAGAGGAAGAAGACCTCTCCCTATGGCGCCGTTTCTTCGAACATTTGCCCATCTCCACAAAGGCAAAAATACACCCACAGCACGAAAGAAGAATCAAACAGCAGCAAGAAACAGCAAAAACCGCTATGCGGTACTTACCACTGCCCCGAGTTTTAAACCTCGAAAAAAACGCCGGGACAGCAGCGCCTGACCGCCTCCAGGACGGAAGTCAGGCAGTGGAAACCGGAAGGCATCATCAGCCAGCAGCCAATCCGGAACCACACAGGAGGCCACGCCCCCCAGTAAGCCCGGCAGACCAGGAGGGGCGGCCATCGGGCCAGCGCCAAGCCCACGCGGTGCAGACACCCACGCGCGGCCAAAGAAGCGCAGGAGAACAGCCCCTGCCACTCCCCCCAAGCCCGGCAGGGGGGGAGAGGCCAAAGATCCACGAAGAATCCAAAGAAGGTAAGTCCAGCGCGGGAGCGTCGTCTAGCTCCTCACGCTCCAATCCTTCCAGTCAGAATGACAGAAAAAAAGAACAGAGGGAATGCTGGGATTTGTACCCTTTTGTACTCCGGGAGGGGGGGTGGGGGTAGATCCAGCATTCCTTCTTTCTTTTTTTCTGTTGGGAGATATTTAAATCTCATTAGTAAACGAAGGTGTCGAGGACGGAGGGACCTGGGGGTAATGAGTGAGGGGATCTGCTTCAACTCGGCCGACTCATGGCTGGTCAAGAGCAGAAGAGACAGAGGACTGCATGAGAAACACCCTCTGCGTACTGGACAGAGTGCAGTGCCGAGGGGCCCCCTGGAGTTTCAGGCCCCCCCGCACCACGTGGGCTGCGGGGGCCTGTGTTACGCCCCTGCAACTGCAGGCTGGTCAAAAGCATAAGAAACGGAGAACTGCATGAGAAATGCCATCTCGTGGCAGGTCAGGAGCATAAGAGACAGAAAATTGCATTAGAAACACCGTCTGGGGGCTGGTAAAGAGCATAAGAGACATATAACTGCATGAGGAACGGCACCTCGTGGCAGGTCAGGAGCATAAGGCACAGAAAACTGCATTAGAATCACCCTCTGGGAATTGCATGAGCAACGCCATCTTGTGGCAGGTAAGGAGCATAAGAGACAGAGATCTGCATTAGAAACATCCTCTGGGGCTGGTCAAGAGCATAACAGTTGCGGGCCGTGGAGGGAGTTACGGTGGGGCAGGGAGGCGGGGAGGGGGAGGGGGAGGGGTGGGGTGGAGGTTGCTAAAAACAGGCATATGGATCATTGCAGGTAAGTACACAATTTAATTAATAAAACGAAATTCGTAGCGCGCACTGCATGGCAAAAAGCAATGCTGTGCGCGCTACGAATTTCGTTTTATTAATTAAATTGTGTACTTACCTGCAATGATCCATATGCCTGTTTTTAGCACCCTCCACCCCGCCCCTCCCCCTCCCCGCCTCCCTGCCCCACCGTAACTCCCTCCACGGCCCGCGGTTGAAGCATAAGAGACGGAGGACTGCATGAGAAACGCCTTCTGGTGGCTGGTCAAGAGTATAAGAGACAGAGGACTGCATGGGAAATGCCCTCTGGTGGCTGGTCATGAGCAGAAGAGACAAAGAGCTACATGAGAACCGTTCTTTCGTGGCAAGTCAAGAACAGAAGAGACAGAGGACTGTATGAGGAACGCCTCTGGTGGCAAGTCAAGAACAGAAGAGACAGGGGACTGCATGAGAAACACCCTCTGGTGGCTTGTCAAGAGAAGAAGGGACAGAGGACTGCATGGGAAACGCCCTCTGGTTACTGGTCAAGAGCGTAAGAGACAGAGGACTGCACGGGAAACGCCTCTGGTGGCTAGTAAAGAACAGAAGAGACAGGGGACTGCATGAGAATTACCCTCTTGTGGCTGGTCAAGAGCATGTGAGACAGAGGACTGCATTAAAAACGCCCTCTGGTGGTTGGTCAAGAGCATAAAGGACAGAGGACTGCATGAGAAACGCCCGCTGGTGGCTTGTCAAGAGCAGAAGGGATAGAGGACTGCATGAGAAACGCCTTCTGGCGGCTAGTACTATCGTGAGTTAGAGGTTCTAATTAGAATTTAGCTAATGAGGACGATGTGTAATTACTAGTATAATCGCTCATGCTACCCTGGTCACTAATGCTCTTAGAACATACTTATGGGATCTTGGCAGACCCCAACAGCAGGTTCTGCATTCCCTATCCATTCTTTCACTTTCACTTTCAGACCCTAACGATCTGAGTGAAACTTTTGTGCAGCAATCAGTCTGTGTATAAGAGATGAGCCACAAGACAGAAGTAGAAGTTACATTTGACCATTTCTAGGTGTCTCATGACTGTGAGTGAACCTCCAATAAAATGCTGAATTCCCCCTCTATGCCTACAGACCTGGTTGTGACATACCAACTCTTTGAGCAGGAGCTGAGTATGTGGTTCCTGCTCAGATTCTCATTGTCACACAAGAGCCACGGAAGTAGAGGGACATGTTGGTCGCATGATCCCAAGGGGAAAACATCTCATGGCACCTTAGCAAGCACCACCCTCAGCTAAAGATTCTGAATGCCAGTAGTATTAGCAGCCTTGCACATATGTGTGTGTGGCTCTTATTGCTGCTATCATTCAGTGACTTCTGGAAAAACATGCATATGTTGAGCCATTGGGGCCTTGCTATTAGTACGTTCTGCTTCCTTGTTTTCAGTTGAGTTCTGAACATCATTAAATATTCTAATAAACAGAAACTTCTAAAATATTAGACTTTCTTGCATTTTGAGAGGTTATTTGTTTTCACTCTACCAACAGAAGCCCACTTAATGTAAGTTTAATGGCCCTGTTGTCTTGGTTCTTTTGAGAACATTGTGAAGAAGAGTTCAGTCACATAAACAAACAGAAAAAGAACAAACGGCAGACCAAGGTCAAGCACATCCAGTCCACATGTACAATATATTAGAAAGTGGTGCAATCACTTCCTGCACCCGCCGTCCAAAGGTGTTTTCACGAAAAAATGGAAGGTCCACTCGTTCCAGAGTCAATCAATCAAGCAAGAATCTGTTCCAAAATTGCTTCTTTTATTCAATCAACCTTTAAAACTGGCACACAGCCAATACTTTTCAGTCCCAATTTTGCCAGAGGGAACTTCGTCAGGGCTCTTAAATATCCAGCTGGTCGGTAGTTGTGAGAAGTATGTATGGTGAATTTGGACTTCAGGGGACAAATTTGGCCTCAATAGCGGTATGTATTAAGAAATCTCGCGACCAAGAACTGCGGGGATTCAAGTATCCTGAGTAATATAATGGAAATAAGGCAAGGTCCCAGTCACCACTATTCCATCAAGGGACTTTATTGATGTGAAGTCATGCTTTATGTTCTTTAGACCAGCTTCATCTCGTGTAGCGGCATGATAACCGGCAGTCACATAAAAACCCTGTATATCAAACCTATTAGGGAAATTCTATGCAAACATACTAGACAAAAATCTAAAAAAACTATTATTTCCCCTTACCTGCATTGATGGTACACTTCCACTGTGCAATAGTTTTTAATGTGTTTGGTTAGGTCAGTGGTGCATATAGGCATTGCACCTTCTTCTGTGATACCATGCATGCTGGGACACATGTTGCACCAGCTTGTTAGTGAATGGACATTGCCTTTATGACTCGAAGGTGGAACATTCTGAATTATAGGCAGATGCATATCTCTTCTGAAAGAAACTGCACATTTTCATCTACACATTTTAGTGATAACATTCCAATACTTGTGAGGGAGACAGGGACAGGGGTCAGTGAAAGCATGGTCTGAAGGGGGTCCTGTGCACATCACCGTCTGCCATCTTCAGCTGCATGGTACCTATGTATGGAATTCTCACTTTATGTAATAGTGCACAAAAAATCAATAAACAAATAAATAAATGGCAGGAAAGAGAGGAAGAGAGATGTGAGAGAATGAGAGATAGCAAGTCATCTCTGAAATGCCATCAACTTTTCAATGGACAGATAGGACTCAACTGACAATGTCATTTAATAGATCTGAAAACATATAAAATGCATCAATTTACTGCAAACATTCTTCCAAAAAATAACATAATAGCATTCATAAAACATGTAAAGTTTTTTTTCCCTAGTTTAGGATTGCATGCATAGGGTTTCAATAACACATAGGGCTGGTATTAAGAAGAGAGGCATTTGATTCTAAGCAGGATCTCACAGGGCCTCCCCTGTTTCCCTCTTTTCAGGACTCCCCGGACCATGCATTGCCGCTGTCTGTCACAGAATGACACTCACTACACTGGTCGAATGTTGATCCATGTTTTTCAGTGCAAGAAGAAGCCACTAAGAGACTCTAAACTCGGGGGCCAGTCTCTGAATTGGGAAGAAGATGAAGATTGATGTGTAAAGTACTACACAAGATAAATAACAACATATATGAATAGATAAATATTACTAGAATGCTACATATTGCTCACCCTTCGGTGCTTGTTGTTGTTGAAACCCAATTGAGTCGGTTGGTTATGTGACAAATCAGTTTTGCTGGATACTGACCAAGGTCAAGCATCTGTCAAGGACACCAAAATGGAGGTGATCATCTTTTTAGATGAAGTAATCCAGCTTTGGACGTTCACATACGGAAATTCCAATAGCCTCTGTAAATAAGCCATCACTGAAATGTTAGGGTCATTTTTAGATTGCTAAAGCTTACACCTAAGAATGCACTTTTTATAATGTGCCATAGAATGCCGTTGGCATATGTGTGCTTGTTAAATGTGATAAGTAATATGGTACAACCCAAGTAATATGCTTAGACTGTCTAACTGTGAGGCCTATTAAGCTTCTCAGCTTTAGTTTGGAATTTATAATGTCTGGCAGCTGTTCGTTCTCTCACATGATAGTTGTGAGTGTACATTTCCCATCAAGTAACTTGGAGTAGTCTTTCTATACAAATGTAAGAATGCTTTAATGGTTGCCAGCTGATATCATCCCGAAGACCTTGTAAACATATCCCGTTGTGTTCTACTCTTTTTTTGAATGAGTCAATGAGGTCAGACATTAATTCTTAGACATGTAATGCTTTTGCTGATCCTGGGTTGATTTGATTTGCAAACGATCATATTACCAGTTTTCTACATATCTGTCTATATTCTTTAGCTGCTTTACTTAACTCATGGAGAGGACAACATGTTAGTTCTCCACTATACAGTATCCGTCTGGCCCTATCATAAAGAGAATAATTTTTTCACAAAGGTGAACTTAAACGTTTGGTCTAAACTTAGACCAAACGTCTAAGTTTACAACTTTGGGAATTCACAAGGGGCATTTATGAGTAGCATCTTTAGGTCTGCACTCGGGGCCCATTGTTACTAAAATATTGTAAATCCACAGGGATTTAGCAACAAGAATACTCTGAGAATTAAATGCTCTCTGCAAACATCTTATCGGTCCTACAGATCAATAATTGGAATACTGAAAAGGCCAACCCAGCTTTTCATCTTTCCAATATCATTACATTGGGCATTAATATTTGAGGAAGTAGCAACTGCACCTAGAAAGGATAAACACAACAGAAACAGATATCTAAAATAATGTCATAATTAATACTGCTTAATTACTAATAGCATTATTTAAAACATTTACATGATGGGTATTAGACCTGACTCCTCCTGGTTGCTGAATTTGTTTTGTTACCTTTAGAATTCTATGCACTTTACCACTGCTAAAGTGGGTTTGGTCTCTCCTTCAACCCAGTAAAGTTGCACTAAAGCTAATTGGCACATTTAATTTACTGGGAAATGGCACTGCCTATACCCAGGACCTGCACATTAATTGCTACCAGTGGGACTACAGCACTCTCCATGCGGCCCACTTAAGTAACCTTTTAAAACATGGCTCATTGGTGGAATGCATTGTATTTTAAAAGTAGAATATGTGTACTAAAATGTTATATGTCCTGACAGTGAAAAACTCCTAAAATAAGTTTTCACTGTAAGGCCTATCTCCCCCATTGACTAACACTGAACAATCTTATTACATTTTATAGGTGCTAACGTTAGATTAGGAGCAGATAGGAATAGGCTGGTTACACTCAAATAAATAGTATTTTAAAATCCTCTTTATGGTTAAAGTCGGATTTTAGGTCACAATTCTGAAAGTGGTACTTGTAGGAAGTTGGCATTTTCTAGTCCCAACCATCTGTGCTTCCTGACAGTCTCTTGGGTTCCATGACTGGGAAGGGCTCGCTGCTGAGGTTTGTGTATTGCTTCTAGACAGAATACAAAGAGGGCTTAGGTAAGGAGAGGATGGTCTATTCTGTCAGGATGACTTAGGAAGAGTTGTCTCCAGCCCTACTTACACTTCAAAGGGCTTTGCTTCCTGCACAAACAAAGGAACATGACACCAGGCCTGCACTGCCTTTTGTCACCCCCAGTCATTTTGGGATTTTTACAGGGGAAGGGGAAAAAACGTTCCAGAATCACTTGTGAGGGTAGTGACATAAGCCCCCCTACACAAAGGCTGGAACAATGTATAAATAGTGGACCTCTAGATCCACTCTTCAGAACACTTGAAGACCTGTGGAAGTTACAGAAGAAGGACTGTCCTGCTGCATGATGGGTATCTTAGTGTTTTAGAAGGATGATTGGATGGACTTACCCGTCATCCTAGGCTTTAAAGAGTGACTCCAAGGGTCAGTTAACTGGCCTCTTTTGTAGGCTACAGAGACACAACAAAGTTTAGAGGTCTCCCTGAAACTTCCCAGCTGACCAGATGCAACTGGACCTGCCTGAACCCTGCTGGCCTCTGCTGGAGTGAGTCCTGATCCCCAAGAGGTGCCTTCTCTGGTCCTGGACCCTTGGCTGGTATCAGAGTGGACTCCTCCTGCAGAAAATGTGAAAATCATCCTGATGTTTGGGCTTCTTGCAACTACAAACAGGCCTGCTTGCACCAAGAGTGTTTCAGCCCCGATGACCATCAATGCAAAGTAATGGTGAGACTTGCACTTACTCTTCACACCAACTATGACTGCCTGCAGTGGCTGGCAATGTGAAACCTGCACTTCACACTATAGAGAAGACCTTCCCTGATGCCTTACATGCTGTTTGTACTACAGCAATGACTGTCCATGATGACCAACCTGCTCATCATGGCCTCCTCTAATGATAACTGAACTATTCACACCAAACTTAGAAGGCAACTTCTCAGTGGTTCTAACCTGGTCCATGCATCCAACCCGTGCTCCACCGTGGTCAGTCTGAACTTGTGACTTTTACCTGGTCTAGCATGACCAGATATCCGATAGGGGTGCTTTGTGCTTTTATGTGCTATTTTTATTTAAAACGTTAAAACTGAATATCTCCAGTTCTACTAATTGGAATGTTCTTGTTCTGGTATCATTGTATTTGTTAAAATGTACTCTAATGTTGGGATTTCACTTTATTATTGTTTGTGTGTTGCATAAATGCCTTACACATTGCCTCTAAGTTAAGCCTAACTGCTTTTGCTCCAAGCTACCAGAGGGTTAACCACAAGTTAATTTAGTGACTTTTGTGGTTCATCCTGACAAGGATTGCAGTTGTTGCCTGAGTGGAGCTTTCACCCCTTCAACCAATTACTCAATTTGTAACAAAGGGTTTAAAAGAAAGTTATAGTAGAGCTTCAGTAACTTTGGGTGTCTTGTACTGACATAAGTTTAGTTAATTAGACAGAGTGGTTAATGTAGCCTCAATGCTGTCCTTCATAAAATTTCCACAAGTTCACTACATGGTCCAATTATTTAAACTCAGTTTCTAGGTTTTGTTGGATTGGAACATCACCTTCTTTGGCTCCTTACTTTCTAGTCTGTTCAACATCTAGTCACTATTAAACACAAAGGAGGGGTGAGGGCTCCTAACTCTACCACCCCAAACCCCCACAGAAATTCAGGTGTACATACAAGAGGGGTAGTAGAGTACACACAAATAATGACCACAACGAAACGTAGACATGGGGAAATTCAATCATTGGAAAAAGTTGCCCTCACTCACATACCGAAGTATGTGACATTCTACCATCATTGGGCCTGCTTGCAATACGTCCTGGTGTAGCCACACTCAGGGCGGAGCATTAGGGAAAGGGAAAAAAATAATAAATTCCACTCAACAAAAAAACAAACCATATATCACTGACGACATGTAACATATAATGAGATGTGATTTGTGCCAATCACCAAGTGTCAGAAATAATAGTGCGACTAAAGTGCAGTTAATGGGAAGTGTTAAAACTGATTAAGGGTGCCAACTAAAATAAGTACTTTATTGGACGTTACCTGGTACCCCTATCAGGATTAAAAACTCAAATTGGGATGGGAAATGTCTTGTTCGAGACTTGAGGATGTCACAAGACCTCCCTCCTGATACTGCTTATGTCGACATGTTTCAACCGTAATAAACGTGCCAATGCTGGTCACCTCGATCTTCTTCAGGACAGTCGCCTTTTATTTCTCTCTGAGCCCTACCGCAATTCGGTATATTGGGGCCCTTGGAACTGAGCCGGTCTTTATAGATCCGTGCCCTCTCTTGTTACACGTGGAGGCTTGTCCCAAAATACGTGAAAACACTCACGAGTTCATTAAATTCGTGAACCCGAATTGGTGCCCTGCGGGAGGTTCGCCCTTCGAACACAACTGTTCCTTGGGTGGCGTCCTGTTCCCTTGCCCGCTTTCCGTGACACCGCGTAGTCCTCTTGTGTGTACACAACATCTAGTCACACCAGTGCGCCTCAGCGGAAAAAATATTTTCCCTGTGATAATAATTAAATATACTGGTCTATTACTGAAATACCTGAGACAGAAAACATATAGAAATGTCCACAATGTACAGACAGTACACATTTGTGAGAACTGCTGCTGACTAGTTCATTGCTCTGAAGATGTTTCTTCCTGGGACTTGCAGTGACATTTATAAATATTAAGGCCATAGGATCAATGAAGTTACCTGTACAGCAGAGGGCAAATCGGAAGTAGATGCTCTCTCCTTTACAGCCCCTGTAATAATGCAGAGTTGCTCCAACAGGGTAAGCCAATCACTACCTCAAACTAATCCACAAATCCTTTAGAGTTTAACCGGGGGACAAAATGTAGTTGTTGTGGTTTATATGCAGCAGATGCTGCTCATATGTTCTTTTTTGTCCTAAACTCTCCAGGTTTATAGCTGATGTTGAGCTCTATTTAATGAATAGCCTGGGCATCCGAGTACAATTAACGGCACCAATGGTTATTTTTGGATGTGAAGAAAGTTTGGCTCATAAGGGCTCAGCTGCAGAAGAAGGCTTCATTTTTATATGTATGTCTGTTTATCGATCATGTATCACGTCTCAATGGCTCGATGAGGAATCACCAAATTTCATTAAGTGGCAGACTAAATTATTATCTATTTATCATCTTGAGACTGCATTGTATAAAATTAAGGGCATCAGGAAGAAAACTTTTGGGTATCAAATATAGTCTCCAATTACTAATTGGATAGGAAGTTAAGGAAAATTGTCATATTTGTATTTGTATTTTTTTTAATCTTTTTCAAGCATTTTTCTTCTGGTTTGCTAGTAAGTCTAAGGAGATTTGTATTTGACCAAAAGAGGTGTTATGAAAGTTAAGCTACAAACTGTCTCAAAGAAAATGAAGGTGTTTGCCTACTGATATATATGTACTTTTGTTGTCTGTTTGCTGTCAAAAATTCAATAAAAAAAAAAAAATAGAGTTTAACCTTATTTACAGAGGGTGCATCATTTGGAGTTGTCAAATCTTTGTGTTAAGGTTTGATATCATTCCTATGAAGAGTTGGTTTATCATATTCCCAAAAATATGATTGTTTTCACAGCAACTGGACATAGTCACGCCTGAAGTTATTTACAAATGCATCTTTCTGACATCAGATTTAACGATCACATTTTTCCCAAAATCAACTTAATTTACTAACTCTCTGCTGCCCAACCCTCAGCCCATTACCAGCTCAAAGTATGTTCTACAGACAAGGGAAGAGGGCAGAATCCGAAGCTTTGGGTTGGTCACTGCTCACGTAGGGCACATGTTCCACATGTTGACAAGAGTCTCCACATATCATACGACCCGATTCACAAAGACTTTTTTCCCATATGTGTGCCATACTTTTAACTCAGATATGACTTTCTCATACATTTCCAGAAGACATCATTGTGATTCAACCCCATGGTATTTTCATGTAAATCTGACAAACCTGAAGCAAATTACAACATACATAAAATAACCACTAACATTTTAATGAACAATTTCACCAAGACACTCTCACAAAGTAGGACACTTAGCCAATTAGGATAAAATTACGTTTCCACGAATAAAAACTAACAAGATAATCATGGAAACAACATTATCATGTGCAATATTTGTATGCAATCAGATACACAGCAGGGACTTTCTTCAAATATGCTAAAATACATCTTATTTATTTGATGTATTTGAGCAGCATCAACTCTAACGCCCTTCAGACATAGTGTTAGGCTTTCTTACATTGTGTAGAACGATTGTATTTTACATCTTAATAAAGCAACATTATGCTGCCCCTGACACCAGGGTTTTCAGGCAGATTGTTTGAAAAAGTAGTCTAGTATTGCTTTGTTTCATTAGGTTTAACGACGGTGTTTGTTTTCTGTTAGATAGTATTCCTGGTGTGTTTTTTATGGTATTTGTGAAAGTTCATTGTTAACTTAGAGCTCATGCTAAATTCTACACTTCCTGATATCAATACATCAATTTTCCTTATGCATTTGTGATGAACAGTGAGCTGACATCTATGGAACAACATCATGTTTTCTTGAAACATGTACAATTGCCTAAATAGTGATAATGTAGCTTAAATGTTTGGTAACACAGTGAATCATTTCAGTATGACTATCAGTACTGTCCACCCGCATTGTGCTTGAAACCTCATTCTCAGTGTTTGCCAGGTGCTTCTGAAAATCTGACCCAATCCTGCACCATGTGACCCATGTAGTGGGGCAGGGTACATGCGCCTACAACTACCAGACAATAAGTCTGGGTAGCGACATTACATTAACAGTTGTATCTGCACACGCTCTAATTTCCACTGTGCAAATGAGCCATGGATGTCATTTAGGGGTCACCAGAGGTTGCAGCTGCAACCCCTGGTTTGCCCCTTGTGCCTCCTTGCACTGCTTTTGCGATGTCTGACCATAGAGGTGGCAAAAGCAGTACCGAGCGCAGAAGGTTAACCATGTTATGATTAAATATTGTTTACTTTCTGTAGATCCCACTTGGTTTTTACACTTTAAGTTAAAAATATATACATCCAAAAGTGGAATTGTATAATGCAAAATGTAATTAAACAAGCTTTAAAAATATACATTTTTGCCTGTCTTATTATTATGAATATGTGAAAAATATGTATTTTAACAGAACCATCACTCTGAGAGCTCCATAAGTGTGATAGTTCCTTACAAGCAATGACGTCAAAACCTATTAACAATAAAAAGGAATAAATCAAGCCAACAATGTAGTGCATATGAAATGTATAGTCCCGGCGATATACTGCTAGTGGGCTGGACTATTACTGTTTTTAAAAATGTATTTTTTGTGCATCTCCCTGGAATTTAGCTCCATTCTTTCTCTCTGCGGAATACACTAGACTTCAGTAACATCAATTATGATGACGATGTCTTGATTAACCTCTTGTGGCAATATTTCTTGGAAATTCACGGTCAACAGTAATATGATGTCACTTCCTGTGATGTAACTAAGGTAAAATAATAGCGTGTGAGGTCACCTCTACTATTCCTGGTGTTTTGGTGAATTGTCATTCATGAAGCGATCTTGTGTTCGAGGAGGCCCAGCCTTACAAAAAGGCCTGGACAATTCCACAGTGGTGATTTCCATTTTTGATTGAATCAACCATCAGGGGTGCTCTCAATCTTTCAGAAGGCAGGTTTTCCTGGGGCAGATCATGACTGTGCTGCCTGTCTCTCTTCCAGGAAAGTATGGATCTTGCTTTAGGAGAGGAGCCAGATCGTCTTATTTATATTTTCCTCCATCTGAGTACTTGATGGTCTTTAAGATGATCTTGACTCCAGGAACTTAATCTTCCCAACTTTTGGTCCTATCGGGATACTGTGCTTGGCGACAGGCTGATTTCATGATCTGTGCTTTACACCATTCTTTTAGCAATCTCCCATATCCAGTACTCGCGGTAGTATTTTATTGACCTACACTTTATGGAATATAGACTCAGGTTTTAAAATATAGGGATATTCTTTTTCGCTCCAAATGATTAAACTGGGAGCAGTGTTTCGGATGTTTCCTTTACTTTACCCCAGGCAACTGGACCCAAAGGGAAATTAAAAAACTCAAGTAAATCCATTAAAATATAAAGATTTAACATTTCTAGTTACAGGTGTTTTTTTAAACAAAGTTTAGCTCTCTGTTAAAAGCAGCAATGGAAGTGTAATTTACAGAATGTAGAATATAAAATAAATGTCACTACTATTTAAATTACTTCTATCCTAAAACATTGCCAACAGCGCTAAATGATGAAACATAACAATTTAAATGTAAAAATAGGCAAAAAAGCATGTTCCCCATTGACGCAATGCAATATCACTTAAAAACACATTTGAGTGCTAGACTAACTTTTTATTATTTTCCTGAAATTGCCTAAATATCCATGGGATTGTCCGTGCATGCATGTAAAAGTACTTAATTTACCATAATGTATTTTCTACAAATGTATTCTTTTCCAACTATTTTTCTTCACTAAGTATTTCCCAAAATTAAGTACTACATTAGTTTGCCCACACATTTTAGCAGCTTTCTTGGCAATTTTTCATGACTTTGTGTTGAAGCTGTGCTTTTTGATGGTATTAATTCACAGCTTTTTACATTTGCAGTTCTGTGGGTTGTGTGTATAATAAACACCTTTTTATAGATAATCAAATACGGATAACACTGACTGCATTAGCAGGCTCGTGGCTTTTTGTTGAATCTGTACCCAGAATTGGGTCCCTTCTTTTGTGAGCGATGCAGTGAGGTTTTAAGCAACCTTTTTAATATACTTGTAGATTATTCATTCACCTGAAATGAGGGTGGTTCAGTCAACTACAGAACAGAAGCAACAGCTCTGAACAAAGCTAGCAGGGACCAGTTGGACGGAACAGCAAAACGATTCTAGACTAGTGGTTCTAAACCTGTGGTTCTTGGACCCCGGGGGATACACCACTTCCACTCAGGAGGTCTGACACTGTTAACTAATATTAGCAGATAAATAAAGTACAGAAAAAAACAGTAAAACTTGAAATTGGAAGTTTTAAAACGCTCTGTAAATGTGAAGGAATTTCAAATTGGAGGATAAAGATTGAGTTGGTATCCTTAGGTTGAATCGTGGGGGCAGCACAGGTACACCAAACAGTGGTATAGACCATTTGTGGCCTCAATTGAAGCACTAGTATGGGCAGGCAAAAAGGGATGTATCCGAACTTGAAAAGATAAAGTGATATGCTGCAATCTGGTATATCACTTTGTGATTTTGAAATAAAATCACATTTTGAAAAGATTGAACCTTCCCATTAAAATTAGAATTTCAATGTTTGTATTTTTTTGTGAGATAAAGAAAATATTTCATAGTTTGTATATTTGTTTGGTGTATACTTGTTTCTGCAGTCTTGTGATTTTATTTTTAGGTTAAAATCATAGAATTGGCTTAAGCTGTATCCCCCAGCTTCCACCATTAACTTAGTGGGGTACACATAAGTCAAAAGGTTAAGAATATCTGTGTACTGCAACATCAACAGGAGGCACAAGGCTGCACCAAATGTGGCTCTATCGCCAAGGGGAGAGGGCTTTTTTTTTAAACTTTGTCTAGAGTGCCAGAAATTTTGCACTCGCCCTAAGCACGAAGTATCCTAGCATTGAGCACAATTCTTTTAATTTGATCAATTGTTCGTAAAAAATATATATTTTCAAGGTAACTCTTGTTTTCTCAGTCACCAAGCAATCTTTGCCCTACTGAATAGCAGGGTAAGGTCTAGTATGTGTGTGTGGCGTGATTTATTGATTGTACAACGGAACTTCTATTGTGCAGTACAAACAAATAAATGGAAGAGCTGCGAAAGATAGTTGAAATGTCCACTCGCACGAAGTTTGCCACACATGACACATTGATAACATATATGACACAATGTACCATGATACCCACCAGTGCGCTCTGGTAACTTGTCAAGGGCATGAATCGCTACATAAGTGCAATTATGGCATACTATATCATAGCACACTATGTTTCGATATTCTTCTCTCCATTTCCTGAGTTACTGGTTAACTTAATTTCCTAAAATAATTTTTTAAAACTTTTTTCTGACTTGAAATGCCAAACTGTTTGGGGATTGGCCCGTTTTTATTAAAAAACACTGTTGATTAGATGTCTATTTCAAAACTTTAATCGGTATTAAATCGCTTTCCTGTGGTGGACGCACGGTTGCTTCAGTCATCTAATAATGGCTACTCATTTCTAATCTCAGGCTGCACATTCCTCAACATACCATTTACAGTTATCAGCGTGCAGAACCGAGCATTGCTTTTTCGTTAATTAAAAGCACCTCTTGGCGCATTTCTCGTGCTCAGAGCAGCATGTTACCCACCCCATCCCTTGCTCCTCTCGTCATGCACTTAAAGCAGAGAAAAACAAAAGAAAAATGTTCTAATTAATATTTGATCTTTTCCTTGAGCTGCTGTGAGGATACTTAATACACAGCTTAAAATGAGAGTTGACAATTGCAGACACAAACCAACCAACGTAGTAATAAAATCAATACTTACATTTCCCTCGGGGCTACTATTTACTGTGCGCAGTGCCATTGCCTTAATGGAATAGCAGTTATGTTTGCAGAAACCTTGTAACTACCGGTTTCATGTTTTAACTAAAAGCAGCTTTGTTGGAAAAGTAAGACGCAAATGCCTTTTTTTTAGAGCAGCGGAAAGGAATGTCCATTGCTTCCCAAGAGTGAGCTACATTAGACGGAAGACCGGTCTGAAAAACACAATAAGAAATTTCAAGGCGTGTAACTAACGTTTCTGATTAACCTGCAGTGGGTTGATAAGTAGCTATGCTTTCATTTCAGCCAGGCGAACGCTCAAGTCTTTATAAAATGCGTGGCCTACGTTCTGGCTGTTAAGGGCCTCTGCAACCTGTGTTACTCCCAGCTCAGAGGGCCGCATGAATACAGACCTGATTACGAGTTCAGGTGTTATATATTGCCCCTGAAAAAACAATACCACATCGTACGTTATTTATCCGGAGCGATAAATAACACCTATTATGAGATTATGTGGAACAACATGCGAATTTTGGTGATTGACGCAACAAAATCCTCATGATACAATAGTATCGTATGTTTTCCCCTGTGAAATTACGATGGGTCTGACCTGCCGAAATCTAACAAAGGTGATGTGTTCAATAAAATCAAACTTGTAATTCTGTTCTGTGCGTATACAGTGGTTTACGAACAGGACAGAATTTAACAAGCCACTCATAATTAGTTCTGTAGTGGTAACTGAGAATAACCCCTATATTTATAATCTGTCAAACCCTTCCATAACGGTATCATTTGCAGTAAAATGCCCATTGATACATTTATTGCTGCACAAAAAGTGCTAATCCATAAGAGGTAATACAGCAGATAGTGAAAAGTTATGTAAAAATTAGGGTGTGCAAAATTTTGCTTTTGTATAATTAGGTGAAATTTCAAGAAACTTAATAAAAATTAGGTGTAATTATGTGAAGTACAAATCTATCATTTAGCACTTTAATTTAGCATGAAATGTGCCCATGTGTCAATTTTTGAAGAGAGGACACAATTAGCAGTAAAAAACCTTGGGCCTCATTTATGAAAAGTGACGCATCGCTGCGTGAAAACAGCGATGCGTCACTTTTCACTGCGCCCTCCTTGCGAGACCAATGATGCGTCATATTTACAGTATGATGCATCATGGCGCAAGGAGTTACAGATACGTCAGTATTTCTGACGTATCTGTTTGGCGCAAAAGTGACGCATTGCTGGAGTGTGTCACAAAAGTGACGCAACTCCAGCAATGTGTCCTTTCACACGGGGCAAGCCCCATGTGAAAGGGCCTGCGTCAGTCTTACGCCTGCTGTGAGGCAGGCGTAAGAAATTGACGCATTTGTGTCCTAGAAGTGGCGCAGTGAAATCTTATAGATTTCACTGCGTTACTTCTATGAACCTGTCTTGCGTCAGAATGCCCCCCTGCATACATTATACCTGGCGTAAGTATAATGTAGCGCAGGGGTTTACAAAGTGACGCATCTACCTAGATGCGTCACTTTGTAAATATGGTGCAACAAGGCAATTTTTTTACTCTGCTGGTGCGTCACAAAAAGTGACACACCGGCGGCATAAAAGTGACGCATAGGCTCATAAATGAGGCCCCTTGTATGAAAAAGATAATTGAAGTGAACAACAGCCACTCCCATTCTGGATGTTCATGTTGGGCCCACACTCCAGCGATCTAATTATCCTTCGAGTGGCAGCAAAAGTTTGTAACATGGCATAATATTGCCATTTTGGGGATTTCTCTTAACAGGCGTAATGTGAAATTCCTGAACCGACATGAATTGTGCGGCATATTAAAATTTCGCCCAGGTCTACTAAAAATACAACTGAAGAATGGCAATAAGTAGGAATAACATTAAGATCATCTCTGGGCTGATCTTAGAAAGGGGCAAAATACCCCGCTGCTGATAATTGAAACCTAAGCTGGCCGTTGCCTACAACACCCTCATGTGATAACAGAGGAATGATTTGTGCACCACGGTTGCTGCCCCTGGACACGTGGTAATTTTTAACTAGCAGCTGTATGTGTTTCTGCTGCAAGTAAAATAGGAGCTCTGGGTTGTCAATACTAGTTGGAAAAGATAACGGTTGAATTTAAGAGCTAGATATTTTGGAAATATGGTAATTAGTTTTGCACTGTGAACTGTTTCTTTACTTTAAAAAAAAAAATTCTTTACTTTTTAAAACATTTTCTTGATCAAGTCTTTAAATGACAGCTGTGTCAATTCAGGTAGTACCACAAAAACCAATAATATTTAATGCGCATTACAAAGAAAATCCACCTGAGAAGTAGTGGTATCACTGGATAAATCAGAAGCCCAGCCATTTAACCTAGCCCCTAAATATATAACATCCTTCTCAGTGACCATTTTTGAACCTCTGAAGATAATCCAGATTTCACATAATGGAATATCATTCCTTATGTTTTAGCTCTATTTATTTTGTAACCAGAAATCATGGAAAATCTATCAATTTCAAGAACCGTATACTTAATCTTCCATGAATTTGGAAAAAGAACATAAATTCATCATCTGCATACATTAGTAATTTCACTGCTTTCTGTACTGGCCTTTATTGCATGTTCCTTACTGATATAATGAAGTAGAGGTTCAACAAATACAATGAAGAGAAATGGGGAAATGTGACAGTTCTGTCTAATCCCTATCTCAACCATTATCTGTCTGACAGAAGCCCCTTCAATAATTAAATCGGCATGAGACCCCTGATAAAGAGAAAAGAGGAAATCCATAATGGAAACTCATCCAAATGGGAACATGCTATAAGAGTGATCATTTAACTTGTTGGAGGCTTTCTTCACATCTAGAAACCATAATGCCACAGGGATAGATTCTGTCTTCGCTATATCTATTGTCTTGCATACATAGTGTATGTTAGCGAATAAAAGGCGGCTTAGAATAAAACCAAAGAGAGATATATCCTGAGCTTGTTTCAATATCAAATAAAGTCCTTAATAAATCACAGTCGAGAAGGTCTTCTTATTCTTCTTTTATTTCATAAAATTTCCCAAACACTGTCCTAGCCGCTAGACGCCACTTTCTACTAACACATACGGTGCCATGCTGTCAGTTTTGGGTTACTGGTGAATTTTCGTGAATAGAAGATATTTTGGAGAGGCTATATATTCTGTCTCATGGCACAATAATTGGATAAACACTCTGTGTCTGTGAATCTATATAGCAGTGACTTGGATAGTTTGTGGCTCATTTGGGAAGATTTATAGCTTTAGCCCTGAGGAAGTCTGTGGTTTGTGCCACAAAAGACGAAACACGTGTTGGCTGCTAGGACTGTGTTTGGGAAATTTTACGAAATAATAGAAGAATAAGAAGAGCTTCTCGACTTTATTAAGGACTTTATTTGATGGTGAAACAAGCTCAGAATATCTCTCTCTTTTGTTCTGAACTGTATACATTCTATATACCATCTGGTGGATGGTGGATGGCCGTCACCTTATCCTTGGAGCTTCTATCTTTACTGTGTTAATTGTTTCACAACTCTGCGCAATTGTCACTCAGCCATCCGTTCTGTTCATTATTAGAATAAAACCAGTCTGATTTGATAAGATACATTTTTAATCATTCCTGCTAATCTACAGGCAATACAGTTTGCAAATATATTATAATCAGCATTAAATAGGGTGATGGGTATAAATGATCCACACTCCTTACGATCTTTACAAAGCTTTTGAAATATTATTAATTTCCCTCTCATGAAAGATCTCAGTGGAGCATGTCCTAAGATAATCTTATTGAAGACTGAAGTCAGACAGGGGGTTGAAATATCTATGTAGATATTTTAATTTACTTGATAGATTATCTTCCCCCAATGCTTTGGCAGAAGGAAGTGAGCATATCATTTCTGTAACTTCTTCTGTGGTTACGTGTGAAACAAGAATATCCTGATCTTCTGTGAAATTCAGCTATTCTAAAAAATCCCTATTTTCTTATAGCCAGATTTCAAATTTCATGATGAAATTGATAGAATTTCAGGACTACATCAGTAATTCTACAGGGCTTCTTTTCTTATTGACATTTATTTAGATCTTTTATCACATTTATTTGATTGATGTTTTTTGTCTTTCTGGCCAGAAATTATCTAATTTTGTTGTCTTTTTTAAATAGTTTTTTGACTTGGAAAGCAATGTCTGCTAATTCTCTTATATTATAAGGGATAAGATCAGTACATACTAGATAATGGATCAATCAGACTCCTTCTGCAAAAATTACATTCAGTTTTCCTGTAAAGCCCTAGTGTAATTTGATAATGTGTCTTAAATATTCCTTAAAAGATTCCCACACAGTTATGTAATGTGCGGTGCATATATTAAATAAAAAAAAGTACTCTATTATGGTTTTCTAATGTTCCTGCTGCTGTTGAGTTGCAAGCATTTCTATATCTGTTATGAAAAAACTTTTATCTTGTAAAGCGCCCACATGTTCAACTGATGTTTCAATTAACATGAAGGCCTGATCGGATAATTTTTCGGGGATTATCCCTAATGCAGCATATTACAAATCAGAAGAAACCAAAAAGTAATCAATTGTATTGTGACTTTTGGACTGTTTACTAAACTAGGTACTCCCAGGGATTCTGGGATGCATAGTTCTCCAGCAGTCCTGTAACTTATAGATGTCTAGTAACTCCTTCAATACTATGAGCATATGGAGATTTCTCCCAAGTGCCTCTTTCTTACCTGATGTCTTCTTTTTTATTATATTTAGAATAATAAAATAAAAATACCTTCCTATACTCAAAGGAGAGGGAAGGGTAAGCAATTTCATAATAAATTATTTGAAAGGAAGGGGATCGTAAATCATAATGTCATAATCATTTACCAATGTTATTGTAAATACAGCTTTCCCTGGAGGACTCACCAGCCATCTGCTCCACTTTGCACCTATTACATGTCCAAAATGTAATTTTCATCTTTTTCTTACAAGTGTTGCTTCCCCAATACCACTGTGGTTGCATTCAAATATCTTGCTTTAACAACCCACGAGAAAGTAGTTTGGACATCAAGGCTATTTTCCCTTAAATGATATTCTTTCATTAATATAATGTCTCCTGTAGCATGTTCATACAGCTGCAAAGGCATATTTGTTCTTCTCCTTTTAGCATTTCTTCCATTTCCTTTTATGGAAACAAATTTTATTGGAGCAATGTTATAATGTTATTTATACTTTTACTGGTCATAATACTCCTACAAATTGCATTGCTCTCTCTCCTATTACCAGATTTACATATTTGTTTACTATTTGAATAGCCCCTGTTATCTCAAGCACTCCTCCCTAGGCCCCATCTACCATCCCCTATCGTGTCCCCTCCATCTGTTCTCCCCAAACCTGCGGGATGTTGGGTAGGTTCCCATCGTCAATTGATTCCCTGAATGTGATGTAAAACATTCCACCAGCTAGGATTGATAGGCTCATATTCTAGAGGAAGACATCTTTGTTTTATAGTTTAAACACAAATGATTGTTTTCCAGACCTACTATATACTCAACATCTACTTATTATATTATTATAGTACTTACTCCCCTTGACCCTATCTCTATACTTTCCAAAACATACTCAAGTGGTGTAACTTTTGAATCTTATGAAGAAATGACTTGGCTTCAGTTGCTTTATCAAAAATTAAAATGGTCGCCTTACCATAAAGACTTCAGTTAGGATTATTGGACAATTTGTGCCTGCAATCCTACACTTTTAAATGTAGGTATTATGGCACACATTTCTTTAGTGCTATTGAGCAGTTTCAAAAGGCCTATCCTGGAAAATAGGGAAGATGTAATTAGTAGAAAATGTGCTGTGGTTTTACCTTGTACTAGATCTGCTCTTTTTTCAATAATCCTAGAAATAGGCAATGGTTGTTAGTAGTTGTGTGCCTGTTTTAGTTTTACTAAATGGAGAATGGTAGGCCCAATGTAAGGTCTCAGTTGGAATTGGCAAACTCTTCAATATGGTTCTATATATATGTTCAAATATAAATTGCTCAAGATTAAAAGCAACTCCACTTGTTCTTGAACCCCATATATTCTTAGGTTGAAGCATCTAAGTCTATTTTCAAAGTCTTCTGTTTTCAATTGTAACTTTTCAGACACTTGAAATGCTCTCATTGATGATTCTAATATGCACTCTTCATTCAGCCAATTCTCTCCCACTTCTGTCAGACAATTGAAGAAGGCAGTAATCTTTTGATCTAACTTCTCTGACTTATTATAAATCTTTTTCACTTCTCTCGTTGTCTCCTTGAACAGAGGTAGATTTCCTTACACTTTACAGAATGTCTTGAATGTAAGTTAAATGCCCTCTGATAGTTAGACTTTTATGTTTTCTGTTATTACATGTAACCTTGTTCACTTTAGTTCCTTTTTCAGAAAAGTTTTTTTAACGTCAACTTTTGATTTTTTGTCCTTGCATCATATACATCAACATATTTATTGGGCCCGATTCACAGAACTAACTTACGACAAAATCCTAAACGTACTACTTTTGGTATTCACAGAAAGCATTTAGTAGTCTTAAGTTAGTATTTTATCTTAAGTTAGTATTTTGTCTTAAGTTAGATATTTGTCTTAAGTTAGGATTTTGTCCTAAATTAGGATTTAATCTTATGTTAGGATTTTGTCTTAAATTAGGATTTTGTCTTAAGTTAGATTTTAGGATTTTGTCCTAAGTTAGGATTTTGTCTTAATTTAGGATTTTGTCCTAAGTTATGATTTTCTTTTAGTATTGTGTCTTAAATTAGGATTTTGGCTTAATTTAAACTTAAGACAAAAGACAAAATCCTAATTTAAGACAAAATCCTAATTTAAGACATAGGGCCATATGTATAAAGCTACCCTTTTGCGATTCTGAAATTGCGATTTTTTGCGAATCGCAAAATCAGAATCACAAAATGGTATGTATGTAAGAAATCGCAATAAAATAGCGATTCAGTAAAAATCACTATTTTCATTGCAATACCCCCAAGAGCGATTCCTTAACTTAAAAAATCACAATTTTGCGATTCCTTAATGGGAAAAATCACAAATTTGCGATTTTCGCAAATCTGCTAATCGGAAACTCAGGTGCAGCTTGATGACATCACAACCAGGAAGTGTGACTACCCATGCTGCACCTGAGTTGCTGATTCACAGTCAGAGAGAAGGAGTGGTGGAGAGGGAACACTGCAGTGGTGAACAGAATGGCAGACACTGGAGACATGGTCAGCCAGGAAACACAGCAGCAGCAGGGGGAAGGCCAGATGGTCTTGATCCATCCCTGGATGTTCGGATTGGGTTTGAGTGGAGAGATCAGAAGGAATTCAGTTTTATTTGATTTGAGTTTAAGCTGGTTGGCGGTGAGCCAGTGGACTGTTAGCTTCAAGGTCTCATTCAGGGAGAAAATGTCCTCAGGGGAAGAGATTTTTATGTAGATTTGAGTATCTTCGGCGTACAAATGGTAGAAGATATTAGCGGCACGTAGAATCTCAGTAAGAGGTTCAAGGTAAAGGTTGAAGAGGTTAGGTGAGAGGGTTAATCCTTGGGGAACTCCACCTGTGACCGGAGATGGGGCGGATAGATTATCGTTGATGAGGACTCTCTGTGTGCGGTTTTGGATGAAGGATCTAAACCATTCAAGGTCGGTGCCCTCCAACCCCATCCTGAGTTTGAGGTGTTCCAGGAGAAATCGATGGTTCACCTTGTCGAAGGCAGAGGAAAGGTCTAGGAGGATTAGGAGACAGGTTTTGCCTTGGTCGAGGGCTTTGAGAGCATCAGCTACAATGTGGAGGAGGGTGGTTTCCGTGCTGTGGCCGGATCTGAACCCGGATTGGAAGTCATCTAACAGGTGATATTTGTTGATGTGTTGGCTGTTAGAAATGGGTCTATAGTTCTCAGCAGAAGCAGGGTCCAGCGTGTGTTTTTTTAGGATCGGGACAACTTGGCCAGCCTTGAGCCAGTCAGGAATTGAGCCTTGGAGGAGGGAGGCATTGAATATTGCGGTCCAGGAAGGGATGATAGCTTGAGAGGCTGCAGCTAGGCAGTTAGATGGGAGAGGATCATTGAAGTGATTGTTTTGGTTTAAGGAGGCAAGAATTTTTGAGATAGAGTGTTCGCCACAGATTTTAAAATTGGACCAGTGCGCTAGGTTTTTGGGTGAGGTTTGGGAGGACAACGCGGGGAGAAGAGGTACAGCTGGCAGATTTTGATTTTGGTGTTAAGATCCGGATTCGAGTTCATTACCTAGGGCAGAGATTTTGTCGCAGAAGAAGGAAGATAATTCCTCATTTGTTATTAGGGGTTTAGGTATTTCTTTGGAGGTTTTCGCTAGTTTGTTGGATTGGTGTTTGACCAAGTCGAACAGCTTGCGAGGTCGATTTCTGGTGTTCTCCAGTTCCGTTCTGAAGAATTCTTTTTTTGAGTTGAGGATTTTCTTATTGTAGGCATTTCTCGCCTGGCGGAGAAGTTTTAGAGGTGCTGCTGAAGGGTGTTGTTTCCAGTTGCATTCAGTCTGTCGAAGGGATCTTCTCTCCTTGTTGAGGGATCCACTGAAACAGGGATTTTGATCTTTGATCTGGGTTCTTTTTAGTTTTAGTAGTGCCAGGTTATCTGGTCGAAATCTAATGTAATGTAATGTAAATTGATACTTGTATAGTGCACTACTCACCCGCAAGGGTCTCAAGGCGCTTGTACGAATACCGCTGTGGAACCCATCCTGGCTTTCCCTGTGAGGTGTCCACTCCTGGGCACCCCCAAGGTGGAGGCCAGGCATCCTTAGCGTTGTGGGGGCCGTTGTGGAGATTAAGCAAGCTATTGCCCAGAGTTGCAGAGTGGGACTCCATGATTGGAATAGGCACCGAGACGAGAATTATCAGGTCCGTGGAATTTTGAGCCCAAGACCCGCCGAGGCGGGGAATTGAACCCTGGTCCCGGGCTGGACCTCTGCATCAGGGTCTGTCGCTCTAACCATTGAGCCACACTTCTCCACTAAGTAATGATCTGCTAGGTTGTCGACTGAAGTGCACTGAGGGGGAGGTCGGTCTCACAACACGCTGCCAGTTTCTCGTGATCAAGGTTCTTGGTGTCTCTAACCCATCGTTTGGGAATCACAGGTTGAGGTGTCCATGTCTTATGGGTGCTGGGCAGGAGGAAGGTGATGGTGTGGTGGTCAGACCAATCACAAGGGTCAATAGAGATAAGTTTGATCGCTGCTTCTTTAGCAATGATCCAGTCTAGGGTGGCACCATTCGAATGAGTGGGGGGGGAGCAGGCTTGGATAAGGGCTTGATCGGCCAAGAAGTCTCTAATGGCAATGACCTGAGGATCCTTGGGGCCGTTCCAATGCAAGTTGAAGTCGCCAGGGAAGATGTCATTAGATTTTTGGGAAATCTTGGATGTGATGATTTCCATGATTTTATGTTTTGTGGAATCTCCTTGTTAACCTATAATTAGTGCTCCCGGTTTTATGGTATTTATCTTTTTAACATTTCCATCTGTATTTATCCATATTTCTTTTTGGGCCGTTTCATCTGTATTTATCCATATTTATTTTGTGTTTTGCGTATAAATGAAGGTGTAAAACTGTACATTTCCATATTTATTTAACTGATAGACGCACACTCATACTTTGATGTCTGTCATGTTTTTCCTAGGCTGCCAAATATTGCTTAACAATACATCCACTGGTAAATACTAGCATTATACCACACATGTATGTTGACACATGCCAGTATTTAAAGAAATGTCCTCCTGTTTTTTATTGCCCTTGCTGTCCATCTGCTCAGCTGTTGGGCAATAATGCATAAAAGGTAGCACGGAGAGTCACTAAAAAGCAGCACACATTTCTGTATTTATCCACTTTTAAAGATAAATGCAGACAGAAAACACATTGTTTTCTGTCTGTATGTATCTGTAAAAATCTGTAAAAACAGAAAACAAGGAGCCTTACCTATAATTCATGAGACACTGTTTGGCTCGCACTAAGAACTGTCTGGCTTTCTCTAGTTAATGTGTAACTCTGGGGCCATGTTCTGTACAGTTGCTTAATTGAAGGGGGAAGCATTTTAAATCTAAGCCATATCTGCATTGTTACTGCAGGTAATAATGGAAGTATTAGGCATGGAGAACTTAATTGTCCCCTTGTTGTTTGTAAATGCTCCAAAGTCTTTCCCTCCATCATTAGTGGCACTGGTAGTGAAGGTTCTCACTGTATGAAGGTAATATTTTCTGTACTTAAGTTTCCTGTATTACAATGCCTTCATTTATATGTCAGAGGGTGCCATATTAGTCTCCAATATATATCCTGTGGACAGTACAAGGGGTTGATTCTGACACTTTGAAGACCAGTGTCATCCTCTTTTGTGTTTTACAAGTTGGAGCATATTCACATTGTTGTAACTTCAGTTTGGCAGGCATGCATGGTATAATTTGAGTATTGGAGATATCCAGTGCCTTTTCTGCCCTGTTCATCTAATTCTTTTTTGTTTCTCTACAAATATAGTGTGCATTTTCTTATTTTTACTAACCAAACTTCCATTTTTCAGTTCCAGTTTGTACGTTACCATTTTCCCAATTGTTGATATAATTGGTTGAAAACTTCTAACTTTTCCTTTGCCTTTCAAGAGTAATTTTCCGCAATAAGTTACTCTTGTCCAATAACAGTCCTTTTAATATTTTTTTAAGGTAGAATGCTCATACCTTTAATCTTAATTGTTCCAGCAAGGGTACTTCTGGGAAAAACAATTAGGTGCTATATTTGGAACTTTGGGCTCTACGGTCCATTGCAGTTAAGGTCCAGGAGTGCATATTGGTGGTTTACATGTTGCATGATGTTGCATTTTGTTCTTAGGAGTGGGGAAGAATGGAGTTTTTGGGGAAAAACTGAAGAGCGTTAATGTGGAAGGAAAAAGCACCGTTACTGCAGCTGCATCTTTCAACTCAGGAAAAGTTCCAGTGCTGGTGCCGCAAACACTGTCATCATTCCAGAAGCCATGCAATGCATTGTTTTCTGTGATCATTGTCTTCATTTGAAGTGAGAGCAGCACGTTTGATGTTCATGTGTACTTGATTCACATCAGTGACTTGCAACCTCCTAGATCACATCAGAAGTTGGTGGCCACCTATGTTTGGGATGCAAGTCTGCTCAACGAGTTATGCAGTGATACACACTTCTCTTCACCACGTTTTGGTAGTGGAGGAAGAACAGTGCGTATCGTTTCTGTATTATTCAGTGATACACATGCCTTTCAGGAGCAGTTCTCGTCACCACGTTTGATCAGTGGAGGAAGTTTTGTGTGTTTCGTTTCAGTGCTACTCGGCAATACACACTCCGTTGTGGGGTAGCCGTAGTGCATGTTTGCACCAGACAGTGCACAACCAGTTTTGGCTTTGCACACATGCATGGTGATTAGTAAGAGCCATTTACATCGGTGATACGCATGCCTGTAAGTAAGAGCACACCATTGAGTATTTTTGGGCTCCTGGGTAGCACATTTGTGATATATATGTTTTCGGTTTTACTTTGCTCCAGTTTAGGTGTTAAGGCTTCTGTTTTTATTTATAATTCTCTGTCAATATGGCATCAAGCTGTGCCCTAAATCTAACTCCATCCCAACTGTTCGTGCCCTCCTGTGGAGAGAATCTGCATAAGTGGCAGGAATTGAAAGAGTATTTTTTGAAATGATATTTCCACCCGGGATGAAGATGATGATTTCACTCCTGAAAAACAAAAGAAAATTTAGTTGCACAGTTTGGGTTCCATTGGTTTAAGGGTATACGATTGAATTGCAATGAGGTCACACAAGGGGGCAATGTGTTCATGCATGCAATGGAAGATCTGAATATGCATTATGCGCCTACTGTTTGCGTGGGTATAGACAGATATACGTTTTACCACAGAAAGCACTTGAAGGAGGAGACTGTGGAGGAGTAAGTTTCGGTCATGAGAAAAATAGCATTAACATGTCGCTTTGGCATGATGCACGATGAGCCAATCAGATACCAAATTGTCATGCATGCTGCACATTCCTCGTTGCAAGATAGTCTTTGGGCCAAGGGGGAGTCCCCTCTGCACGAGGTTGTCGAGATTGTAAAACAGGCAGAACTCACTGTAAGGTGTGGGAAAGTGCAAAAAAACATTGGATTTGGACAAACTAGAGAGTAAAGATTTAGTAAATTAAATTAAGTCTGGCAATAGATCTGTATTCACTAGGGATTCAATGCTAAACCCACCTACAAAAAGAAACAATTTGAGTATAGCAAGGATGTAAAATGTTATTGATGTGATTTTTCAGGTAATTTGGCAATTGATAATAAATGCCCAGACTGTAATCAGAGGTGTTCAGGTGGTGGTATAATAGGTCACTATTTTAAGCTTCGTAAGAAAATGGGTAGCAAGTATACAGCAGTTAAACTTTTGGAAGAGGAGTCTGAATCAGACACCCAGGACACAGCTGCTGATGATATTTACATGTGTGCTTTGAGTGTGGATTCAGTCTTGGATGTACTTTGTATACTGGGTGATAGAAAAAAGCCTGAATGCTACATTGAAATGGGTGGAAAACTATAACTGTACTGAGGACTCAGGGTCATCGTATACCATACTAAGTGAGGCAGGATGGGATGAGAAGTTCAGATCGTTGTTAGGTGAGAGCCTACAGTTACCTGGCATTTCTTCCACAGATTTCACTAGAGAACCTGTTCCTTGTTGGGGTTTAGGAAATTAAAAGTCCGATTTTAAAACTGGGAAGCTGAGTGCAAATTATATGTATACAAGGCTGGACCTTCTGTTCTGGATTGGTGCCACCAAATAGAACTTTGTATCATTTTGGATCCCAATGGTGTAGACCCTGTCCAAGGTGTGCAAAGTGAGTTAAACAACGGGGCAAATATTTGAGTACCCTGACATGCTCTTGGCTAGAGTGGGTGAACTCAAGGGCTTCCAGCATCGAATCATCTTAAAGGAGGGTGTTGTGTTGTGCATACATAAGGCAAGGATTATCCCCAATGTTGTCAGGGAAGACATTTCTAATGATTTAGGTAAACTTCTAGAGAAAAAGATAATTGAGTTGGTGGAATCGTCTGATTTGGTTGCTCCCTTGGTGGTAGCATGATGTGCTAATGGCTAGTCATCAGGAGGTGGTAGAATGCACACCATATTTCAAACTTGCTGTATATATGTGAAAGCTCAAAGGCTTATGAGTTTTGCAGCATGCAACCCTGAGGTGCGCTTCGTCTGTGCGCACTACGTATGTTAAAGTCAGGTTGGAGCCTCGTCAGGTTCCATTACAGGATACACAGGTGAATTAGAAATTTGCGGACAAATACATTCCAAAAAACTTTATCCACGATTAGTCTATTTTATTTTTGCAGTTCCATAAGCCATTTTTGTCCAAACAAATTCAGTGTTTAAACATGTCCAACAAATGCCTATCCACTCTTTTCAACACAACACAGGGGGGTTCCCCCTTCCTCATGGCGTGACGTTGATTTATTTAAAAATCCAATGCATTTCGGGAATTTCATTGCCCTTCCTCTGGGTTAACTGCAATAAAACAAATAGCATGTAGTTGACCAATGTCCATCTCACTTTAGATTATGCTGTTATTACATAATGCACGTCTACACAATTATGATTTACCCTGACTGCCATGCAACCTGTACAACATAAATAGAAAGTAGAAAATGAAACTCAAATACAGAAAATAAGATACCAAAATAGGACCGAAAATATTGTGCTGACTTTGTGTTGATAACCATAATAATTAAACATAGAATTCTGCACCAAAGCTAAATAAACATATTATCTATCACAAGCCATCATCCAGACTAAATGAAATGAACTAAATCCTGCACTATTGTGTTGTAACTGAACATATTACCAGAGCGACTTGAAAACACATTTCCCTTGCAAACAGAAAATACCTTAAATCAAGTACAAGCTCAGGTTGTGTGTGGACCTTAGAGACTTAAATAGGAACATACTGGTAAATTAACAGCAAAAGAACAAACGGCTGGCCAGGGTCATGCACATAAAATCCATATGTACAATCTATGTATATAGATGGTGCACTCGCTTCCCGCACCCGCCATCCGGAGATGCAGATAATGACCAAATGTTCAGAAAAAATGGAAGGTGCACTTGTTGCGGAGTCAATCAATCAGGCCATGTTTGTCCAAAATACAGATTTTATTAAGTTAATCTTAAAACTGGCACACAGCCAACACGTTTCGTTCCCAATATCCAGGGGGAACTTCGTCAGGGCTTGTCTATGTCCAAATAAGTAACCAATAGAAGTAGTATGGTGGAATGGTAGGAACCTCCAAGGACACAATCAACCTCGAATAAGAAGTGGACAAGTGTTACAGGATCTCTAACCCAAGAATACAGGATTACAAATCTCCAAGATTGATTAAAATACACACCGATCCTTGGACCGCTTGAAAATCGTGGACCTTATTTGTTAAAGGTACCCGGTGTGCGCCAATCTAGCATGATGGCATGCCTTCACTATCAAACAAGTTTTGAAGGGCAAATGTGAATTTGTCTGGTCTTAAGAATGTCAACCGGCATTCCAGGTTGAATAAATGACATAAGCTGTGCACCAGATTGTAATGGTATGCGTTGTAAAGGTATCTGCGATGTAAAAACATGCGTTGTAATGGTACTTCGTTGTAATGGATCCTGCGTTGTAAAATTGCGTGGTAAAGGTAGGTCGTTGTAAAAGTTGCGTGGTAAAGGTTGTATACCTTAAAGGACACTACCCTTGTGGGTCTTGTACAGTTTGTACACTGACAGAGGTTAAAAAAGAGATTGAATTCACAAACTTATTTAAATGGGAGCTGAGGACACATACTAATTGCAACACAAGCAACTGCATTTATACCATTACATGCCCATGTACCTTACGCTACATTGGGATGACCACTAAGATGGTCAAAACTCGCATCATGGAACATCATAGCAACATTCACTGCCATAAACTGAACACCAAAATGCACACACATTATGATCAGAATAAACACACCCCAGACACTTAATGGTGGGCAGTAATAGAGGCACACCCAAAATGAGTAAAAAAGTCCTCTTCCAAAAAGAACAAAGGTGGGTTTACCGACTTTCAACAGACAAACTGGGTTTGAATAAGGAAATCCCTTGGAGTAAGCTCAACAGATAACACATTGTCCTATTAGCACCCATCAGAATCATGATCATTTGATAACCCTGTGCTTCCAACTTGCACCATCATGGGGATCCATACCTAAGCATACACAGATAGTGCACCATGGAGATCCTTCTAATTCTTCCATAGCTAACCCTGTAGTGCATCACCATAATCCTAGGGGTCTAATGTTTCCACCATAAGTAGCCAGACCTTTATACAACCCGTCGGTTGTCCACAGTATAACCCAATCCCTACCTCGGGTCTTAGTTAGGGGATCGCTGTTAGGCTTACTAGATCTTTTTAAGCTTAAAATCTTCCAAAATGATGCTCCTGGAATAACACCCAGGCATTTACGAAACTACTCCAACATTTCCCCTGGGTCGTTAGTATGCGATCTAATTTGTATACATTTGAGCATTCAAGTTGTAATCACTCCGTAATAGTGACCTTTGCGGCAGCTTCTAGAACAACACCTTGGCCCCAACGCAGCCATCCACATAGGTCCTTCGCAACACCCACTATGTAAACCTGACTTTGCTTTTTATTGATTTTGAATCTCCTTTGGATCATTATCCACTGATCCAATCTAGACCATACATGAATAACAGCGTAAGGTACTACACCTTGGTATTCATTCGGTATGACACGCTTCAAAATGGTGCCCATTTACGCCCTTTTTTTCATAGTGAGACAGAAAAGTAAGCATCAATTACACACATTAAGATGGCGGACAATTCCACCCTTCCGTGTGCCCGGTGTATTACATTCTAGTCTATGCTTCAGGCAGTCCCCACCCATTTTCATCACGCCATGGAATATGAAACACCTGGCTCCATACTTGCTCTTCAACCACCCCGATTCCAGCAGAAAGTGGGTAGGTCTGACAGCGCACTTGCGGCAAAGCAAGCACGAGTATTCTTTTCGAAATTCTAGCCACCAGAGGAGCTCCTGAATTGACTTAATTTTGTCCTGGCCTCTTTGCACCATACTGAACTTATCTAAAGTGCTAAAAATATGCCTGTTGGTTTTCTCCTTTGCACGATTCCGTTTCGCGACACTAGGTACTTGCCAGTGTCCTCCCTGCTGAGAGTTGTTGTTGATTGTTACCAACCCCAATAGGGTGAGTGTCAAATCCTTACTGCTACCATGGTGGTTGTTGTTCCACCACACTTTTAGAATGAGTAACAAACCACAACATCGCTTTTTAATCAACGCGCTTCGTACTTTATATTAACAATAGATCACAAAGGGTTTACTGCATGCCATGTTGCTCATGGAATACTCTGGACTATAACTATGGTTTACATGTCTAATGTATAACAATTTGTTTTTATAGGTCGATCATCCAACTTCATGTACCACACTGTAGGTTTTAGGTTTGGTTAATTACCAGACAACCAACCACTGAGTAGATAGCTTTGAATATTTTGGTCCTGATGAATTGCCACTAGATCTTAGGACTATTCAGGCAAGAAACATGTTGACCACTTGACTTTGCGCCATCCCTGAACATTATTTCAGTAGTGCGCCACCCTTATTTTAATTATGTTGGAGGTATCGCTGATTAAAATATTTCTCTAGAGAACTTCCATATCCCATTTTAATCCACCACTTAGAGCACTCACTTGCACAGCATCCATCTACACACCAAGACCTATTCCCACACGGCACCCAATGGCACTTTGGAATAAAAGATCTCCAGCAAAGAGCCACTCATAGGGAGCCTGTCAGGTATTGCAGTGCTAACCTGAATAGGAGCATGCTCTATGATGAAGCATGACACCCAGTCGGGTCTGTGAGGGCCCTAATTCCAATAGGAAGATTCCCTTATTCCTTCTATATTTCGGGACAGAGGACCACCCGGTCCTGTTGTCCCCTCCATCTTCCTATCTTAGGAACTGTATACCTTTGTGTATTTATTCTGGTATTAACCAAGCCATTGGGAAGAAGGTGATTTGTGTTCTGTGCAACAATTCAGAACATCTCTTCTGACCATTAAACCACCTTTGTGTCCCACAGGTACCCAGAAATGCAGTGAGAAGGGACTTGGTTTGGACTTGTTGGTTCCTGTTCAGGATGGTGTGGAGTCCAAGTATTTTATTGTATCATTTGATCATCTCCCTAAATGACCTAAAATGTGGTTTTTAAGATGGATGCCCAATCAGTAGTGTGTTTTTGGATAAAATGTTTTTTAGAGAGGGGTTCCCTACAGTGAATTCAACAGATAATGGACCCCATTTTTATTTTGATGTATTCAATGCATTCCTGAAAAGGAATAGTCCTGTGTACAAGACCATGTCTATTTACCATCCAGCTGACAAAGGTGCTGTTGAGCGCTTTAACAGGGTGCTAAAAAATACTATTCAACTGGTCAAGAAGGCTAATTTATCATGGTTTAAGGAAGTGTGCTGCGCTGTGGGACCTACAGGATTACACTGTGCAGCTCCACAGGATTTAGGGGCATATTATCAAGACAGGAGATAAAATTATCGCCGCTTTATCGTCCGAAAACTGCTGATTAAGCGGTGATAATGGGCATGATAATATGCTCTATGGAATTCCATTCGAAGCCCGTGTTGTATAATGTAGTAACAGCTCCATCTTGTAATCATCTGGTGTTCTGACTGGTTGATGGATGCTGCTTCTCTTGTTGCTGGGGTAATAATCCTACAATAAATCCTACTTAAATACCATTGAATGTTTGGATTCACTGCAAGCAGTTGTCTTGTGTCTTAGGTGAATATTCTGCATAAAACAAGTAAGCTTTGATGTGTAATTGTGTTTTCCTTTCCAATATTTGTGATTGTGAATCCCAGGGGGTGTTCCAAATGCCTTTATGTGTATTGCATATTCTCAATGTGTATGAAATGTATAACGGATTTGAGTAGGTGTGCGATAGCTTCATTTTACTTGAGGAATCCATCACTTTACTGATATCATTTAGCTAGATTCTGCTCTTTCTGCCCAGCAATCTGCCTTACAATCTACATTTTTCCTTTTTGCCTCTTGATGTATTCTTTTTGTGCGGATGTGATCTGTCCGTCATATGGAAATTAATCTTATTCTGAAGATGTGTTTCCTCATTTTCAAACATGAATACATTCAATCAAGTATCCCATTATTCCACGCCAGCTGGTTTTTATCAAGTGATATTTACTTCAAAAAGCCAAGTTAAACGGTATCATAGATTAATTCTCGATGCACAGGAAGCCTTTTTAAAGTAAAAGAGGTTTTGTAATTACTTTGATTACAGCAATAAAAATTCATCTTACATGTTTAATTTGCGGTATGCTGTCTTCCACCTTAGGAAACTTCAAATGCAGTTGATTTAAACAAGCGTGTGTGCCTCTCTATACCACTGTATAAGATTCTTCAATTATAGGTAATTTCATAATGCAGTTTGTTATAATTTTTAATGAGTATAACATACCTTTTATGGGTGCCCTTCCTTGCTGCTCTCAGGAAGCACTGAAACTTCAAAAAGGGCATTGTCGTCCACAATTTCTTACATAAATCATACTGCGAATTAGACATTTCTTAACATTCAATTTAAGATCCCGGAGAGACAATAATGCTGCCAGCTGTGCATTTCACAAACTGATATAGTAATGTCTAGTTTGAATTGTTGAGAAAACAAATTAATCACGCTACATTGAAAATGTTGAAGTAAACCTAAAATCCATTTATGTATTGAAAAGTTGAGCAACAAAAACATACTATATTTTAAATAGAGGACCAGGCAATATATTTATCACCGTAAGGCACTTTTCGTTCACATAGAGTAGCCATGGGTTGAATAACATTTTCTAACTGAGGTGTTGTGAATATTTAATATGTATCACATGGTGAGAAAATCACTTGATGCAATGGTCTAATGTTACTTCCATTGAAAGCTGTTGACGGAATACCACACAAAACTATATTTATTTAACTTTAAAACATGCATGCAGGATTGGGGTGATAGTTTTGAATTCTCGATCTCTGATTTTTTCCTAGTTATTGCACAGAGAACTTTAACGTATTGGATTTTATGTCATTTCCAATGACTGATTTAAAGACAATAATGACATCTTATAAAAGTTGGTAGAGCACTCTGCCATAATTTGGGTTGCTCTCGCCTTGCCAAACTGATAGTTTCCTTGCTTAATTTATAATAGAGAAATTATTGAGTTTCTTACAGAAGTGGCTTAGCAGGCTTTCCGTGACTATGTGTATATTATTTTTTGGGTTATTTTTCGATTTGAAGATCATTCACATGGCTGTGAAGAGACCGTATCATAACACTAAATGTGGGGGACTATGACAAGTGAAATAAAAAACGATTTAAGTCCTGGAATACATACTAACAATTGGTATTGCTGGGATCTGTGTAACAAGTTAAATAGGCATCAAATGATCAGGTCAATCAATCAATCAGTCAATCAATCAATCAATCTGTCTTTTATATAGCACAGCAAATCACACGTGAGTGCCTCAAGGTGCTGTGGTTTTGGCTACTGTGTGGTGGTTTCTCATTCAAACAGCAGGGTCTTGAGGTATTTCCTGAATTGCTAGAGCGACTTGGCCATCCTGAAGTGTAGAGTATGGGAGTTCCATGTCTTGGCAGCCAGGTGCGAAAAGAAGCATCTTCTACTGTTGGTACAGTGGATCAGGGGGTTGTCTGGGAGCAGAGGGAGGCAGAGCAGAGGAGTCTGGTAGGTTGTTGTCAGGCGTTTGTTGAGGTATGTGGCTCATGCATTGTGTAGGGCTTTATAGGTGTGGGTCAGCAGCTTGAACTGGCATCCCTTCTGTATCGGGAGTCAGTGTAGTTTCGTGAGGTGGGGCATGATGTGGGTCGTTCTGGGGAGGTCTTAGATGAGTCTAGATGCTGTGTTCTGTATTGTCTGAAGTCCCTTTAGGAGGTGTGTTGTGATTCCTACATAGAGTGTGTTCCCGTACTCTAGCCTGATGGTGACAAGGGCTTGGGTGTCTGTCCATCTGGTGTTGGCTGGCCGCCATCTGAAGAACTAGCAGAGCATGCAGAGGGTGTGAAAGGAGGCAGATTAGATGTCTTTGACCTGTTTTTACATTGAGAGCTTGCTATGTACAATGATTCAGAGGTTGTGGGTGTGGTCTGCTGGGACCGGTGGTGGGCCAAGACTAGCAGGCCACCATACATCGTTCCAGGCTGAGGTGTATTTCCCAAAGGTCCTCTCTGTGATAACCCTAAAAAAAGTTGTGTATCATTAACATAAGTAAGTTAGATTTTAATCAAGACATGAAGAGGATCCTAGCAAGCATACTGACATGTATTAAAATGATTAGATATGATCAGTATTGAAGAATGCTCCAGTCAAGAAAATGTCATAAACAATGATGCTCAAGACCCAAGATGTTTCTCATTGTAATTGCCCCAGTGTCTTTAATGTAGCTCGATCATTTTCAAGGGAGTGATTCAGTTGATTGTGAACACTATTCAATGTTCCACAAGTAAATCACAGAATGATGTTTGCAGAGAATAATGTTTTAATGTGTTGTTTACTTCTTTCAAACTCAACAAATATTTTTTGTACTGTCAGTCTTTGTTCTCAGCACAAGGGATGGCCACTTTCATGTGTGTTCTTGTTGTTCTTAAACTCGTTAGCGAGTTGTGATGGAATATATCAGGAAATATTATTCTGAATATAACAAAACCAAAGTATAACAATGGGAGCCACATGCATCATTCTGTTGTCTTTACCCTTAAAAACACAATAAACATTTATCATGTAATTATAAGGAATGAGAGCTAACCTTGCACACCATTACCCCTTTTCTTGTCATCATTTTCAAATGTCTTACCAAGTAGCTTATAATATCACAACAGGCTGGAAAAGCTAAAGTAACTTATAGTTGCATGGATTTCACTCTTAATGACATTGTTTGAGTGTGGAAATGTAAGCATCAAGGCATATTGTCCTTGCTCTTGATATTAATATAACAAATTGATGGAGTATTATTTTCAGGCCATCTTCTCCCCACCATGAAGTCATTACAGGAGAAAAGCTGGATTGTTCCCCTTTCTTCATATCCTTTTAATTTGTGTTGGTGGTTGTTTCGAAATGAAAACTCATTGAGTATGCTGTTCTTTCGGGATTGTGAGACGGAGTAGGATGATGGCAGTGCCCACAAGCAGTTGTTAAACTATCATTGATTGGTTTCATGGTCCTGCATGTCCTATATGGCCTGATTCCTATGGGTCAGTTTTATTTTTTGGATTATATCTTAGAATACAAAGAGGAAGAAAATGTTGTGAACACACATTTGGTGAATTAGTACTGTGGGCAAACTCTTCAAATTGAATTATGGTCCCACTTTATGTAGATTAGGTTACTAGTGTCCTAAGAAAATTGCCATAGATCTTCATAGATAAAAGAGGGCAGGAAACACGGTGACCAACTGTAGAGAATAAGGAACATTATTCCCTTATATTTATCAATTAACAGGGACTCTCAGAACAAAAGCACTCAGTGTGGTGCCTCAGTTAATTTTTGTTTCATTTTCTCACTTATCTACAGTTTTCAAATCAGCTCTTCACCTACACAGAACTTCATCTACTGCAAACTGAATAAAAGAACTCTGCCAAAGATCCCTTTCTTAGTAGCCAGTTGGACATTTCTGGTCCAGTCCAACAATGAGCTGCCCGATGATAAAAAATGCCACCTCCAGAGATGGGAGAGGGCTTTTGCTCTATTTACAAAACATTCTCACAACCACTTACCTATCTAGGTGTATGAAGGAAAGTGAGTTTCTGGTGCAGTGCCCCCTTCTTACCTGGCTTTTGTTAACCAGCTTCCCAGTACCAGTGTCCTTTCATAAAACTATACACCAATTGGTACCAAATCTGTCACCCCTGTAAGTTCCTATGCGTACTGAAGATGGTCCTCTGGGGCTATAGCTCTGATTGTGCTACCCCAGAGACCCCTCACCAAGGCTATGATCTCTGCCATTGCAGCCTGCGTGTCTTGGTGCAGACAAAATGCAGAGTCAACATGACGCATATTTTTGTGTGCCATGCCTACAGACACTTCATGGGATATAGGTAAGACACCCATCTAACAATCCTCAGCCCTAAGGCAGGGTCCGTTAAATCTGCTTTGAGGGCATACCGTCATGAGCAGATACGCCCCTGCAATATCCTTATCGATATCTGGATATTGCAAGTGACCAGGGAAGCCATAATAAGTACATGGGCTAGACACTCATCATTAGAAAGTCCCCAGCTCCATGATGGCTTCTTTGAAGTATGCGATCTTTGGTGCCAAACATCTAATCATAATAAATCCTGCACTGATTCTATGTCAGATTTATTACAAATTCCATACAGAGGAACCCTTATCTACCAACCCTTAGTGTGTCCACTGACTGCCATAAGCCAGCATGCTACCGCCAGACAGTGTTCTGACCTCATGGGATGAGAGCCTGCCTGCTCAGAGGCCCAGAACAATGCCTTACCTGGGTTGGAGGTGTTCACACCTCCACTGGTCAGGAAGATCTATTTGTAGCATGGAGCTTTAAAGACAGCAGTAATATTTACGAAAGAATAGGAGGTGTGTCCCCTTTGCCAACTCCACCCCTTAGGTGCTTGAAGCGAGGTAAAGTACACTTTTCAGTGCCCACCATCTTAAATAAGGTGGGTTTTATCCGATCAGGGATAGGACTATCTCCCACTCACACAGGAGGTGGGCATAATACAGGGTGTAGACACATCAAGTAAGGGGGCCATTGACCACTACCTGTCGCTCCCTTATAATGACCCTAAATCTATGATTTAGGTGGTAACCCCTGACCCTGTTCTTCAGTTTGTGATGACCTAAGAAGAGCCGGGCACAAAAGAGCCACACCAGCAGAGAAGACACAGAGAACTACTGCCTTGACCCCACCCTACAGGCCTGCCTCTGGCCTTCGACAATCCTGCACCATAAGGTGACTCCTCCTACAGCCCAGCCACCTCCAAAATATTGGGAGGACTGACTGCCTTCGACAAAGATCAAGATCTCCTGAGAACAGTGGGCCTGTTCAAAAGAAACCCCATTGAAGCAAAGACGCTGTATCTGAAGAACCACAAACCCCTGTTCGCAGTTCCACCTCTGCACCCATCGCCTCCGACACGAGTCCAGGTGGCCCACCGATTCCATTGAGGTTCTCTAGCAATCCATAGCCCAAGATCATCATGGGTTGACCCCTCCCAGACTCCTCAACATCACCCGCCGCCTCTGCATGGAGAACAAAGCGGTACAAAAGGGGGTGGTGATGGACGGAGCATATGAACCAATAAAACACTCACACCCAGTCAACAGATCTGGGTTGAATCCATCACCGTTCTTTAGCCCTCTCTGCCACCCCAGTTCAGACATGGCCATATGCAAATCAGTCTGACCCTGTGCATCATGGGAACAGTCCAGCCCGAACTGCCAAGCCATGCCTTCCCTGGACTGGAAACAAGCTTCCTAGGACCGGTTTCTGGCATTTCAGCCGTCTTCAGCCAGGCTTGCTTGAATCCAGTGGCAAAGTGAGCAAGGGACTCACGTCTGAGCATACCCTGCCAACTTATGGCGAACAAAGCGGTACAAAAGGGGGTGGTGATGGACGGAGCATCTGAACCAATCAAACACTCACACCCAGTGAACAGATCTGGGTTTAATCCATCACCGTTCTTTAGCCCACTCTGCCCCCCCAGTTAAGGGGCACAGGGTCAAGACTGATTTGCATATGGCTGGGTTTAAACTGGAATGGCATGGTGAGCAAAAAACAATGGATTTAGGCCCAGATCTCTGTACTGGGGTGAATGTATGACATTGTTCTGCATTCTGTCCATCACATGTTTTTGTTTTTTTTTTTGCATTTGTCACCCGAGTGGGATGGGTATGCTCACACGTGAGTTCCGTGCTATCCATGCCACTGGAATCAAGCTATCCAGGCTGATGAGGGCTGAAAGCCCAAAACCGGTCCTTGGATGCTTGTTTCCAGTCCAGGGAGGACCTGGCTTGGCAGTTCGGGCTGGACTGTTCCCATGGGGCACAGGGTCAAGCCTGATTTGCATATGGCTGGGTTCAAACTGGAATGGCATGGTGAGCAAAAAAATGATGGATTTAGGCCCAGATCTCTGTACTGGGGTGAATGTATGACATTGTTCTGCATTCTGTCCATCACCTGTTGTTTTTTTTTTGCATTTGTCACCCCGAGTGGGGCGGGTATGTTCAGACGTGAGTCCTGTGCTCGCCATGCCACTGGAATCAAGCTATCCAGGCTGATGAGGGCTGAAAGCCCGAAACCGGTCCTTGGATGCTTGTTTCCAGTCCAGGGATGACCTGGCTTGGGAGTTCAGGCTGGACTGTTCCCATGGGGCACAGGGTCAAGACTAATTTGCATATGGCTGTGTTCAAACTGGAATGGCATGGTGAGCAAAAAAATGATGGAGCTAGGCCCAGATCTCTGTACTGGGGTGAATGTATGACATTGTTCTGCATTCTGTCCATCACCTGTTTTTTTTTTTTGCCTCTGCATGGAGACCGCCTCAATCACGACCTGCTCCAGTAAGCCGTTTCTGATGACAAAAGACACCCCTGCACCCTTCTGCCCTAGGCCTTGGTGAAAAATACCAAAGGTGTCTCTCCATCCCTGAACATTATAACTTACCTCTCCAGCTGTTGGTTTCCTTTGACCAGCCTACAAGCCTGAACCTGCAGCCCTTTTCTGATTTGGCCTTTCTCCATTGCTTTTCATTGAGCACCCAATACTGTGTTGGCACCCTGCACCTAGCTGCCTCTGTCCTGCTGGTGGTGTTGTATTGGTGCTGCTTTGGACCCTGCCCAGTTCTTGTTTCAAACCTCGGAGACTGTCTCCCCAAGCCACTGCTACTTACCTGTACGCAGCCTCTGTTTGATTGTCCCAATCTTCATTGGTTTTTATTGGGCCCGAAACTGTATTTTCACCATGAACCCGGCCACCTCTGTGCTGCTGGTGGTGTACCATTGGTGCTGAACTGTGCCCTCCCCAGTACTAATCTTAACTCTCAAAGACTGATCTTGTAAGTCGATGTTACCTATTTGTAAGCTGAATGTTTTCTTCCTGCCATAAGTTAATATGGCAAAGTCTGAAAATTGCACTGCCCTTTTGGTATTTAAAACTGTTACTGCTGTAAAACGTATTTACCTTAGACAAAGTTCTGTCATGTTGAAAAACAAATATAATCAAATGTTATTTTTATACATTTTTGTATTCGATTTATTCATTGCATATGTGCCTCATTTATTGCCTCTATGGGGCAGATTCCGATTCGGTAAACCAATTGTATGACCGAATCGAATCCGTAGCCCTTTCCATACGACTCGTACAATTCCGTCCGAATCGCGTAGTACGATTTGTTTGAAATATATACAACCGAATCGTTGCGAACCGTACAAAAAGCAAAAGAAAATCTGTACGACATGGACCCTCACAGTGAACCGCACGAATCGTAAACATGCTGTACGACCCGACAAGTACGATCCGTACCGGGGAATGAGAATGCATCACGCACGGAAAACGTCGCGTATGAGCAATTCGTACGGAGAGACATATGCACCGTACCCCTGCAATCATGGGGTGTACGCACTGTACCCCTACGCACCATACCCCTGCAATCATGGGGTGTACGTACCGTACCTACCCCTGCAATCATGGGGTGTATGCACCGTACCCCTACACACCATACCCCTGCAATCATGGGGTGTACGCACCGCACCGTACACCTGCAATCAAGGTGTGCATGCACCGTACCCCTATGCACCGTACCCCTGCAATCATGGGGTGTACGCACCGTACCCCTGCAATCATGGGGTGTACGCACTGTACCCCTATGCACCGTACCCCTGCAATCATGGGGTGTACGCACCGTATCCCTATGCACCGTACCCCTGCAATCATGGGGTGTACACACCGTAACAGGGAGGGATCCGTTTCGTACGCGATTCGAGACGAAATCTGCTTTTCCGGACGTTTTGAGCTCCCGTAGAAAAAGAGTCATACGGAGTGTTGACGAGACGAATCGTACTTGCTGGGTCGGAAAATGCTGCTTCGATCCATACGGACGTCGCGTACTGCATGTTCCGAATGCGATTTGTACAGATTTTTAAGTCGTATGGTCTTCTGTACGATTCGTACGGAGATCTGCTTTAGGTCTGAATCGTACTTCATCGTACGTACGGGGACATTTAAGGGTACGATTTGTATGGGAAATATGCTCCGTATGGCTATTTGTAAGGGATTTTACCGAATCGGAATCAGCCCTTATGTGTTCAACAAATGCTTAACACTACCCTCTGATAAGCCTAACTGCTCGTCCACACTACCACAAAGAGAGCATTAGTATTATCTACTTTAGCCTCTGTAAAGCCTCTGAGGATCTGCACACTATACCTCTTTTTGGTATTGTACATAGAGAGCCAGCTTCCAACAGTGCACAAATAGTTTCCCCCTGGGATTTGGATACAAACAGCATGCTCTATGAGTTTTGATCATTATAAGCTGTGGTGCGTATACTGGACCTTGATTACTCCCAGTCTTTCTAGTTCCTGTGGTTGTCTAAAGATGACATAAAAGAATGGTGAAAGAAAATCTATTCTCAAAATCAATGATACAAGCTAATTGTGTTATAAAAAGGGTGGAAACACTATAGACCATGTACTGTGTACCAACTAAGGCCAAGTACATTAATTTACTAACACTGTTAAAAATCATTTTGTCAGCTCATCCTTTGGAAACAATTACCTAATGCTATATTTATATATGTTTGTTATACATACAATAAAGATGATAGGAGTATACCAGTTACTCTTTTTAAGTTAGAAATTGTATATGGTATATAACATTGTGCTAAATTCTCAACAATGTTTTTAAACTTTCTTTTGTATATCTATACTTATAAATGGCTGATCCATGTGAGGTTAAATGAAAACACCCATATGAGTATGATCAATTGGGTACCATTGGATGCTATGTTAGGGCGCATTTAAAATACAATTACATACCAAAGAGACCTTTACTCTAACTGCGTGGACTAAATGCCTTGAAGTATCAGCATGGTGTAACAATTCAATGTTTTTCAGCTTTTCAATTGCACATAAGACCCCTTTTGGGGTACACAACTTCATGAGTTAAAATGGTGCCTTTAGCATATAAAATGTAATTTAAAACACATCACATGCATATTATCCAATTTCACTTTTAGGATCAGGTCTGATATGAAGCAAGTTTTTGCCTCCTTTAAGTTGTCATCTATTTAATTGCACGGTTTGCTTTACCGAGTCATTTACACCCACATTTCATTACCATTACCTGTGTTTCATCTATGCTTCTTTTGACAGTATAGATCATTTTGATGAACATATATTTGCTATAAGTTACCATCATTGTTGTTGATAATAATAGTGGTTACCACTATTATTATTTTGATTTCTGTTGTCATTCTAACATGGTAGTTTGGTTTGCCCTGTTCCCATCATGCACTGGGACAGGAACAGACTAATTTGCATATAGCCAGGTTCTTAGCTGGGATGGTGCAGTGAGCTAAAAAACGGTGATGGATTAAAACCATGATCTCTTGACTTGGTAAGAGTATTCTGCATCATTCAGAAACTCTGTCCATCACCACCCCCCTTTTCCAAAATCGGTTTATCCACACCATGTGTGGGAGGGTATACTCAGACGTGAGTCCCTTGCTCATTGCACCATCAGGATTCAAGCAAACCGGGCCGAAGAAGGCTGTGATGCCAGAAACCGGTCCCCGGGAGCTTGTTTCCTTCCCAGTATAAGAATTGGCTTGGTAGTTTGGTTTGCCCTGTTCCCATCATGCACTGGGACAGGAACAGACTAATTTGCATATAGCCAGGTTCTTAGCTGGGATGGTGCAGTGAGCTAAAAAACGGTGATGGATTAAAACCATGATCTCTTGACTTGGTAAGAGTATTCTGCATCATTCAGAAACTCTGTCCATCACCACCCCCCTTTTCCAAAATCGGTCATTCTAACATGGGTCAGAGAATTGAAAGGGTATGCAAGTCCAGTGAAACCCAACTGAGTAAATATTCCTAATTATGATATAAAAACCATAAACTACACCACCTTATATGTCAGGACTAGCTAAGTCTTTCTACTTGTTTAAATATGATCCACAGATAATGCAAATTTTCTCTGCCAATTGTTATCCCATGATCTATCTTGCAGTTTCTACCATTCTAGATGTGGAACCTAACAGCATCCAAATAATGTATATTCATTCCTACAGGCAGCAGTGATGGTTCTTGGGATAAAGAAAGACTCCAGTCTCCCCCTGCCCAAGGATCACAGGCCTCTGTGAATCACGCCAACATGTCTGGACAGCATAATCTTGCCGTTAGTCATCCTCTCAATCCTCTTCAACAGAACCGTCTCCTGTCAAATGGTAGGGACTACCATTCTTCATCACTAACAATGACAAATTGAATTTTCATGTTTCTCACATAAATAAATGCATCACATACACAGTTGTCTTAGAGCCATTCGATTGATAATTAAGCTATTTGAGTTGAGTGTATTTGTTTAAAAATGTATATTACATACATAAAGTTACTGCAATGTTTAAAATCACTAAACAAAGAACACATTGTTTATTTACATAGTTGTTAAGGCTGCTTTCCTGCAGCACTTTTGGCTTATTATTAATGTGGTTCTATAGTAGTGTACATAAGGAAGCAACCAGCCACAATTCCTTTGTGCATGCAAAAAAAAATCCTGCATAGGAAAGGCATACCTTTTTCTTCTGTCATTTGATTTCAGTGCATGATCCCTGGATTAAAGGATGTGACATGCTAGATTTGAGAGGTGTGGACCTATCTTCCCCCTTTCATGTCAGTGCATATAATTTTCTTTTTCCAGTTATAAATTCGGGATTACAAGTACTAAAATGAGTAGATCAACAATTATGGAGGAGCTACTCACACCTGAAATGAGACAACCTTTGTTCTCTGAACTGTTTCTGATGACATTAACCATGTGGCTATATGTTACATTGTGAGTTGTGAATTTCAAATTGGCTTGTAAGATTCACAAGGCCACATGTTACAGTGTCTCAAATGAGGATCAGGTGGACCTTTTGTTATCATCTATGGGCTTAACTTCCAATGAATCATATGTTTTAATGTAGCGATACAATTATAAATGGACTATCTGTATCTGTATGAAATCTTAAGGGTAAAGTGATCTATATGTTATAGTATGAGTGTAGGAGAAATGAGAACCACAGAAAGAGGGAACAATATGCTTCAGCTCAGGGACAGTGTGTTGCATAAACCATGGGTAATAGTATGGATGCTTCAAATTCATGAACCAAGTATCAGAACTTCGAGACTAAATGTCACATGAACTATGTGTCCCAGATGAGAGCATAACATCAATTGCCTTGCATGTCACAGATATCATAGCAGACTATATTTTAGTGTATGAGCACTGAAGTTCACATGGACTGTATATTGCAGCCCAGGGAAAACATGTGAAGTGGATCCTATGTTAAACTATGAGAACTGATGTTAAAGTTGCCCACTAATGACAACACCAAGAAGTCACTCATTTGGATCAAATAGATGAACTTGGTGACTGATGTTTAAAAAGCACATTTTATAGAGATAACATTTAGTTAAAAGATTCCGTGTTAACATTCACGTAGGCCAATGTTTAGCAGTGTAGAATATTACATAGGGAAGAACCTGGGGTTAATATTTCAACATTTGTTTGAGATGAGCTTATGTTACAGTAAGAGGACTACATTTAGTTAAAAGATTCCGTGTTAACATTCACATAGGCCAATGTTTAGCAGTGTAGCATGTTACATAGGGAAGAACCTGGGGTTAATATTTCAACATTTGTTTGAGAAGAGCTTATGTTACAGTAAGAGGACTCGTGTTAATGAGGAAAATATGAATATTATTGATTTCAATAACAACAATTATTGTTGAGGCAACATGTAATTACACAGTCAGTTGTTTGCACTGTAATTTTTATTATAATAAGATATAATTATTATTATTATGCTTGTTATTGTTAATATCATTACCATTATTGTTATTATTTCATAATTATTCTCGTTATCATCATGTGGTAGAACTAGGATTTTTGTCATTGTAGTAGTAGTAGTAGTAGTAGTAGTAGTTGTAGTAGAATCACCACTAGTATTAGCAGATGGGGTGGTGAGCAAAGGGATTGGCAGTTTTATCAAAATGTTAAGCATTTCACATTGCATGAAATATATGTGATAGTGTCATTTAGGAATATGGTTAAAATGATCAAGCAAGAAGGTAAACAATGTGCAAAAAGTAATAGGAAAACAAAGAATATAGGTATTGGTGACTGAGGGATTTATTGCCTCATTTCAGATCCCACTTGTAAAGGAAATATACCTTGGATGTCTGTGTGTGTGTGTGTTTGTGTACCTGTTAGTGCTCAAGACAGTATTGGCACCACATCAAAAATTGCAGTAGCTCAGTGCCCTCCTACACTCTTCTGAAAATGTGTTAATCTGGTGGGACGCAGAAGAAAGAGAAAGAATCACATACAGTACATATTAGGTTCCTAGTTTTCTCACGTGACTCTTCCAGTGAAAAAGTGACAACATCTTATTGTGGTGCTTGGTAATGTTGTATAAAGTAACTCATCCAGTCACAATAGTCCACTATTTTCAACAAATGAATGAAACAAATAGTTCAGCTGTTAGATGGAAATGCATTTTTGTCAAAACAAATGTAGATTTATTTAGAACAATTCAATGAGTGACAAAAGGCTCTAGAACACTTTAACATTAGTTGGGCCTTGCAGTCAATTCATTTCTTTAAATGTGTACTCCCAAAAACAATATTTCATAGAATGTAGAGTGTATACAGTAGACTACTTGCAATGTATTTCTGTTAAACTAACTAAACATTTTTCTTATTCTGACAACATTCAAGCTCCTTTTGCATAGCTGAACTATCTGCTGTATAATCTAGATCCCGTTTATCTTTTGGGAGTTACTACAGTGTGGAATAGAAACAGATATATCAATGGTAGAGTCCCCCACGCACATTGTTGTGCCCATTTCCTTCCTTCTGGTTACACATAGTCATTACACAGGATCCACAATTTCCCTTCCATAGTCAGGTTTTCACTTTCTGTGTTTCTGTAGTGACTACTACATTGCTCCCATTACCTCTGTTCATTCCTACTGCCCCTACCCTGTCATTGTGAAGCGCTCTGATATCTGTAAGGATCTTGTTCGCGCTATATAAAACTTTGAATAAATAAATAAATAAATAAATAAACTCTTTTGAAAATAATTGTGTTTTATTCTCACTGCTTGAAGCTTGTTCCTTTCACTCACTACTCTGTTTGTGAAAATATATGCATATGCAAATAGGAATGCTGTTTGTTTTGGTAAACTGTAGAATAGTACTGGCAAAGATAGTGTCATTGTCCTGTCATGTTTTGCTCTCATCCAGTAGTTCATGAATTTGTGGTGGTACCAACCCTCATGTGTTTGCACAACTAATTTACATATAATGCATTTCTATTTTGTGATTAAAGTATGACTATTTTGATTCACTGCCTATCATATGACACCTTCTAAGATACCATCATATTTCATCTTACTGTTGATGCATACATATCAAGCACTGCAACTCCCTTTAAAGGAAGGAGGCATGTATGCCCCTTTGTTATTTTAGGAAGATATATCTCTCTTTATGGGCATGTACTTTACCAGTAGTGTATAAAATAGCTGTTACGTTCTTTGCTTTTTACAGGACTCGAGCTTCCATTTATGATGATGTCACACCCATTGATTCCTGTCAGTCTACCTCCAGCATCTGTAACTATGGCAATGAGCCAGATGAACCACCTTAGCACCATTGCTAACATGGCTGCCGCAGCACAAGTACAGAGCCCACCATCTAGAGTTGAGACATCAGTCATTAAGGTAACTGGATTGCTTCTTCTGTGTTAAAGCAGAAATCTGTGAATTGAGTTCATACGTTTTTTAATATTGGTAGCATTTAATTCAACAATTATAAATCATTGACGGGACCCACATTATTCCTTTAGTAAGCAAAGTCCAAACGTGTTGTGACCTTTACTATCTCAACATTATTTAGCTTGCTATGACAAATAGGCCCAAAATATGCCCAATAGAGTGTAGATAATAAGTAAGAGTGCATAGATACTCAATGACCCTGAAATACTGCAATACAATATATGGCCATAACACATATTTACCATTATGTATGCATTATGTATTTTGTGTCATATAAATTCATATAAATATGTTTTGATATTCACAGTCTTCCAATTAGGTATAAATCTATTCTTCAGGTGCATGACAAAATGCATATAATTCCTGGGTGTGAAAACCTGCTGTTTTGATTATGATAGAATCCAAACATATGTGAACTATTTGAAAGATTAATTTATATTATCTTATATTTTTTGCGCGTATCAAATAACTGTAACAGTCTGTAACATGCATTCACCTGTTATACATTTTCTGGTGAGACAAGTGAAAATGGAGAGAGAAAGAGAGGAGAAATGGAAGGAGAAAGGCAGAAAGTGAAAGTGATAAACAATAGTGCATGTGTTTGTAAATAATATTATAACATTGCTATATATGAATATATTTGTGATGATGAACTCAGTTTTACCTTAAATCAAATGATTTTAGAAATATGAGTGTTAACATTGACACTTTAAATGTGGGAACCATCGGTCCTCTAAGTGGCTTCAGAATTAGATTTCATAAGTTATGCTGGAAGTGCCTACCATTGCCTGTCTTTACATATTGAAAGACTATTTGAAGTTGCCCTTTCAGAAATTAGATGGACATTAGATGTCTCTGTGTAATAGAATGTTTAGATATATGGGTGGAATGAATAGGGAGAGTGCTGCAAGAAGCTGGAACAGCAGATTGTTGCAGTCATGAATCACAAAACAGTGTGACAGTCATGACCTGGGGATGCTTTCCACCTGAGATGGCTTTAATCACCTTCATATGGTTTAGAAGACTCTTCTTGTTAGCGGTTTCATTATACCTGGAGACTATATAGAGTACCAAACCAGAATGATAGATTAAAATGTCAATTTTTCTTTCTTTTGAAATGTTTTCACATTTTCTACATAAATGCTTCTATTTCTGTTTAGATGTATAGCTATGTAAATTTAACATTCACATCCAAATATTCTATCATGCACATTGTTGAGTTTTGACAGCTGAGCGTACATTTAGCGTGTTGCTTCATTTGAATATGTGGTAAAAAGGAAGACTGTACAACACTTTTCATTCTGGATACAACTGAATTTAAATTTGTGTTGCCTAGTTCTCATGGTCCTTGACAATTCAAAAATTATAAAACCTAATACATATTGCGATCAATGAATCTCTAGTTATACTACACACAAGTGTTTGCATACATGTATAGGTATATTTCTACATCTGCCATATGTCATTGCCCATATGATAAAATGTGTTAAGAAAACGGGTTTCTTGACTTTCTTGTACATTTATATTTGTGCTATATGGACTGATTTTTGTCCTGTGAAAGTGAATTCAGAGATTTCCCAATCCATATGAATACCTGTATTTGGCTCATTCTTCTTCAATTTGGCACCCTATTTTTGGACTCAAATGTGATGCAATGAGCAAGAAACGTATTTCAAAATGTACACTCCCCAATATTAGATACACATAGGTAGAGCCCTAGCAAACTGGAGAAAAACAGTGCCATTTTGTACAGGACTTCTGATGTACCTCTAAGGCTATTAATAATCGTAATACAGCATAGATTTACACAAGATCATAGGAAATCAATCATCCTTTTTATCAATTCCTTGCTCCTCAGACAGGAATGAATTGTGCTGTTCATTATTTAGTTTAGAGAGATTTAAAGTCACCTGGTCCAAATTACCCTTGTGTCTTTCTACTGATCTCTCCCTAAATTTTAATTACGATTTTTTACTGCTCACAACCATAATCACCTGTTATACTTTAACATTGGGAGGAAATGACCACAAACTGAAGCCCAAGAAGAGGTGGACTCCCCACACTTCAGAACTAATGGCACTATGTGAACATTTCCCTTCCATTAAACCTTTGAGAAAACCTAGCCAATTTAATCTAATACCACAATTGTCCATTAAATATCTGTGAATTTTCTTGGATGAATTCAGGAGTCTACAAATATTTTACGAATTTCGAGTATGACTTAATATCTGGCTATATAGGCACTTACATTGTTTACCAGCGCAGAAGAAGGATGGCACTGAAAGGGCTGTGCACTTTTTGCCAAGCTCTCGAAGTGGCACAGGTCCATGGAGGCAAGTATTTATGATTCATATAAAACACAACCCAGAAATTAATAAACAAACTACTGCCTGCTACGAAGGTGATACAAAGGCATATAGTCGTTTTTATAATGTGTAATTGGTATTCTGTGTGGAAACAATAAACAGATATACTGGACTTTAGGTGCCTACTCGACTGCAGCGATACAGTAAAAACATATATTACCTTTGGGGATAGCACTCTACACCTCTATGGCTTTCTAACCTAATTACAATGCATCACTGAGTTTCAGGAACCTGCCCTCACTGGCTCTAAAAAAAGTCAGAACTGTCTTGCAAGTACCTTCCATTCAATGTGGGGTGTACTAAAAAGAAACAAATGCTAAATGTCCCTTCCTAATCTTATGAGTTTTTCCCAAATAAGGTTAGTGGGATATATGAACTCCAAGCCACCGAAAATATTTGGCAATTCAGAATTTATAGTAAGGGGGAATTAATTTCCTATAGTCTTTTTTGCCCCATTCAAATATCTTAAATCAATACTATAGGCAAATGGAGGATACTGAAACCAGTGAGCAGTCAAAATATCGAAAAAAAATATCGACCTACACTAATATCAAGTTGATAACATCGAAGGGACAGAATATAGATGTTAAAAATATCGATGGATAGAAAATCGACCCTAAGGTAAGTAATATCGATTTTTTTATATCGAAGTGAGTAATATCGAAGTTAGTAATATTGATATCAAATATATCGATGTTACTAATATCGATGTTACTAATATCGATATTTATATTATTGTTAGGTATTTTATTATGTATTTATTATGTATGTGTAATATGTTTTTTGTTAAGGGTTTTCCTGGTTTTAAAATACATGTATACACTTTGTATATGGTAATAATGTTTTTTTTTTTTTAATCAATTTTGTGTTTTAGTACCGTAGCGGGTTGTGGGTTTATTGGGGCATAGGGTGGGAAGTAATTTAATTATACTAAATGAATTATTAATTTTTAGGAATTATAAATTATTTTAATTAATTTTTGCATTTAAGTTCTGTAGCGGGTTGTGGGTTTATAGGGGAATAGGGTGGGAAGTAATTTAATTATACTAAACTAATTATTAATTTTTAGGAATTATAAATTAATTGTAATTAATTTTTGCGTTTAAGTTCTGTAGCGGGTTCTGGGAAGTACTTTAATTCTAATTAAGTAATAATTTATTTTCATTTCTTAGGATTGATAGTTATTTTATTGTTAATTATTTATTAATTGATAATTAATTATTATTAATTGGTCATTATTTTTAATTAATTGATTAATTGATAATTATGTTAAGTGTATTATTTTATTATTAGAGAGTGTTGTGTGTTTATAGGGGAATAGTGTTGGAAGTAATTGAAATCTAATTAAGTAATTATTACATTTATTCTTGGGTATTGATAATTAATTTATTGGACATTAATTATTAATTGGTAATTATGTAAAATTATAATTGTTTAGTTATAAAAATTTATTTTTTGTTGTTTAATCAATATTGGTAATTAAATATTATTAAATATTATTTATTGATATTTTTAATTGACATATTAATAACTAATTATTAATTGGTAATTCATTTTCAATAATTATTTTTATTTCTTGGTATAGCTAAATATTTAATTGTTCAACATTTTTTAATTGGTAATTACTTTTTAAGAATTAATATGTTCTTTGTTATGGAAAATATTGTATTCATCAATATTTATTATTTGGTAATTAGTTTTATTAATTATTATTTATTGGTATTTATTGTTAATTTATTGTTAATTAATTATTCATTGGTAATTATGTTTTTAATAATTATTTATTGGTATTTGTAAATAAATTATAGTTATTTAATAATTAAATCATTAATTATTAAATAAAGAAATATATTTATAGGTATGTTAATTTTTACTCCTGCGCTATCCAACACTTCCCCTACTGTTGCACTCTCTGGAGTGGGAATAGAAATGTTTACCCCTACGCTACCAACATTTTCCCTACTGTTGCACTCTCTGGAGTTGGAATAGTAATTTTTCCCCCTTCGCTACCCAACACGTTCCCGACTGTTGCACTCTCTGGAGTTGGAATAGTAATTTTTACCCCTACGCTCTCAAACACTTTCCCTACTGTTGCACTCCCTGGAGTTGGAATAGTAATTGTTAACCCTGCGCAATCCAACACTTTCTCTACAGTTGCACTCTCTGGAGTTGGAAAAGTAATTTTTACCCTTTTGCTATCCAACACTTTCCCTACTTTTGCACTCCCTAGAGTGAGAATAGTAATTTTGAGCCCTACACTATCCAACATTTTCCTTACTGTTGTTTTTTTTTAGAGTTGGAATAGTAGTTTTCTTCCTTCCGCTATTTAATATTTTTTGTATTAATTTAGCTAATGAAGTATATAATTACTTTTTAAAATATTAAAAGTAAATTTTTTTTTTTATATGTTATAAATAATTATTTACTTTTTATTTATGTTATTGTTTTATGTGTATAGATGTAGTTGTAATTTATAATACTAATGTTTTATTAAATTATATATTTTACTTATTAATTGTACACATTATGAAATATTTTTAACTATCTTGTTTTTATTTGTAAGTATTATTTAGTTTATTTTACATAATTCTTTTAACAAAAAAATGACAATATTTTTAATAACGATATTTTTGACATTAATATATATTTTTTCCGATATTTTTGTACTGACCTTGTTGTAGATAGCATGTCGATATTCTTGAGATCGATATTCTTGCTCCGATATATTTTTAGGTCGATATTTTGACCTTCGATATTTTGACAGTGATCCACTGAAAACCTCATTCGAAATGTGAAATGTCCACTTTTAATTTCCGGCCATTAACTAAACTACTTCTGGAATAGGCCTGAAATAAACTGAGAATTATATTAATGTTGTAAACATTCCACATGTAAAATAGAGCAGCGTTAATCTCTAAAAATCATTCATATGAGAACTTGGGGAACATTTTATTTCTATGCATTGATCTTTCAGGGTTGCATGACAATACGAAGGAACCAGGTCTTCGCAATAATTTGTCTGCATGGTCACAGAGCTTCTTAGTGACTTGCAATATCCTTATACTGTGCAGCACGAGGTACTTTATCCCATTTACAATCAGTCATAACCATTTTATAAATTCCAGAAAGTGACTTTATCAGGATTCTGCCATCTCCCCAGCATATATTTAATTAGAGAAGAACACAGTAACCTAGTGTGTTTTTAGTTTATAGACATCTGCTTTATGGTTGAGAATGTGTGAGTGCATCCTTCTCCTTATTGAATGTTAATAAATAAAGAAAACCTCTAAATTTCTACTGATGATTTTTGATTTTGCTTTCATTCCTTGTTTTGGAGTTTTCATCATATTTCCAAAGTGTTACAATGTTCAATTTGAAGCATTTCAGCAGCCCACACGTGTTTTGCCCTTACATGGTCATATGGACCAGGGCTTTCTCAAGGCTGCAATAGATGTAAAAATAAACTGTGATTCAAGCTGTCAAAAAGTCACTCATAGCCAGCACCAAGTGCTATGCTTCAGGAAGATAATTACTTTGTGGCGACTGTGTCACATGTTCTCTAATATTTAAAAAGGAAATTGTGTGGTGATATTGTGACAGGGAAAGAAAAGGGAGAAAAGAGAGTGAGTAAACAGAGATTTGCATTGGTGCTGGCAATGATATATGCCTCCTAAATGTAGAGGCTAGTTCTCTGATTTATATTATTTCAATATTTTTGTTTCTTATGTGTTTTTCTGCAGGAGCGTGTTCCAGACAGTCCATCTCCTGCTCCATCCCTTGAAGAGGGCCGACGGCCTGGCAGCCACCCATCCTCTCATCGAAGTAGTAGCGTCTCTAGTTCTCCAGCACGGACTGAGTGCTCATCCGATCGAATCCGTAGGTCCTACACTGACTTTGACACATAGTTACATTAAACATTGTAGAGAGTATCCCCAAATCCATTTTCTGATCACCATAAATATTTGCTAATCTCTGAAAATATTTTAAAAAGTATAGATGAAATACCATGGTAAAATATCATTTGTTTGCAATGCTGTACTATAGCATTAGAGGCCATTGCTGAAGGCTGTAATCATTGTTAATGGCCTGTTCCTAACAGGAGGGTCAGGGCCTTTAACAACTGGTGGGCCATACAGTTGAAATATTATTAGTGAAATGGCAGCCACTGAGGGTAGGATACTGGATACTGTAAAATATACAGGTAGAAACAGAAAAATAAGCATTGGGATGTTGGAGCTGAATATTTATGTAATTCATTATTGGCCGTGTGCCACTTCGTTATAATTGGGGCAATAGTAGTCCTACAGAAGTAGGTTGAACAAGATTACAGCTCTGCCAGGCATGCAGTTAAACCCCAAGTAAAAAGGCACTTTCAAAACTACCTATCATTTTCCATAGCAACACAAACACTTTAATATTAATGCTTTTTTATTAACTTGTGATTGAAACACCAAATATTTTCTATGAACTTCAAATATCAAAATGTAATGCCTATGTTGGTGTAAATAATAAACAAATACCTACCAAATGAATCTCAACAGTAAGAGAAATAATGCGTGGAGCCCAGTGTGAAAATAATTACACATTTACATTGGGAGATACTATCGATAAAGTGCATTATTATTGAACTTTAACTTTTTCCAATATGAGGAGACTTTTATGGTAGATTATATAAGGAAATATGTTGTTGGTTAGATCATTAGCAGGTTTAGGTATATTGTATTGTGATAATGTGTAGCCTTAGGCACAAGCTAGTTACCAACCATACGAGATGTGCACCATTCTAGAACTATAGGAATGCACATAGACATATACATGTAAATCCAAGTAGATGGAATCAAACACACACAAACAGTGTTATGTGTTATATTTTCTCAATATATTATTCACTCAAGAGTGCATGCTTTGAAACGCATTCACTTTGTGCAAAGGGTCTATCTGTTATTTTACCCAATATTTATTCCTAGATGATTCTGTAGATTTGTAAAAAGTAAACTGAATATTAACAAGCACCAAACAATCGTGAGGGTTCAACAAATTTTTCTTTCAGCTACTCTGCCTCATTGCTTCTCCTGGGACTCACTGCAATTCTACCATGGAACTCTTTTAAAACCAGGTGAAAAAAATATATATTTCCAAATCTTGTCTATTGAACTGGTAGATATTTTTATTAATATTTCAATCATTGATAGGTTCAAAATAGTCCAAAATTGGTTTGCCTAATTTTTTTTCTAGATTTAAAATTCCTACAAGAGGTGTGTAAAATTTGATAAGGTCAGACAATTTTGTTTTACATTTGAAAAGTTATGAAGTATTATTTTAGTGATCATTTTGATAAAAGCAGTGAAGTGTTGTTTCAGATTCTGTGATGTGCAGTGGAATCCTTTATATGTTCATCAGGTACTTGAGTTCCAATGCATAATGTACAATGGCAAGCGATTTAGGACTCACCATACATTTTTAGGTTCAATAGAAAGGGCGGAGGTAAAGCCTATGCCATTTGCATAATGTGAATATTCTCGTGGTCCAAGAAAGCCAAACAACATTTTCTATCTTGTGGTAACATATGTGTAAGAAATTGCGTTATTATTCGGGAGAACTAAAAGCTCCACTCCAATAATAAGCAAAATCCTTGTCAGGGCGAACCACAAAAGTAACTAAATTAACTTGGACTTAACCCTCTGGTAACTTGGCACAAAAACAGTCAGGCTTAGCTCAGAGGCAATGTGTAAAGTATTTATGCAACATTCCAACAGTGATAAAGTAAAAACACAAGAAAAATCCCAAACCAATTACAAAAAATAGAGTACATTTCAAGTATTGTGTTAATTATTTGAGTGGGGTTTCCAATTTTCTCACCTAATAACCTGATTTCTAACAATATGCTACACATGATTGACAGAAAGGTGACTTTTCAAGAAGTAGGAAATTAAAAAAAATTATCTTCTTTCTTAAATACTGTAGTAAATGTAATTACTTTGTTGGCACAGTTCATCTGCTTTTTCTAGTAAATTCAATGGATCACTCTATGGCCCCCATTAGGAAGGCGGGCGGACTTTGCCTGCCCGCCATCCTCACGGTACAAGGGACCGCCCGCCATAAGGGTGGGGGCCCCGTGGGGGCTATTAGGATGCGCCCGCCACAGTGGCGGGCGCATCCCGTATTCTTAACATTGTGGTGGGCAGTGCTGAAAGCACCACCCGCCACAATGCTAAGAATACATCTTGTGCATTTCAAAGCACAACGTGACAGGCACCGCCCGGTGCCTGCCATGTTGTTCCTTGAAAGGCAGGGGGGTCCCATAGGTACCACCCATGTGCACCTCCTACCCCCTTGGAGTCCATGGGGGCCCACAAAAGGCTCCCTAAGCAGACTTCTGAAAGGCTTCCAATACAGCACATTGTAATATGGCTGGCGGTGTCACACAGACACCCCCACCATATTGCAGCCTTTTCCGCCCCAGTCGCCTTGCGACCGGGGCGGAAAAGCGGCAGACGGTTTTTCCATCCGCCGTGGACCCCCCAGCCATTCTAATATGGTGGGCGGTCATTTCTGCAGGGATGGTGGGCAGATCGCCCCCGCCGCCGGCCCGGCGGGGGCGATCCGCTCGTCATCCTAATGGGGTCCTATGTATTTCACTTGCAGGAGTCTAGTAATATTCCCAATTTACCTGAGGTGGGATTATTTTCTCAAGTGGTTATGTGAGAAATCAAAAAAGTGCAATAGAATCCACCTGTCAATCATCTATTTGAAAGTTTATAATGCAGGATTAATGAAGATAGACCAGATCATAAGTGATATAAGACTGCTGACCAAGAATGTGTGCAACTATCCATGAGTGTTCGGAGATCCTAAGTCATCTCCTTAACAGATGATACAAGTTGAAAAGAAATTGAATGGTTTGTTTTTTAAACTTTAATTTCAATGATTGAGTTGTATTCCCTGAGCACGTACTTTAGAAAATGTGCAACAGTATCCCTGGTGCACTGTCATCATCTTAGCATCTCTATATCCTCACCAGCTTTTTAGAGGAATATGTGTATACACGTTATAACAAGCTCAACTAAAACTTCATAGTCAATGACTTCATGTTATGCTGTGCATATATATTGTTTACATCAGTGCTTTTTATTTTGTCTCACTGATGAATGCATATAGAACAACAGAATATGTTTTACTCGTCAGCAGCTTCAGATATAGGATTGGGCATATATATATGCATGTTATTAGGACCCATAACGTTACATCCAACCCAGATTTCTCAAAATACCTCCTGTGAATAGGATAATGTCACAAAGGGAAATGATGGATGTAAATGTTTGATTCTATGTTCTCAGACATTTGTCTTGCCACTATTAAGGCTGATAGTGAATCTTGCATGAACAAGTTCAGAGGTTCCGTTGAGTCCCTTTAGCCTTTAGAGATTAAGGCAGCATTTAAGACATCAATTTGGCCCACTCTCATTGATGTTCTTCTAAGAGTCAAAGGGATGTTCCTTTCCTAAAAATGGTTGAACTAGCTAGAACGTTGTTTCATTGTAGTTGCTTGTAAAATAATACAGCGATGTGACTGCAAAATGCTTTTGAGCAATCAGTTCCTTAACTACATGCAAGGAAATAATGCACTAAGGTGCACCATATTTCCTTCATAAACCATTCAATTCAAACTGTGAGATGCACTATCAGTAAAAATGATGTTTATAAGGCAGAAGATTTGTTTCACTGCTTCTTCCAACTCCTTCTAAATCAATTTTAAACGTGAACCAGAACTTAAGCTACCTGGACTTGCGATGTCCCTTAATACACTTCAGTTACTATGAAATCTGAAAGAAGTAACACTTTCTTACCACTTTGAGTAAAGACCTGAAAATCTACATATGTGTTACAATGCTGCTCTTTCGATCAAAAATAATGGTTTGCCTCCAGACATCCTAGCCCACCACCATTACTGTTTAATACAGGAGGAGTGTACTCTCATAAAACAAGGATTATTTAGTGAAACAGAAAAGAGTGTGAATAGTCCTTCATTAGGTGTGCTTTTTAGCAATGTGAAATCTCTGCTAATGGTACCATCCTATAATAATCAGGAGCAGACAACTGTCTTTCTGAAGGCATACACTGATGCTAGACCTGCTTGTCATATATGCTGTGCTCTCAATGTAGAAGTAACTCTTAAAGCAGGACCCAAGTATCTCAGTTAAATAGAGGTACAGATGCATTCTGTCTTTGTTGCTTAAAGTGAGGACATTGCAGTATTATTGATGTTGGTTAGCTACAGACAATTTGCAGTGTACAAGATACAGTGCAGTTAATATGCACATAAAGGCAAACAATCTTAACATTGTTGACCATCAACTAGTTGCTTTCCACCCAAAGCAAGTTTGTCTTATCCATTCAACATAATATAAATATCGCATTTCTTTATAACCTAGTTTGGAATATTTGCCTACAATTGAATTTTTTCAAATTTTATTTTTCATTCCTATTGCATAGCACGTATGCACTCCGTTCTGCCTCTAGTATTCACTTGTCTTAATTCATTGTTGAGGTGAAGGTGTGAAAGTTACCAAGGGCTACTTGTGTGCATAGAGGAAATAAAGTATTTGTAAACATGGTTTTCCTTTAAACTGAGGGCTTCAGCCTCATACCCAAACACCATGCTAGATGGAAAAAAGGTTATTAAAATGAGGATATGCTGTACAAATCATTATGAGAACAAATGACATTACATTTCGGCAGTTACACTGTATTTATTGAAATGCATTTAATTCATAAGAGTTGACAATGCAATGTTTGCTGACTTGCTATTGAAAAAGTCCTCCAACACTACTGCCTTCAGAATGTTTTACAATGGTTTTATCATTGGTTAAAACAAACTAAATATAATTGTGTTTGTGTATGAAAACTGACTGACAACCTTGTATACACAAAGATGTAGATGAACTAGTTATTGAGAAGTCCAAATTCTTGGTATTGTGTTCCTGTGCACTGTCTGACGAATGACATCTGTATCTTCTAACATCATTACAAGTCACAAGCTATGCGACCCACCCAAAATATAATTATGAAGGTACATTCTTTTAGCAGAAATAGTAAAGTTTGGAACCAGTGTTACTCCAGAACCATACTATCTGCAGTTTGTGACAGATATTAAAGAAACCATAGCATGATGTGTGAAATATTTTCCTTGGTGATATGTTTTTTTTCGCTATTTAGCTTGTGCTGCTTCAATTTTAGCATTAACTAAGCAAACAACCAACATCTCATAAAGTAAAAATTGTGATGAGAATACCTAAAACAATTGAATGTTTGAATATGTTACCGATTATAATTCAACATAACTGTATAGGTGTTCTTGTGTCTTTATTTTTCAGAACAGAGTTCAACTCTTCCTGGATTTGTTGTATTAATTGATAATAACATATAACTGTTTTGCTCACTACTTTGTGATCAAAAACAACTCTCACATTTACGCAATGATGTCTTATAGAGGCAGAGCCAGAGAACAATTAACTGTATGGCTACATTCAAAAGATTTTCAACTGTGCTAAATTCAGAGATGAGGACACTTTCCAATGAAAACAAACCATGATAACACCATGACCTGCTGATTTAATTGTATGCATTAAATCCCATGTAACACTCATCAGTTGGTTTTTCTTTATCTTTGTTTACCAGCATGCAGTAGTCCTACTGTTATCACTGACGATTTACTAAAATGCATAAAGTAGAGGATCTGACAACCCACAACAAGTTGATAATATCACAGAGTTGCCACTGTATCTCCTGCTCATCTTAGAAAAAATCCTCTTATTTGCTACTGAGGTGATAGAGGAAGAGCAAATACTGGAAATTCCTCATACCATCAAACTCCAAGCGTACTATAGCTCAAAATATTTCATTGGTGGGAAAAGCACACTAAACTGAATCATAAAACATTTCTGTCAGCTGACTTGCTTCAAAGAGGCAGATCATTTTGCACAATACAGCTTTAATATTATTGTGCTCTATAGTCTCAAAATGGCAGAAAGCATTGTGCTAGCATAGGTGAGGTTAATATTTGTTCCAGTATGTAAAATCTTAATATTTAGACCCATAAAGAGTTTGTATGACATAATCATTATCCCCTTTCATAAACTAAATAATACCCATTTAATTATATACTGTGCTTGTCATGGGTACACGATTTTTCAGAACCAGAAGAAAGTTCAAAATATTAAACCTTAATTTCCACTTAGTACACTTTCAACATACGATGTTCGCCAAGAGAGCTTCTAAATCTCCATTCGTACTTGATGCAGCAAATTATATTCTTCGGTGTCACAATCAAACTAAATCATTGATCATATTACAAAGTTGGTTTATGATTGATTATTTGGTAGAATTTCAACAGATAATATTGTATCATCTCATTAGTTGTCGCTGCATTATATGGTCACAATTACTAGAATAAATTCTATAAAGTAAAAACATTTAAATTTGCAACAAATGTTATCATTGATGTAAGAACCAAAAATAGAATTGCTGATTAAATTACTCCATTGATGTCTAACAGCAGTGCATCAGAATGGACTTTCTATGAACCAGATGTTGATGAGTTTATCGCCGAATGTCCTACCGGGGCCAAAAGAGGGGGATCTCGCCGGCCATGATGTTGGACATGAAACAAAAAGAATGCACATTGAAAAAGGTAATGTGCATTATAGGGTGGATACAATTCTAAATAATGGGTACTGTGTATTAAATATTTTTTTAATGTTTATGCGTGTATACCATTCCAGGAGAGTAATGTTTAGTACAAAAACCTACGTTTTAGTTGTTTTCACAAGTGTAAACTCCGGAACAAAACAGAAATAATGAGTAATCACTAATTTTATTCAACATTTGACATTTATTTGAGTTATCATGAAATAACAGTAACTTGGGTATTAAATGGATTCAATTTAAAAAGTGGAGAGATAGTTTATTTTGTCATCAATCAGTGATTTCTTTCTGTTGGCCCATATTATATGCATCTTAAACAATGTTGAATGTTTGCATTTCAATCAAAATCATGCCAATTCTGCATTATTTATGCTGATATTATGAACATTGAGGGGCCCCAAAATGGACAATTGTGCAGTAGGCTACTACCATTTTATGTGTATGCTATTTTATTCTATTAGAATCATTTGTGTTGTACTTTTTTTATTCAAGAAATTATTGTGACAGTTCATTTGGAATCAGAAAACATAAAATAATCATGTCTGTTTTTTTGTCAATCTAATGTGCTGTTCAGTGCGTAGTTGAAGTATAGCTTATAAAACACACACAAAACTCTTTAAGACACCTTTTCTGACTGTGTGGATGGGAAACAACTTGTCTTTTGCCATTCAATAAAAGAAATGCGTCTACCCAGATGAAAACAGTACTAGATAGAAAAATATTATTCTGAAATTTAAACATAGAGATATCATGCATTATATTTGTTGCATCCGTGATACTTAAAACATCCTTGGAAGGAGGCTTTTCTATCAGTGGTAGAGTCTGTACTAGAAACCTGACAAACCATCTTCCATTCAGTGCAACCTATATTCCCGAGTTTGGATTTAAAGTTTCAATGTAGGCCAGCAGGTGTGTGCTGAGTTCCACAAAGCTTATAATACATGGTTATAATGATGTACTCTGTTCAACTCTTTATTATTTTGTGATCCAGTTCTGATTTCAATTAAAAAAGAAATCTTAAAAATCATGGTAATTTGACCCAATTTCTAAAAACGACTTAATATTATGGAGAGTCATGGTGACCACAAGGGGCATAGCTTAGTCAGTGAGATTCAGGGATGTGAAACTCAAATTTACCAATTAAAAATGCAGTGGGTTGCAGGGTAAATAGCTAAAATGACCAAGTATCAATATGGAATGTTACCACGAGGAGAAAGGTCAGTACTGATTGGCATCCTGTGGGCTTCTTTGGATGAATTTACAGTTTTGCGGACAGGTTACTTAATCATAACTGTGGAGGAGTACCCTGTCGTTCAAACTGAAGGTCCATCCTCCAGATTTTGTGCCATGCAGACTACAAGATTTATGCTGAACTGAGTAAAGCTTATTCCATTTGTGTAGAGCTTCCTTTGATGGCCCAACAGAGATGGGGCCGTCGGAGGTAAGCCATCCAACTGTCTGCCATATTTTTATTTATTTATTTATTTAAACTTGTAAAGCGAGCAAATGCCCAAGGGCGACTTGGCGCTGTGGACAGTGGCAGAGTGATGAGCGGGTTATTGGTTAAACAACCAAGTCTTTATTTTTCTTCTAAAGGCTAACAGAGATCGACAGGATCCAGAGTTTTGCGACAGTGACAACAAAGTGCCGATCACCCCAAGAGACAGTTTTAGTACGAGGTACTTTCAGAAGAAATGCATTGGAGGATCGTAGTGGCCTGTTGGGAATGTGGATGGCTAGGCATTTTATTAGGAACTGGGGACCTAGATTACGGGAGGCTTTATAGGCAATGCATAAGGCCTTGAATTTAATTTGGTTCCTCACCGGCAGCCAGTGATATCTCTTGATGACATGTGGGATGGGCTTGAATTTAGGGGTTCTTGACAGCATTCTAGCTGCCGCATTCTGGACAGATTGCAGTTTTTGAATAACCCTGTTCTGTGCATTGGCAAAGAGTCCATTACAGTAATCTAAAGATGACATCTCCAGTGCACTAACCAAGGTCCTTCCTTCATTCAAAGGGAGATACGGTAAGATCGTTTTAATTATTCGGAGTTTATGGAACAAGGATGAGACGACTGCATTAGCATGCGGTGCAAAAGTCAGTTTGTCGTCAAAAATAATGCCTAGATTCTTGACCTTGGTAACAGGGTACGGTGGGGAGCCGAGAGCCGATGGCCACCAAGAGCTGGACCAGATGGGAGACAGCTTACCAAAAATCATGACCTCCGTTTTGTCGGAGTTTAATTTAAGACAATTGCTGGCCATCCAACTACGGATGGCCAGCATGCCTTTTTGGAAGCTATCTGCAACCCTTTTTCCGTTGTTGTTTATAGCGGGCACCAGCTGTGTGTCATCAGCGTATGATGTTAGGCACATTCCATATGCCTTGATGAGTCCGACACATAGATGTTAAAAAGCGTCGGACTTAGGGATGAGCCCTGCGAAACACCGCATGGGAATGTCATCTGGGCGGAGTGGAAAGTGCCCAGCGTTACCGTCTGGGTCCGATTTGTGAGAAAGGATGACAGCAGGTCTCTTGCTTTGTCCTGAATGGCCATCTCAGTGACACGGTCGATCAAAGTATTATGATCGACCGTGTCAAATGCAGCGGAGAGGTCCAGCAGAATGAGAACTGCCGTGCCTCCCTGGTCCAGGATGAGTCTTATATCTTCTAATGCCTTAATTAGCACTGTCTTGGTGCTATGACCCTTACGAAATCCAAATTGGGTGTCATCTAACCGATGGTGGTCTTCTATAAATTTAGAAATTTGATGGTTCATCACTTTTTCAACCACTTTGGCAGACTAGCTATAGTTTTTGGTGTCATCTGGATACAGATGAGATTTTTTTAATAGAGGTGTTAGTATGGCGTTCTTCCATGCGGTCGGGTATATCCCAGAGGAAAGCATTACCTTGCAGATCTCTGTTAATACAGGAGCTATTATTTTAGTGACAGGTACAAGAACAGCTGGTGGGCAAGGATCATTAGCTGAACCAGATTTGATAGTTATTTAGAGTAGCTGGGCAATTGCTTTAATGTCGGTCACTTTTGACAGTAAAAAAATAAACCATAATGACCCTCACACCATGAGAGAAAACTTTCATCATCTGGGGCATTTGTCTTTTATTTTTCAAAAACTATCTTCCACTTTAAGTGGTTCCTATTGAAAAATAAAAAAACTGTTGAAATGTTTGATGCCGGCTGGAATGTTTGAGGGAGCCGCTATTAAACCTTTCCTACTTTAATAAGAACCACCATGACTGTGGTTCCTCCAAATGTATAGAGATGTCCGCAGGGCTAGCAGACATCCCTAAATGTGGTGGGTGGAGAATAGGCAGGATGGTTGACATAAATTTCTCTGCCACCCTGAATTCTTTTCTGCCTTCCAAACTGTAAGTAAGGCCCTTTGTCTAGAATGGCAGAGTAGGTGAAAAACCATGGATTGGGTAGGGATTGCCAGTGGTTAGACTATTTGCAAGCCTTTGCCTTATTACCTTTTGATTGTCAGTAGTATGACTGGAAATCCGAGACTAACTCAGCTTTCCTAGCCTACTACTACCAATGTTTGTGAATTCCAAAAGTAGTACATTTTCACCCATTCAAGGTGAATTCATATAAGTGAAGATTTACTAATTTGTTGGTTAATCAATCACTGTATATACATTTAAGTTCATAATCAGAAACATGAAATGGTTAAACCTCTTAGTGATATCAGGACTCAGAGAAAAAAACACAGACATTGCAAAACCCCAAATACCCCCCACCTCCTTGAAACTACACCCTGGTAACTACACAACACATTCATTCTGCAGGACATGGTGCTTGTTCTGTGGGACTGTGCTCTTCAGGTGGATGCAGGAGACCAGGTATCCAAATCAGAAAATGAATGGGCCAGAAACATGCACTGAATTTACTAGTAACCGTTGCTGCAGCATGTTTTTCAGCTGCCTTCTGCATAAATACTTTATGTTATTATATATGTTCCTGTAGTAGGTACGCATAGGTGTCTTTCTGGGAATGAAAGTATTGCTTGGATTGCATACAGTGGGCTATTGGTGATGTTGTCTAATTGTAATCACAGGTGCTGGGGTATGCTTAAATATCACACTGCTTGACTGTCACTTATAGAGGGATCTCAAAATGCACTGGGTGTGGTTTGTGCAGTAACTAAAGTATCTGTCCCCTCTCTAGAAGTTCCTCTAGAAAGACTGTTGAAAGCCACATTCCTTTAGAGCAGAATTTAAAAATGTTTGTTCCTACAGATTTAAATCCACAAATTCTGAAGAAAAATAGGACTTGAATTAAGCTTGCATTTTTTTATCTTGTTTATTTTGAATGTGACTCTCATTGCCTTCTACAATATGCATGACTCTTGTGCATATAGACTCCTCTAAATCTCACACCCGCCTTAATCTCTTTTTTGAAACCGTATCCCTGCAATCTAACAATATTAATTCCAGCAAGTATTTGCTTCTCACATAGCTCCCACTAAAGGTCACTCCTAGTACATGCATGTAATGGATTCCTGTAGCATGCAAGTCTAACCCAATAACCAATAACCTGATCACAAACTTTGGGCTCCTGGGTTGTGTGATACTAGTCGCAAATCACTTAAAAGCCTCGTCTGGAGTATTATGCAATATATTAATGCAATTTAAATTCAATTTCATTTCAATATTACATTTTTGGACAATAAGATTTATTATGGCTATTGAAATACATATCAGGCTCGATGAAGTTCATTTGGGTGGGAGAAATAGGAGGGAGCGGTGTAACCTGCACTCTCTTTCTCCTCACTTTCAAGCTTTTGCCCTAGAACAATGAGAGGCATCCATGTTGTGAGGGAGGAAGAAATTGAAGACTAGGATTGTGTCAGAAATAAGAAAACAATGCTGTAGTCCATAGTACCTCAACCATCCCAACACATTCATATTCATGCCTGGCCCACAGAGCCATATGACATATAATTTGGATGTGAGAGAATGGGCAAGGCATTTTTAACAGAGTGCTAGGCAGGAGCTTGTGGGTCAATGCACAGACATGTGCCAAAAAGCCTGGGAGGTCAATGGAAGGCATATGTCTTTGATTAGAGTGAGGCTGAGGGGGGCTTTGTTATCTCCATTGAAATGTGCAGTCATGGAGCATTTTGCAAGACTATCCAAAAATATAGCATATTACCTGTTTAAATAATTTCTTTTACAAAATAGAAGCTAAGTTAATGACATCTAAGAACCAAAATACTTTCCTAAAAAGTAGACAATTTAACTTTATCATTATGAAATTATTACCCACCAAACATATAGTAGTTACATCTACACATAGAACCATGCATTGGAGAATAAGTTGAGGATTATGTTATATCAGATTATGCTATGTCATGTTATGTGATGTTACGCTACGTTATGTTCTGTTATGTTATGAGACAACATTTGTATAGCATATTATTATCATTTGCATGGTTATAAAGATACTTAGGCCATACAAACTGCCTGTCTTCAAAAATGTTTTGTAGTTTGAGAATGAAGGCCATTATCAATGTTGATACCTGTTCTTCAATGCCTGATGATATGCCTTAACATTGAAATGGTCCTTTTGGAAAGCGTGGTTAGTATTTGTACTGTATATTGTTTAGAAATGGTGTGTTTTATGTACTAGAGTATGTTAATATGTTTGTATCAAAGATTCACTGACAGAAAAGAGTCAGAAAAAAAGAAGGGTCTTACTTACTAAGCTATTTTTGATTTTTCTTAACACGGAAAACAGCTTTTGCCAAACAAACAATAATACATTTCTATGGTGAGTTGGCTCTCCTTTTGGTAGTGTGACTGAGCCAAGGCATATCGTTTCAGGAGTTGCTGTGCAATACAATAAATACTTCTGAATAATGCAAAACAGTCAGGCAACTTGGTTTAGACAGTGGTGCATGTATACAATAATAGTGCAGTGTATGTATGTCACTAAATTGTTAATGATATAATTAGTAAACAGGATTACCATTTTATGGGGATAATATTTCATACTTTATAATATGCATTTATAAATTGGTTTTAGTAAAATCTGTATGACAGAGCACTGTTCAGAAATTCTTCAAAGTGTTTTATGGTAATTTATTTGAGGTACATATCAAGGAATGGCCAGGTCTTGATGGAAGCTTGTTTGCATTTTTGGACTTCTATCCGACAAAAACATTTTCCACTCACTTTGATTGATTTAGTCATAATTGCGTTCAACAACGTCTTGTGTATTCTGATGCAGGATTCTGCTCCCTTAGGTGAGTGAAGCCATCCCTCTCAGTTGGAACTTTTGGAGATTGTATTTTTTATTTGGAGCTCTTTAGAGTGTCTCTGGTTGCTGGAGGTGTGTTCGGGGTAATACATGCATGATTCTTTTGAACTGACTTCACAGGAGAACATAAGGATGCCCATTGAAAATTTGAGGTGTTTAAAGGAATGGTCATTTGAATCAAAACATTATGAAGATTATCTAGAAATTGTCTTGAAGACTCCAAATCAGTGTGAGTGCTCTTTGACTTTTCTAGAACAGTGCTTCCAAATTACACTGAGCTCAATTGCAAGAAATTGTTCTCTACAACAATGACACATTTCGTATTCATTTTTTGCAACCACGTTTGGTCAGTCTGAAGTCAAGCTACAAATGTTCTCTCTACAAATAAGGAAGTCCAGATTACACATATATTTAAAGCAGTCTTGGAAACTTTAATAGAAAAAAATAACATTCCCCGCCTTGAGGATGGAACTTAAACCACTGAACTAATTAATGGGAATCTCCTAAAACTTAGCCCGCATTTTACTTTCACATCAGAGAGGGTATATTGCCCACTATATT